>NC_092754.1:14399005-15134005 GCF_047496795.1 Chiloscyllium punctatum
CTGTTGTATGTAGAGCAGATCAAGTAAAAACGACAGATTTCCTTTTCTAAAGCACTCTAGTGAACCAGCTGAATTTTAAGACAGTCAACAATGATCACATTCGGCTATCTTTCAATTCCAGATTTCTATTGAATTAAAATTTCATAATCTGCCATAATGGATTCAAATCTATATCTTCAGAATACTAGTATGGGGCTCTGGATTACTGCTATGCCAACACTTCTCCAGTATATGAGAAATTATAACAAGATATAATAATGTAGAAATTATTATGTTTGAGATTATTAAAACTATGTTAAGCCAAATTCTGGATCCTGAATCAAAATTGGTATTTTATGGAAGAAAATCCCTTAAATGACAGAGTCCTGAGGTTATACTGACACCTAGTGTAAGATATGGAATGATTATTGTTGGAATCTAAGGGGCCCATATTCTGCCATCACTTAATGAGAACAGGGATTAAAACTATAAAAAGTATTGCAGTATCAGGTAAATTCTGATTGTTCTTTTATCTAATAATGCACTTAGTATATATCACAGTGTTAAATCTTGTACATTACATACTGATTTAAAACTGTCAGTTTAGAATATAAGGTAGTAAGGACAACAAATTCTGAAAACAGCATCACAAGGTATGTCCTTTCTTATGCATAGGCTAGACTCTTCAGCTGTGTCATTACAGTGATATACAATTGTGAAGGAGTTGCCCTAGAATTTCTGAACGATGAACTCTCATAGCATCAGATCAAAATTGGTCAGGGAAATCTCCTGCTGATTACCACCTATTGCCCCCACTTGGCTGCTAACTCAGAACTATTCTATGCTGAACAGAACTTGGAAGAAGTAATGATGTAGTCTGGATGGTGAACTTCCTTATCTACAACCAAAAGTGGCTAAGTTGCACCAACACTGATCAAGCTGGCTGAGTCCTAAAGGATATAGCTGCTAGAGTGAGTCTGAGGCAGGTAGTGGGGAATCAACAAGAAAGATCTAGTTGACCTCAGCTTCACCAGTGTGTCTCTCTTGGATGCAGCTAACCATAGCAGTATGTAGACATGACCGCTGCAAAGTCTTTGTTCGTAATTATATAATTATTGCTAAATGACACTGACTTTGAACAGAAGTAGCAATTCAGCAGTGGACATTCATGAGGTGCTATGAACATCAGAAGAGAACAGTGGCCAAACCATGCCTTACAAGGGAAGTTAGAGGGAGTATTAGATGCAAAAAAGAAGCATCCAAATTGGCAAGCAGAAACAATAGACCTGAGAATTGGGAACAGTGTACAAGTCAGCAAAGGTGGACCAAGGAATTGATTAAGAAGGGGAAATTAGAGTATGAGAGTAAGTTGCAGGGAACATAAGAACCGACTGTAAAAGCCTATATTAGTAGAGCAATGGTGTTGGAGAAATTAATGGGATTAAAGACTAGTAAATCTCCAGGGGCTGATAATCTACATTGCTGAGTGCTTAAGGAAATAGCCCTAGAAATAGTGGATGCACTGGTGGTCACGTTCCAAGATTCTTTAGACTCTGGAATAGTTCCTACAGATTGCAGGTTAGCTCATGTAATCCCACTATTTGAAAATAGGAATTATTGACTATTGAGTCTGATGTCAGTAGTGGGGAAGATGCTAGAGTCCATTACCAAGGACTTTATAGAATGAGTACTTCGAAAACAGTGGTATAGTCTGACACAGTGAGCATGCATTTACAAAAATGAAATCATGCCTGACAAATCTACTGGAATTCTTTGAGGATTTAATATAGATTTGATCAGGGGAGCCAGTGGGTGTGATTTATTTAAACTTGCAGAAGGCTTTCGATGAAGTTCCACATAATGTGTAAAACTATAGTGTATGGGATATTAGCTGATGTATTGAGGTGGATAGGAAATGGTTAGCACATAGGAAATAAAGAGTAGGAATAAATGGGTCTTTTTCTGAATGGCAGGCAGTGACTAGTGGTGTACTGCAAGGATTGGTACTGGGACCCCAGCTGTTCACAGTATATGTTAATGATTTAGATGAAGGAACTAAATATGATATCTCCAAATTTGCAAATGACTCAAAGCTGAATGAAAGGGTGAGCTGTAAGGAGGATGCAGAAATGTTGCCGTGTGATTTGGATAAGTTGAGTGAGTAGGCAAGTGCAGTATAATGTGGATAAATGTGAGGTTACCCACTTTGGTACTAAAAATAGGAAGGCAGATTACTACTTGAACAGCTATAAATTGAGAGAGGGGAATGTTCAACAAGACCTGGGTTTCCTCGTGCCCCACTTGCTAAAAGTAAGCATGCAGATGCAGCAGGCAGTAAAGAAAGTGTTGGTCTTCATAGTGAGAAGATTCAAGTACAAGAACAAGGATGTCTTACTGCAGTTATACAAGGCATTGGTGAAGCCACACCGGAATAGTGTATTTAGTTTTGGTCTGCTTCTTAGAGGAAGGATGTTCCCAATGGTTGGGAAATCCAGTACCAGGGGTCATAGTTTAAGGATAAGGATCTTTTTGAACTGAGATGATGAGAAATTTTTTTCACCCAGAGAGTGGTGAGCCTGTGGAATTCACTACCACAGAAAGTGGTTGAGGCCAAACCATTTTCAAGAATGAGGTAGATATAATTCTCTGGCTGAAGGGATCAAGGGATAAGAGGGTATGGATGAGGGTATGGAGCTTGATGATTAGTCATGATTATATTGAATGGTGGAGTAGGCTTGATGGGTCAAGTGGCTCTCTTGCTCCTATCATCTATGTTTATATGTAACCTTATGGCCCAATACGACCCACACGCTAAAATTATCATCAGGTTGGGAGACCAGCTCTGGTTCAGTAAAGACTGCAGAAGGAAATGCCAGGAGCAAAACCAAGTATACCTAAAAATGAGTTGTCAACCTGAAGAAACTACAAAACATATCTACTTATATAAAAACAACAAACTGGATGCTGGAAAACTGAAATAAAAACAGAAGAAACTCAGTAGGACTGGCAGCATCTGTTGAGAGAAAAACAGAGTTAGCATTTCGAGTCCTGACAAAGGGTCACTCGACTCAAAATGTGAACAAAGAACGATGTCAGACAGCAGAAGCAACATGTAATAGGCAGGTCTAAGCGATCCCATAATCACAAGATCTAAGTTCTGCCGTCCTGAAAAATCCTGTCATGAATAGTGGTGGATCATTAAACAACTAACAGATGGTGATTACTCTACAAATATCCCACCCTGAGTTTTGGAGGAGACTAGTATATCAATGCAAATGACAACATTGAAGTATTTGATCCACTTCAGCCAGAAGTGCTGAGTAGATTATCCATCTCAGCCTCTTCCTGAGAACCCCAGAATCTCAGATTCCAGTCTTCAACCAAAGCTCTTTATTCCACATGAAACTGAAACATGGCTGAATACGCTGAATAAAAGAAAAATTGGGGGCCTTGACAAAATTCTATAACAGTACTGAAGACTTGTGCTCCAGAATTAGTTGCTGCCGAACTGTGCTGTTCCATTACAACTACAACTGTAACATCTACCCAACAATATGAAAAACTACCCAGGTATCAACATCCCCAAGCTGCATGGAAGTATAGTTGTTGGGAGGTTCCACAGTTTCTGACGGGCGTGTCAAAGCATTGGCTTCTACTTTAGGAAGCTGCTGAAACACAGACCTCAGCTATCCAAGCAGCAGGAAAATATTAAGAGGGAATATTGCCAGTTATGTTGTGAATACAAAAAAAATCAAAAGGACAAATTCAACTCCGTTAATTATCATCAATCTATTCTCGATCATTAGCAAAGTGATGAAAGGGAGCATCAAAAATGCTATCTGGTGCAATTGCAAAGGAATAATCTGTTCATTTAAGTTCAGTTTCACTTCTGCTAGGGCCACTTGGGTCCCCAAGTCCTTAAAATCTTGGTTCAAACAAGGTTAAAAGAGCTGAACTTCAGAGGTGGGCTGATAGTAACTGCCCTTGACATCAAGGCAGCATTCGACTAAGTATGGCATCATGGAACCTTAACAAAACTGGAGTCAATGGGAATCAGGGAAGTCATACCTAGCACGGTATGACTTTAGAAGATGGGTTTGTTTCTTGAAAAACTCAAACAACTCAGCCCAAATACATCACTGCAGGAGTTGTGACCTAGGCCCAACCTTCTTCACCTGTTTGACCGGCACCTTATCCACCCCACCTTCAACTTCATTGCCTTCACACTGATGCACAGACATCTTCCAAACTGATGACTTCGACTACCTACGTGGACTAGAGCAGCAAATGCATGGGGACATCATCATCTGCAAGGTACCCTCCTATATATACCATCCTGTCTTGGAACTGTATCACGATTTCTACATTATTGTTGGATCAAAATCCTGGAACTCCATTTCTAACAATACAGTGGGTGTTCATACAATTCTAGAACTTAGCAGCAGCTCATCATAGCTTTCTCCAGGGCAATTACAGATGGGCAATAAGTACTGTCCTAGTCAGCAACACCTACAGCCCTTGCACAAATAATAAAAAACCAACCTTGAGTTGATCATGGACAAGCACTAAAAAGAAATGGTAGATTGGTATTGCAGCAGTGTCCTTTTGCTGTGTTAAATGGAGAAATTCCAATGAACTGCTATAATGGAGGATATCAATAATGTTTAGAAAAGAAGTTGTGCTAAATTTAGAAGCAAACTTTAGGAGATCGGAAGATGGTAGAGGTTGTTAGTAAGAAATAGTTGAAGTGGAGATATGAAATGGAACTTATTTTCAATGCTATTACTATTATAACACAGATTGATACTATATTGTTATGTACTGATTTGTTTATTGCTTAGTACTATATGGAATGATTGATCTGTCTGCTTTGGATAGGTAGGAACAGAGTTCACTACAATTCTCTACAACTTCATGTGTAACAGTAGCTGTGTAGGTGGAATGAATCGACGACCCATCCTCATCATCATCACCTTAGAAACAAGAGAGTGAGTAGCCATCTCTAAAGAATGTTGTTTTACAATCACTGTTGCTCAGTTTCAAAGTCATTCATAAAAGGCACAAGAGGGAAAGCTGACATTCAGGGTAAATGGTTGAATTTTAGCAGCTCTCTGGGGATGAAATCAGAGGCAAAATGGCTTGCAAATGATCTGTTGACTTTCCATTGTTATTCCATTTGCCAATGGTGAAAAAAGTGGCAGATGGTTCATGCACCTAAAATGCAACTGAGACACTTAAGTGACCATTTAAGTATCTGTTCTCATCTTGTTGGCATTTTATAAGTGGTTGGGCATCCCCAGACCTACCTTTGAATTGGGTGTTTGATGTTGGCAACAGTCTGCTGTCCTGACTGGGAGTTACATAGCCTTTGCCACGGTGCAGTCCAAGGTTCTGCTACCCACCAAAGCAGGATTGTCTCCCATTTTGACTAGAAGCTGCTGGACCCTTGCCACCTCCAGAAAATTCATCCCTTGTAGCACCATTTGCTCAAGGTGATTCTGTTCCAACCATTGTACGAATCTGTATTCTCTTTCCCATCCTTGCTAAACCAATTTTGTTCCCTGTCTCCCAATGGATCATAAATATAACTTTTTCCCACATATTACAGATCCAGAGTCTGGCCTCATGCAACCTAAGTCTCTCAAGGCTTGGATTCTTTAGTTTTATCAATTATATCTCCAGTGCAGGCTCTCTCCTTCATTGCATCTTCAACTGCCTTTTCCCCTTTCTGAGGAACAATCTGCAAAAATCTTTCTACCCTCCCTTTCCATATTTAAAACCTTCTTAAATAATTTCTTCAACCAGAGGTTTCTGATCCTTCTGATTGCCACAAAAGTACAATATTTGCTCCAGTTCTCCTCTATGTGAAATGCCTTTGAAGGTTTTTCCTCAGTAGAGGGAGCATAGCTACTTGGGTTTCATTGGGTGATGGTCATGGTGAGGTTCATGCAATTCTCTGTCAAATGAATGCCCTTGTCATCTCCTTCAGTGGCCAGGTACTTGGACGCCGCTCATTTGAAGGTCGAATTTGTGCTTGCCCAGGAAGAGATCGAAAAGCAGATGAGGACCATTACCGTGAGCAGCAAGCCATCAATGAGAGTGCAGCAAAGAATGGAAATGGTAACAAACGCAGTAAGTCTTGCAGATCTGAATACAGGCAGGTGATGAGTTTGATGGTTGAAGGTGCCATTAGTGTCATTAGTATTAAAATTAGATTAGATAGTATGGCATCCTCTGTCTTGGTCTTCCATGCTATAGCCTTCAAAAGCTGAGAGATCAACCTGGTTTTCGTTCTTACTGTTAAACTTCTCATTGTCCAGATTATCTTGAAAGGTTTCTGTTTACTGTCATTAGCCATGCAACCTCTACATACAATGACACAAATAGAATGAGATCAATTTAACATAGATAGGAATTCCCTGGCTGCATGACACCGCTAGTTAATCCACAAAGGCTACACATTACCAAACCATTGTTTTTATTTTATTCAGAATTAAAATTCTATGTTACTGTAAGAAAAACATGGAATTTAATTTCAAACTTCTGTTCAATATAAACGCATAACGACTTTTATGCTGCCCAATCTGGCCTGGGGTAATTTAGGAGATTCAAAGTGAAATATCTTAGAAAAGATTATTAAGTACAGAGGAATGACAATGAAAAATGACTAGATGGTACTGTCTTTTGTGTTTCAGCCTTCAAACAGACACCACAAGGAGTTCAAGGGCCTAATACAGGTATCAAAAAGAGGAGGCATGGAGACGAGGAGTTCTTCTATGTACCTGTGAGTATTTGCTTCTTTAGCCATCGAAGCAATCATGTTGCCTCCTTAGCTCATTCTATACTTATTTCTCTACCACTTGTAACAACAGGAAGCTTTCACAGTTAAATAGTTCAGTGATGTTTGCAGAAACAGGGCTTAATCTGTAGAGTAGGATCGGGTGCTTGCAGTTCTCCACTCCTGTTTTGTGTGTGAATGTAAGCAAGAATACTTGATGGACTATTTAATGCAATCTTATTCTCGCCCAATTCTCAGACGAGCTCTCATTTTATGAGCTGTTGCAGTGCAGTGCTAATGTCCCTTCCTCTGAGTCAAAAGGCCCAAGTTCAAGATCCACCTGTTTCAGAGATATGTCATAACACATCTGAACAGGTTGATTAAAAATATCAATGCTCAACCAATATCCATTTGTGCATACTTCCAAACACTGATCACTCGGATCAGTAAGCCTAGCCAATTAATCCATTCCCAACCCCCAGCACATCTGTAGTTAACTGTTGCACCACCACCAACCAGACCAAAATTAGATGAATCTTTACATTTGTTTCCTTTTCCATTTGATTATATTGATCAATAACAATTTTCATCTATTCAACACTTTTGCAAATCGTTTATTGATTATGTTGTTAAAGATACACAGTCCTTGTCCTTAATCAAAGTCCTATCAGCTAGGATACATGTTGTAGTTATCAGTTAAATATCTGTGATGCTGCATCCTATTAATAAACCAACAATCAAAGAAAAGATTTGAGTTTTGCTTTGTAATTCACAATCTGTCTTAGAAACATTTAACACCCTTAACATTCCAGGTACTTCCAAAGCAAAGTATAAAGAAATGGGATACTGTGTTATGAGGAATCACATTACTAAATGGTATTCAAAGAGATAGATCCTTAAAGTACAGTTGAGAGAACTGGTCTAGATAAATAAATCATAAGTTGAACATTGGTGGAGAGAAGGCACCTCTTTACAAGATAAGCAGTATCACCATTGGACAGTGGAACAGTTCACTTTCTGCAACCCACTCCCCAAAATTTTGAAAAAACGGTATTTTTAAACAATGGTTATATTAACCAAAGTGAAAGATGATAATAAAAAGACTTGTAATTATAGAATGCCTTTTATACCACGAGGACCTTCAAAAGCACATTACAGTCAGTGATGTACTTTTGAAACGTCATGATGGTTATGATACAGGAAAATCTGCAACTGTTTTGCACACAGTAAGATCCCACACCCAGTGATGAGATAATAGTTAGTAAGTCTTTTTAGTTAAGGGATAAATATGAGACAGGTTGCCATTGCTCCCCTATTCTTCGATTGTGCTTTGCGATCTTTTACATTCATCTAAGTAGACTGGACATCAATTTTACAACCCACCTGAACATCGACACCTTCAATAGTATAGTGCAACACTCTGTTTTACTACATTGGGAGTGCTAGCTTAGACTTTATACACAAGTTCCTGGCATGAGACTTCAATTCACAACCATCTGAGTCAGAGGCAATACCACCCACTGAATCACAATTGGGACCAAATGTTGAGCAAAGGTACAGGTTTCAATTTAGAGTGTCCTGTGTCAACATCAAAAGTTTTCAGGTTATTCGTAATTTGCATTTTGTTGCAGAATAAACTTCCTTGTTCTGATTTTTCCCCACAGATGCTGCCAGACCTGCTGAGTTTCTTGAGCAATTTTGTTTTTGCTTCACACTTACTTGTGCTCCGCTACACCCTCAGCCTCAAAAAAGCAGCCCCGTGATATCAATTTGGTATTTCTATTTTCTACACATACTATCCTGAAGACTTCACTGATTGAGATAGGTTAACTGACAATTACTACAGCAGTATAAAAATTATTTGTGCAATGAACCCACAGCTGTTAATCGGAATCAGAGATGTAATGTAGTCATGGAAAAGCACTTAGAGCAAATCACATACCCACTGCCTTGGGAATACTGTATGTCCCAGTGTGACTGTTTGCTAGGTTTCTGTTCTTGGTACCTGATAGCAAAAATTCATATCCTGCAACTTTGGACCTTGACAGAAATTCAGTTTTCATTTAGTTTTTAAACTGTATTAAAAATGGATCAAAGTGTGATGGGTTCCAAAAACCAGCAATCCTCTTGCAGCTTCTCTTCAATGAGATGAGTTACGCCAACTGGTTCACTTAGCTGCCTTGGCAAAAATAAACCAAAAATGTCCAAGTTTCTGTACCTGAAATCTGTACTTAGTTTGTTGACCTCAACTTTAGCACTAGTTGGAGTGCTACAGTTTCCCTGGGCCATTGAGAGGATAATTCACCCAGGGTTCTTACTATTTTTTAATTCAGTGGTTTCCAGTTATTCAGTGAGATCTGATTTGATCTGTCTATGCTTCCTGAACAATGCTTGGGCAAGATCAAAAATTAGAAAATCAGAGGAGAAAGAAGGGGAAAAATACCTTTTCTAAAAAATTAGGTAACAATTATGAGTATTAGAAATTAGTCTGATAGTCTCAATATTGCCCACAGGTACGAGGAAGAGAGAATTTTGAAGTCCTCATGAAGATCAAGGAGAGCCTGGAGCTGATGGAATTGGTGCCTCAGCAGCTTATCGACTCATACCGGCAGCAGCAACAGCAACTGCTTCAACGCCAGTTAGTTCCTATATCATTCCTTTTACTTATTATTACTTAGGTACTTCTCAAAATTCCTGCAACCATTCCAGTCCCTTCATTTTTTAGTCTAAAATACTCTCTCATCATCTCTTTCATTGAACAATGGCCATCAGCAAGAGACAGATTCCTCCCCAACTTTGATATTCAGATGACAGAACCCATTCCTGCTGTGAAGCAAGACTGCTCATAAGCTTTGTCCTTGGCCAAAACCAAAAAAACACTGGATTGTGAAAAACTCAGTAGCATCTGCAGTCATTGTTTTTACCCAGAATTACTCAGAAGCTCACTCCCCACATTTCTATCAGTAATTACATAATAGCCAAACCCAAACTGAACCACAAATGTAGTCAAACGTGAGATAAAGATATGTTTGCATTCTGCACATCTAGCCAATTGCAGGGCAATACAGTGTAGCAGCTGGTCTTTATTCCTTTTAGACAGCATTGGGTCTTACTGAGTTATGATTCTACAACTATTCACAAACTTGCAGTTCCTTGCCTGGGTGTCCATTCGTCAACTGAGTGTCAGCAAGCTATTTAGCTGGGGAGGGTGTTGCAATAAAGTCTGATCTTGTTCTTGTCTGACATTTGCATATATTTGTTTCCTAGTAGGCATCATGGTTAGCCTTCAGGATTGGCAGCATTCGTGGGTTTATCTCTCTCTCTAGTTATAGACGCTGAGAATAAACTAGCTGGTCTCAACCGAAAGACTGAACCTGCGAACTTTGAATTCCATTTGGCTCAGTTTCTTACCCATTTCTTTCATGTAGCTTTCGCGAGCATAACAAGTGAAGGAAAGTTCCTAATTCTTTGTAACATGTGGAATAAACTTGCAAATCATTTTTTTATTTTGTTTTGAGCAGACAGCAGGCTTCATCTTCTTATGGCACAGTGATACCACCCACAAGCAAGGTACCCAATATGATGAACAAACTGCCTTCTGTCAACCAACTGGTGGGACAGCCTTCCCAGCACAGCCCAAGTACCTCAGCCAACCTTGGACATATGGGTAATTCAACACAGGCACTGTGTATACATAAGGACTTTGGTGCCTTTGAGGATGTGCACATTTATTGACCTCAAGAATCAGCATTACATGGGAATGTGATATTTCTCCTTTCCATTATGCTACCCAACAACCTGTTTCAATTCAAAATCTTAACATCAGCCCCAGCTACTGTATTCTCTGTTTTATCCATGTGTGGTCAGATTTTATTAATTTTATTGAGACACATCCACTTTTAATGATTTTGTCCCTTGTAAACATTTTAAATTGATCCATTGTCAGTCATTCCCTTTGGTATAGTCCCCATTTTCACTCCCTCAGATTCAAGAGAAGAAGAATGACTCTAGTGTTAATTGGTTTAGCTATTCATCGCCAAATTTGTCTCATTCAACACATATTATTGGGTCTCATCTTCCTATGCCAATATTGCCCACAAGTTCAGAGTCATCCTGGAGAGGAATGATATCCCAGAATTTCTAGCTCTGCTCTCTCTTTCCTTCAATTTTTTGCCCTACTTCAACTCTCCAAATCAAAATCAAAACTATGAGCTTTTGGATTTCTTGATCACTAAGATTTAGCTGCATTACTATCTTCATCTTGCCCACCAATCTAAACAGCCTGGCATGCTCCTCACTCCCTTTTCCCCTAATCTTTCTTCAGTCCTATCTTCCCTTATGACCCCCCAGTTTACTTTCTCCATGAGACCAATACTCAACTAACCAGCGTCATTCCTGTTCCTCGCTATCCATATTTGCAAACAGTTTTATCTCCTCTGTTGCTACAACTCTGCCCTTTCATAACAGCATCATCAACCTTCTCATCAAAATACTCTTACTTGACCCTGCAAATTATCATGCCATCTACAACCATCCTTTCCTCTCCAGTCCCACAATATTTTATCACCTAAGTTTGTCATCATTTTTTCACAATTCTGTGTTTGAATTTCTCCAGTCAGGATTCCATTCCTTTCATGGTGCTAATCAAAATCACCAAAGCCATCCTCTGTGACCATAATAGCTTATATATCTTTATCTTCCTCAAAATTTCTACATGCTTTGACAGGATCAGCCACTTCATTCTCCTTTGACACATTTGTTCTGCTGTCAAGCGCAGTGGGATCCCTTCACTTTTGACAATGTAATCAGAACCATCTGCAATAATGGTTTCTCTTCCCTTCTCCTCACCATTATCTTTGGAGTTTTTTCTAAGGATCCATTCAGCGTACAATGGAATCTCTCATACACAGGAGAAGTGATTTCTCAACTTTAAACAAACATACTGAAAAAGCTGAGCAGGTCAAACAACATCTGTAGAGAGAAACAGTTTCATGTCAAGATGACCATTCACCAGATTTCCAGCATCCACTGTATTTTGCATTTATATAGTTGTATAAGTGATTCCCCAATTAAGTGTTCCGAATGTAAAGAAGCATTCAGGGAGAGAACATTCAGGAAACAGCAGGTCCATGCTCAGAAAACCTCGATGTGAATACCAGTTTCTTCCCTTTCAAGTATATTCTGTATATTCAAATGTATTTCAAGTTCAATTCTGGTCTCCCTGCTGTAGGAAAGATGTTGTGAAACTTGAAAGGGTTCAAAAAAGATTTACAAGGATGTTACCAGAATTGGAAAGTTTGAGCTATAGGAGAGGCTGAATAGGCTGGAGCTATTTTCCGTGGATTGTCAGAGGCTATTGGGTGATCTTATAGAGGTTTATAAAATCATGAGGAGCATGCATAGGGTGAATAGCCAAGATCTTTTCCCCAGGGTAGGGGAATCCAAAACTAGAAGGTGTAGCTTTAAAGTGGGAGGAGAAAGCTTTAAAAGGGACGTAAGAGGCAACTTTTTCCATGCAGAGGGTTAGAGGCTAGTCCAATTTCATCTAAAAGGCACCTGAATAGGAAAGGTTTAGAGGGATATGAGCTAAATGCTAGCAAATAGAACTAGATTAACTTATCTGGTTGGCATGAATGAGTTGGATCAGTGTCTGTTTCTGCGCTACATCTCGATGACTCTATATTTGGGCACTTTTGTAAATTATGAATAATGTTTTCTACATCCCAACAAAGTATCTTTTGTGCTAACAAACTGAAGCAAAGGTGGCAAACATTTCATCAACCACCAATAAAAAGTCCAGAGATTAGAAGAAATCAGCATTGAAACAGAGGGATATTGCCTTCAAATTTTTAAAATTGTTTTCTGCTTTGTAGGCCAAACTCTAATGAACAGTCACCATCATCATCACCATCATCATATACCAACTAATGGCAATGTGAATGGAGGAAATTCCTCACAATCGGCAGGCATAGGGCCAACTTCACACTGCACTCCTCCCCCACCCTACACCGCAGACCCAGCTTTAGTCAGGTAAGCCATCAGTTTTACACCGGATAGACCTTTTGCAGATGATCAGCTGTGGATATTTCTTTCCTACAAAGATAACAATTAATTAACTTTATGTAACTTGAAGTCACGTAGGCTCGTGTAATGATGTAACTGTAACTTGATATTCAATTCTTGGATTAGCAAAACAGATTTACCTTTCCCAGTAATGCATCATGGTGAACCTATAAGCAGTTGAGCCAGCAGGGCTTCATGGTACAATCTTCGATCTCTGCTTTTAGCTGATACCTGCCAGAGTAGTTGTAGTGATGTCATATGTCCCCTTGATCAGAAAAGATAGAAATTACTCGGGCTTTCCCTCCTCACAATTCAGCAGCCCCTGCTGGAAAACGAGCACTGCAGATGGTGCTTGAGGACAGGATCAGTCTTGGAAACTCTTCTCAAAATCAAACCTGCCAACATTCACTGTTTAGATTCAAAAGTGAATAAAAATCATTTTTGAAGAGAGAGGCATCAGAAGATGACAGGCAGCTTAGGAAATGTCCAAGTCACATCCTTCAGAAGAGAAAAGGTTAGGTTGGTGAGAATAATAACTTCAAATAGTGATTGGGTAGATGCTGCTATCCAAGGTGCCCATATTAGCATTCAGCTCAATAAAATCTATAACATTTTCTGGTTAATAAACCTGTAATATTTTCTGGTCAGCCCATTCAAGCTCAGTAAACCTGTACTGTTTTGTAGTCAGCCTCATTCTATGTATTTATTGAATTTTCTTTCATAGTTTTTTAACAGGTCTGGGCTGTCCTAACTGTCTGGAATATTTCACCTCACAAGGGCTGCAGACAATGTACCACTTGCAGAACCTTTCCTTGGAGGTACTGTTTACAATTACTTAGGTGGTTATGAACAGAAATAATGACAGCTGGGTTCTTCCCCTTCCTGAAAAATAATGCAAAAGTGTGGCTCATGCTTTGGTAGAATTCCCTGTGTCTCAAGAGTTCTCAATCTTGACTATACCAGTTTGGTGAAAGCACATAGCAAATTGGGAATTCCCACCTTGAGGGAGGGGAGAGCCTTCATTAGGGTCTCCTTAGAGCAACTTCCTTGCAAACCAGATAGTATAAGGAACCCATTAGTTAGGCAGTCTGTAGACAAAGCCATATTGAAGCACGAGGTGTTGATGCACCCAATATGCTATAACAATGCTTTTTTCAAACTACTTAGATGTAACGTTGTCCCCATTCCTTCATCCTATTAAACAATTTTTTTAAAGTTCACTTGCCCCCTTCGCCTTCAATGAAGGTGTTTACTTTTGCTTGGATACAGTTCTGTGACCAGTGAATAAGTCTAAGTACTGTGCCATAATGATAATATTTTACGTCTGTCTCTGTCGATCCAATCCTTACCTGACATAACATGCCCAAAGTCTAAGAGGGGATCACTAAGTTGAAAACAGTAACAGAATTCAACCTGATGTTTCATTCCTTTCCCTGGCCCTCAGGCACAGAGGCTCATTGTTAACATCAGAATTGCTACTTAGCAGAGACCAGCTAATAAACCATGGCTTGCCTTTTCCAATCTATATTGTTCAGTTGTACTCTATCAGTTGTACACCAGTTCAGTTGTACACCAACAAAACTATCAGTGATTTCAAGAGAGACCAGAATAACCTTCGGTCCTTCATCTGCAAATGCTCCACTTTCTTTTCCTCCTAATAGATTTGGACTTTTAAAAAAAATTTCTCCCATCCTCTCCCCTTCTTTTTGATAACATTGTCCAGGGACAGAGTGGCCGTATGGGAATTTAGAAGATAAGTGGTTCCACGAAAATTACTAAATTATTATCTAAACTCCTTTCACCACCACTGTTTTCTCTGTGAGTGCCTGGAAGAAGCCCTTCTGGGGAAGCCATTTTATCTGTAGCAATGTTCCTTCTAAGGTCTTTGGGTGCAATTCACCCTCTAACAGGTTGCTCAAGTGGCCATTCTTCTTGTGTGATCTCAGACAGTGAATGCTGGGAGGTATCCAACCATAAGGGAATTACAACCTGATCCAGTGTCCATCACAAGCACTTTCCAGCAGGAGTCACTTTTTTCAATGTGCTAGATCATTCAGATGTTTAAAGGCTTGTTACAACCTTCTCAGGGCAAGATGATGGACAGTAGACAACATATTGCTATCAATTATTATATTCCGAGAATTCACTTAAATACTCTGGTGCATTCTGTTACTAAGTCATTTAAAGTTACCCTTTTCTTCTTCATTAGGATCTGGGAGCACTAAAGATTCCAGAACAGTACCGCCTTCTGATTTGGAGAGGGCTTCAAGAGTTCAAACAGGGGCACGACTATAGCTCGCAGCAGCTGATCAGGTCAAGCAACAACACCGGCACAATCAGTGGGGAACTGCAGCGCCAACGGGTGATGGAAGCTGTCCACTTCAGAGTGCGTCACACCATCACCATTCCCAATCGGGGGGATGACTGGGGAGACTTTGGTTTCGATGTACCAGACTGCAAGACTCGGAAACAATCAATCAAAGAGGAGTTTACTGAGAGTGAGCTAAATTAAAGACAGAAAAGGGAAATGCTGATTAAAACAGAAACCCTGCAGTTTTCCATCTTGCTAAAAGCACTGACTGTTGTAAAATAAGCTGAGAGTGTGTACATACCATATATGCTGTCGTGCTACAAACCGTTGTCCCTGGTGGGTTCATACCCATGCACATTGAATACTTTATTTGCAAAGCAAAAGGGTTTCGATAATCAAACATGGGTCATTGGATCACCTCATCATTGGTTCTTCTTCCAGCTACATTTTTTCTTCTTTCCTTGTCCTTTACCTTCATACAATCAATTCCAACCAGGAGGGCAGATTCCCTCCTTCCAGATTTACACAAGTGCCACAATCCCTACATCCCATCAATCCATGAATACGGGTCTATGGAACTTCTTGTTCCATTTAAACTCAGCAAATTCCACATTCCTCCTACCTCCTCCTTTATGTTCTGTCAACCTCTTGGGATTTGACATTCATTGACTTTTTACTGGTCTCCCAAATTATCTTTCTAAACATTCAAAGTTTGTCCGTTCACTGCAGGAGGGGGTGGGTTTGCTGTTCCTCATTATTTATAAAATTGTAAACTTCCATAGTTGAGATTTTTTTTCCTTGATGGTAAAGAAATTGTTTGGTAACGTGAACAAAATATGTACTTAAATTTTACAATCACTCCAGTCAGAAAACATTTCAGCTCTATTACAGATCTCCCATCCTTATCTAGTTCTGGTCTTTGTGCACTCTCTCTAACAGACATCTTGTGGGATGGTGAGCATGGCTAGGAGAGAGGATTGAAGCGGAATGAGTGGGGCAATGTGAACATTTTAGATTTACAATTAAAGTGAAGTGACTTGTGTGTCCCAGGAAGGGAGGGGGGAGTTTGATAGCTTACTGGATGAGGGCAGTCTTCTAAGAACTCTGGGAGTTAAATATACACTGGAAATATGAAATAAAACAGAACATGCTGGCTACATACTGCAGCCTGCACAGCATTAAAAATGAAAAATCACACAATAGCAGGTTATAGTCCAGTGGATTTATTTGGAAGCAGTAGCTTTTGGAGCACTGCTCCTTCATCAGGTGGTTGTGGAGAACAAGATCATGATCACAGAATTTATAGTCAAAGGTGTCCAGTGTTCATGGAGATGTGATACATTAAAACATGAAAGATTTAATCTAAAATTGTTTAGAATGGGATATGCTGGTTTCTATTCTTTGACATGTAAATCCCAGAACATCTTTTAAATTACATTCTCAAAATAGCTCAGCACAGATAGACTTCACACCTATTGTTAGAAAAACTGAGAACAGAAACCAGCATAGCCCATTCTAAAAGATGAAAGATTTAATCTAAAATTGGTTAATCACACATCCATGACACTGGACTCATTTGACTATAAATTCTGATCATGACCTTGTTCTCTACAACCACCTGAAGAAGGAGTGGCGCTCCGAAAGCTAGTGCTTCCAAATAAACCTGTTGGACTATAACCTAGTATTGTGTAATTTTTAACTTTGTACATCCCAGTCCAACACTGGCTCCTCCAAATCATAGCATTAAAAAAGATAGAATAACTTTTCAGTTATGGAACTAAAAACTGGAATGGAAACAAACCTTTTAAACATGTTCCAATGAGTTTAATATTTCCCTTTAGTATTTATTCTATTTCCTTTTGCCAACATAAGCACTCATTGAATGGACTCTTGTGCCTTCCCACATGGTGGGTTTAGTCATGGGGAGCATTTAAAAGAGTGACATGTGTGCACCTCGCTCCCTTCCTGCCTGCACCTGCATTAAGTCCATGGTTGGAAGTCTATGGAAAGCCTTCCCACCCCATGTCAAATGAAAACTTCCATGGTTATTTTTACCCATTTAAGGACATCAGTCCACAAATTCTTGCCGAGCAGGTGGATGTGTTTGGCGGGAGATGTTTCCCCTTCAAAGACATGCAGTGACCAAGTGAGAAATCCAGCAGCGGGAAGGGTAGTGGAGCAGAAGACTGGGTGGAGATATTAATGCCCTTGCTGCTGACCCTACTAAAACCCCCTTACTGCCATCACTGCCTTTCCCCTGGGTCTGTCCACAAAATCAAGCCGTGTGTGTGTGTGTGTTGTTCTGATAGCAATCATCACCTCTGCATAGGCTTTACCATTCACAAGAATTGCTGGTCAGGAGCTCTTGGTACGTGAGACTTTTCTTGACTCTTTGAAGGTCTGTCGCTGGTCTGTTAAATGCCTGAATGGCAAAGAGGCAATTTAGGGTTCTTGCTAGCTCTCCAGTAGCTGACTCAAGATTTTGTTAATCTCAGTATGATCCAATTCTCTGAAGGGATTGGTGATCTTCCAGTTCCTGAAAAGCATCTATACCTGACCCAAAAACAATTTTTTTTCTTCTTTTCTAAACTCTTTGGCATGAGCTTAAAATGAGCCAGACTGATGGGATAACAGCTGTACCACATCATCAAGCAATCTGTTCGGGACCAATTGGTTATTCAGAACTCACCAAGTTAATTCTTGATCCAATCCAGTGCAAAACATCAAAGGAACAGGAAATTTGCAGAGGGTAAAACAAGCTGCCATTTTGCTATTGCTTTTTTTGTCCAAGAGGAATTTCAACTCTATTTATGTTCAGTTGAACCCTTAGTTAACCTTTAAAATCTACATGAAGGCTATCCTTCGGGGTGGCACGGTGGCTCAATGGTTAGTACTATTGCCCTACAGTGCCAGGGATCTGGGTTCAATTCCACACTCAGGTGGCTGTCTATGTTGAGTTAGTACATTCTCCCTGCGTCTGCATAGGTTTTCTCTGGTTTCCTCCCACAGTCCAAAGAGATTCAGGTTAGGTGGACTGGCCATGCTAAATTGCCCATACTGTTCTGGGATGTCCAGCCTCGGTGGATTAGCCATGGGAAATGCAAGGTTACAGGAATGGGTCTGATGGGATGCTCTTCAAAAGGTCTGTGTGGACTAGATAGACCAAATAATCTGCTCCCACTCTATATGGATTCTATAATTCAAGTTGTCTATAGCCCTCTGCATAACGTTGCCTGCCTTATCATTCTCTTATGTAGTTGAAATTCTCATCCCTACCTTTACCTCTATGGTTAGCTCTACCAAGTCTCCTTTGAGAGCCCAACTATGTTATATCAAATTGCACATTGTAATCACCTGCAGCCTCTCGTATTAAATCCTGATTATCTATGATCTGTTACCCTCAGGAGGTGAGATCAGTTTCTTATTCCCATAAGCACTATTTCACATTCTTTGCCTCTAATCATTTGTAGCTCAGGACTTTGAAATGTCATCCTTAACCAATGCCCCTTTCCTCCAAGTCTATTTGACAACACTTCAGTTACTTCTGTAATCTTCTGTAAAACACTTCTTGTTTAGTGAAGTACTTTGTGATGTCCTGTTACGTGCTGGTATAAATCTGAGCAATTGTTGTTGCTTAGCAGGGGGAAGGTAGGATTATCCTTACTATTTAAACAAACTGAGTGCCAAGAATAAGATTATTTGTTAATTCAACTGGAAGCTTCACATATTCAAGAACCATAAACAAGAAGTACAATGTAATCCTCAATTCTTACTTATTCCATGCTTGGCATTATATTGATAGTAAATTTAACAATCAGAATAAATAACAACAGTTTTAGTCCAATCTTGAGAAGTAACAGTGATGTCATCATCCAATTTGAGTAGGAAATAATAAGAAATAGGAGGTGGCCATTTGGCTGCTCAAAACTACTTGGCCATTCAGTATATCACAGCTGATCTGAGATTCCTCACCTCCACTTTCCCTGTGACAAAACATATCTATCTTTGATGACATTATTTGTTTCATTAAAAAAGACAGAAGACAACTTAATTTAAATTTTGAGATTAGAAGATATTGGGGATGGTGAACGGGGTTTATGGGGACAAGCTGGGCTATAATTCAACCTTGATCTCATTGAATGGCAAAACAACAGGTTTGAGAGGATGCACAATCCTTTTTTATGTGCATTAACCTTTAAAGAGGACTCTGATTTATACCCAGAATCTTGCGCATTTTGATCTGGTTTTAATCAGCTTTCACAGCTCATGCTTCACAACTTGTTCCTTGTTTTTTTTTCTGAACAAAGTAGACACTGAGTCATAGTCACGCAATGTCAGTCCAACTCGTCAATGGCGCATATAATCCCAAACTAAACTGGTCCCATCTGCCTGCTTCTGACCCATATCCCTCCAAACTTTTCCTATTCATGTATTTATCCAAATGTCTTTTACATGTTGTAATTGTATCCCCGTCCATCACTATTTCAGGAAAGTCATTCCCCACACAAACCACCCTTCGTCTAAACAAAATTTGTCCGTCATGTCTTTTTTTAAATCCCTTTCCTCTCAACTTAAAAATGTGCCCCCTTAAGTCTTAAAATCCCCCATCCAAGGGAAAAGACAACTACCATTACCCCTCATTATTTTATAAACTTCTATAAGATCCTTAAACTCTGGTTTTAGTAGAATTTGTTATTGGCATACCCATCCCTGCAGTTTAATCCAGAGAACCTTAACACCAATTTTGCGTTCAAGGAGAATATCCAAATGACAATACCATTGGAAAACTGTACGCGAGCTCTCATCCTTTAAGTGCTAGTAACATTAGGTAAGATAATTGCTTCAGAAAATTGATGTTGCCAACGTGTATCACCTTTTTTTAAAAAATATTCACTCATGGGACATGGGCTTTGCTCAGAGCCAACATTCATTGTTCTGAGAAGGTAAAGATTTTTTTTTAAAAAACGTTTAACCTATTTTTCTCAACATCAGCGATGTAATTACACAACTCTGGAGCAGTTGGGACTAGAATCTGAATCTTTTGGTCCAGAGGTATGGACGGTGATCCAGAGGGGTGGCACGGTGGTTCACACTGCTGCCTCAGAGCGCCACATACCCAGGTTTCATTCCAGCCTTGGGCAACTGTGTGGAGTTTGCACATTCTCCCAGTGTCTGCGTGGGTTTTCTCCAGGTGCTCTGGTTTCCTCCCCAATCCAAAGATATGCAGGTTAGGTGAATTGGCCATGTTAAATTGCCCATAGTGTTCAGCGATGTGTAGGTTAGGTGCATTAGTCAGGGGTAAATATAGGGTCATGGCATGGGTCTGGGTGGGTTACTCTTTGGAGGGTTGTGTGGACTTGCTGGGCTTCTATAAAACCTCAAATACCCATACCCACTGATTCTTCAGAGCAACTAGCTATTCTTTGATTGATTAAATCCAAGATTTCCTTTGGTTAGAACATCTGTAAGCATCACATTGGGGGAGCTTCGGAAGGACAGCAACCACTGCGTTATCTAAGGATAAATTGCATATTTACATTCTGTTTAGGCTTGGGGAGAAGGCATATAGCAGTCAGAGGGATGCTGGAAATTGTAATTTTATACATATGCAAGAGCATACCGTGACTTACAATGGTATACAATTGAGGTGTATTTGGGAATTGAAGGCTCCTTTCAATTTAAGACTCAACGTGTTGCTTGACAGAATAATTTTATGCATGACTTTCTTTCTCTTCCATTCCAGCGCCTGGTCCATTCATTTCAGGTTTTTATATGCATGCTAGATTTTTTTTTAAAAATGAAATTTTTTGGAGTGCTGGCTCTTGAGCAAAGCAACAAATTCCATTTTATTAAATTGTGTGTGTATATATATTTTCTGATGTATTGTGCAGTGTACACACCTTGCAGGACAAGGGAATTCTACCCCTTTGTTGTATTATCTCATAAGAGAATCTTCTAACCACCTGTGGTAGGTACAGAATTGAGTTGTATAGACATTACAGCTAGAACTAGGTGGTTTTGTATTTGTGCTGTTGTGAAAAGTACTGAGTTCCTGGAAGTGTCTTCATAGAGAAGATGATACAAAGAGAAAACAGTGGATTCCAGAAAGAAAACTAAAAGGTATTGGAAGTACACAGTGGGTTTTTCACCAACTGAAAGGAAGACGACTGTTGAAAATTGACTAGTTTTTCTAGTTTTCTTTTCAGGAATTAACTAAGATACTGTTTATTTCTAACCCCCTCAATTTTCAGAACTGGGCAGGCTAATTCAGCACCTGAAACAAAGGGAGGGAGAAAGAACAAGCAGAGACTAGGGACAGCATCTTAGCTCCATTTCAATCTTTGCTGTGCAAAATTAATTCAAAACATTTATTAGCTGATCAATGCCTCACTGCTCAAGTTGAAGGAAAATTGTGTTATGTTTTGTTTTGAAACCACCTGACCTTTCACATTGAAGATATTTCTACCCTTCCATAAAACCTGGCTGGTACAGCTCAATTGGCAAATAGCCAGTCAGATTTTAATGTCCAGTTCAGTTTGCACATCTGAGTAGAGTCTATTTATGGCTTCTTAAAACTATAATGAAGCAACTGGTGCAGGATATGCTTAATATTCTGGGCTTCTATAAAGTTTGTGCAATGGAGGTAGCAGATAAGGAACATTAGTCAGACAACAGAGCATTAATACATGTTCAAAACAAGAGTGGCCAACTCTTGTGAAATATTCATGGAGATTAAGACATGACAATCTTCTCAAATTCCTCCGCACACCAGATCTCCAAAATATATAATCAATAAGTGCTCAATGTTTTGGGATACTCAAGACAATTCTGGATAGTTGCCATACCTATAACTACATCAATAGTATTGCATTTACAGAGGAAAAGCAGCAGGTGACAAAAACAGGGAGTGTTTTTTCAAAATAAACACATGGGATAAGCACTCAGAAGCTCTTTCTAAGTAATGTGCCTGGAATATTACCCATGACTTTTTTAATGAGGTCAAATGCAAGTTTATTAACGTTGCTACGTATCAGAGATTGAGATAATTAAGGCCCCTCCTTTCCTCATTCTGATTAAGGGCTTGTACTCTCTCGTGACATGGAATGAGATTTTCAATGGTGTGCAATATTGTCATTGTACAGTCATATCACTGTTGCTGAGAGGTTTAAATTAATCTGTGCACTATTTTAAGATTACTGGTTAATGGGGTCCAGTTAAGTTTACACCGATGTTATTTCTTACAGCATCGTGCATCCAGGTGACTGTCTGTGTGGAGTTTGCACATTTCCCATGTCTGCGTGGGTTTCCTTTGAGTTCCTCCCACAGTCCAAAGATGTGCAAATTAGGTGGATTGGCCGTGCTAAATTGCCCTAGTATCCTGGGATGTGCGGGCAAAGTGGATTAGCTAAGAGAAATGCAGGGTTACAGGAATTATGTGATGGGGGGGGGGGGGAGGGGAAGAGAAAAGAAGGTGTGTGTGTTTGGGTCGGATGATCTTTGGAGGGTCAGTGTGAACTCAATGTGCTGAATGGCCTGCTTCCACACTGTAGGGATTCTATTTGAACATGTTTAGTGATCTGTTTACTGCACTAAAAAATGTCTGACATCAACTTGCTCAGTCTGATCTTTTAAAGCTTTGTTGAGACAAGTAATGAGACAGCATCTGCCACAGCTCAAGGCAATGATTGGCAAACAAAGATTTAGTCTTTAAATCCTTTCACTGCTACAACAAATCCCTCTCAGAATGACACTGGCAGAATTTTACCACATTGTCAGGTAAATGATTGCACTGTGGCATTGTGACTAAACATAGATTTCTATTATATCAATGATGGAGAGAATATTTCCATTTGATTTTCTCACCTTCAGTAGACAGAAGACATCAGAGAAGAACAACATTAAATGTATTGAATAGTGTTAAAACACGATCAAAATTTCACTCAATTCCTGATGTCCTTAACCTTAACTCACCTGTTTTGTTAAGTCCCTCAGCACACCTTTCAAAATAATAAGATTTAATAGATAGTGAAAACAAACCTAACTCATTGATTTACAAATCAATTGATTTCTTAATAATATTTCTCCCCTTATCTCCTGAAGGTGCAATGGGGTCCCTGTTCCACAGATAACATACCCTCTTATCCTTGATTTGTGAGATCAGATAGCGAGTGTCTAAAGGTTTTTCAACTGCAGGATGCATCTCAACTGAGCCCAGTGTTGTCCTCAACCAACAATCTTTATTGACTTCCATGTTCATCCAAAATGCAAAGACTAATTATAGAGATCCTATTATCATCCTGTTCGAGATCAGCTAACTCTGTTGACTGGGACTAAGTTCTGAGGTCAAGTCTAACTTGCCATCAAGTTTTAATTGACAATACATAAATCAGTATTTTTATGAATACTGAGAGAATATTATGAATTCAGTTAACCATTATGAATGCTCTCAAACAATAAAAGACTCAACAAATTTGCTTGTAATCAGTCAATGTACCGAATTATCAGACAGGAAAAGTACAGATGGCCCTTCCAATCTTTCCATCACTGCCGTATCATTTCTAGCTAATAATTTCTCACTCTTTGTCTGGCTGTGCAATCCTTTGGGAAGAGAGTCAAAAAGGCATAATATACTCTGGAAAACTTCTCTCTGAACATTTCACACAAAATTAGTGTTGGAGATCACATGGATTAAATATTTTCTATAAAACTCATTCGATGAAATGGGATCTCTGCTTTGTCTAGACCAGAACCATCTTAAAGGAATGCACAGTGAGGACCTATCACACCCAAACTATTGACCAAAACACACACAGGCTATGATACCATGATTCATTCTGAACACCCCTGCTTTATAGTCACTTTCTAAACAGGTGTCATGATTTGTATTTTGGAATTAGCCTGCCATTTGCTCACTATCTGAATTCACACAGGAAGAATGTGTGAACCATGCACACACCATGAAGGTGTAGCCCAAAGAATTGATGGAACAATGGGAGTGAGGGGGGGGGGGTCAATATTGCACATGTATTCCCAGAATTTTGAAAGCAACAGACTTTCGTAGCAGTCACCCAGAAACAATCTGCAATTTTGAACTCACTGCTCTAGGAGGTCTTTCTCAATCATAAACTGGTGCACACTGTAAAATTATATTTGGGCCACTTGTGTGTGACCCTACGCCTCTGAATAGTAGCAATTTAAAGCACTTTATTGCTTTAAACATTTAAGATTTCAAAAGTTCAATGTCAACTAATGCTTTTTAAGCCAGTATTAATTGTTACCTTATACTCCAAACAAGTTGTAACTGTGTACTTTTTATTATTTGTAATGTATCCTTTGAAATTATGTTTCAAGAAATTTTGTAACACAATAAAGCAGATGGATCCTGTTTCTCTGATTGATATCAGTTTTTCTTTCTCAGAATTCCTCTAAGGAAACCATGTCATGAGTGAATAGGTCACTTCGTTCCATGGAATTGTGGTTTTTAATCTTAATATTTAATCAGTGATACGAAAATAAAAAAAATCATTGCACATGACATTCGTAAATTGGGTTCACTGATAAGAGTGAAGTCTTTGCAAGTCACGGGTGTTGTGAAGCTTTGTAGGGTAAATACAGAGTCCTGGACAACAACAACACTTGCAATGTTGTTTATTGATTTTTTTTATTAAGCAGGAATTTTATCTTTAGCAGTTTCTTTTTCACCCATTTGCCATCCTAAAGATATTAACTTATGTTTGAGGTGTAGTTTAGATGGTGGCTACTGCCTTTCTGTATGACAGCTGGTGCCACTTGCTTAGGTGGTATGGTTAGGTATTTAACAGATACACAAGTTTATAAGAGAAGTCAGTGAACACAGATTGCAACATATGTATAAGATCTTGTAACTATTTTAAAACGTTGGGAAATTTTCCCCAATATCCCAGCATGATTTAGTTCTTACCACCATCATTAGAAGATAGATTAGGTCATTATCACATCCCTGTTTGTGGAATTTTGGAATGTGTAAATCACAGTATGCTTTACGACAGTGATACTCTTCAAAAGCGCTTAATTAGTGCAAACATTTTAGATGTCTTGAGCACATGAAAGGAACAATTTTAATGCAAATATGTGATGCATTTCCCACACAAAAAAAACTTCTTTTCCTGTATACTGTCAAAAAATATTTGGCTACACACCTTCAGTGTGCAACCTACAAGGTTACATACCAAGAGCCAGGAAGTTGCTCAGACTAGTTGACTGCTTGCTGGCTAAAACAGAGGCAATGGAGCAAATAACAGCTTTCCATGCCATAAATTTATACGATTTGAAAACAAAGTGAGGAATATAGTACCAGCACTTTAAATTGAAGGTACTCCACCTACTTCATGTAGTTCTACGTCAGATATAGCAAGTCTAGAAGCAAAATAAACAGCCACAATTCAGTTTCAAATGTGTAACCCCAGTCTTCAAAAAAACGGTTGTCTACCATATCAGATTGTACTACTAGCAATGTGGAGTCATGAAATAACAATTAGAACAAAATTCCACATTCCTGATATCGACTCATTTTGTGCCCACTTGATGTGCAATTGAGACTAACTTAAATCTCCTTCCATGTAAAGTCTTTAGTAGTTAGTAAATGAAGGCTCTTAGATTCAATTCCAGTCCTGACTGAATTGGTAAACTCCTGAAGTATGAAATTATGTTCAAATGGCTTCATCCCAAATCATTTTATTTACAAGACTACTAGTGTAAAAATTAAAGCAAAAAACAAGTTGGTAGCAGTTAATCTAAGTAAAATGAAGACTATTGGAAAATATCAATGTACATAAATTATTTTTTAAATATATGGGTTGGTTAGCTCAGTTGGCTGGATTGCTGGTTTGCAATACAGAGTGATGCTTCCAGTGTGAGTCCAATTCCTGTAATAGCTAAGGGAACCACGAAGACCCTGCATTCTCGAACTCTCCTGAGATGTGATGACCCTCAGGTTAAACTCAGCACTAGTTGTTGTGCTCTCATGAGACAGCTGCCCTACTTTTATATAGCAAATGTTGTTAAAAACCTGTGATAATTAGAAATGTAATAAGGAAATATCCAAAATATGGTTACGGTTGAATTAAACACTGTTCTTCCAAACATATTTTGCATTTTAAAAATGCATCATGTTTGAAACCTTTTTTATGACTACTGAAATGACAATCTTTTACAGTAATGAAATAGCACCAATTGATCAGGATAAAATTGTAATATATACCAGACGTAGAATACAGTTGGTCCCTTTTTTAACATTACAACATTGTGGCACACTATATTCAACTAGAAATTACAATGAACTTGATTCTTTTTCCTGATTACTCTCTCGCTTTCTCTGTACAGTTCTACAAATACAGGTTCACCATTAGTACTTAGTGAAGAGATGAATCTTTAATATATTGTTTCAAAAAACAATGTCAACAAGTTATTTAACTCATTGTAACTAGGTCAGATCTTACCCTCACCTGAAATCGGCACCTGAACATGTCTAAATAATAACAGAATTAAATAGAAATTCCACCAGCTACCGAGAGAGTTCGGAACCTGTGAACCTCTGAATTACAAGTCCAGTGATAGTATCACTAATGCCACATTTACCCAATAGTAAAGTTTCCTTCTTTAGCCCACTGAAATTCTGGCATTTGAAATAAGCTAATTCAGCACAAACTGGCATTTGAGCTTGATTTCAAAGCACTTTGATACCTTTACATAAGATATCATGTTTTCAAAAGCAGCATTATATCCTCACATCATCTGATTAGGAAGTGTATCGGTAATACATAGACACATGCCATCAATCAATACTAATTTTCAGAGAACTGCTGTATAAATCCTTAATAAATGCAAAAGGTGGTTAGTGTAAGACAACCAATCAATAGGGCACTAATCAGCTGGACTGCCAAAAAACGTTCTTTAGCCATAATAGGAAAACCTTGGAAAGATGGAAGTGCTCATTTTACGTCACAAGGAAATAAGGTCAGTACTGTCCACTTGTGAATTAAAAGTTTTCATTCTCCATCATCTTCAATGATACTAAAGTGAAAGGTTTCAGCTTCCAGTGAACATTGCAAGACATTGTGTCAAATAAAACCTGATAAATATCTGAGTTACTTGTGTAAGATTCTATTGGGTTTGTGGAAATGGGACTGTGTTAGTTTAAGGATCTTTCAGTTTGATTGTAGCATGTAAGACCATGCTGTTAGTATCTCCTCTAAAAGGGGCACTTGTGTGCGGATTGCTGTTTTCCTGGTGGGGGCGGGGCATGGAGGAGGAGGAGAATAGACTTCCTCTGATAGGGTTAGTTAATGTACAGTCTATTCAGGACTTTGTGAATACTTGATACTGATACTGGATCCTAAGAGTAGAAAATTGTTCCCTTCTCCAGATCTGACATCTCAGATTCATTTTCTTTCCTGCAGTCACCAAGAAAAATTAATACAAATTAGCATCTACATGTTATTAGTAAATGTACTGCCCAAGTGACCTAATGGATAAGGCATTGGCCTCTGGAGCCAAGGATTGTGGGTTCAAGTCCCACCTGGGGTGCTGTAGGTTAATGTTGCTCTTTGAGCATCTACTGAGTCTGCCATTAACTCCTCCTAAAGAGGGATAGCACAATCTGTCAAGCAAATGGCACAGGGCAGATGGTTGAATTCAGTTTATGGGTGGCACAGTGGTTAGCACTGCTGCCTCACAGCACCGGAGACCCGGGTTCAATTCCTGCCTCAGGCGACTGACTGTGTGGAGTTTGCACATTCTCCCCGTGTCTGCGTGGGTTTCCTCCAGGTGCTCCGATTTCCTCCCACAGTTTAAAAATGTGCAGGTTAGGTGAATTGGCCATTCTAAATTGCCCGTAGTGTTAGGTGAAGTGTAAATGTAGGGGAATGGGTCTGGGTGGGTTGCTCTTTGGCGGGTTGGTGTGGACTTGTTGGGCCGAACGGTCTGTTTCCACACTAAGTAATTTAGTCTAATCACAGTAGGCTAAATAGATGAAGAAAGTTCAATGTCGTATCCATGGCCTGTGGAGTTAAGTTATGATAGTGAGACTGTTGAAAATGCTTTTGGTAACTTCAAGCTAGGTGGCAGTAGAGTCTAGGAAAAAAAACAAGAAGTTTCCACTCAATAGGCAAATCAGCCAACCTTGCACACACATGATCAGACAAGCTCAGATTCAGGTCTAAATGGCCATTCCTGTACAAATAACCTTTCAATCTGTGATCTCCAGGTTCACACATGCAAATTTCCAGATGGCTTCTGGTGATCTGGAAGAAGGGAAAAAGGGGCCCAACAAGAAAAGCAAGCTGCCATTCTTGCAGTATTAGCCTTGTCAGTTTTAAGAAACATCATGATTAAATTTAGACCAGCTGACCATTCTTCATGACAATTAATATTGCAACTTGTCAGGCTCTCAACCTTGCTCCTCAAATCATGTCAAAAAATCCTCAAATCTCAGTTTCAGCAACATCCCTAGAACAAAGATCATGTGTCAGAGCCCACAACAACAGGAAGCAGAGTATATTATGAAATGAGTAGTTACAAATATTGACAATGTGCATTGACAACTTTTTTCGAGCAATGTTAACTTTCTCACCAATTTGTTCCATACTGTGCACAGTTATCAATATCTGGAAAAGAAATTTATTCCATTGATTGACACTGAGTGGTCATACTGTCTAGCCAAATTATCTTAAAATCTCAAATAAACTAATAATTGTGGGTCACAAATGACAATTCAGTCTCAGGAATGTAACTTTGAGATTATAATTTCATATTCACTTGTTCATCTGAGTATTGTAATAAGCTGGAGTTCCTATCAATAGCTTTGATATCTTAAGAATACCCATCATAGCTTTGCACTAAGATATCCTAGGCTACTAACCTAACAACATCTTAGGTTCCATTTCCCTTGGAGCTACAAAGCAGAGCACATTCATGAACATGAGTGTGTAAAAGCTCTCTACAGCTCTTTACTTTTCCACAATAGCTGAATAAGTACACAACATTGTACAGAATGTTCTATTAGCAGAAAGGTCCAAATTCAAAGCTCGTAAAGCAGCTGAGATACTATATAACTGGGTTCACCCCCTCCGCTGAAAAAGCCAGAGGAAAAACAAAATATATCTCAATCACACATCTTGGTTGCTTTCTGCTGACCTCTGCTAACAAGGAGGTATTGAGCATAGGCATATAGCTTACAGTTAGATTACATCACCATCTGGGTTCACTCTAAAGGTGAACCATTTCAGAAAGTTTCCAGAGCAACCATCATCTGCTGTAGAAAGTTCCACCAGATCCATCGGTGCTTAAGATTGAATGGTAATGGGCAGGAAAGTGCTGGAAATCCTCAAATCATCACGAGCTGTTACTTGCATTCTTTGTCTTACTCTGCTGCTGTCAATTATGTATCTTATAGGTCTAGCATAAATACCTGCATCTTAATTATAAAGTAAAATTTCTCTTTCAAAAAAAAGTACTCTGATTCAGAAATGGATAAGCCAAAGGAATACAAAATTATTTTCTTTTGACAAAACATTGTGAAAAAAATACAATACACATCACTAAAGCTAGACATCAGAGAAAAAAGATGAATTAAAAATTGAGTTTTAAAATTGAGTTTGAACTAGTTCAGGTAAGATCAACCAGACTGGGTTTGAATAAACATTTAAAAAGCTAAGAGGAGATTTGATAGAGGTGTTTAAAATTGTTAACGATTTAAATAAAGTAAATAAATATCATTTTTAAATGTTGATGACCAGAGGACAGAAGTGATTCCCTTAAAAATGCAACACAAGGTGGAAAAAAAAGATTTTTTTCCCCCCCCATGAGCAGCTTAGAATTTGGAATGCAACATTGAACTGGATAGTGGGAACAGGTTCAAAAGTAGATTTCAGAAGAATTGGGTAAATATTTAAAGAAGGAGAAAAAAAATGCAGTAACACAGGGAAAGAGTCAAAGAGTAGGACAAGCTGGGGAGTTCTTCAAAAACATCCACAGACTCAGTGAGCCTTCTGTTCTATGCTACACTGATTCCAAGGTCACTCAGGTAGGTGAAAGTACTCAAAGGCAGCAACTCAGGTTGCCTGTTATGTTCCTTCGAGGAGCAGAAGGCTTAGTCTACATTTCTCAAAATCTACACAACTCCAATTATGAAGCCTCTAATGAGATGGTTTATTAACTTGTCACCACAACCACTGTAACAAGGCAAACTTAGGATATTAGGTCTGCAGATATAAAGTTTAATAAATTAAATAGGCTTTAATTATTTATGAGAATTATAATTTTTGTATGCACTATAAGCTGCAAATTGTATTAATTCTTAAATATTTGGAATCATTGGCATAGCCTCCCACATAAGGAAAATACAGCTATGTGGCAACTGTCCCCAGCAGCTGCTGCACAATCTGCACTGGGCATTTCAGAGGTTGGAATTAAGTTAACCTTCTCATTATCTTCATATCACACTTGATAGAAGTTCTAAAGAAGGGTCACTGGATCCAAATGTTAATTATACTTTCTCCTCAGAGATCCCACCAGACCTGCTGAATTTTTCCAGAAATTTCTGTTTTTGTTTCTGATTTTCAGCATCCACAGTTCTTTGGTTTTTCATGATAGCAACTAATCCTGATTCCCTTCTCTTTCACCTTATTTAATATCACTGCATTCCCACAAGGGAACTGGACCCCACACTGTGGTTTTGCAATAAAATATCACTCTGGCCACCTCCTATCCTTCAGTAATGCTGTTGCAAAAGAATATGGAAATTGGGGCAAAAATCCTGCTTTAAATTATCAGCTAGATGCACAAACTTTGGCCAGCTGAACTTCAGTCAGAGATCCAAGCTAATGCTCCTGGGACACAAGTTCAAATCCTTACAATGGCAGCTGTGGAACTTTAATTAATACAACCTGGAACATAAGGTTGGTCTTAGCAATGGTAACCATGAAATTGTCAGTTATTGTTGTAAAAGCCTGTGTTGTTCAGTAATCACCAAGAAACCTTACTTGGTCTGGCCTTCATATGACTCCAGATCCATAGTAATATGATCAGTTTGCATTTGTCCTCTGAAAATGCCCTTGTTTAGTTCAAGGACAATGAGAACAGACAATAATTAGCATCCACATTCCATGAAAGAATAGTGAAAAAATGAAATCCCAGTCACCTAACTGAAATGCCAGCAGGTACTTATATCAAAGTTCAATATCTCACTTCATCAGGCCACAGTATTTACTGTCATTAAATAATCAAGCTGTTCTTCCACATCATCTTTGCAAAAAACTCTCCCCCAACATCAACTCCAGATTCCACCTTGAAAAGAAGTTAAATAAAAGATCTTGTGGAATCTATTGATCCATGAAGATTCTTGAAATGCAGTACAGTGAAAATACCAATGTAACTCTGAAAATGCATTGTGCTTAGTTAAGGCAGACAGTCTTTTTCTGCTGCTTTTGATTCCAGTGTTTCTGATCACTTTGGGTTAAATATTGGCATGGGCCCAGGTATTCTGACTTGGATGACAAAAGCTGGTTTGTTGTTGTCCAGAAGGAGCCTCTCTTTGCCCTTCCACTACCCATTAAATGGTTAACATGAACAGTGATGCAATGTTAAGGATGAAATTAACAGTCACTGTATTCACACAATGCATTTTAGACAAAAAAGGAGAAAATTCTCTATCTATTAAAAAGTTTGCAGTTTTAAATAAAAATTACCATTCATTTTTAAGTTGTTCATTTAAAAAATGTGTTATTTTCTTTGTAAGTATCCAAACCCTTCTCCCCACCCCCCCACCCCTAATTCTAGCTGTGTCATTGGTAGGAGTTCAGCAACTGTATTCATGTTTAGAAGCAATCCTAATCTGTCCAATAATTACAAATATAAAAGCACATATCTCTAAATAAATTGCGTTTTCAACCTACATTAGATCAAATTTTGTTAAATTATTTAAGTTACAGGATTGTAAAAATGCCAGTATTGCAGCTAAAGTACAGCAAAAGAAATCCGTGCAAACACCGACTCCAATCGGTTACACATACAGTACCCATATTAATGCACTGCCATCAAATCAGTAAAACATGGAAAAATGCTTCTTATTTATGGGCAGATGTTTAAAAAAAGTTAATCCCATGATAGACGAATGAATAAATATTTAACCTAGGCCTTTAAAGACAACCTTAACACACAGCCTTGATGTACTGTTGCGAGGGCCTCACCTACACAGAAGCACCTGAGTTCCATGTGCATTGTTCTGAGGTTCAAAACACTCAGACAGATAATGGACAGAATAATCAGCTGTTGTTTGCTGCTGAAAAGCACATGAAACAGGCAATTGCAGTATGACATGAGGGGCCATAAGGGAAGGAGGTACAACACATTTCTACTGACCCTACGGAAACTTCCTGGTGTTGGAGCTCCCACTTTCTCCTGTGCAATATTCAGTGTTGGATTTGGCCAACTACTGAGTGTTAGTACAGCAATAGGTTCTCAGTGGGATATTGCAGGTTCAAATCTGCACAGTGGGTTAACTCATTCCTTCAAACATCCTGTTCCTGGTCTCCTGCCACCCCCAAACCTCCCTGACATCCATATCAGGCTGGTCTACTTGCTATCAGTTGAACCCACGACTCAGAATAAAACTTTTCCTTTAGAAGTATTGGTTCACAAGAGGAATGAACAGTTTATGAATCAGCTCTCTGTTCCATTTTATTTTTTCACTGCTCCCCCACCCCCAATCCAATGAGTTACTGCTGCAGACTGTAATTAAACATGGTCTTCAACCTCCTTATGTTGTTTCTTTCAGGGCACTTCAGTTTTAATAACAGTGCCATCCAGGGCTTCATTCCGCAGATCCACTGCTGAACCATTCCTCCAAGACTGTTCTGCAGCCGCTGCAACCTGAATTGTCCACAAGAAATTCTCCTTTGTGATAAATGGCTCTTCCTTCCCTGAGGGAGGAGATCAAACAATCAATCAAAAACAAAGTAGTTTCTAAAGTAAGCGACAAGTGAAAAACTGTCAAACCCTGAGCTCCAGTCCAGTGCCCACCACCACCAGTATTGCTCCTCCCTGCTTCTCTCTTTCTTTCACCTTAAGGATGGGACTCTGCTTGGGGTACAGTAAAACAGCACTCCTGCAACCTATTCATTCTTTATCCATCAGCCGTGGCTCACTTATCGAGTTAGAACATTGGGTACAAATAGCACTCAGATTGGAAACACAAAATTTAAGCCGACGCTGAGGAAGTGTCACATCAGCAAAATATAGGGTGAGATGTGAAATCAAAGCTCAGTTGGCCCCCTCAGGTAAGCATAAAAAAACTGTGGCACTATTTCAAGGTTGAGCAGAAGAACTCTCCTTAGAATTCTAGCCATTTTTAAATGCGCAACCAATATCACTAAATCAAACAATCTGATCATTATCTTGTTGGTGTTAGTACGAGACAGCTGTACACAAACTGGCTGCTTCATTTCCAATTAAACAAAGACTACATTTTAAAACTGCTTCATTATCTGAGAAGTACTTTGGGATGTTCTGAAGTTGTGAAACATACTTTTTATAAAATTCAAGCCTTTTGATTTATTTTCCATTTCTGCCAAAGTAAAGGACTTTTGTTGGGATATATGATTCCAACTACAATCAGCTAAGAATAGACTTTCCTCAAGCTATATATGGTATGAGAGAGTTTGCATGCATTTATAAAGCCAATTTTAAGATTTAGGATAAACTTGTAGTGACTTACTCCGGAATTAAACTTACACATGCAGGAAGGGTAATACTCAGTTGTGTGGTTCTCTCTGCAGATTTAAATAGTCTTATGATTTTTCACTGCGACAACTTGTACAAGGTGGAAAAAAATGTAGATCCTATAACTATCAGGTATGAAAGGAAAGAAAGGCAGAATTGGGAAATTAAGGTGTCAGAAATTGAGGGGTTAGATGGTGCAACAATCTCAATGCAGACTGATAACTCAGAAATAAATTCAATATTCCAGTTAATACTTAAAAAATGTCATAACACAATTTGACATTTTAAGTCTCTTACTGTAACAAAGGGATAAAAGTGTGATGGACTAAATACTATTTTACAGGCAAATTATACTTGATCACAAAACAGAACATTTCCTTTGTTGCTTAGTTCAACCAAAAACACATTTTGTAGATATTAGTTACACCGTCCTTCGAGAAGATATTCAATTCTTCCAGAACCAGTCCAAGATGATTCTAGTTCCCAAAAATTTACTTCCTTCTTTTTTATTTAATAGCCGAGACATCTTTAATTTCTGAACTGCTTTTCAATCATGAAAATTCATTCTCTAGCGTAAGCTAGGCAAATCTGCCAGCTCTTCATAAAGTTACTCTTTTGCAACAACCAACGGCTCACAGTAAGACTTATCCAGCAACAAAACAACTGACCAATTCACCTGCTAATGGGAAAACTCTTCCATAAAAATACATCATGGAATCATTATACTCACTTTAACCTTGATTTAATGATTGAATTTCATGCAAAAGGCAGAATCTCCAAAATACAGCATGCCACATGAGATATCCAGTTCAATTATGAGCACAAGTATTGCAGGGGGCTGGAACCTACAAATCTTCTGACTAGAGATCAGAATGCTATGTATTGAAACCAAGCTGACATTTAATCCACAAAATGACAGAGAATCTGGTGAACATCAGCTTTACTAAGGACTCTGAATCTTCTGAAAGACCATCCTTCGTTTCTGGATTACTGATGAACTAATCTATTCATAAGTAAACTGCTTTTACAATCCAAAATAAAAGTATAGATCTATCACATTGGAACACTTCTGTTCTTTTGCTAACCTTTCAGAGTTTTGAGGAAGTGTTTCACCAGATCTCTGTAAGCATCTTTGTATCGGTCATAATGCAATTGGGAGCACACAGGTCTTGGTGTGCCCTGCTCAGTTATTCCAAGGGCACTCTGATTGTCCATCCTTAGTGTTCCTTCTGATCCATGAACCTTAAAAAGAATTCAAAAACAAAACAAATGTTGGCGTACATGCCATTTAATCATGCTTCATGCTATTTCTCAAGGTGGGAAGATTACCACCACCCCCATCCCCCCAAATATGGATAGCACATACACAGGTGGAAGAATAAATAGCAGTTCTAATATGATAACCTTGAAATTCATTTTTGTACGTCATATGCAGCAGTAAAAATGGTAAGTGTACCAGCCATCCTAAACAGTGCCAAGTTTAGATTAGATTACTTACAGTGTGGAAACAGGCCCTTCGGCCCAACAAGTCCACACCAACCCGCCGAAGCACAACCCACCCAGACCCATTCCCCTACATTTACCCCTACACCTAATACTACGGGCAATTTAGCATGGCCAATTCACCTAACCTGCACATTTTTGGATTGTGGGAGGAAACCGGAGCACCCGGAGGAAATCCACATAGACACGGGGAGAATGTGCAAGGGAATAATTTGCAACTATTTCTACTCTTGATGATGATTACGCAGCAAGCAGCCCTCACTCCACTGGAATTGTCTTTGTGTGAAACAATGTAGGACAATCACAGAATTGACCACTGGGATGCTCTTCCACAAACAAAATCCAGAATTGTGAAAACTGTACCAAAGTTAGAAACAGCATTTTCAGGCTAAGTAATATTGTGCATGCACAATAAATAAAAGGGTAAACAGGACAAACAGTGAGAGATAAAGAAAAAATTATCAAGGGTTTAGATGTAACGAATAGTCGCTGTCAATGAGATAACGACTTACTTCCAATCTCTGGTCAATGCTGCGTGTACAATGCTGGCTAACATCAAGCGTGACTATAGCACCACTGGCAAATTTCATGCTGACTGAGACTGTGTCAGCATCCTTCAGTGCTGCAATATCTATTAGGAGTAGAAAACAGGTTGTAGTTAACTTCTGCATGCTTTGCAAAACTGCATTCATCTCAAAAGGTAGCTGTCTCTTACTCATTTTAGAATCGTTCTAAACTCTATCATTTACTTCCTGGCAATCATTCACTTTTTTTTAAAGAAAGGAGGATTTCTTTATTCACCAGCTTTCTTAACCTTTTCCTTTGCAAGTATAGATATTGTGGCAGACACCATTCAATCAGATGTTGTAGCCACATAATGGTATTCGCTTGGAAGTTTAAAAATTGGCAAAATCACAACATGTTTAACAGGATTTTAAACTGCAGTAAATAATAACAGGAGATATAACATTTGAATATAGCCTGTGATGATCAGGGATCATACTAAACCCTTAATCTGAGCTTAGCGCCAAGTGGAGTGCAGGAAATGTCATATCACACTTCCTTCACATCACCCCCATCAATATTTGTTGATCCTCTTACTGTGCTTACTTTCACTGGTGTCAAGGTCCAGATATTATCACACATATGCAGCAATTCTTCCCACACAAGACCACATAGTATCAGTAGGTTATTCCACCATGAGGGCTTCTATAAATTTTCACACAAATTCATCCCATTAAGAGACACTCAATAGCAATAAGGATGAATACTGCGTTTTCTCCTCTTCACCAATGTGCCAATCTTCATCAGTATGTATCTTCACTATTTGGCAATGGCTCAGTGGGTAACACACTTGACACTAAGTGAAAAGGCTGTGGAATTCAAGTCCCACTCCAGGTATCTAAGCATAATATTTATGTTGACATGCCAATGCAGTACTGAGAGGGTGCGGCACTACTACCAGTGCTACCTTTCAGGTGCTAACTGCTCTCTCAGATGAATATAAAAGAATCCATGACACCAACTCAAAAAGCAGGGGCCTCCCTGCCTCCTAGCCAATTTTTATCCCAAAACAAACATCACTAATACAGAATCACTAGTTCTGCATGAATAAAGAATCACTAACTCCAAAGATGGGTCACTGGATTTGAAATGTTAACTATGATTCTCCCTCCACAAATAGTGCCAGATGTGCCGGGTTTCCCCAGCAATTTCTGTTTTTGTTTGTTTCAGATCACTAATACAGATCCTAAGGTCATCATCCCATTGCTGATTGTGTTCTTGTCTATAAAAAACATGTTTTTTATATTACAATAGCAGCTACACTTCAAAAAGTTCAGCTCTTTTGTCCATGCTTTCTTTTTTTTAGGGGGGATGGTGGAGAGATTTAAGGACCTGAGTGGCCCTCGTGGAATCAAAACCGACCATCAGTGACAGATTATTTACTTGCAAGTGCCACTTGATAGCATTGTTGGTGACCTCTTTCATCACTTTACTAAAGATCAAGAGTGGACTAATACAGCAATTTTTGAAGCCCCCTTGTATCAGTTGTTTAATTGTTCACTACCATAAATGGATGTGGCAATACAGCAGAGCTTAGATCTGAGCAGCTCTCTGTGGAGATACTTAATCCTGTATATTGCATGCTGCTTCTGCTGTTTGGCTGCTGGGCACTCATGTGTTGTAAGTTTAGCAGATTGATACCTCATTTTTATGCCTTGTGCTGCTCCTGGAATGCCAACTGTATTCTGTATTGAACACAGCTTGATGGTATTGTTGGGCGGTTTATTCATTCACAGGATGCTGAGTGTGGTTGAATATAATTCTGCTAGGGTCTTGTGGTGCAATAGTGGTGTTCTTAACTCTGGTTCAGAAGGTCCAGGTTTATGTCCCACCTGTCCTGGAGATGTACCCTAACAATTCTGAACTGTTTGATTAGAATTCTGCTACTGCTGATGGCCCATAGCATCTCCTGGATGCCCAGTTCTAAGCTGTTAAATGTGTTCAGATTCTGTCCCACTGCATGCTTGATCTGATGTTATGAGATTTCACAGAGTCTGGAGTCAATGTTTAGAATTCTCAAGGCAACTCTGGGCAAGATTATATACCACTGAACTATCATCTCTGATCTATCCTGCTGGTGGGTCAAGACATACCCAGTCAGTGAGGTATGATTCTGTAATTATGACAATATCAGACTGTGTCTGCTCTAGTTTGTGGGATGGTTCACTCAATTTTGGAACAAGCCCTCACAGAAGGACACTGAAGGGTCCACAGGGCCGAGTTTGCTGTGGCTTTTCCAGTGCCTTGATCAATAGTGGTTGGTCCTGTTTCTTTCCCTTTATCAGCTTTTGTAGCAGTTTTAATATATCTAATTGGCTTACTAGGTCATTTTAGTGAGCAGTTTAAAGTTAACCACAATGCTGTTGGCCAGACTAGGTAAGAATGGCAGATTTCCTTTCCTAAAGGACATTAGTGAATCAAATGGGTTGTAATACAATCATCAGTGGTTACATCACTTTTAGATTCATTTTTTAGTTCTGATAATCGAATTCGAACTTTCCAGCTGCCATAGGGGACTGGAATCCAAATTACCAGAAATTTAGTCAAGTGACATTATCATTTTGTCACCACCTTGTCCAATAACCTTTCACATGAGAACTAACCAAGGAGAAAAATGATATGAAACATATCTAAAATAAATACTCCCTAAATCAGGTGCACAAAAGAGTAGCTGGGTTGTCACAAGTCAAAACATCTATCCTCGTCCCCTCTCCAAATCAATATTTAAGGTTTAATTTGAAGGTATTTCCTAGATTCAAATTCATGAATCAGACCAAGAAATTAATTGGATGAAACAGATTTAAATCTATTATTGTGAAGATACTTCCTCTTAGCACTTGCAGACAAGATTTTTGCTACAAGAACTGTTTATTAAACTTTCAACCAGTTTCTACCTTGGCAGAAGGCATGACCCAATGAAAATATGGTATCTGGAGCGTTTTCCCCAAGTAGCCAGCAGATAGTATCTAGGTCATGTACTACACCATCGTAGAATATCCCACCTGTTTAAAAAGAACAATTTAAATGGATTTGTCCGCATAAAACAGTAGATCAGGTAGCTACAATAATAAGGATTTTAGAGTCTTGAGAAGGTTTCAGCAATAGAAAAGGCTGAAACATCACAAGACAACAAAGTCTGAACAGATTACCAATCTTGTTCAATCTCGAGATACACAGCAAGCTAAGAAACAGAAACGAAACCAATTAACTAGTACATCAAGTTTGCTGTTGAATTCATGACCACCCACTGCAGCAAAATTGAAATCTCTTCTGAGGCTAAAAAAAGAGCCCACTAAGGTTCAATAAAGCAGGGAGAAAGACTAACAGGCTACTTCAGGTGATATTGAAACCATGACAGATCATATATGAAGCAGTATGCTTATTATCTGATTATCCATTGGCTTCTGTATTATGCAATCTCTACTGGCACCAAGAAACAGTCTAGCTCTCTCTTGAAGGCATACAGAAGTGTTAATATGCCTACATTATTCAATGTAACAAACTGATGCCAAAGCTCAATTTCCAAATTGTTCACCATTCACATCTTACTGCTGAGCATCACCGGCAATAGCTCTAATACAGTAATTACCGCATAATGTGAATCCAAGTGTCTCTGGGGTTTATTTTACTTGGGTAAAATTATCACTTGTTTGCAATAATTCAACAATTGCCTAGATGAACGGTTATTTAAATACACATGCTCAATGATCCACTATATTATTCTATCATTATGCACTTCTAGTGTGCTGAGACAGCAAAAAGGAAGTGGATGAAGGAAGAGGATGGGAGAGAGTTCTACACCTTATCTATTAGCAATACACAACAGGAACACACAGTTCCCTGTCAATAATGATTGGGAGTAGGATATACTAAAGCCTAATGAGATGCAGTAGGATAATGGTCGCATACATTGTAACAAAGGAGTTGGCAAAACAAATCTGTCACAGAATAACTTCCACAATGAGAGAGAAAATAAGTATCAAGTTCAACATGCAGTGAAAACCAATAATACAGGTTAATGCTACATCATAAACCAGACTCCCATCAGAAGTATTATCCCTCTATAAATGTTGCAACCTGTTGTATATTGCCAATGTATTTTTGTTTTATTACATATGTTCAGCTTTTTGATTTACCTCAAATTGTTTCTCCAAATCAACATTTTCAACAGATTTGCAGATACACAGAACTAACCTGTTTGCAATTTACTTTTCCAAGTCCATACCTGCTTTTTTGATATAGCTTAGAGATGGAGACGGGAAGGTTCTACTGACACTGACTATTCGTTGAATCCTCCCTAGAGCTTTATTGTGAACCTTCTTGTACAAGAACTGCACAGCTGGATCAAAACGTCTGCATAGAGACAGAAAAGAGACATTCATGTCAAACAACACATTAGTAATAAAGGATGTTATTACAGGAGAATAGCAAATAATTGTTTAAAACTGTGTTTTGGAAGCTTAAAAATCCATTCAGATTCCCAAAATCACTTGCCAGCATTCCAAGAGTAGAATTAAGAGGTCACGATGGAGAAAATGGGGTGATCATCAAAAATATTACATGTCTTAAGAACATGTTTACAAATAAAATATATCAGACTTTCCTGCTTTTCGTCTTTTCTTTCTAATTTCCACTTTCAATATCACATGCAAGTCACCACTTTCCAAGCATAAGCTAAGTAAATGAGGTAAAAACAATGACTGCAGATGCTGGAAAGCAAATACTGGATTAGTGGTGCTGGAAGAGCACAACAGTTCAGGCAGCATCCAACGAGCTGCTCGTTGGATGCTGCCTGAACTGCTGTGCTCTTCCAGCACCACTAATCCAGTATAAGCTAAGTAAATGCCAAGATTTCAGGAGGCATTATTGCTAGGCCAGTCCAGTTGGTGGACACACAAACATGTACTTACACATGCACTTTCTAGCTGTGGTCAGGAACAGGACTCCTAACTGAATTTTTCCTTTCCCCCTCCTTTAGCTTGCTAAGATCTGGGAGTGACACAGAGGTTGAGAACAAGTTGAGTCTTCATGCTTTGTACACATTGGGCAATACGTTTATAGTCAGCGATGTACAACTCAGAAACAGACCCTTTGGTCCAGTTCGTCCATGCCAACCAGATATCCTAACCTAGTACCGTCCCATTTGCCAACACTGGGCCCATACTGAACCTACTCTTTGACTTAGCAAATACGCTATCAATGCAACAACCTACATATATATAAAATTCTAGCAATGATCCCTTTTTTTAGGGTTTACTCACTTATATAGACCACAGACTAGAGGTTGCCCACATCTTGCAGCTTCATCAAAACATGACTCAGCCATTTGCTTGTCTAAACTCAGTAACTTTTCACAGAATACTCCTTTACCTGAAACACAAAGAAAACAAATTCATTTACCTCATAGTACCACTGTTTAGAATACAATAAAATTTCACAGCACTCTGGCTAAGCACAGCAAAATAGCTTCCAAATTGTATGCTATCAGGAAATTAGGCTGGTGAGGTTAGCGCTCGAAGATCAAGGTGATTGTTATAACACAAAATCTTTCGTGAACCCAGTTAGAGAGAAGAAAACATTCATTTTTTAGGTAAAAAACTTCAATTTGTATCCTGTGCAGGAATGTAAAAGAGATGCTGGAAGACATTTATCAGAAATGGATGAGTTTTTGTTTGCTAGAGTTTTAAGGGTAAAAAACACTCAACGTGCAAAGGAAATCCAACTTTCTGAAGGAAAGCTTGCAGGACAGTGCATCTGAATGTGAAGTGTGGATAGTATTTGCCATTATAAATTCAGTCAAATAATCTCCACCTGACAACCTATGCTCTCAGTTGAACAGTGGCCACTCAAATGAGGTACTTCAGGGTTTTCAATCCTTGTAGCACAAGTCATTTATCTTCAGGGACAAGAGGAGAAAAATAAGGGATAAAAAGCCTCACAGAAATTTTGTGGCATAAATTCAGAGGGTATGCCATTTTATAAACATAGAAACAGTATATCCATCAAATTATGATGTATCAATTCTATCGGTAAATGGTAGATGTGTGGCCTTTTAAGGGTACAAACTCTAACCCACATAAAGTAAACATTACAATAATTTTAAAATGATCACTAATCTAGCTGGGGTTAATAGTCTGTAATTTTCTTTGTGGCAAAATCAACTTGTGGCTCTAGTATTTTCTGCATGTGGAGAGCTCTTCTGTACTTCAAAAAGAACAGTTCCTGATCTTAAAGGTTTTTTTTCAAAAAGGGCTGTAGAAATCGCATTTCTTAATACAGACAGGAAATATGCAGTACTGAAAAGCCACAAAACAATGACCAATGCACATCAGCTAATTGAGTCTATAACCTCAGTTCATATAAATAAACAATTAGAAACCATTTAATTTCAAAGTACTGCTCAAACTTGGTAATCACATAATGCATCCATCTCAATTTTCTTTTTTGTTAACAGTGCATTTCTACTTAACATTGCTCTGGTCCCCCTTCCCCTTCAAAGATGGTGCTGCAGTTACACGGGTGGAAACAACTATGCCAACATCTTAACCAAGTGGCAATCAATTACACAAAAAAAATCAAAAAGCTATATAAAAACACAGGGCATCATGATAAATCCTCATCCTCACCAAATATATGTTCCAGCAGAAACTACTGACAGGCTCACAAAGATCATTACTGACAGATCATTTCCCTATGTCTTCTCCATATCGAGACTGACATAGAATCCCACCCAAAAAACAACTAGTACAGGTTTGGGATCAACTGTAGGACAACCTAGATGATTCAAAACCACGGTGCCCAATGTAGGGTCCCTTAACCTTTCCAGCAAACTGGCAAAAGTTACCTCCTCAATATTACCATTCCTTGTCTCTTAAATTCCATGCTATATTTATCATTCAGACACACCATACCTGCACGTAAAGCATCCAGGACTATTTCCGAGCCTTCTTCTGCCAATGAACAAATAATAATTCCTGAGACGCTGCATAAACAACAGTATGGGAAATGGTTAGGAATCTGTGTCGATTAACTTGAAGTGCATTGAAGATCTCAATTATTTTTAAAATTCAACTGTAACCAGTCCATGACGATTAAACTTACAGCACTGTGACTGAAGACTATTAAATGGCTGTTGGTGCTAGTCAAAGTACCTGGCATCATTCAAGCATTATATACAGTCGAAGCATGGGAAAACAGTAACACAAAGGTTCTAATGATATTGTGGAATCAAATATGAACAAATGGAGTTTTCTGCTCTATATTCTACATCTGGATGCTGAAGTGGAATCTGAATCCACTTACTAAAGAGCAGCTGATCAAGTCCAATCAGATTCTATGCTAAGTTAGCTGTTCTCAACCAGATTCACAAGGATGAGAACTTTAAAGGGCTTTGCTGTCTACAAACTAGTTCAAGAAATCGTTAGCAAGAGACACAGCCTGAATTTACAGTCTATTCTGCTCCTGTCAAGCAACAAAACTTCCATTAGTAAACGAATACAGATTCTAAGTAAAAAATAATTTCCTCTAAGATCATATCCTTCCCTTGGCAGATACTTGCTCTCCAGATTTCTATGATTTTTGGACATTTTAGTCAGATCTGTGGCTGAGTGGTCTTGCAGAGAATGTAAAGCAATAAAGAAGGAAACAAAGAATTGATACAATCTTACAAAAGGTGTGAAAAGGTCTAAAAAGGCCATCAGTGCACATCCTGGGTGCCAACAGTGCAAACTTATGCATCGTTATTCACATTCTCCTTGAATGTTAAACCAAGGAAGAACAAAACAACTTATCAATTTAAGGAAAATGAATTGGAGATTCCACCCATTCAGCCATCAAGCAAACTCTCAAAAACCACAGCAAACTAATCTATCCTAACTATCCTGCTGACCCCATCAGAGAAACTCATTGCTCCAAAACAAGCAGGTCTGTGCAGAATTAATACATAGCTCACAATCGTACCGTTCGTCATTGAGCACAATCTCAGCGTCCTGCCCCCGTAACACCCTGGTGTTTGCAAGTATGTCCGTGCTGAAGGCACATTCCAAATCCTGGATGCAATCCTCCACAATGTACAGCAAGCAGCAGTCACTTTCCTCTTCAATGCTTTTAAACAAAGCTCTGTTGCCACTGCACGCGCCAAACAGTGCCAGTCCAATCCGGCTGCCCATCAAACCACCATTCCCATATCGCCCCATTGCCATGTTGGGCGCAACATTATTGGAAGCTTCAGGAAGAATGTGCCTTTGCCCACTGGGTCTCGAAGATTGTGAATGACCAAGGACTTGGAAGCCATTATATAAAGGTGATGAACGTGATGGGGAGTTTAAGGTAGACATGTCATGGCGGATAGTCACCGTATTAGTGGTGGAGTTGGATACACTGGTTCTAAATGAGATCATATTCTGATGGTGAGACACTGGAGATGAAACGTTGTTGCTGAAGCTGGTGGAACAGGGGTTGGGTTGAAACACAAAAGATGACGACTGCGGTAGAACAGATTGATCGAGCACGGACATACCAGCAGCAAAGTCTACAGGAGGAGACCTAGGAAAGAGAATATAGCAGCAAAATATTAGATAACTTAAAAATTATATAATCTTTGATGTCTACTAACTCCCGCACTCACAAAAATTCACTTGAAAAATGCAGAGTACAATTGAGCTGACGATCACAAATATTCCAGGATTAAATTAGACAAGAAATAGAAACATGCTGCACCATCTCAGCAGGTGTGGTACCAGATGTTGAAAGAGAAAAACAGAGATAACCTTTCATGTCTCAAATGACTCTTTTTCAGGATCGAACTGTACCAACTCTAAAGAAGTCATTGGATTTAAAACCTGACTCTGTTTCTCTGGACAGATGTTGGCAGACCTGTTGAGTTTCTTCAGATGATCTGTTATCATCTTAGATTTCTAGCAACCATAGTATTTTACTTTTATTTGAATCAGCTATTATGGCAGGATACAGTTACACCTGTTCTCAATTGAATTGGCCAACACAAGGGGGAGAGGGGAGGGGACTGTATGTGTTCACATGCACTATTATCCTGGTGATTCAATTAACCTTACTGGATGTATCTGCTTGTGTGTGAAAGAACAGAACAGAATTGAACAGCACTGTGACATTTCCTTGCTCTACCAGATCAGATAGCTTGTCAACACATTATTCAGGGTCATTTGGATGGGGATATGAATAGGAAGGGTTTGGAGGGATATGAGCCAGGTGCTGGCAGGTGGGACTAGATTGGGTTGGGATATCTGGTCGGCATGGACAGGTTGGACCAAAGGGTCTGTTTCCATGCTGTACATCTCTATGACTCTATTTGTGAAGTAACTTATTTAAAATGAGGAACTTTAAAAAGCACACCATACCCACCTAGCACAATTATTCCACTGTAAAAAGACTTGCAATTAAACAGTGCCTTCCATAATCTCAAGAAATCAATGATGATTTGTAGGCAAGCAATGCTTTTGATGTGTGGTCACTATTGCAATGAAGGGAGAAAACTAGGAAGAAAAACAGCTTGATCCTTAAATGCCACTTCAGCACATGGACAGCACTCTTGAAGTCACTCATAGATATTCAAATTCTAGCCAAATCTTTGTTTCAATTTTGGAGCTTTGCTGTGAGTATTAAAATCCAGAGTGCCCTAAACACTGTAATTAATGAGAAAGGAAAACAAAACAGAACAAAAGAAAAGTCAGCTCACAATCATTGGCAAGAGAGTTGTGCAAAGTGGATTTTTTGGAACTGCAATGCTTTACTCCAGTTTGTTTATAATCCTATTAGTTGGAAGAATGCTCTGAGAATGCCACACTTCAGGGGTGACTTCAAGATTACTTGGCCGACGACAGAAATCTGGCGCATTAACTGTACAGATACATTGTAAAATGACATGGAATGAAATTGTTCTAATAAAAGCTTTGGATAATTTTAAATTAGGAAATGGGAACATTGTAAAACTAGCCGATCTGTCAGCTTGGCTGAAATGACAGCACTCTCATCTTGCTTAAGATGATACATAGTTCAAATCCACATGGGATTTATGAATACAGGCTAGACACTATGCTGAATGCCTAATTATATAATGTTATCCCTTGGATGAAAATCTCAACCATTGTACCTGTTCCAATTGCTCAAGTGCATTTTAAAGATTGCATTACACTACTTGAGGAACAATGGCAAATTCTCTGGATGTCTTAAATATAATTTCATCTTTAAACCAGCACCCATAAATAAACATATGTAACAACTTCAATGTCCTTGAAAGCCTGTTAAGAAAAGACTCTGGGATCCTGCACCAATTGTTGCCACTCAACCTCTTCTGGTCTTTGCTTCTATTCCAGAAGTCAGAAAAAGAAGTTTTCAAAGCTTGCAGCAAAGGCAATTTTCCCTTCTGAAATTCTGTATTGCTTGCAGTTATTTGAAAGCTCCATAAATTTTTCACAACTCAATATTTTCAGTTTTTTGTAAACTTTGTAAAGCTAAACTGGGATTGCTTATCGAAGCATTGGAACCAGTCTGATAACCATCGGAGCCAAAGCTTACCTGTCAATCTATAGTTGACAGCAATTCAATTCAATTCCATCAAAGAGAAACTTGGTGGACTGAGAAAATATGTCAAATTCTATCTTTTGTTTTTCAGACCATCAGCTAATAATCATGTTTTAATTTAGCCTTTTTTAAATATTAACTTTGCAGCGTGTGTCTTTTGCACCATGGCTGCCTTTTGGAATTAAAAAGGGATATGGTTCAATGTCGGATCATAGCTTAGTTACTGATCAGTTTTGCCACTTGTTTTGAGAAACGACTTTTGTTTTATAATGAACTATTTTTGACAAAAGAAACCTGGCAAAAATCCTTTTTATTCTAAAAAGTTATACCAATGGGAAAAGCTGCTGCCAATTTGTTGACTGAGTGAAAAATATTAAAACAAATGGTGTGATTCAGACCAAGTTATCCCAGCAATCGTCCCATCATAGTGGTGGTGGGCTGTGTTCTTAAACCGTGTAGTCCATGGGATGTAGGGACTTCCAGGATTTAGATGCAGTGACAGTGAAGAAATGGTGATAAATGTGTTTGGTCCAGTTCAGTTACTAGTCAATGTAACTCTCAATGTTGATAATGGGGCACTCAGTGATGGTAATGCTATTGAATATTAAGGGCTGATGGTTCGATTCTCTTGTTGGAAATATCATTTCCTAGCACTTGTGCGGCAAGAATGTTACTTGCTGAGTAATGATAGTAATATTAGCCCTGGCCTAGATGCAGTCCAGGTCTTGTTGCATATTATCTTTTTCACAACCACCTATGTGACTTATGTGTCAGTCAGCTCACTGTTAGTTTGTAAAGTCTTGTTTGATGAATAGTTTCTACATTTGCCCAGAAAGAAAGTCACTACCATTAAAAGTATTCACTACAAAGGTACCATGCATGATTTCTAAAAAAAATATATTCTTCCATTTTCATTTTTGCCCTCAAGAAAGCGATAAGTAAGACTCCCTCGCTGCCTGTGTGAAAGCTTCATTTAAAAATAAGTTCAGTGCTTTACAACATAAATGACACCAGTAATTTGCCCATGACATGCCCCCAGCCTACAGATGAAAAACAAATGGTTACTAAAGCATATATCAGAGGACAAGAGTTGAGAAATAAAATCTCAAACATTTCAAAAGCCACTTACTGGTCATAGCGTGCAACTACTACGGACAAATTGACACAAGGCTGAACAGAAAATGCTGACTTAGCCAGTCAGAATAGTTGGTACAAATCATGACCAAAAACCAAGCCAAACGGAAGCAAAGCTTGCGCACTGTACGTGTGCATTTTACACAAGACATTTTTTGATTTCTTCCCTTGCTGCACCATATTTTATAAATTGCTCCAAATAACATCTATGTTTTTCAACAGCAGCAAGTTTCCTTATCCAATCTTTTCTTAAATGTTGACTGAGCTAATTACAATTCATCCATTTCTCCAACTCCAGCCTCTTGCAGATCCAAAGCTTCAATGTTCTGCCATAGCTGCGTTTTCAGTCATCTAGATCTAAGATCTGGAATTCCCTCCTATATATCTGCGCCTTTTCTCCTTTAAGAAAGCCCTTGAAACCTACCTCCTTAAGGGAGTTTTTGGTCACCTATGTTTTAATACTTCTCTAAGTGAGCTATGTCAGATTTTATTTTATATTAGTCCTTGGAATGTTTTTAACTATGTTAGTTATGGAACATAAATGCAAGTACAACTGGAATGGATAATGTTATTTTCATTCCTTAAACCAAAAAGCAATAATGGTACAAGAGCTACATACTCTTCACTCCCCAGACAATGGGGGCACACAAAAGAACCGAAAAAGGATGTAAGAATAAACAAACAAAAGCTGTGCAAGAAATGAAGAGTCTACGTTTTATGAGAATTTCAAATCATCTTGGGAAAACTACTTAAAGAAATCAACAAAAGGTAATTTGTAAGAAGTTAAAGACAGGAAGGAAACAAGTAATACTGATAAATTCATCTGCTGTAACTATTATTTACTGGCTTTCAGATTTTCCCCTACTATTCAGCAACTACCTTGGTCATCTTTGACATTACTTTGTAGAGCACTTTTCTAGACGTAGGCACCTGACAAATGCGATTTGCAAGAGAATCAATAGAGATGGAAAGAGAACAGTAATAAAGCAACACAGATGACAGCCTAAGATTAAGTAAGATGAGAGCTGCTTGTGTGCAGCATAAACACTAGTATGGACCTGTTGAGAAAAATGAACTGTTTCTCTGTCATAATTCTTATGCAATTCAATCCCCTATAAATAAATCAGCAAAAAATCCAATGGGGCCTTGAAGACAAAAGCAACTTCTGAGAATATAATAATTTGATCTCCTCTCAAGCTGAGCTAATAGGCATTTATAGCAACAGCTGCTACTTCTACCTGTGTCATCGCACTTCAAAATGCATCAAATCAAGAACTTCATGGCCCTACACAATCAATGATTCACAGCTTTCTCATTTTCCAAGAATCACATCCTGTTTGATCTTCCAACCAGCCCAGTAATCTAATAAGATTTATTTTTCTAAAATAAAACAAAACTAGAGAGGATCCATCCAGTATATTTGATAATTGCATATTTTAAAACATTCTCTTCATTCCCTCAGAAGAATATATTATAAATGCAAGGCTTTTTCTGCTGATTGGCAGATGGCCCAATTAGATTTTACACCCTTACTTGGACTCTCAAGTATAGAAATGCAGAAAAAGACATTTATGATAGCTGAAGTAGAACACGGAGGTGCAATACAGAAATATGTGTTTGGGTATGTGGGGATGAGTGGGTGCTAATTTGACTCCATTAGAATCCAGCAACTCCTTGAAATCTGTACATGGATGCCATCAGAATCAGAATCCAAATCCAGAGAAGGTTCATACCCATCAATGAAACCAGCAACTCTGGCCACAGTGCCTCAATTGAGCCTGGTTGTGATATTCTTGCAATGCATTGGGTACTCAACGTTGAAGCTGGGATATGAAGAACAACTAAGTTATTAGTGAGCAAGTGTGAAACTACACACAGTATATGTCAACACTTTCTGGACAAAAGTGAATTAGAATACACAACTAAAACCACTTGAGATCCCTCTCCAAGCCACATCATTCTGACCTCATAACATATCGCTGTTCCTTCAGTATTCCTGGGTCAAAATCATAGGACTCCTTCCGTAAAAATATTGAGGGTCTACCTACACCAAATGGATGCAGTGGTTCAAGAAAGCAGTTCACCATTACCTTCTCAAGGACAACAATATAAGTTGGCTCAGTCACACATCCCCTGAATAAACTAGAAAGATGCAAAAGAAAAGAGCTATTTTTAAACTTAAAAATGCTAAATAAAAGTAGACCACTACAGGAGTCACAAAGGGTGTCAAAGAAGAACAAAGAAGGTCTTAGCATTCTCTGAACAATAATTTTAGAAACATCTTCAGCTGCTCCAACAAAAAAAAAAGACACATTAACTGCTTACCCAGTAGAATTACGTCAGCCCACGTAAACAAGCATTTGCGGGTCCTCAACAACTCAACTTCAGAGGGAAATGAAGATCCATCCTTTAATGTGGACATATCATCACTTTGAAAACCAAAGATCATAATTTACTCTTCTTCCAATGGATCCACAGAACAGAATAAAAATCGTGAAGGAGAGGGGAGATCACAATTCCAAAACACTATTCAAAGAAAATAAACATTTGCTGCCTGTGCTAAATTGATACCCTCTTGCCTATAAGAAAATGTTTACAAATGTATCCCTTCTGGGAATGGTTGCAGCATTCAGGTCATTGCAATGCAATGTGGTCTTCCATTTTGTCCAACTCAGTTGATGTTGACTCAGTTAAAACACTAGACCAGGTCTTGAAGCGTGTTTGAAGGCTTCCTCTGCCTCAGGTTCATTATGTATAACAGAATTAACCCATACACAGGGAGGTTCATTATGTATAACAGAATTAACCGATACACAGGAAGCTTGAGTGACTTATAGCATATCCTCAATGCGAATACCAAGACAAATTGCATCTCTTAGATTTCTGTTAAGTATGTTAGAAAGGAATACAAGCAAAACCAGGAAATAAAAAGTAGAATTGGAGATACTGGCCTTGATTAAATTTATCAGCAGAGCAGGCTCAGAAAGCTGAACAGCTCACTTTCTTCCCAATATCAAATGGCACTACTTTGTTAACTGAACCTTGATGCCAGTGTCAACTAAGCAATTGAAGACAATGTAAGGAACACTCTGTACATCTCAAAAACATGCCAATGCCAGAAGAGATCAAACAATGTAATCAAAAGAAACTTATCCACACAAATTGATTGTTGCTTTGAATATAGTCAGCATAAATAAGCATGGAAAGGGAAATGCAACACATTTCTCAGATCAGCTCAGATCAGCCAAGACTCTCTTCTGCAAGATTCTGGGAACAATAATTCATTTTTATTTTTAGTCATTTATTTGTTAGTTAGCTATCACGAATCCTATGTATTTGAACTAGTTACATTCAATGTTAACTTGATACTATGAAAGATGGGCTCCAGTGAGGCCCGGAGACGAAAAGTGAAAGATGATTTTTTTTCTTCCAAATGTCCCTCTCCTCGGGTTTGCTTCCATGAGCATCTTTCCAAGCTCAGCTACCTAGGCTTAGATCCAAAGATGATTAGTTTTAGTTTATAACTGTCATGTTAAAAATCTGCTTTATTTCATGATTTTAGCATTGGGAAAAAAAACCAAGAGGGGAAAACCTGGTCCACAAACAACCTAGGTAAATTTGTAGAAAATTCGTAACATTATCTAAACTCAAAGGCAAGAAAGGGACTTGAAAAAGATGGAATCAAGCCAAATGGCAACCTCCAAATATTCACACAGTGCACGGACATTTCTAAGAGACTCCAATAATCACAGGATATTGTAAAATGTTATATTCTTGTGAATCTAGCCACTTACCAACCACTATGGGGAAATGAACTGATGTTTTATTACATTAAAAGCACTGTTTGAATGTTATTGGCTGGATGATAAAACCTTCTTGTAGGTTTTACAGAGAAGAACAGTTGCAATCTTACTCTTAGAATGACCTGAGTTGGCCTTTCAGCCTCAAAAGACTATTTAACAACTATGTCTTTGCAATGCCATTCTTGCTCTGCATGTAAGCTGCCATGATTGTGGTAAAATATGGACTACTGAGTCACAACTTCAATCAAGTGATTTCAAAATCTGGAATCTTTCATGGATTGAAATTGTTTGAAGAAAAGGGGGAAACAAAAGACCACAGTGGTTATCCTCAGCATATCAGACAGCCTGTGCTACTGTTCCTGGCCCAATCAGATTTTAACACCCTTACTTGGCAAACCCATGAAACAAATGGGAGATAAATAAATACAGACTGAGCTGGAATTAACATTTTATCAAAAGGCTGTGAAACTTAGTCAAGAAACCTTGGTTTCCTATTTTAATTTACACATTTCAAGTAACTTCATACACTGGGATAGGAAGATAGGAATTGAAGTGGACCATTCTGCCAACCAAGTCTGCTCTGTCATTCAATACGATCATGACTGATATCAGCCACTTCAATGCCTTTCACCCCTTCCCCCCACCTTAAAAGTCTCAAAAAAGGAATTAAACTGCCTTGACTCTGAAAATTACAAAGGCAAACAATAGCCCTGTTAACCCTGCAAAGCCCTCCTTACAAACATCTGGAGGCTATTCCAAATTTGGGAGAGCTGTCTCCCAGACTAGTCAAGCAATAGTCTGACATGGTCAAAGTATGGTATCATACTCATAAATAATGCCCCAGACCATCACTGCAGTATCACTTCAAAGAGCAGCTTGGCAGCATTACTTCTAACCAAATTGGTAGAGTCCTAAAAGGCATTAATGCTGGACTGCATCTGCCAAAGGTGGTTGAACCAACAAGAGGGAAACAAACTTGATCCCATCCTCACCAATCTGTCTGCCGCAAATGCACCTGTCAGTACTGTTAAGAGTGGCCACAGCACAAACCTTGAAGGTAAATGTGAAGTCTCATCTTCAAACTAGGAATACTCTCTACCATTTTGTGTGGCTCTATCATTATGTTAAGTATGACAGACTTTGAACAGATTTAGCATCTCAAGACTGGACATGCATGAGGAGCTGTGGGCCAGTAGCAGCAGCAGAATTGCAGTCCAACACAATCCGAAACCTCAGACTGGCATATCCTTCACTCTTCCACGACATTAGGGCAGGGATCAACCCCCGATTCAATGAAGTGTGCAGAGAGGCATGCCATAACTAAAAATGCGGTGTCAACCTGGCAAAGCTACAAAAGCTTTTCTCAGAGAACCTATGCAGCATGTTTTAAGAGTGGAATACAACACATCTTCTCTTAAAGTGCAATCACTAGATAATTGTTAAATTAAACAAAAAGGAAAATTTAGTAAGAAATTACTACTAAAAATTGTCCCACTCACTAGATCACATTGCAGATGAAAGGTCAGCTTGAAATAAACAATGACACCAAATATAGGGATACACAACTATATTTCAGGTGAACAGCTTTTGGCATGAACAGAGAATTCAAAACTGAAAGACAGTCTCTGCCTCTTTTAAACCAGCACCAAAAACAGAGCTCAGAGAAACACCCATTCACTGGGACCTCAAGGTTCCACAAATTCCGATGCTTGCTAGAGAAACAGGACATCAACTAAACAGCCACAGTCTCAGGTTCAAATCTCAAAACGAGGAACTAAGAACCTTTAAACTAAATATGCTTTTATCTTCCTTTTTAAACTAGTCACTCTCCCCTTCTTAAGCTTCATACCTGCGCGTATGTGATATTGTGCTGTATTACTTCTCTTGGAGTTGGATCACAAAATTAATTTTATTCTTTCACTCACTTATAATGGACTCCTTAATTTTGATGAGTACTACACTTTAATTGAAGTGTAATAACTATGTGCTTTCCAGAAAGAAAATACTCGCTGTGACTGACTGAGGGGGAATAAAAGACGGGAAGCCAGATAACTTTTCTTCACCTGGAGGAACCTTTGTTTTAAGATTTGAATTTTTTTTTAAACCAATTCAGCAAACAAAAAGAAAATTCATGAATTTAACAGTGTAAGTTATTAAAAACTGACTTTGTTGATGCCCAATCCACTGATCTTGCACATGTCGGATAGTTGAATGTTCAATACCCGAGGGCCTTCCTTAGCGTTGACACTTCATTCCAGTACTGAAAGAATGCCGAGGCATCAGATATTTCATCTTGCACGAAACGTTAAACTAAAGTTCTGCCTGCTGGCCACCTACATTTCAATAATAGGTTAAGTTTGTGAAATGAAGCACTTCTGAGATGTTTCCAGATGATGACATGAGGCTTGCCACGTACCTTTGCCACAAGGAAATATCAACTTGTCAACCATGACAGCCCAATCTCTTTCTTAGGGCTAACACATCCTTGCTTTTTACTAAGAATCATTGAAGACTAAATAGGAGGAGGAACCATGACTGTTTTACTGCCCATGCCTAATCTACAGGCACTGAGAGGAAATGCCATGTTTATACTGTCGCCCTTACTAAGGTCAGCTAATTCAGCAAAAATCAGAGGCAGCACTGACGACTGTTCAGTTTGTGTAGCCCGGTAACACACTAGGTGGTGGTTTTATCCAACAGTTTAGGCAAAGTGACTTTCTGATCTTAAGGTTCTATATTAAGGGAGCTACAGGGGTAAAATGAAGCTGTCCGATGGTCTGCATGAGCGCAAGGTTTTGCACTTATTTTTTCGAAAAAGATAACCATTGATGTTGACAGAATAGACTACAGAGAAATCTCGATTATCCGAATATCGGATTATCCAAAAGGGATCTCAAGTTCCCGATAGAAACATTACATCAAAGAGCTGTTTCAACCCTGATCACATCTCTTGTTTACAGGTACAATGATGAAAAACAAACTCTGCTCACTGAAATGCTGCAGAGAACAGTCCTGGACGGTCCAGGCACTGTCTCTAAATGACTGACCTCCCGCCCTCTCTCACTCTCCCCCAACACTTTCCCTGGAGTTCTACACAAGGGTGTACCCTAAACCCCCCTTCCCCAGGTAATCTCTCCAACATTGTCCTGTACAGGGTAAAGGTGGAACATGTCAAAAAGTTGCAGTAACAAGTTGTGCGCACGAGCGCTCGCTAGTTGGAGACTTACCCCCAAAAAGGCAGCAGCAGTCTTACTATTGGTGTCCCGTCTGGCTGCGGGGCGGGGCGGGCCTGGGGGGTGGGGGGGGGGTTGGACAGGGGACAGGGGCACAGACAGGGATTGAACTGGGGTGCAGTGTTGGGGCTGCAGGGTTGGGGCAGGTGGGGGCACGGTGTTGGATGGAGTTGGGGGGAGCGAGGGTTGGGGTTACGCAGGCAGTGGGGGCAGGTGGGGTCTCATGTGGTGTGCTGCTGCCTAGTCTCCTGAACGGGGCGCAGACTTCGCAGAAAATTCCGAGCCCCAGAGAAAATCAATTACCCAAACAATCAATTATCCAAACAAAATAGTGTCCACCCATCTCATTCAGATAATTGAGGTTCCTCTATATATCACTCCAGTAGACTACTGATGGAGTGTGATCCTACTCGAGATGGAACCTTTCAGGTAATCAAGGATCTGTCTGCCCTATGAATATAAAGGATCCCAAGAACTAATTAAAAGATAAGCAAAGTTCTCCTCAATGTTCTAAGTGAATGTCCACCCCTTAACCAACATTATAAAGAGATTATCTTGTGATCATCATATTGGTTGTGGGAGCTTACTGTGCACAAACTAGTTATGTTTTCTAAATTACAATAGTGCAGACATTTTCAAATATTGGTGGTAAAGCACTGGGCAGCACGGTGGCACAGTGGTTAGCACTGCTGCCTCACAGCGCCAGAGACCCGGGTTCGATTCCCACCTCACGCAACTGTCTGTGTGGAGTTTGCACATTCTTCCAGTGTCTGAGTGGGTTTCCTCTGGGTGCTCCGGTTTCCTTCCACAGTCCAAAAATGTGCAGGTTAGGTGAATTGGCCATGCTAAATTGCCTGTAGTGTTAGATTAGATTAGATTACATTACAGTGTGGAAACAGGCCCTTCGGCCCAACAAGTCCACACCGACCCGCCGAAGTACAACCCACCCAGACCCCTACATTTACCCCTTAGCTAACACTATGGGCAATTTAGCATGGCCAATTCACCTGACCTGCACATCTTTGGACGGTGGGAGGAAACCCATGCAGACATGGGGAGAACACGCAAACTCCACACAGTCAGTCGCCTGAGGCGGGAATTGAACCCGGGTCTCAGGCGCTGTGAGGCAGCAGTGCTAACCACTGTGCCACCCACAAATGTAGATGTAGCGGAATGGGTCTGGGTGGGTTGCTCTTCGGAGGGTAGGTGTGGACTTGTTGGGCCGAAGGGCCTGTAAAATAATGGGCGGCACGGTGGTACAGTGGTTAGCACTGCTGCCTCACAGCACCAGAGACCTGGGTTCAGTTCCTGCCTCAGCAACTAACTGTGTGGAGTTTGCACATTCTCCCAGTGTCATCATGGGTTTCCTCCGGGTGCTCCGGTTTCCTCCCACAGTCCAAAAATGTGCAGGTTAGGTGAATTGACCATGCTAAATTGCCCGTAGTGTTAGGTGAAGGGGTGAATGTAGGGGAAAGGGTCTGGGTGGGTTGCACTTCGGTGGGTCGGCATGGACTTGTTGGGCTGAAGGGCCTGTTTCCACACTAAGTAATCTAATCTAGTCACTGTTATCTAATCTAGCACTGTGGGTTGAATACGGTTGGAAAAGTTGCCTTTTAAACACCTCAATTATTTCTTATATCAGTGCAGAAAGCAGGCTGCAGGCCATATGCCAAATGTTTATCAGTGCAATCCGTCCATGACCATTGCTTGCAACTGGTCAACAGGAGATTTCATTGAAAGGGAAAGCAGGAAATGAGAAAGAACTTGAAACAAAGTAAGATAATTATATCTCCTCAGCAATGCATCTTACGATGCAGAACAATTCAGTAAAAGGACTGATCTCTGAAGTACATTACTCTACATAATAAGAATAGGATCTGCGCAAGCCCTTGGCTAAGATTGCAAAGCATATGCATCAATGGATAGAAAGTAATTTAGACCACCTGGGAGAGGGCCAAGTTAAAAGAAAGAGAGTTATCATGGTCGGGGCAGTGGCTAATGAGTGACAAAAAAGAAAGAGGGAGACAAAGATCAAGAGGGGAAAAAATAATTCACAAGCCAACAGACAAGGATGAAGGGAAGAATTCCCCTATCTGATAGAATAAGACTGCATGAGAGAGATAGAGGAAGAGGATGTTATGATGAGCTTAGGGGAATCAGTGATCAGCAGCATATACTTTTTTTTTAATAAATGCGATGATGTGGTTATTTAGATAACCCAGGATTTAAAAGAAGATTTTTAGCAAAATAAGGGAGTTTTCAGACCTTCTTCTCCAATACAATGGATGCCCCCATCTTTGTTGATACAGATCTTTGATTCACCATTTCCCATGTTTTGCTGTTCTTCACCTAATTGGTCATTCTTTACAGTAAGCTGGTATTCAACCACTGGTAGGATCAAAACTGACTCTTATACAGTACCCACCAAGCGCACTGAACCTCTTATTCTGATTGATGTTGTCTTTTTCCCTCATCTGGAAGTGAGGAAGCCAATTGCAATGCTTTTCCTAGTTGACATCAGCTCAGCAATGCAGACTAAAAATTAAACCTGGGGCCCTCTGATTTCTTGAGCTCTGCTTCTCTCACAGGAGATTGGTTAGTTCAGTTGGCAGGACAGCTGGTTTGTGATGCAAAGTAACGTCAATAGCATGGGTTCAAATCCCGCATCAGCTAAGGTTACCACGAGGGACGCTCCTTTTCAATCTCTCCCTTCTCCTGAGGCATGGTGACCCTCGGATTAAATCAACATCAGTTGTCTCACTCTAATGACAGAGCAGCCCTAGAGTCTAGTAAGACTCTGTCAACTTTATCTTTGATTTAACACAAATACTGCTGCTTATCCAACTGACCATATACTTGACAGCAACATGTTACAGAAACAAAATATACTCCTTTAAAATGTACCCAATTGCACCTTGTTTAGAACAAATAGTCTGCATCAAAACATTACTACATTGCTACCTGAGAAGTCTTCTCTTCTTTATCAACACTCTCAGCCAAAGTCCAAACCTCTCAATTCTTACTTCATTTTTCTGTTTTTGCCCAAGGTGTGGATCCTTGCTGAGAAAAGGTTAAAGTGTCATTTCGATATCTCACCTAACTTGGTCATTCATGAGACAGGGATGAGACAGCAAATATCAGCAGAATATTTAACCATATGGGGTATCACAGTTACTCTCAACTTGGTCCTGAACATAGCATTCCTGCCACCACCCAGTTCAAATCAGAGAAATGAACATAGTAATCAAACCTAGGACCCTGTTGTTCTCTGAAACACACACGGTCATTTAAGGTATTGGCTAGTCAAACTGCAGATAATTTAATAAAGGATTACAGTTTTGCATGATGCATGTTTCAAACCATCTTGGCTGAATTAGTGCATTTGTTGCATTGTGAGGTGCATGCATACAACAAAGCGACAGGTGAACAACCTCGTAGATGTGTTGACACTTCGCACAATTTCTCAAAGCAATTTGTTTAACTTACATGAGTAATGTGGTTGCATGAAGCCTGGCTGAGGTATGCTTCTCCAGTCGTTTGTTGCGGTAGTGCCTAGCCGATGCCAAATGTTCTAAAATACGGTCCCTCCGGGCACTCATCGGAATCTCACAGGATTTACAATATAAAATCTCCACCAAATCTCTTTCGCCTCCTTCCTTTTGCTCAACAACATGCCTTTTCACTGACAGGTCACAGAATTCAGCAGCATAATCATGCAGAGATTTTTTCTTCCTTCCCATGTTTAAAATACTATTGCTTCTACTTTTCAGGTTATTTTTCAATATCACAACAACCTTTCCTCTCCAACGATCCCAATAACTATCTGCCTCTGTACTGTGCAATGAGTAGTCTTTGTAACCTTCCCTTTATCCCATCAACATTTACTCCTCCCTTTCAATGTCTTCTAACTTCCTTTGTTCTATTTGCATAATGTCATAGCATGCAAGTCTTTTTTAAAACTGATTTCAGACCTTTACCGATTCCCTGATTTGCATTTAAATATTTTCAAATAAATTCTTTTCTTCTGATATTTTATACTTCTCCACTGCACACATTTATTCCCTCTTGTTCAGATTTCTGTATTTCTTCATTAGCTGTTTTACATTATATTCTCTGTATTCACTATTTGATAATCTCTTTCTCACAGGTTTTTCTCTTGCTTTAATTTAGACATCATCACCCTACTTATGCTATATTGCTCCCCGTTGACCTGTCTGCTTCACCTGTTTCATCCTCTTCACTTTGTGGTCCTTATTAATATTCTCCGCGTTCCTTTTTCTCAGTATCTCACTGCTCTTGATCTTGCCTTCTGCAATGTTAATAAGATGTCTTGTTTTCACCAGATGCCTGTAGTCCCTTCTGGACCTTCCTTCTCCCCTTCTGCAAATTGCTCAATTCAGTTCTTTCATCTCTTCTTTGCAGGTTCTAAAATAGCCCCTTTCCTCTTATTTGAGTGCCCCTCTTCAGTTTCTGCTATTCTTCCTCAAGTTTAGAATTTGCTCCTGAACTAGTTTCGTTATACTTCTTTCCCTTCCATCTCTTCCTCCCTCTGCAGTTTGTTATTCCACGCACTCCCACTTTCCGTTTCGTTAGACCTCCTCCACTGTTTATCTCCTCCTTCCCTGGTTTACTTTTCTCCCTCTGTGACCACGGTTGTTTATATCTTCCTCTGATGTCGAACCCTCTCCCTCGTGTCTGGTTCAATTTCCGCTCACCGCCTTGCCCTCTTTTACCTCTTTCTCCCTTTCCTGGATATCTCCCTCTCCCTACACTGGGGTTTCCTTCTCTCCCTCCAGCCCTTCCCTGATTATCTCCTGTTTCGCCTGATAAATCTTCTCTCTCTCTCTCTCTCTTCACTTGGCTGCTTTTCTGCCTCCGTGCAGTTTATTTATTTACTGCTTGTCTTCTCCCTCTTTCAACCGAGTATTTATTTCGTGTCCAGGTTCTGGTGCAGGCCTGATGCAGCTCGAATCGCTGAGCTTCAACTTTCTGGCGGCTCCGTGGCAAACAAATTAAAAGCAAAGCAGTAAAGGCCCTCGGTAGTTCTACTGCCGGCCCATTAGTTTCTCATCCAAATGCACGCATTATCGCTATTGAAAACCGCATCCATTCCCCTCCCCTTCCGGATGTGGAAACAGACTACAGGAAATGCGACCATACCACGCGGCACCAGCCACGGCGCCCCCTGCTGCCCAGGAGGAGTCAAACAGCGCCGCACACCCCCCCCAGCCTCCAGGAGGACTCGAACACCGCCCCCTGCCGCCCAGGAGGAGTCAAACAACGCTTCACGCACCCTCCTCCCGCCTTCAGGAAGACTCGTCACCGCCCCCTGCCGCCCAGGAGGAGTCAGACATCGCCACTTCCATTCCCCCACCTCCGCCTCCAGGAGGACTCGGAGACCGCCCCCTGCCGGCCACGAGGAGTCAAACATCGCTTCACTCACCCCCGCCTCCAGGAGGACTCAGAGCATCGCCCCCTGCCGCTCAGGAGGAGTCAGACATCGCCGCATGCACCCCCTAGTCTCCAGGAGGACTCAGACACCGCCCCCTGCCGCTCAGGAGGAGTCAGACACCGTCGCCCGCACCCCTGGCTCCAGGAGGATTCAGACACCGCCCTCTGCCGCCCAGGAGGAGTCAAACACCGTCGCCTGTCGCCCAAAATTGACCTTATGTCCCATCTGAGCTGGAGGAGAGCAGTGCCGCCTGCTGGCCATGGGGACCCCAATGTCGTCTGCACCGTGTGGGAAGGTGAATAATGCCACTTGCTGCTCTGAAGGACTGTTTTTCTATATCCACGGAAGAGGAGAGCAGTGCTGGCTGTCTGTTCACTATCTTGAATGCAATGATGCCTAATGATATTGTGGACTGCAGTCCCGTCTGTCGCCCTTGCGATCTCTCCGAGTCTACAATGCGTGCCTGGATGATTTTCTATAATTGACGCTGAAAATGTGTTGCTGGAAAAGCTCAGCGGGTCAGGCAGCATCCCTTCCTGAAGAAGGGCTCATGCCCGAAACGTCGATTCTCCTTCTCCTTTGATACTGCCTGAGCTGCTGCGCTTTTCCAGCAACACATTTCCAGCTCTGATCTCCAGCCTCTGCAGCCCTCACTTTCTCCTAGATGATTTTCTATAATTGTCAGGAAGTTCTCGGCAGTTGGGTCTGATTTAATTAGGTCTGAGACTTAAAACTGGTGGTCAATTAAAAACTACACAAAACTGTTATACTTGGTGTGAAGGTAATGGTACAAATCCTCAGTGATTCGTTCATAGATGTTTTGCAGGTGCACGGACGCTAATTTGAAAAATTCTGTTGTAAATCTGAGTTATATCTGCTAAAACTTTACAACTGTCTTTGGAAATTGTTTGCAATTGTGATCTTCAGAAAGCATAATAATGAACTGTGAAAAATGTAGACTTTGTGACTGCAATAGGTGAAGATTCTCTGGGAGAATCAGTTTAAATCAGTAGATGGGAGAAGGATGTAGCATGGGTATTCCAGTTATCCTGGTTGACTTGAGTCTGCATGTAAACTAATTGGGCACTGAAGCTGTAGAGGATGAATTTCTGGAGTGTGTTACAGATGATTTTTATGAACCAATATTTTGAGGAACTGACTTGAATACATTTAGATCTAGAATCATTTCATGGCAAAGAGCAAATTAATGATCTTCTTGTAAAAGAACTTTAGGCATGAAATCAAGGTGTTAAATTAGAATAAGGGAAATTTTGAAGACATAAATTGGCTGAGATGGATTGGGGAAATATATCAAAAGGCATGACTGCACATGACTATTCTGAGCTGAAATGTCACTTTTTTAAAAAAACCTTGTCATCTTGAGAATGTGGCTTGGAAGAAGTTCTGGGATTTACATATTAATGAACTGAAACCTGCAACCCATTCTGAAAGATGAAAATCTGAACAGCAATCTAGGTCTGTTTAATATACCATTTCAGTTGCATGATACTGTGATCTTTTGCTATAAATTCTGTGTCTTATGATCCTTCTCCACAGCTACCTGATGAAGGAGTCGCACTCCGAAAACTAGTAGTTCCAAATAAACCTGTTGGATTATAACCTGGTATTGTGTAATTTTTAAGTTTGACTATACATTGGCAAAGGATACAGTAGTCTCTTTAGAACTGTTACATAGCTTAAAGTAACAGTACATTAAAGATGCACAAGCTCAAAAAAAGTCTGTAAACTGAGGTTAAAAAAGAAAGTTAGGCAAATTGTAAGATTAAAAGAAAAGGCTTATGAAATTGCCAGAAACAGCAGAAAATTTGAGGATTGGGAGGCTTTTACAACACAGCAAAGGAAGACCAAGAAACGTATTAGCAAGGGGAGAATAGAATATGAATGTAATCTAGTGCATACATACAAATTATTGAAAAGCTTCTAAAAGTATATTTTAAAAATTGTTTGCCTAAGACAAATGTGAATCCATTCCAGGCAGAGTCAGAAGAATTTATAGTGGGGGGTTGAGAAATGACAGAAAAGCTAAATATTAATTTATATCTGATTTCATTGAGAAACATGCAAGAAATCTCGCAGAATTAGAAATTCAAATGACTTAAGAGAACAAGGAGTTGAAGGAAATTAGTATTAGTAAGAAGGTTATACTTAGTAAGAAGATTGAGAAATTTATAGGGCTGAACATTGATAAGTCCCTGAATGTGATATTCTACTTCCCAAAATGTTGAAGGCAAATTCAGCAGATTAATTCCATGGATGAAAGGGTGTTGTATGAGGAGCGGTTGAATAGCTTGGGCTTGTACTCACTGGAGTTCAAAAGAATGACGGAGATCTGATTTGACGTATATAAAATGCTAAAGGGGATTGATAAGATAGACATTGAACAGATGGATCCCCCTTGAGGGTCAGTCTTGAACAAGAGTTAATAGATATAGAGTGAGACAAGGTAGGTTCAGAACTAAGATGAGGAGAAACTTTGTAAATCTGTGGGACTCACTGCTCTAGAGTGCAGTGGAAATAGAATCAATCATCAAATTCAGGAAAGAAATAGATATGTTTCTGATTCTAAAAAAGTGGAATGAAGGGCTATTGGGAGCAGATGGGAGAGTGAAGTTGAGACCAGGATAAGATCAGCCATAATCATGTTCAATGGTGGAGTGACCTCAAAGGGATGAATTGCCCGCTCCTGCTCCTAATTCCTATGTTCCTAAATATTCCTGTGTTCCTAAACATGAGTGTTTTCCTGGTGGTGGTAAAAAAGGAAAGGTGTCTTCATTTTCTATCTCACCATTTTAAAAAAATGAAAATTAACCACGGAAGTTTTGGGGGAAAATGTGCAGGGTTAGGGCCCTCTTAAAAGAGAATGTATGTAGAGACCAAAAGTTATACAGATATTTCCAAATTTGTGAATGATATTAAGCTAAGATGGAACATGTATTGTGAGGAAGATGTTCGGCAGCTTCAGGAGGATTTGAACAGGTTAGTGAATGGGCAAGACCGTGTGGAAAAACTTTGGTAGGAGGAACAGAGGTGCAGAATATTTCTTAAAAAGCAAACAGTTGGGAAGTACAAATGTACAAAGGGATCTTGGTATTCTTGTCAATACATCACTGAAGAGTAATATGCAGGTACAGCAATCTACGAAGAAGGCTTATGGAATGTTCACTCTTATTATAAGAGGTTTTGAGTACAAGACTAATGAAGTCTTACTTCAGTTGAATAGAAATTTTGTTTGACTGCACTTGGAATACTGTTTGTGGTTTTAGTCTTTTCTTAGAAAGAATATTATTATTGCAGAAGTGAAGGAAATGCTCTCAAGGTCTGTTCCTGGGATGGCGGACCATCCTATGAAGAAAGATTGGCTTAACAGGGCTTGTAAACTTTACAGCAAATGCAGGTAAGATGTTAGAACCATCGAAACATAGAATGTACGAGCAGGAATATGCTATTCGGCCCTTTGACCTTGTCTGCTATTCAATATGATCATGGCTGATCATTCAATTCAGTACTGGATTAGTGGTGCTGGAAGAGCACAGCAGTTCAGGCAGCATCCAACGAGCAGCGAAATCAACGTTTCGGGCAAAAGCCCTTCATCAGGAATAAAGGCAGTGAGCCTGAAGCATGGAGAGATAAGCTAGAGGAGGGTGGGGGTGGGGAGAGAGTAGCATAGAGTACAATGGGTGAGTGGGGGAGGAGATGAAGGTGATAGGTCAAGGAGGAGAGGGTGGAGTGGATAGGTGGAAAAGAAGATAGGCAGGTCGGACAAGTCAAGGAGGCAGTAACTGAGCTGGAAGTTTGAAACTAGGATGAGGTGGGGGAAGGGGAAATGAGGAAGCTGTTGAAGTCCACATTGATGCCCTGGGGTTGAAGTGTTCCGAGGCGGAAGATGAGGCGTTCTTCCTCCAGGCGTCTGGTGGTGAGGGAGCGGCGGTGAAGGAAGCCCAGGACCTCCATGTCCTCGGCAGAGTGGGAGGGGGAGTTGAAATGTTGGGCCACGGGGCGGTTTGGTTGATTGGTACGGGTGTCTCGGAGATGTTCCCTAAAGCGCTCTGCTAGGAGGCGCCCAGTCTCCCCAATGTAGAGGAGACCGCATCGGGAGCAACGGATACAATAAATGATATTGGTGGATGTGCAGGTGAAACTTTGATGGATGTGGAAGGCTCCTTTAGGGCCTTGGATAGAGGTGAGGGAGGAGGTGTGGGCACAGGTTTTACAGTTCCTGCGGTGGCAGGGGAAAGTGCCAGAATGGGAGGGTGGGTCGTAGGGGGGTGTGGACCTGACCAGGTAGTCACGGAGGGAACGGTCTTTGCGGAAGGCGGAAAGGGGTGGGGAGGGAAATATATCCCTGGTGGTGGGGTCTTTTTGGAGGTGGCGGAAATGTCGGTGGATGATTTGGTTGATGCGAAGGTTTGTAGGGTGGAAGATGAGCACCAGGGGCGTTCTGTCCTTGTTACGGTTGGAGGGGTGGGGTCTGAGGGCGGAGGTGCGGGATGTGAACGAGATGCGTTGGAGGGCATCTTTAACCACGTGGGAAGGGAAATTGCGGTCTCTAAAGAAGGAGGCCATCTGGTGTGTCCTATGGTGGAACTGGTCCTCCTGGGAGCAGATACGGCGGAGGCGGAGAAATTGGGAATACGGGATGGCATTTTTGCAAGAGATAGGGTGGGAAGAGGTGTAATCCAGGTAGCTATGGGAGTCAGTGGGTTTGTAAAAAATGTCAGTGTCAAGTCGGTCGTCACTAATGGAGATGGAGAGGTCCAGGAAGGGGAGCGAGGTGTCAGACGTCCCCAACAGTACCCTTCCACTGACACACTCATTCGTTTGGCCGAACTGGTCCTCACCCTTAACAATTTCTCCTTTGAATCCTCCCACTTCCTCCAGACCAAAGGCGTAGCCATGGGCACACGTATGGGCCCCAGCTATGCCTGTCTCTTTGTTGGCTATGTAGAACAGTTGATCTTCCGTAATTACACCGGCACCACTCCCCACCTCTTCCTCCGCTACATTGATGACTGCATTGGCGACACCTCGTGCTCCCGCGAGGAGGTTGAGCAATTCATCAACTTCACCAACACATTCCACCCTGACCTTAAATTTACCTGGACTATCTCTGACACCTCGCTTCCCTTCCTGGACCTCTCCATCTCCATTAGTGACGACCGACTTGACACTGACATTTTTTACAAACCCACTGACTCCCATAGCTACCTGGATTACACCTCTTCCCACCCTATCTCTTGCAAAAATGCCATCCCGTATTCCCAATTTCTCCGCCTCCGCCGTATCTGCTCCCAGGAGGACCAGTTCCACCATAGGACACACCAGATGGCCTCCTTCTTTAGAGACCGCAATTTCCCTTCCCACGTGGTTAAAGATGCCCTCCAACGCATCTCGTTCACATCCCGCACCTCCGCCCTCAGACCCCACCCCTCCAACCGTAACAAGGACAGAACGCCCCTGGTGCTCACCTTCCACCCTACAAACCTTCGCATCAACCAAATCATCCACCGACATTTCCGCCACCTCCAAAAAGACCCCACCACCAGGGATATATTTCCCTCCCCACCCCTTTCCGCCTTCCGCAAAGACCGTTCCCTCCGTGACTACCTGGTCAGGTCCACACCCCCCTACGACCCACCCTCCCATTCTGGCACTTTCCCCTGCCACCGCAGGAACTGTAAAACCTGTGCCCACACCTCCTCCCTCACCTCTATCCAAGGCCCTAAAGGAGCCTTCCACATCCATCAAAGTTTCACCTGCACATCCACCAATATCATTTATTGTATCCGTTGCTCCCGATGCGGTCTCCTCTACATTGGGGAGACTGGGCGCCTCCTAGCAGAGCGCTTTAGGGAACATCTCCGAGACACCCGTACCAATCAACCAAACCGCCCCGTGGCCCAACATTTCAACTCCCCCTCCCACTCTGCCGAGGACATGGAGGTCCTGGGCCTCCTTCACCGCCGCTCCCTCACCACCAGACGCCTGGAGGAAGAACGCTTCATCTTCCGCCTCGGAACACTTCAACCCCAGGGCATCAATGTGGACTTCAACAGCTTCCTCATTTCCCCTTCCCCCACCTCATCCTAGTTTCAAACTTCCAGCTCAGTTACTGCCTCCTTGACTTGTCCGACCTGCCTATCTTCTTTTCCACCTATCCACTCCACCCTCTCCTCCTTGACCTATCACCTTCATCTCCTCCCCCACTCACCCATTGTACTCTATGCTACTCTCTCCCCACCCCCACCCTCCTCTAGCTTATCTCTCCATGCTTCAGGCTCACTGCCTTTATTCCTGATGAAGGGCTTTTGCCCGAAACGTTGATTTCGCTGCTCGTTGGATGCTGCCTGAACTGCTGTGCTCTTCCAGCACCACTAATCCAGTATTTGATTTTCAGCATCTGCAGTCATTGTTTTTACCCTATTCAATTCAGTACCCTGTTCCCATTTTCTCCATATACTCTTTGATTCCTTTAGTCCTAAGAACTATATCTAACATTGAATGTTTTGGCCTCATCCATTTTCTATGACAGAGAATTCCTCAGGCTCACCAGTCCAAGTGAAGAAATTTCTCCATTGGTCTTAATTTTAAAATAATTGTAATTAATTTTGAAATAAAGGTGATGCTATGAGGATCATGGTGAGGAGAGATTGTTTTACTCAGATGGTTGTGAATCTTTAAAATTGTCTATTACAGAGGGCTGTATTACACAATACCAGGTTATACCAGGATGATCAGTCTTTGAGTATATTGAAGGTAGTGATTTGTAGATTACTAATGGCATAAAAGGTTTATAGGGAGAGACTGAGTAAAAAGCATTGGGGCCTGATGAAGGGCTTTTGCCCAAAACATCGATTCTTCTGCTCGTCAGATGCTGCCTGACCTGCTGTGCTTTTCCAGCACCCCACTCTCGATTCTGATCTCCAGCATCTGCAGTCCTTACTTTCTCCTGAGTAAAAGGCATTGAAGTGTATGATCAGCCACAGTCATATTAAATGGCGGAGCAGGCTGGACTAGCTAAATGATGTACTCCCATTCCTATGTTCCTATCAGCAGTTGATAAAAGGCAATAAGTGTTCACAACATATAAACCATGCTGAACATGTTTACTGGAGTCTCTAGAAGATAAACTGGCTGGAATCATGTCACTGAATGGGAATATGGATTGTAGAATATTAATTTTAGTCCAGAATGTATAACTACCAACAAGGTCATAGAATGTTCAGCATCTGAAGGTGAAGATTCATTTGTGGGGGTGAAAGTAGTTATGAAGAAGGGAACTTTCCTGGTTTTGTTACAAAAGTTAATTTCACGCCTTAACATACATATTGCACAGATATATCCATTGTGCTTTTAGCTTGAAACCTGAAATGTGACCTTTAAACCACATGGTGTAAAACATCTGTTTCACTCAATTTTATAAAGTTATTCTGCGTTATTTTTCCTTGCTTTCTCCTTTCAAATTAACATTTGGCTTGAACTTGTCACAATTTGGAATGCTGAGAATATTTCAACAGTGACCATTTTTCTGCAAGACGTCAATGCCGGACTTTAATTGCCTTACCAGAACTACAAGAACTATGTCCTATTGTTGGTTCAAAAGTGAAAAATCTGTCTCCTGAACTGTGAAATTTCTAAACAGAATACATTTTTGACAAGAGAGACAAGCTGCCAAAGCTTTTAATTTTGCATTCATCAGGACAAATGTGACAATTTAAATTTTCAAACAACCACAAGTAATTATACTACAAAAGAACAGGGTGCTAATTGATTGGCATGTTGAATCAAAATGGGTAAAGTGTTGTCATGAAGAAAGCAAAAGGAAGCTTTAGACTCCCCAAGTTCCCAGGTAGTTCATGGATGATGGTGCAGACTGGTAATGGGATTGGACTGGTGATCCAGAGGCCCAGGCAAATGTTTTGTAGACACAAGTTCAAATGGCAGTCGGTGGAACTTCATTTAATTAAATCTGGTACATTAAGCTAATCTCAGTCATGAAGACTGTAACAACTATCAATTATTGTTATAATGCTACTGTGCCATGCAACGAAAATTTGGCATAGTTAGCTGGTCTGACATAGATGTGTCTCTAAACTCATAATGATTTTGTTGACTCAGTTCAAGAGTTACTATGAATGGAGAACAAATCCTTGCCTTGCCAGTGATGCCTGTATCCCATGAAAGACTAACAGAAGGCAAAGCTTGAACATGTCTTTTCGTTCACTGAATATTAGTCTCTACAGAAGAATGCAGATATCGGCAGCAAAGTTCCAAATTTGTTCAAATTCTGCATAATGGAAGATGGCAGGCTAGCCCAGTCAGCATTATGATAGTCAGAAGTAGCTTGCTTCCAGCAAGTGTAAATAAATCAAGTTATGTGCTTGGCTGATTATCTTAAATTGGTTGTTATAAGCACAAACCTAATATGAAATTGAAACCTATTTCATTAAAAAAAACCTATGTTTTAATTTATATTCTGCATCAAGCAAGTTGTTTCTTCCATTTTACTCGTTAAAACAAGAATAATCCATCTACTAAGTTTCCACTTATCTGAGGACAATAGTATATATTTTTACAGGTTGAAAGTACATTTCCTTCTTAACAGTAACTGAAGATTACTGTTTCATGTTAATGCATTATTTGAGAGTCAACACTATCCTTTTTCTACTGGAGAAGCATATAGAGATGTTCCATATTTAACCATGAGGATGAGAACTGGAAAGAAGAATGACTAGGAATCACTGCCATAGGTTCCTACAAGACAGGTGTATTAGCCAGTAAGCATGGACACATTTTTTGTGATTGTTGACCTATTAGCAAGTTCGCTACTAATTTAGCTGTTATCTCTTTAAAATCAGATTTATTTGGGAAATATATGCCAATCGATGTTCTGACAGAGCTATATGCAGAACAATTGTTTATCTATTTATCTGTTCACTAGTAGACTGAAGGTCTGACTTGTAACATTAAGAAGGTGGTTAAATAGCATTATATGCTTTGTGTTAGTTAAGACTGAAAAGGATAAATAATCTTGAAATGATTTGTTAGATTGATCTGAGTAAACAAGTTTGGTGTGCTGATGTATACTATGCACAATAATTATTGCTTTTAATGTGTTAGTTACTTCGTCCAATTTTACATTTTAAAAACAAAAGCTAATTATTAGACAAGATGAATTGATAGTTTGTCATTACTGGTGTTTTCTCTTGGTCAAAAAGCTAGCACTGTGGGATAGAATCCTCTACTCCTTACACCATCTTAACCTGTACCTGAGAGTGAAAGGCAATGGCAAATAACCACTGATAACAACTACCACGAAAAGAATTCAGGATAGAGAACTGGCAGACAATGAACCAAGGACCTATATTTGGCAGGGCTCACATGACAGCACAGCCCAATGTTTAAAAGACACAATTCATAGCTGAATGCTCCCATCCAAGATGTCGTACTCAAGATCAAATTTCAGCTCATAGGAAATACATGATTGCTTTATAGAGAATGATTTTGTATTGAATATAATTATTATTTATGAAATAAAAGTCTAAATTTTAACATAAAATTAAATGTCTGCATAAGTTTCTGCATTATATGTTACTTATGAAGGAGACACTTCAACATGACTTTTCTATGCTAACCGTAACATAAAGGCTTCGTTTCTTGAGGACATGAATTGTGATCGATTGTGAGAAAATAGATCTGTTTCAATTTCTGACAATAGCTGAATTTGATTTGTTTTATAGATTAATGAAAGGACACGTTGGGATGGTTTTAAAAGATGCTTCTGAGAAATTATGACTCCAGTTAATCACTTGAACTTATCTCTTAGAAATCTCCTGCCAGAATTTTATGGCTATCTTGTTGGGATATTGTTTTTGATGTCAATTGGGAAAAAAAAAATCTATCATAGGCAGACCAGTTAATCTCTCTGCCTTCTTGAAACACCCTTTGTTTGGAATCCAGTGTGAAACCTGATTGTCCACTTGAAAAGCATCAGGAAGACTTCCTGACATTGTTTCCTGAGCAGGCTGTGTCGGCCAAGACCTCAGATATAATTGCGTGTGTCTTGTGATTTGTGTATATGTGCCAAAATGCTAGCCATATGAATATTCCATACCTTATCAATTTTTTTCTTCAAGAACTAACCACTATTGGTCAAGGGATTTGTGTTCTCCAAAATAAATCTCTGCAGAGAGAAATCCTGCTCTTCTTGTGTGTTTGTGTGTGTGTGTATTTTTCCACTTTTGCATATTAATTGAAGAAACCTGGTTGATGGATCTTTTTATTCCAAGTTGAATAGGAAGAAAGCATACAGTTGTCCATATCAGAAACTCAACAAAATAATTAAATTATGTTGTGATATCATGGAGTTGTTGGTTAGGAGACAATGCATACCTCCCATCTCATTTGTAACAATGTTAGTACTTCTGTAAGACAATAGCTCATACTTTCAGGTGAAACAGCAACTTGGCTGCTGGCTGTCATCAACCAACTGACTCTTTAGTCCTTGCAAACAACCACCCATCTACAACCTCCTTTTTCTCTTCAAAATCCTTGAACATGATGTTACTTCTTAAATCTGTGCTCATATTTCTCAGAACTCCATGATTGCATTCAATTTGTTTTGCATCCCTACCACAGGACTGAAACAAATCTTATCACAGATTACATCCTATGACTGTGATCACAACAAAACCATCTTTGTTTTCTTGACCTGTCTTGTGGCCTTTGAGATGGTTGATCACAGACTCCCCCTGAAACATCTCTGCAATATCTGCTCGCTGAGTCGAACCATTCTTACAGTCACAGCCAGAGAATCATCTGCAGTGGCCTTTCTTCTCCATCCTGGATTGTTACCTTTTCTGTCGCTGAAGGATCCCAGACAAAAGTCCTGTGGCATCAGCGAGTGGCAGCGAGATATCTGAAAGCCCCTAGTCGCAAACTGACACATCAGGCAACAGGTGTCAGATTTAGTTGTCTTGCTCCTAAACAATGTAGATAGAGCTTTGGCAGCTGTAACAACGACTGAGTAACCCTGTTTTAGGATTCACTCTGCTCATCGCCGTAGTGGAGGGGGCAGGAAAAGATACCCTAAAAATAGCCTGCCTCAAACTCCTGTCTGAATTACTGCATCCAAAGGGATCCCCCACATGCGGTCAGAAATGAATAATATGTTTGGAACAAATAATGAAAGAACCCTGATGGACCCTGGTAACAGTGACCGACCTGAGAGAAGAATTGCATTTGTAGTGAGAGAACCGAAGAGATTCTGGATTGATCTAGCTGCTCTTTCTGAAACCTGCCTTACAGACAAAAGCCAACTGAATGGGGTGAAAGGTGGTTAACCCTTCTTCTGGAAAGAGAAGGCTACTGATGAGGCCAGAATTCACAATATTGGATTCACAATTAAGAGACAGCTCATCAGTTGCTTCTTTGAACTTCCTGTAGGGATTAACAACTGACTCATGACCCTCCGCCTGATGCCGACCAATAACCAGATGCCTACAATTGCGAGTGCTTATGCCCAACCCTTGACTTCAAGGAGGAAGAAAGGAAACTTTCTATGCCAACCTTGATACATTGTAGTCAAGCATCCCCAAGGAGGACAAGATAATTCTCCTTGGAGACTTCAATGCCAGGGTTGGTCGAGACCATAATCTTTGGAATGGCACTATAGGAAGGGAAGGTATTGGCATCATCAACTCCAATGGGGTCCTTCTTCTCACAAAATGCACTGAGTACAACCTCACCATCACAAACACACTCTTCCATCAGAAAAACAAATTCAAACCATCTTGGAGACACCTACATGCAAAACAATGGCATCTCATTGATTATATCATTGTTCGCTCCAGAGATCGTTGGGACGTGAATGTTACCAGCGCTATGATTGGCTCAGATGACTGCTGGACTGATCACTGCCTTATCCATTCCACAATATCCATCGGACTGCACAGAAAGAGATGGGTTCATAAGAAGCAGACCCAACCAAGATTCAACATCAAGAACCTGGGTGACATGGTCAGTATGCAACATCTACAGGCCTCACTTACTAAAAACCTACCTCAGGAATACCCAGAGGACATAGGAGAACACTAGAGTCTGCTTAAATCGACCATTCTCAGTACCGACAATAACACCTTCAGGTACAAGTCCAGAATCATCAGGACTGGTTCGATGAGAATGACATGCAAATTGAACAGCTCATTTCCAAGGAAAGGACAGCCTTCTGGCAGAATGACATCAACTGCGAGACAATTAGAAGGAATTATTCAAAGCTAAGGCTAATGTCCAGAAGACGGTATGGGAGCTCAAAACTAAATGGTGGATTGATAAGGCCTTGGAAATCCAGCAGCTGGCAGATGCTATTAATACAAGAGGCTTCTTGAATGCCATCATGGCAGTATATAATCCAAGTTACTGCCTTCAAAATCCCCTGAGCTCTAAAGACAACAACAACTGCTCAAGGACAATGAAGCAATAAACAACCACTGGAGAGAACCTCTAATACCAATGTTAAATCGGAAATAATCAACTAAATCCCCAGAGGTCTCTGCAAGATGACATGAGAGAATCTTGCAGTGTCAACAAGCACAAGGTGCCATAAGGAGTCTAAGGAACAACAAGGCTGCTGGTCATGATGGGATTTCTGCAGAGATCCTATAGGAGGGTGGCTAACAGCTCCATGAACACATGCATGCTTTGCTCTTGAAGATTTGGCTCAAAGAAGAACTCCCCTCAGAGCATAGGAATGTTCTGATTGTGACCATATTCAAACAGGGTGGCAAGGCTGACTGTGGGAATTACAGAGGCACCTCTCTTCTGTCAACAACTGGCAAAATATTTGCATGTCTCCTTGCCAGTAGACTTCTGCTGTTTGCTGAGGAAATACTCCCTGTATCGCAGTGTGGCTTCCACCCATCCAGAGGAATAACAGACATGATCTTCACAGCATGTCAATTAAAAGAAAAATACCAGGAACAGAAAAAATGCTTTAATTGGCTTTCGTTGACATGGTTAACCACCAGGCTGTCTGACAGATACTGTTGTAATGGAGTTCTCCTGATAAGCTCATCAGAATGCTGAGGCTGCTGCATGATGGCATGTCTGTGACAGTGCTTAGCTACAGTAGATTGGAGTCTGAGCCTTTCACCTTGGAAAAGGGGTTCAAGCAGAGCTGCATCATCATTTCAACTTAATTGCTGCCATCCTCCATCTCACTGCCAAACCTGCCCAAGGAAATTTAGTATCGATGGCAGGCTGTTCAACTTTAATAGGTTCAAAGCCAAGGCAAGGTCTGCAGCACTTCCATCTTGGAATTTCAATCTGCTGATGACAACGTCATCATAACACACTCTGTGGAATACCTGCAGTGCAGCTTGGATCATTTGGCCAAGGCATATAAAATTCTTTGACTTACCCTTATCATAAAAAAGACTCCAGTACTCCATCAACCACCACCCAACAGTTCCTTCACCTCTCCAACAATAAAGGTCAACAACCAACCCTTGAAAATGTGGATCATTTCCTATACCTCGGCAGCCTCCCCTCCCCACCCACCACCACAAAAGCCAACATCAATGCAGTAAAACACCATCTGAACTGTGTCAGTGGAACCTATGGCCGACTCAGAAGAAGGGTGTTTGAAGACCAGGACCTATAGGCCCAGACTAAACTTCAGGTCTGCAAAGCGGTTGTTCTTCCCATACTGTTATATGGAGCTAAAATGTGGACTACCTACAGAAGGCATCTTAGAGACTGAAATAACACCACTATAAAAAATCCAGTGGCTCACCTGGGAAGACAAGTGCATTAACACCAGCATTGTGGAGGAGGCCAACATCATACATTTACAACAACTGCAATAGACTAGCCATGTCATCTAAATGTGCATCTCATGCCTCCCAAAACAGAACATATATTCCCAGCTAAAGGAAAGTCAGCATGCCCCCTTGTGGACAAAAAAAAAACACTTCAAAGATAACATCTAGACCAACCTCAAGAAATTCCATATCAACATCAACAACTGAGAGGACATGGCTACAAACCAGAATTACTGGAGAAACATCATCCGTCAGGGAGCTATATGCCATGAAATCAATCTCCATTGTGCCGCTGAACAGAAGTGTCTCTTGTACATGGATAGACATAATATCAGGAAGGCCCACCAACCACCATCTCTAACCACCATTACCACCCACCAATGTCCACACTGCATTAGAATCTGTGGATCCCGGATTGGCCTCTTCAGCCATCTGAAGACCCATAAGTAGATGCTTTTATGGAAGACAATCAAACTCTATACAAATGATTGCCGAGAGAGAGTTGCCCAAGGATCTATCATCGCAATCCTCCTACTTATGTATTACTATCCTTTGACAATCATCTGAAAATACAATGGCAGGTTCCACTCATATGCTAAAAGATCCATCTTAACATTACCTTTCTTGAGCCTTCCACTGTCTCTGAATATCCAATTTGTTTGTCGTCCATTGCAAGCAAAAACTTCCTCCAGCTAAAATTTGGCAAACTCAATTGTCTTTAGTCCTCTTCTCAAAAGCCATTACTAAGTCTTTATCTCTCTTTCTGGCAGCTATCTGAGGCAGAACTAAACCATTTGCAACTTATGGAGTTATATTTGACCCAGGGTGTGCTTCTGACCTCAGATTCACTCAATCACGAAGAGTGCCAAGTTCCATTTCCAGATGCTAGACACCATTTGTGCCTCAGTTTATCTGTTGTTGAACTCCTCATCCCTGCTCCTGTTATCTCTAAATCTGACTGCTGCAATGCTGATCTGGCTAGCCTCCCAGTTGACACCATATATAAACACAGGATCATCCATAACACTCTTCCTGGTGTCTTTATAACACACAAGGCCAGGAATGCACTTCCTGAAGGAGCATTTGGAGACAATAAACATCTCAATCCATTAGGTTACATAAAAGTTCAATAGTACAATGAAGAAGCTATGCAAGTGGGCATAATGCCATCCTGCAACTGAGTGTAGTTTGCAACTTATTAAAATTTTTGACACCCTTGTTAGAACTTAAAATGATATGTGATTAGCTGCAGATGATTGAGATTTGCACCACACATGCATCCTTGCTGAGGTTATCAGAAATATGTGTCTTTTAATTTAACCATGACTCATTGACAGCACTCTTGCCTATTGATCAGTAAATTGTGTGTTTAATTCCCACTGCAGAGATTTGAGCGTAAAATCTAGAATCATGAAATCCCCACAGTGCAGATACAGTGTGTTCTGCCTACTGAGTCTGCACTGATCCTCTGAAGAGCATCCAATCCAAACCCAGACCTGTATGCTATCCCCATAACCAGCATTTACCATGGCGCACCTACACATTCCTGGACATTACAGGGCAATTTAGGCATGGCCAGTCCATCTAACCGGCACATCCTTGGACTGTGAGAGGAAACCGGAGCACCCAGCGGAAACCAAAGCAGATATGGGGAGAATGTGCAAACTCCATACACAGTTACCCAAGGCTACAATCAAATCCAGCTCCCTGATGCTGTGAGGCAGCAGTGCTAACTACTTAAGGTATTCCAGTAGCAGTACTGCACTGTCAGAGATATAGCCTTTATTAAGATCATAATTTGTCCTTTTGGATGGATGCTAAAGATTCCAGAGTAATATTTCAAGTAAATCTGAATAATTTGCCCTCAATTGGTACTGTGATGAGCAGGTTACCTGATATTTATCATGGCACTGTTTGAGTGACCTTGGAGCATACAAATTGACTGCAGAATTTCCCTATTTTCATCCCAACATTGATTACACTTCATTGATTTTAAATGCTGGAAAACTCACTGGAGACGGAGGCTCCACAAATATCCCACCTTCAATGAAGGAAGAGCCCAACACATCAGTGCAAAAGATAAGGCTTGAGCATTCAAAGCAATCTTCAGCAAGAAATGCCAAGTGAATGATTCATCTTGGCCTCCTCCAGTTGTCCTGAGCATTATAGATACCAGTTTTCAGCCAATTTGATTTCCTTCACATGATATTAAGGAATGGTTGAAGGCACTGGATACTGCAAATGCTATGGCATCTGACACCATTCCGGCAATAGTACTGAAAAGTTGTATTAAAGAACTTTCACTCCCTAGCCAAGATCTTCCAGTACATTTATAACACCAACAATGTGGAAAATTGCCCAGGTATGACCTGTACATAAAAAGCAGGACAAATCCAATCCAGACAGATTATTGCCCCCTCAGTTTACTCTCACTCATTAATAAAGTGATGGCAAGTGTTATCACTTGCTCAGTGATGCCCAGTTTGGGTTCTGGCAAGGCTACTCACCTCCTGACCTCATAACAGCCTTGGTTCAAACATGGACAAAGAGATGAATTCCAGAGATGAGGTAAGAGTGGCAGCCTGTGATATCAAGGCTGCATTCTACTGAGTGCAGCATCAAAGAGTCCTAGCAAAGTTGGAATCAGTGGGAATCAGGTGGAAAACTCTCTTCTAGTTGGAGTCATACCTGGTACATGGGAAAATGGTTGTGGTTGTCAGAAGTCAGTCATCTCAGTTCCAGGACATCTCTGCAGGAATTCCTCAGGGTAATGTCCTAAGCTCTCCGAACTTCTGATGTTTCATCATTGACCTGCCCTCCATCATAAAGTTAGAAGTACGGATATTTGCTGCAGGTTGTACAATGTTTGGCACCATTTGCATCTCCTCAGATACTGAGGCAGTCCATGTTCAAATTCAACAAGATCTGGACAATATCCAGGCTTGGGCTGACAAGTGGCAAGTATCATTTGCACCACACAAATGCCAGGGAATGACCAGCTCCAATAAGAGACAATCTAACCACTGCCCCTTGACATTCAATGGTATTACCATCACTGAATCTCCACCACCAACATCTTTGGAATTACCAATGTTAAGAAACACAACTGAATTTGCCACAGAATCTCAGTGGCTACCAGAACAGGTCAGAGGCTATGGACACAGCAGTGAGTAACACACCTCCTGACTCCCCAAAGCCTACCCATCATCTACAAGGCACAAGTCAGGAGTGTGATGCAATACTAGGTAAAAACAAGGACTGCAGATGCTAGAAACCAGAGTCTAGATTAGAGTGATGCTGGAAAAGCACAGCAGGTCAGGCAGCATCTGAGGAGCAGGAAAATCGACGTTTTGGGCAAAAGTCCTTCATCAGGAATAGAGGCAGGGTGCCTGCAGAGTGGAGAGATAAATGAGACGGGGGTGGGGAGAAAGTAGCATAGAGTACAATAGGTAATCGACGTTTCCTGCTCCTCGTATGCTGCCTGACCTGCTGTGATGCAATACTACCCACTTACCTGAATGGGTGCAGCTCCATCAACACTCAAGCATCTTAACACCATCCTGGACAAATCAGCCCACTTGACTGGCACCATATCAACAAGCCTTCATCACCGACCCTCGGCAGCAACAGAGTATACTATCTATAAGATGTACTTCAGAAATTCACTAAAGATCATTAGACAGCACCTTCCAAAACTACAACCACTTTCATCTGGAAGGGCTGCAAATACCATATTACCATTCCTTCACTGTCATTGGGTCAAAGTCCTGGAATTCCACCTTAATGGTATTGTGGGTCAACCTACCACACACAGAATGCAGCAGTTCAAAAAGGCAGCTCACCACCATCTTCTCAAGGGCAACTAGGAATGGGCAATGAATGGTGGCCCAGCCAGTGAGACCTATGTTCAATGAGTGAAAAAAAATCAAGAGGGTTGGGGGTCCCAAAAGCAATGTGTTAGATGTGTTAAAGGTCAATGAAAGGACACATTTCTTAAAGATATACTTCTGGGAAGATATAATAACTTCAGCGGTTTTCTTGGACTGGCTTTTTAGAAAACACCTGCGGGTTTTTTGGACTCTGTTTTCGATGTCAGTTGGGGGAGAGAATTCCAATCAGGGATGTGATTTACACGCCTCTGGAGCAGGTGGAACTTGAACCAGGTCTCCTAACTCTTTCGGGTGGTATCGCGAAAGATCCTGCTTTGGGCGATTTCAATGCGAAGCTTTCTTTCTGGGTTCACCGGCCTCGAAACGTCGACTTTGATTCTCTTCACAGACCATCTGAGCGTTTCCAGCAATTTCTGTTCCTTTCCCTTCTTCGGTGTCAGTGCCAGGTGGCTTCCCGCCTCCCATTGGTTCCAGGTGATTTGGGGTGGGTGGAAGCTGAGATCCGATTGGCTGCAGGGTTGTGGGAAAAAAAAGGAACCCCATCCCTCATTCCATTGGTCAACACTCGCGTTGTTCCTGATTGGCCAAGGTGGGATTCCTTTCGCCGGTTTGTCCCGTGGGATTGGCTGCGGCAGGAGGGGGGGGGACAGGTAACCGCTGTTTGTGTGCGATTGGTTGTTGACACGGAGTGTATTGTGGGGGCGGAGTGGAAATCGTCGGTTAACCTGCAACCGCCATTTAGCCGTCGGGAGTTTTACCACAGCTGCGGGATATCGGCGGCAACAAGTTTCACTAGGAGCGCCGCGGAACAAAATAAAAGGGGGGAAAAAAAAAGTTGATATTTTGTCATAAGCGCAATAATAAAGAATTTCATTGGAAGTTTTAGGTTCCGTCTCTCCCGAAACTTGAGTGGCGCCTGCGATTGAATTCGGCTTGATTTTTGTTTTTGTTTTGAAAAGACCTGCTGAGGTGGAAGCTTTCCGAAAAGGAGAGAGAAGGTGGAATTTGTACCAGAGAAGGAGCGGGAGGCTTTTATGAACTGCGCTTTTTCATGTCCGAAAGTTTGCGCTGATTTCTTTCCTGGTTTAACTCTGAATCCGCTGGCTGGTGGAGTTTCGGTTGTGTCATGCCGACGAGGATGGATGACAACATGGAGCGTGGAGCAGGTGACTCGATCAAAGTAAAAGCTCACTACAATGGGTGAGTTAAAATAAGTTGACACTCGCTAGCTTCCCCCAACGTTTACCCCAGCGCTGTGCTCGCTTAGGAAAGCCAATTTGCATTTCACAGAAATTTGGCTAAAAGGTGAAAGCGTTTCCTTCAGGGAAAACAATTTTTCTGTGCTTTGAAACTTTTTTGACCCTTGTAAGCAGTTACAGAGAAGATTTGCAGTTGTTTAAATATTTTAACGCTAGCAGTGCATGTTTCCTGTCGAGAGTGTAGTGCTGGAGCAGGAGAGTCGACGTTCGGGCAGGAGCGTTTCATCAGGAAGGGCTTTTGCCCCAAACGTCGACACTCCTGCTCCTCAGGTCCTGCCTGACTTGCTGTGCTTTTCCAGCACTACACTCTCGACTCTAATCTCCAGCATCTGCATCCTCACGTTCGCCTAGTCGTTTCCAGTTAATCTATTGTTATTTTCTTAACACAGTAAGATTTCAGTTTTGACTGTAGTGAACAGGATACTGCCTCAAGTACACTGTTTGAATAAGAATTTTAGGCAGAACATTATTAGACTTGTTAAGTGTAGATTAATTATTTTGAATCCTGTTTTGGTGTGGGCACTCTGACATTATTCACATTGAAGGATAATGTAAGGTATCAACTAAATATTGTTACTCTGGTGTTCATCGTAAAATCAATCTGACAAAAGAAGAATATCCCCGTCCTCCAATTCCTGTAGCTATGGGTTTTGTTTTGGCAGGAAATCTCATTCACTAACTTAGGTAATGGCTTGTGTCTGCTTAATTTGAACTTTTAATGTCACAACCTTAGTGGATCTGAGAGTTCAGTCTTTTCTGAGTAAGTAATTTGCTACAACGTTGGTAGTAGGATGTAATATTGTAAACAAATATGGCAACTAGAATTAGATAGGTGAATGCGAGAGATGCTGGAGATTAGTGGTGCTGGAAAAACACAGCAGTCAGGCAGCATCCGAGGAGCAGGAAAATCGACGTTTCCGGCAAAAGCCCTTCGTCAGGAACTAGAATTTAGATGGCATACTAAACCTTAGGTGCATTCGACTTTTTTTTCAATTCCATCACAACCGAGCATACTTAATAAGTTTTGGTTTGTGACTTTAAATTTGAAAAAGATTTTTATTACAATAATTTGCATATGAGGTCTCCAACATTGCATTCAGCCAATTAGATTTTCTCTGTGTTATCAAAAACTGCCAAAGACGTGAAATGCTGCAAAGATTGTGGGCCCTGGTAACATTTCAGCAATCGTGCTGAAGACTTGTGCTCCAGCACTAACTAGTAGCCAACCTGTGTATGTACATTTACAGGCATCCATGAGACAATGTGAAAAATTACCCAGATACGTTCTGCCCAAATAAATAGGATAAATTCAACATGGTCAGTATCACCCCCTCAATGATCAACAAACTGATGGCATAGTTGATTACATCAGTTGCTGCAGAAATGACATGGCAAAAAGAGGACCAAAGGCTATATAATTAGAATTTTGGAAGTGTAATAAAATACATGTAACCTGAATCCAGAGTTGGTGTCTTACTTGACATCGAGTTGCAGAGAAATGAGACTTTTCTCCAGTCAATCTGGAGCTAATCTACATATTTAACTCTGATCCACACTACTTGCACCAAAATAAGCCTTGTGATTGCATTGAGTATTTGCTGTTTTATAATCTGTGCGATTTTGCTGAGTAGACAAACTAAAGCTACTTTTTATTGTTGCTTTCAATCTTGTTATTCTAGGGTCATCTCAGTGCTTGAAAATTATGAATTTTCATACCATGTTTTATGTTAAAATCTTGAAGGCATATGTTAAAAACAGAAACAGTTGAATAGCACTAAAAGCAAGCAGTGGCAGCTAGCTAGAATGTTATGATTCTGGTTCTCAAGGAGGTGGGAAATGGCTCAGCCATTCATCATAGCTCATTCAATGTTTAATAACTCCTTTTTAAAAGCACTGACACTTTGTGCTGTGCATCAGATACCATTGCCTGGTATCTTTAAAACATAAAAGTTCATAGAAGTTGGTTTTCTTTCCATCTCATTGAGTCAGTCTGATATGGATTTCTTTTCACGCCAATGGTAAATATCAATTTCACCTTTTAATTCTTGTGGGATTATTATTATTCTCTAGTGTAGTGCTCTATTTTATGTGTGTTCTTCTTCAGCAAATATCTTGAGAATGTAGATACAAGGGAAAGTGGTATTATCACTTAATTGTTTATCCAAAGACCGAGGTAATGTTCTGGGGACCCAAGTTTGAATCTCACCATGGCAGATAGTGGAATTTGAATTGAATGAAAATCTGGAATTGAGAGTCTAATGATGATCATGAATCCATTGTTTTTTGTCAGGGGGAAAAAAAAACATCTAATTCAATAATGTCCTTTAGGGAAGAAAACTGCCATCCTTACATGGTCTGGGCTATATATGACTCCAGACCCACAGCAATGACTCCTAACTGTCCTCTGGGTAATTGGGGTAGGACAATGAATGCTGGTCCACCCAGTGACACCCATGTCCCATGAACAAATAAAAAATAATTGTTTGACATGCTTAATTTTTATCTTTTGAATTTTGGGTAATGACTTTGAATATAATTATAGAGCAGCAGTTCACAAACCTGTTTCCTTTGGGAATTCATATGTCAAATGACTTTTCCAACTGATCCAAAACATAATTGAGTTTTTGCTGGTAACTCAATATGTAGACTGTCAAGTTATCAACATGTAAATTGTTGATTTTTTTTTATCCAAAGAAAAATCAGACTGTCAGTCTGATATGGATTTCTTCTCACATCAATAGTAAATATCAATTTCACCTTTTTGCTCGGAATAAGATTTTATTTGTTTGACACAGCAAAATGGTTAAGATCAAAAAAAAATGTTAGTATAATTGAATCCGCATGACTAACTCAACCTTGTCTCATGCACATAGGATGAGGATGGTGCGTAGTTTGTGAAATGTCAGTTTGATTTTGGCGAGACTAATCTACAAATCTGGCTTTACATTCAAATAGCTTAATCCTGTTTTCACACATAAAATGAAAGCTAATGTTTGCAGCATACTTTTAAGTGAAGTGGACAAATAATTGATTTTAGTTGGAAATCTGTGTGCTTGGAAATGTTTGAAAGGATAAGTATCTTGGATCTCCTTGCCAAGTCTGTTAAAGAAGACCTCTGGTAGGAGAGACCAATGACTCTCAATCGTCCAACTCATTTGTGCTTCAAAGTAGGTGTGCAGGCACACCAGCAGTCCTGGGATCACAACTCCACAATTGTCACATCTGCTTCAGCTGATTTGGTGTGCAAATGGAATTGCTTCAAATGAGCATGAGATCTGGGAATGGTGCAATAGACCATAACTTATAACAATATAGTAAGACAATAGCTCAGTTAATCTTGGAAAGTCATAGTTGGAAAATCTATGCAATCGACTTTTTTTGTAAATAGTGACCAAACAAAAATCCTTGACCTACAGAGTAACCAACAAATTATGACCAAGTTGACCTAAGTTCATAATTTAGCAGATTTTACTTCATTAAGAGAATCTAGGGTTATGGAGATAAATAAGGAAAGTGGAGTTGAGGGTTATCAGATCATTAAAATGGCAGAGCAAACATTATGGGCCAAATGGCCTCATTCTGCTCTTCTGTCTTAGTCAAGAGAGATGAAATTCCAACCTCTGTTATATTTAATGAGAGACCTAACTTCCTGAGATTAAGAATGTTGAATAGAATTGCTTCATAGCAGAAGGGAAGTCTGTATATCTGCATTCAGGTAATGAATAGATACTATTTTTGAATCTGAGGAGTTGCAGAAGTCAATTAGTTAGACCCTAGATAGATGAAAAGGAATTAAGTGATTTAGTTCTTGGAAGATGAGAAATGAGGGAATGGAATCAGAATTCTAGTAAATATGAGAAAAGAGAAGTTCGAGGTGACTAGCCAATCTGAAAGGGTGATCATGGTTAAGCTCAAAGGAAAGATTATCTCATAAGTGTATGCCAACATAATCACTGAGCAGAAAATAGAGGTCTTTTAGAGTGATGTTCTGAGGCATTATGGTCCAGTTTAAATAAACTGATGCAGTAAATTGAAGTTGCTCATTCAAAGCTAAGATTGGTGAATGAACATCAGAGCATGTTGGTCAAACTTTGGATCAAGAAATGTAAAAGTAGCAATTCTGATTACATTTGATGGCAGCATTCTGGTAAATCTCTTCTGAACCCACTCCAGCTTAATAATATCCTTCCTATAACTGGGCGACCAGAACTAGATAGAGTATTCCAGAAGAGGCCTTGCCAACCTGTACAACCTCAACATGACTTCCCAATTTCTATCCTTAAAGGACTGAGCAATGAAGGCAAGCATGCTAAATGTCTCTTTAACCACCCTATCTATATGTGATGCAAACTTCAAAGGATTATATACCTGCACCCCTAGGGTCCCTCTGTTCGACAACACTACCCAAGGTCCTTCCATTTATTTGTAAGTCCTACCTGTATTTGTTGTACCAAAGTGCAATACCTTGCATTTATCCAACTTGAACTCCATCTGCCATTTTTCAGCCCATTGATCCATTTGATCAAGATCCTTTTGCAATCTTAGAAAATGTTCTTCCCTGTTTAGGATACTTAATCGAAGAACAATTCTTTGATAAGTATTAAGAAGTAAACAGGAATACTTAAAGTTAAAAATCCCAACAGGCTTAATTGGAAGCACTAGCTCCGAAAGCTAGTGTTGTGTGATTTTTAACTTTGTACATTCCAGTCCAACACCGGGATCCCCAACTCGGGAATACTTAAATGTGCTTCAGATTATGAAAAGCATTCACCCCTCAGTCTCCAACACTCCAGGGAAAACAGCCCCAGCCTGTTCAGCCATGTTGCCAGGGTTGGAGGATCTCCGCTACAGGGAGAGGCTTTAGGGTGAGAGGGGAAAGAGACCTAAGGGGCAGCTTTTTCACGCAGAGGGTGGTATGTGTATGGAATGAGCTGCCAGAGGATGTGGTGGAGGCTGGTACAATTGCAACATTTAAAAGCCATTTGGATGGGTATATGAATAGGAAGGGTTTGGAGGGATATGGGACTAGAATGGGTTGGGATATGAGGTCGGCATGGACGGTTTGGACTGAAGGGTCTGTTTCCATGCTGTACATCTCTATGATTCTATGCTCATAACCAAAAGTTAGTGGGTGTGTTGCTAAAATGTGACATGAATAAAGATGAAGTTTGTCCAGAGCGTATAATAGGGCCAAATATAGCGAGCATCAGGTTAAAGGATGAGGACAATTGGATTGCTTCATGTGTACTATGATGCTTTGTACTGTCATCAAAGTTATTTAATCTGTGTGCACAGAACAAATATTCAGAGTATTAAATGGTCTTTGAATGGTAGGAATAAATTGAAACTATGATTATGCCTAAGTTGTAATTTACTGAGGATATAGGGCAGAATCAGAAAACTACTTCGAAAACATTATGAATAAAATAAAATCAAGACGTTTAGAATGTGGATCGTGTCTTTTTGGTGCTCATACTCAATTAGTGGTAGTTGGAATATAGTAGAAGAAACTAGAGTGAACTGGATGGTATCTTAATGGAGCAAGTAGATCAGTTTCCCTATTTAGGACAAATAACAACAGAACATGGTAGCTAAGATACAAAATTTAGCAGAAAAAGGGTGATAGACGGGAGAATCTTTGTGAAGATGAAGAACGTCCTAAAAACAAAACTCCAGCTTGTAACAAGAAAAAAGTCTCATGATGCTGCACTCCATCCTTGTCCTTGTACACTGCAGAAACCTGGATAAAGATCAATGTCAAGAATAGATTTTATGGAAGAAAATTGAAGCCTTTTAAAATGTGCTTCCAGCTCTTCCACTATTGATGTCAAGCTAACCGGTCTAAAGTTTGCTGGGTTTTCCTTTGCCCTTTCTTAAATAATAACATCAAATTTGCAATCCTCCAGTAACCCAGAACTGATCCTGTGTTTAGAAGAGTCTGGAAAATCTGTCAACAGTTCCACAATTTGCTGTCTTACTCCTGTCAGCGTTTTGGAATGCATCTTATCTGGTGCATCTTCTGTACCTAGAGTGCTGTCAGTCTTTTCAGCACCTTTGAGTGTACTGCTCACATCCACATTTTCAACTGGGCCATTATCACCATTGTTTTTACTAATTTCTACAGAGGTAAAGTCCTCATTTAATACTCTGCCAAACCCTTGCCTTCGGTGAGCAGCTAACCTTGCTTGTTTCTTCTGGACCACTGTATCCTGACTTACCTGAAAAGGTGGTCGTGAGCTGGTGCCTTGAACCATTGCAGTCTATATTGTATAAATGTACTCAAAGTTAGCATGTTCCACAGGTTTTTCTTGATGGCTACAAGAAAACAAATTCCCAAGTTCCAGCTGGTGTGAGGTTTGGATAGGAACTTGCAAGTAGTGGTATTCCCATGCATCTGTTCTAATTTGTGTTTGTACATCATAAAGGCCACAGCTTAGGAAGGTGCTGCTGAAGGGACTAGGGCTAATTGCTGAGGTGTATCAATGATGATGGTGTAAATTAGATTAGATTCCCTACAATATGGAAACAGGCCCTTCAGCCCAACAATTCTACGCTGACCCTCCAAAAGTAACCCACCCAGACCCATTCCCCTACCCTATATTTACCTCCTGACTAATGCACCTAACACTATGGGCAATCTGGCATGGCCAATGCACCTGGTGTGCACACCTTTGAACTGTGGGAAGAAACCAGAGAACCCAGAGGAAACCCTGGCAGACATGGGGAGAATATGCAAATTTCACACAGACAGTCGCCCGAGGCAGGAATCGAACCCGGGTCCCTGGCGCTGTGAGGCTGCACTGCTAGCCACTGTGCCACCCCAAATGAGAAGAATTGTAAGTAGGGATGTTAATCAAACTGGCTGTGTATGTCTTAAATGGTGTCAAGCTATTGGAGTGTTGGAGCTGCACTCCAGAAAGTGGGAGTATTCCAACGTATCTTTGAGTTAAGAATCATCATGAGTAGGAGCAAGCTATTTAGCTCCTGCCAGCGTACTCACTCATTCAGTAAGGTCATGGCTGATCTTCTACCTCACTCTTCCATTTCACACTACTTTGCTCATAAGACTTGATTTCCCCAGTATCCAAAGATTTATGAATTCTGAGGAGGTGGTGCAACGTCAAGAGTTGCCATCTTTTGGATTTGGTGTTAAACTGAAGCCCCTCCTGCCTAATTGAGTGGATGTAAAGGATTCTTTGGAACAAGCTGTAGAAGAGCAAAGGAAGTATCCCTGCAGTCTTGACCAATGTTTTTATCTGATTGACATCTCAAAATGGATCAGCTGGTTGCTACCGCGTTACCTTTTGTGTGCATTTGCTTTGTGCATATTGCTTGCCCTGCTTTCTCCATCTGCCTTTAGCCCCATTAGTTGCCTGAGTACATGGTCTCCTGTGATAGTTTTTATATTTGTTTCCTCCCCATTTATTCTGTCTGAATACTTCTCAAATGTCATTGCTGTCCTCTACCTTGAAGACTTTTTTTTAACATATCAATTTATTCACTGCTCCCAGATTTCCCATTATTACTTTCCCAGCCTCATTCTTTCAGGGAACTGTATTCACTTTGGCCTCTATCTTTTTTCGTTTTGAAAAAAATGAAGCTCTTATGGTTTTATGTTTCTTGGAAGTTCTACCCCCAGTTTATTTTCTTTCTGTTTCTTTCAATCATCTTTTGTTGGTTCTTTAATACTTTCCCAAATCTCTGATTTGCCACTAATCTTTTTTTTCTTTCAAGTTGATACTTACCTTCATTTCCCTCGTTAACTGTGATTCCGGGTGGCTGTTCCTTGAATCTATCTTGTATTTTGTTGTGAGACGTGAATTATTTTCTTAAACAACTACTTTTGTTTAACAGCCATATTTTCCGCTTAAGAACTCTTTTCCCCATCCACTCCAGTCAACTGTGACTCATTCTTTTTATAATTAGCCCTATTTAAGTTTGGCAGTCTTCTTTTCTGACACGTTTCTCAATCTCAACTGAATGCTAAATTCTACCACATTATGGTCACTGCCAGGGGACCTTTTACTCAGATCATGTGCCTCATATAACAATACCAGATCCAACGTGTTATGAAGTTGAAGGCATGTCCTGTACCTTTGAGAGAGTGAATGCTGTTCTGAACTGAGAGATTACAAGCACCTGTATATATGACTAGATGGCAGCCCCAGAGTGTACTGGAAAATTGGAAGTATGTAACATTTGGTTGTGAAATGGTTGGCGGGGTTTTGCTTGCTGTTTTGACAACCATTCTAATTTAACCAATCAGTTTAAATTATGCCCCAGGATACTAAAACCCGATCGAGTTTGAATTTATTGTTTTGCCAACATTGAACTGACGAGATGATCTGATGTTGGAGGTATAAAAATGCAGACATTTTGAAAATTGGAAAGAAAGCAACTGCCATCAAAGCAGAAATTAGAAAACACTCTATCACGGTACCTTTTTATGTGAAACATACTCACAACAAAAAAGAAAGAAACTCAGGGAGAATCATCAGCTAGAAGAAGAAATACACAGGAGATGACAGCGGCTGTGTGGGTTTGAAATTAAGTTGATGCCATTTTAATAAGTGTCTTATTGGAACAGCATATTGTTGTAGAGTTGGAGACAGATGGTAAGGAGATAGGAGATAAGAGAAAGCAGGCTAAGAGTTATGAATAGTTGTTGTTTAGTGGTCACTTTTAGAGTTAAAAAAAAATATTTTTTTAAATAGTGAAATTGGGAGTTCTCAGTTACTCATTTTAACAGATTGAGGCAAGGCGAGCTTTTCTGGGTGTGTTTAAATATCAAGAGGGGTTCACCTCTGTGTCATTACAAAAGTAATCTGATGTCTAGTTGGATCCACAACATACTGTTCAAGGAAACTGCCCAAATACAAGTCCCACCAGTCTCATTTTTCCCTAGTTTTTTCTTTGTTATCTCCACCCACATGAAGTCTAAATCTTCCAGTTCAAGATTATTTCTTGCTTTTGCACTTATTCTGTCCCATAAAGCTAACAAAGCTGCTCAAACACCTTTTCACCCATAAGTGAAGAAGGACAGAACTGTGCATACTACAGTTGCAGTGTGCATGACACTTGTTCGGGCTACCTGATCCAAATTCTGGTCTTCTCTGGGTATGCCACAGTGCAGAGTTAGTATATAAAGGGGTTTAACATACATTGGCATTAGAAACAGGTTGATCTTCAGTCTTAAACCAACCACCATTTTGGTGAGCCAGGTAGGTATCTCCCAGTTGATTTTTAGCACTCGAACTTTAGAGGGTTTTCAGCAAAAAGAGAGGGCTAAGGCTGTTGCACCTGTGGCTTATGTACTTTGCAAATGCAACATTATTGCTGTTGCCAGTGTCCTTTGCTTGAAAATTTTCTTTTCAAAAGAAGTATAAGACATGTCCAGCTGATATTACATCACAGATCATTTCTTCATAAAAACTTTCTGATTGCTTGTTTGACTTGCATGTTAATTGTGGGCGTCTGTATATTTTAGATTCCTCTGATGTGAAGACTTAGCAGTGTCTCACTTGGATTTAGTTCCGCTTCTCTTACCAATGTAGAAAACTTCATATTTTGGCTTTTTAAAAATTCAACTGCTAAGTTTCTGTCTGCTTGTGAAACTGTCTAAATCGTTTGGAAACCTTTTTGCATCCCCCTCACTGATTTAATTTGTTAATTTTGTGTTGTCAACAAATTTGGATACTTAGTGTAAGCAGGTGTGAGGTTATCCATTTTGGACTGAAAAAGGATATATCTGCAGCATAACTTTGACATCCTTGTACTCCAGTCCTCTAGATATAAAGGCAAGCATGCCGTTTTAAAAAAAAATTGTTTATTGCTGCACACATTTGTGATATTTCAAAGATTATGCACCTGAATCTCCAAGCCTATCCGGACACCCATTTTACTTAACTTTATATAAATCCTGATTACCCCAATTTGGAGTTCTGTGAGCAGATCTGGGCACCACTCCTATGGAAGGATATGTTGGCCTTGGAGGGGGTACAGTGTAAGTTTACAAAAGTGATACCTGAATTTGGATCTTTTCCTCAAATAGTAGATGTAGCATGGGTTGTTAAATTTATCTATTTTAGTTTTAAAATTTTGGTAACCAAATGGTTAAGGGATCTGGCAGAAAGCCAGACACAGATGAAGTCAGACACAGATCAGCCATGATCTCATTGAATGTTGGGACAGGCTTCAGGGACTGAATGGCTTATTCTATTCTTATATTCCTTTCTTCATCTAAGTCATTGTGCAGATACCATTTACAATCTGTAACATTGTAGAAATATTAAAGACTTGTGCTTTGTAGATATAGGTGTGACTTCACAGAGTCTTAATGTGAATTATGTCACAGATTGTAGTAGCAATAATTATGAAATTAGTTCTGTTAAGTTTCGGAATAATGACATTGCGTAGTCCTGATGGGACCCATGGGTACGTGGTATTGGCCATATTGGATTTCCCCTGCTTTTTTCTGTCAAAGTATGCCTAGACAATTTCTACGTTTGCCAGATAGATGCTTGTGATGTTGCTGTACTGAAGCAGCTTAGTCATAGACACACTGGCTCCAAAGCAAAGATCATCACTTTTCTGGGTGGAATGCTGTTGATGCAATAGCCTGTGCTGTATCCACTGGGCTTGAGTATTCTTTTGACGTAAAATGAAATAAGTTGGCATATGTGAAGCTCGTGACCTCCTGGTTTGATGCAGAGACTGATAACTTATTTGGCAATTCTGTCTGGACCAAGTGCTCCAGGTTTGTGTTTTGTGCATGGTGCTGAAAGTTGGCCTTGTTGAAGCTTGGGAGGTGCATGAGCCTTCTCTCTATTAAATAATTAATTATTATCTACTGCTCTCTGTTCTATGTTAATTCTGCTGTTTTGCTTGTATGCTGCCCACAAATATGTCCAATTTCCACCTCCATGTTTATGATCCTGTCATTTTCTTGGCCTTTAAAAGTATAAATGTCTGAATATCTATGTTTACACTTATTTCTTTCTATTTTCCCCCCATCCCGATTTTGTGTCAGATTTCAAATGCTTTCTGTATGCACTTTTGTTTTCTCTTTTTTGTCATGGATGCATTCTAGGGTGCAGTGACTTTAATTGTGTTTTACATCCCTTCACAATCTGTAATTTTCAAGAGTGATTTGTTAATTATGTTTACAAACATACAAAATCTGTTATGTAGCCTGTGTTTTCATATGTGAATCAATACATTGTTCACTACCAGATTTCAAAAAGTATTCGTGGTGGGTGGTGCTAGGAAGGTGAATCCACACCTAAAACCTCCAAGTTGCCTGGGACAATTGACTTGTGGGAATAAGCAATCAGTGAAATCCAACACCCCTACCCACATGCGCACACCCCAGTATTTCAAATGGAGCAAAGCTGTGAGGAGCTGGTTCTCTCTGCACAGCTAAGTTCTCTTTCCTATTTGTTAAAAGCTTCACAACAATGACCCCAGAGAAAAACTGGTGTTTGGAGAAGCAGCTAGAAAAATGGAGGGAATTACCAGGAGTGCTGGGAGGTCAAGCCTTAGATCAGCTATTTTACCAAGACAACTGTCTGCAGTTGCCACAGTAGGGAAACAGAGGAAGGTTCCAACAGAATGTGTTGAGTTGGGAAGGGAAGGAGAAACACTGCAAAGAGGAGGAAGGGAGGAAAACCTGACGCATTTAAATTCAGGAGGTATTAAATGGGTTAGTGCAGTGGTTGTCGTAATGAGTAGTTCTTTTTTGTTGAATATTAAATCTGAGATCAAGATCTGAAATGCAGTAAAAAGGGTAGTAATTGCCTGATGAACATTTTTGCGAATCTTATGATGTCGGGATAATGATTTAATGTGTTTTAATATCATTTATTTTTAAAATCTTTGAATTGTGAATTAGTGAAGTGTGGGTTTTTCTTTGTATCTTAAGGGCTTACCTTTTTAAGTATTTCTGTAGCATTGATGTTTTTAAAAAAAAAATGGTTGATATCTTTTAGAGCAAGATGTGAAGCTGGAAAAACAGAGGTTAGACAGCAACAGAGGAGCAGGAACGTCAACATTTAGGTCTAAACCCTCCTTCAGGACTGGGGAGGGGGAGAAAGCCCAAAAGTATACAGGGGAGGGGAGGGTGGGCCGAGATGAAGGATAGGTAGGATGGTTATTGTGATGGATCAATGGGAAGGGTGGCGCAGAGAGGTGAGTAGGAAGATGTGCAGGTTAGATCAGGTCAGGCAGGAGTGGGACTAGACTTGGGATAAGACTAGGGGGAGGAAACATTTTGAACCTGGTGAAATCGATGTAAAGGCCATTGGACTTCCCAGGTGAAATAGGTGTTGTTCCTCCAGTTTCCGTTTGGCCTCACTCTGACAATGGAGGAGGTCGAGAGTGGAAATGTTGCTGGGGGACAAGAAGGCGGAATCAAAGTGGATGGCAATTAGAAGGTCAGGTTGGTTGTTGTGTGCGCAGCGCAGACATTCCATGAACAGATCCCAGAGTTTGTGTTTGTCCCCGTTTTATAGAGGAGAAACGATTGGGAGCAACGAATGCAATAGATGAGTTTGGATGAAATGCAAGTGAATCTGTCATATCTGGAAGGATTGTTTCGGGCCTTGGATGGAAGTGAGCGGGGGTGGGTGGGGGCTGGTATTGCATCTCTTGAAGTTGCAGTGAAAAGTACTGGGTGTGGTGGAGACGTTAGTGGAGGTTGCAGAGTGGATGAGGGAGTCATGGAGTGAATGGCCCCTGTGGAAAGTGGACAGGGGTAGGGAGGGAAATATCATTTTGGTGGGGTCCGATTGTAAGTGGTGGAAATGTTGGAGGATAATGTATTGGATTTGGAGTTTGGTGGGGTGGTATTGAGGGCTAAGGGAACTCTATCCTTATTGTTTGGAGGGAGAAGGTTTGAGGGCAGAGGGGCGGAAGATGGAGGAGATATGGTTGGGGGCATCCTTTAATTACTGAAGAGGGGAGACTATACTCTAAGTAGGACAATATCTGGGATATTCTGGGGTGGAATGCCTCATCCTGCGGGCAAATGCGGTGGAGGAATTGGGGGTATGGGACAGCAATTTTGCAGAAGGATGGTTGAGACCAGTACATTTCCTTGCAACCGCAAGAGCTGCAGCACCTGCCCCCTCACCTTCCCTATCACCTCCATCCAAGGCGTTAAACAATCCTTTCAGATCTGACAGAGATTCACTTGCACTTCATCCAACCTCATCTATTGCATCCGTTGCTCCTGATGTGGCCTCCTCTATATCGGGGATGCCAAAATGCAAACTCTGGGTTCAGTTCACGGAGCGTCTGCACTCTGTGTGCATCAACCAACCCAACCTTCCAGTTGCCATCCATTTTAATTCCCCCTCCTAATCCCCTGGCGACATGCCTACCCTTAGCCACCTCCACTGTCGGAGTGAGGCCAAACAGAAATTGGAGGATCAACACCTTATAATTCATCTGGGAAGCTTACAACCCAATGGCCTCAACATCGATTACACCAGCTTCAAAATCCCTCCTCCCCAACCTGATCCCATGTCTAGCCCCACCCCATCCCCTCACCTTCCTACCTTGACCTAACCTGTCCATCTTCCTACTCACCTCTCCACTCCACCCTTGCCACTAACCAATCCCAATAACCCTGTACCTGCATCCATTTATCACCATTTCCTCTACCTTTGCCAACCCCCCACCCCCCACCCAATCCCGTTCTTAACTTGCACTGCCCCTCCCTCGATATACTTCTGGTCTCCCTCCACCTCCCCAGTTCTGGCCCAAAATGTTGACCTTCCTGTTGCTCGGATGTTGTCTGACCTGCTTGTGCTTTTCCAACTTCACATCTATTGACGCTGGCTTCCAGCATCTGCAGTCTTTACTGTCTCTAAGAATTAATGTTTTTGTGTTTAAAGCAGAGTTTGTGACCAAGCAAGGTAAGCAATTGTACATCAAATTGTTGGAGATTTCTGTACTTGGTTTTTCTTTTAAAGTTGGAGGTAACACCCATAGCTTGAAATTTTGTTTTTTTAAGTTTGTTTGGATGATTCTGCACAAGATTAATATGGACATCTTCCTACTCACCAATGTTTCTGAGAAAGGGTGAACAGAGGTGTTGTTTAAAACACAATTTACCTTGAAGCAAAGAACTTTGTTATAGATCCAGGCCAGGATATTTGAAACTGACAATGTTTAAACTTGCATTTAGAAAGCCTTTCCTGGAGCTATCCAATTTTTCTCAACTGAGAATTGAAGTTACAGTTTAATTGTCTCTGGTGTGAGCACTGTATGATGTTTTTGATATTTGTAAAGGAGTGTGTTGAGATTAATTGGATTATAGTGTACCTGATGGTTTAAAATCTCCAGACTTGTGTTGTGTGTTAATTGCTTGGGTTTATTTTCTTGTATGAAATAAACTTCTGTTCTATTTTTAAAAACAAATGCACAATATTGGTTGCTTATGTTTCAATGAGAGACAACTTTGTTAAATCCAAACAAAGCAAATAAATTATGATTTACCAGGCTAGATCTTGTGTCTAATATTAACATCAAATGGGATCATAACAATAGGCAATGGAGGCATGTTAGCTGTGACTTTGCCAATCTGGAAGGTGTTTCTAGGATGTTAGCTTTTTTGTGCACAAAGATATGTGTACTGGAGGATGGATGGGAGGAATGCCCAAGGTCTTTTGGCAGTTTAAACAGTGGTGTCCAGGAAATCATTGCCTTCTTTGAGTGCTGTGGCTTTACTTTTGGCTTTGACCTTCTTGATATTACCTCCATAACTCAGCTTCTACTTTTTTAATTTTTCCCTTTGTAAAATTCCTTAAATATAATTTGTTACAGGAATTGTCTTGATTAAATTTACATGAATGTTACACTGTAAGAACTGAAAGTGAGGACTGCAGATGCTGGAGACCAGAGTCGAAAAGTGTGGTACTGGAAAGGCACAGCAGGTCAGGATCGTCCGAGGAACAGGAGAATTTATGTTTCGGGCATGAGTCCAATGACCGAAACATCGATTCTCCTGCTGTTCAGATGATGCCTGACCTGCTGTGCTTTTCCAGCGCCATGCTTTTTGAGTCTAAGACCTATGCCTAGTGATTGCGTACAAAACAATAAATTGCTTCAGGAGTGTGATGGAATCGTCTTCACTTGCCTGAATGAGTGCAGCTTGACACCAACCAGGACAGATCAGCCCGTTTGATTGGCACCACGTCCACAAGCATCCACTCCCTCCACCAACGCTCAGTAGCAGTAATGTGTAAGATGCACTGCAGAAGTTCACCGAAGATCCTGAGACAGCACTTTGCAAACCCACAATTACTTCCATCTTGAAACACAAGGGCAACAGATACATGGGAACACTACCACTTACAGCTGCTCCTTCTAAGCCATTCCTGACCTGGAAATGTATCACTGATACTTCTCCGGTATCGGGTCAGAATCCTGGAGTTTCCTCTCTAATAGCTATAGGGGTCTAATTACATAGAAATGGAATGCAGCAGTTCAAGAAGGAAGCTCACCACCATCTTCAGAAGGTCAACTAGGAACAGGCAATAAATGCTCGCCAGTCAGCAATGCCCACTACGCATAATAAATACACTGAAAATTTGCAAAGGACTCATGGGAAATATGAACAGTTAACTCTATACATCAAAGTAACTGAAATAGATGGCTAGTTTTGGCTGTTGAGAAGGGAATAACCTGAATTTTATTCGATAATTTGACGAACCGATCAATTATGATTTCAGCGATTAAAGTCTGGTTCATAATGATGAAGCTAATGGTGTTTGATATTATGTGGATTAAATAGTTCATCAAGCTTAAGCGAGGAACAATGAAATGTTAATATTTGAGAGTTGCATAACTTCACCAATTCGCTTCAGCAGAACCAGGATTTAACTCTGTCTGTGTCTGTCTGTCTGTATCTGTGTAGGCATGCTTTGCGTATAATGTTGTGATTTTTGTCTGGATGGTACTAGTTAAATCTCCTTTGCATATTTAAGTCTGGAAATAAACTCACTTACTCTTACTTGAAAATAAGGATGAGCATTTTAAAATTTGGGTATTGCTAGATCAGAAGATAATTTGGGGTTTCAATGTGGCACAAAGGTTGTGAACAGCTGGCTTATTCTATGACTGCCAATGAAGAGGGATGTTGCCAGAAAGTGGTGAAAGGAGTTTTAAATAGGGACCAAAGAACAATGCCTTCAATTTTCCCAATGCTGACCTTTCCTTCATCGTTTATTCCATAAAGCTTAAATTTGTTGGTAAGGTTTTCATTGTGTATTGTTGTAAGTATGGTGCACCATCGCTTTAAGTCCAATCTTGAGAAGTAACAACGATGTCACCATCCAGTTTGAGTAGGAAATAATAAGAAATAGGAGGTGGCCATTTGGCTCCTCAAATCTGCTTGGCCATTCAGTAGTATCACAGCTGATCTGATATTCCTCACCCCCCACTTTCCCTGTGACCTGTGATTTCTCCTACTGATGAAATATATGTCTTTGATGACATCATTTATTTCATTAATTAAAAAAAAGACAACTTAATTTAAATTTTGAGATTAGAAGATATTGGGGATGGTGAACGGGGGTTATGAGGACAAGCTGGGCTGTAGTTCAACCTTGATCTCACTCAATGGTGAAACAACAGGTTTGAGAGGTTGCACAATCTGTTGATATTTTTATGTGCATTAACCTTTAAAGAGGACTCTGATTCTATGTCCAGAAACTTATGCGTTTTGTTCTGGTTTTAATCAGCTTTCACAACTCTTGCTTCACAACTTGTTTCTTGTGTTTTTTTTCCCCTGAGCATAGCAGGCACAGAGTCCAAGTCATGCAGCATGAAATAGACCCTTCGGTCCAACCAGTCAATGGCGAACATAATCCCAAACTAAACTGGTCCCACCTGCCTGCTGCTAGCCCATGTCCCTCCAAACTTTTCCTATTCATGTATTTATCCAAATGTCTTTTACATGTTGTAATTGTACCCCCGTCCATCACTATTTCAGGAAAGTCATTCCACACACAAACCAACTTCCATGTAAAAAAAAACTTAAATCTTTCCTCTCAACTTAAAAATGTGCCCCCCTAGTCTTGAAATCCCCCATCCGAGGGAAAAGACAACTACCATTACCCCTCATTATTCTGTAAATTTCTCTAAGTCCTTCAACTCTGGTTTTAGTAGAATTTGTTATTGTCATGCCCATTCCTCCAGTTTAATCCAGAGAACAGTAATGCCAATTTTGTTAATGACGCATACCAAATGACAATACCATTGGAAAACTGTATGCGAGCTCTCATCCTTTAAGTGCTAGTAACATTAGGTAAAATAATTGCTTCAGAAAATTGATGTTGCCAACATGTATCACCTTTTTTTTAATTCACTCATGGGACATGGGCTTCGCTCAGAATCAACATTCATTGTTCTGAGAAGGTAATGGTAGATTTTTAAAAAAAATTTAACCTTTTTTTTTCCTCAACATCAGCGATGTAATTACACACCTAATGAAGCAGTTGGGACTTGAATCTGAATCTTTCGGTCCAGGGCTAGGGATGCTGCCACAAGAGAGCCCCGATATAGTGGTAGATATCTATTTTTCTATTCAACCTGTTCAGAGATGTTATTACAAACCTCTGGAGCAAGTAGGATCTTTAAGATGAGTGATTTAATACAACTGATTGGATTGCTAGGCTAGTTAAATTAATTCTTAGTTGCCACCTTTAATTGATCAGCAGTTACATACAGGCTAGATCAGGCAAGGATTTCAGATTTCCTTATTTTAAGGATATTACGCAATCAAGTATATTTTGTCTTTTTTTAAATGATATTTTTAAACTGAATTGGAATTCTCATGAGATTTTGATTAAATTCTGTTCTTCAATTCAGGCCCTTGGATTACTAGTTCAGAAAACTAATCATGACATTACTGTACATTTTTTCTGTACATAAGTGGTAATTAGCCCTTGGGTAATTGTATCAGAGGAGGGAACAAGATCCACACAGCTTTGAGCTGTCAGCAAAATGGGTATGTGGTCTGATGGTTAGAAACCTGTGCGTCCACCTTCCTAAAACTTGCTTATGATTTAAAATTATTGTCTTCCAAGTGATAGTGATGTCACTGTATATGACTGCCAGCTTTCATAAATGCTGAACTGATCCATTAATGTTTTCAGGATCTGTGATGGCTGTGATATTAAGATCGCATAAGGTTTTCAATATTTCAGGAATTTACCCATTTACTCATTGATAAAAAACTTGCCTGTCACGGTAATGATCCAGAGGGCAGCACAGCGGCTCAGTGGGTTAGCACTGCTGCCTCACAGTGCCATTGAGCCAGGTTTGATTCCAGCCTCCACTTGTGGATTTTGCACATTCTTCCAGTGTCTGCGTGGGTTTCCTCCAGGTGCTTCAGTTTCCTCCCACAATCCAAAGATGTGCAGGTTAGGTGAATTGGCCATGCTAAATTGCCCATAGTGTTTAGGGATGTGTAGGTTAGGTGCATTAGTCAGGGGTAAATATAGGGTAGGAAAATTGGTCTAGGTGGGTTGCTCTTTAGAGAGTTGTGTGGACTTGTTGGGCATCAGGGCCTGTTTCCACACCGTAGAGGTTCTATGATTGTATGATATGTTGTGTTCTCTCCAAGGCCAGTATATCATTTCTAAAGTGTGATGCCCAGATTTTATTGTGGGACTCAAAATGGGATTTTGTATAACTGCAGCATAATTTCTGCATTCTGCACTCCAGTCCTCTAGATATGATGGCCAGCTTCCCATTAGCTTTCTTGTTTATTTTCTGCACCTCTCTGTGCCCTTTTAAAGATCTGTACTTTTTGAAAGTTGGTGGACAGGCATTGAGATGCAGTAAGAGTTCTTAAAATTTATAGCAGGGTTCCAAGACTGACTTGCTTTTGTAGCTGCAATATTTATATGGTTAATCTAATACAATTCTGGTCAGTGATAACCTGTAGAATGTTGTGGAGAATTCAATGGTTAGTCAATGGTGGTATTGACTGTTAAGGAGTGATTATTGAATTCTTTCTTAGATGGTCATTGCTTGGCACTTGTTTGGCATGAGTGTTATTTTATTGTTTGTCAGATCAAGCCTGGATGTTATCCAAATCTTGTTGCAAATAGGTATGGTGCGCTTCTGTATCTGAACTGTCACAATTGTACTGAATGCTACTGTGCAATCATCAATGAGCACCCCACTTCTGACCTTTTGATGGAGGGTAAGCCATTGAAGCAACTGAAGCTACTCTGGCCTAAGACACTGTCCCGTAGGACTTTTGCACTGATATCCTGGAACTGAGATGACAGAACCGCAATAAGCAATTGCAGGGTTGGATTGTCCTGTTCTCTGTAGACAAAATATACCTGGATGATTTTTCACATTGCTGTACTAAAACTGTACAGGAACAATTGGCTAGGGGTGTGACCGGTTTCGGAGCAAAAGCCTTCAGTATTGTTACTAGAATGTTGTCAGTTGAATTGTCTGAAGACTCTTATCCATGATGTTGGGGACCTTAGGAGGAGACAGATAGGTAATCTATTTTGTACTTCTGGCCAAAGAAGGATGTGAAAGCTTCAGCCTTCACTTTTGCAGTGATGTACTGGGCTTCCCAATAATTGAGAATAGGGATATTTGTGAAGCTTCCTCCTACTGTTGGTTGTTTAGTCATTCATCTGGTCTGTTAATTGGATTTTCCAAAACGGAGTGTACCAAATGGCAGGAATATGTTATTTCATAGAATTCCTATAGTGTAGAAACAGGCCATTCAGCCTTTCACATCCATACTGACCTTCTGAACAGTGACTTACCCCCCTACGTTATCCCTGTAACTCTGCATTTCCAAAGGCTAATCCACCATTGGCAATCCTTGGATGTTGTGGGCAATTTAGCATGGCAAATCCACCTAACCTGCACATGTTTGGACTGTGGGAGAAAAACCCATGGAGAGATTGTGTGGAGTTGGCACAGTCGTCAGTGTCTCCGGCACTGTGAGGCAGCAGTGCTCGTCACTAAAGCAATTTGCGAGTTAACAATTTGATAAATTGGCATTTACCATTGCCCGTTTTAGACTGGGACGTTTTAAATTTAGCTAGTTGATGGGAGTTATGTTCGTTTAGTATCTCACACAATTCTGTGCAAGAACCGAATGGTGCCATTTGGAAGTAGTCTCTCCATGACCTTCTGACTTGTACTGTAATCTCTTGGAGGAGAAAGTGAGGACTGCAGATGCTGGAGATCAAAGTCAAAAAGTGTGGTGCTGGAAAAGCACTGCCAGCCAGGCAGCATCCCAGGAGCAACAGAGTTGACGTTTCGAGTATTATCTCATTCTTGCTCATTCATTGACACATTCCTGGTGAAGAGCTTATGCTCCAAATGTCGATTCTCCTGCTCCTGGGATGCTGCCTGACGGGCTGTGCTTTTCCAGCGCCACACTTTTTGACTGTAGTCTCTTCTAGCCGAGAATCATCCCATGGGAGCATCAACAAGAGGGTTGGTCAGGTCGTGGAGACAATGTCATACATTTATGTTGGAGTTGGAGTGGAAGAGACTGTGTAAATCTGAGAGCCAGAAGCCGGATTCGAGAGAGACCACGAACCGGAAAGTTGAGGCGGGGGTGGGGGTGTGCGTTGAAACAAGGAATATGATGTTTGGTGAGCGGGAGATTCAGGAAGCAGCATTGGCGATAATTGAGAGCTACTGTGGACTTTGTTACTATTGTTGGTAAATTGTGCAAATTATACACTGTCAAGTTTTTCAACCTGGTAGGGTATACAGTCATGCTTTTTCTAGTGACGGACGGCAGACAGAACCTAACCACAGCTCTAGCATCAGTTTTAAGGGGCAGATGTGATTTAATTAAAACCACGATTTCCAAAAAAGCCACAATTTTGCCGTAGATTCACTTCAGCCTCTTCAACAGTATCTCCCAGTTTTAATTCTCTGTCTTCAACATGCCATCTGAAATAAATACTGATGAACTGCAACAATGCTAGCATTAAATCCTGGTTTTATCACGTTCGGCACCTTAATAGCTGCTAAATTCTAGAAACAAATTACTGCAGATGCTGGAATCTGTACTGAAGACGACAAATGCTGGAGATCACCGTGCATCAGACAGCATCCATGGAAAGAGAGAACAAGCTAACGTTTCAAGTCCAGATAACCCTTCTGAGTTGAGTTTTATGCTGTTCGGTTCTCTGAAGCAGATCGTGTGTCCATACCAAAGAAGTGTGACGAGAACTCCATTTCAGTCAAGGAGCGGTTAATGCCCACAATAAATCGCTCGATTCAAAAATAGGGTTGCTGTGTCACCATTGTAAGCTATCCATATAATCGAATGCAACTTCCAGTTGTACGTATTGGTCAGTAATTTTATTATTAATAACAACAAATCTGTGAAAATAATACAAACCGTGTACAAACCTCGAACAAACCCCAATCAGTTTTCATTGATTGTTAACTAAACCTGTTCTCATACACTTCGTTAAGGGAATCGTGGTCCGAACGCATAAATGGCCGCTGTTATCCACGCGCATGAGCAACTGCATGCATTCCAGCGTATCATTTTTAAAAAATTTGTTGTAATATCTAGGATAACACAGCAACGATTATCGGTCTGTTAATTTCTTTAGGAGAGTTCTGGTTTCGAGGAAAAGGCGGCTGAAAATTGTCAATGTCGCACAATAAGGGACCAGGCTATTTAACAATCATCAGAAATGGCTATTTGCAAGGAAATGTATAGACTGTTGATTATCTTGTTGAATCATAAATTTTAAACCAGTCATAAGACGTTGTTGCGGTCTGGTTACGGTACTTTCCTGCTTGGAAAGAATTTCAGCGCAGCGGCTACAGTCGCTTCCGCTGCATTCAGCGAGACGTATTCAAGGATCGTGTTGTCCGTATGCAACGCCTCTTAAATGGCAGGTAAATTGTTTCTTGGCTAGTTACAAAGACTTAACGTGATAACGGAACGCACGCAAAAACGTGTGGAGTGCCTTGTCTTCTTTTGAAGTGCAGACATCATAGATGTGATTATTGCAACTGCAACCTCAAGGTAAAATTAAAATGTGTTGCTGTGAAACCATTTCTGTTGAATTCCAATAAAAGATCTCAACACTTGAATAGGCCACTTTTTGTGGTCTCACATTGTAACATCACTGAGACAATTAAATAATCACTTCAAATAGTTACTTCAAAACACTGACTTTTTGAACAGATGGTAAATTTTAAAAATGCTGATCTTTTATGTAGTTGTCGTTTCTTGAAGTACGAACGCAATTTATTATAATCAAAATTTCTTCATCGTCTCCAATGAAAGTCAGGTCTTCACAATTTTAGACCTTTAATTTAAATTTAATTTTATTCAAAATTTTAAACCAACCAAAATATATACTTGAAAGGTGAGTCTGTACCTAATAGAAAAATTTGCAAAGGCTTACAAAAATTAAATTATTTAATATTTTCAATTTTTTTCTCCAGGCTTCTTTTCTAAGTTGTAGCTTAAAAGGAACTAAACAGAAGTTAGCTCTCAAGTAAATTTAATACTACCTAGACTTTTATTTTTTGTGCTGACTAGTTTGGGCATATTATTATTACACCATTTTGGGGCAGGTGTTACTTGAACCTAGACTTTCTGGTCTAGAAACAAGGTGATTTGTGACTACATAAAAGTCCTTTCTATGTACTCTATATTTGATGAAAGCCTGAAATTTGGCTCTTTATCAAATATTTGTTTCAAAAGACTGTATTGCCCTCCTCATGCCTCAGTTATCTCATCAAGGTAGTTTAATAAAATTTAATTGAATTTATTTTACCTTCCAATCTGAGCCAGCTCCCCCTTAAGTGACTCAGATATGGTCTGTTAATATTTTCAATTATAGTTTCTAACTTCTTTCCCACCACACTGATTAAAAATGATTTGGTATGTTACTAGGTTTGTATTTGCATCCTTTGTTGAATGAGGACATTGCATTTATGACTTTACAGTCATACTGCATGGCACCTGTGTCTAAGTAGGATTAAAAGATTATGGTGAGTGCCTTTACAATTTTTATTGTTGCTTCCCTCAGTGTTGTCAGATGCATTGCATCTGGTCATGGTGGTTTATCAAATTTTAAAGGCAACCTTTCCAATAACACTTTTTTTCATTATATTTTAGCCCATCTAACAGTTAACTATGTTCTTTTCAACTATGACTTTAATAGGGCATAAAGATTTGTATGTGCTGTGTCAACTGTCCTTAAACCATTTCTGCTTTGAAAACAGCCTGATGTTGCAGTTTTGCTTACCTGTGCTTGATTTCAATTTGCCTCTGCCAGATTCATTATTATCCATTGCAATTGCCCCCAGCCCAATTAATTCTTTGTTTTCTGTTATGACGCCATGTTCATTGCCCTTTAAAATGTTCCCTAACTAAAACTCTAAGCATGTGACATGCCTTGTTCTCCAGGCGTATAAATGGAGATTTTGCATTACTTAGGGTATTTAAGGCATTTAGCATGCATTCCTTCATTGCTCACTGGTTTTAATATTGGAGTTGGGACTATTGGTTGAGATTGTACAGGACATTGATCAGGCCTCTTCTGGAGTATTGTGTCCAGTTCTGGTCTCCGTGTTATAGGAAAGATATTATTAAGCTGGAGGTGGTTCAGAAGAGATCTATCAGGATATTGCCAGGAGTATAAGGACTTGAGTATAAGGAGAAACTGCTGAAAACATGTTGCTGGAAAAGCGCAGCAGGTCAGGCAGCATCCAAGGAGCAGGAGAATTGACGTTTTGGGCATGAGCCCTTCTTCAGGAATTCCTGAAGGGTTCATGCCCGAAATGTTGATTCTCCTGCTCCTTGGATGCTGCCTGACCTGCGCTTTTCTAGCAACACATTTTCAGCTCTGATCTCCAGCATCTGCAGTCCTCACTTTCTCCTATAAGGAGAAGCTGGATAGGCTGGGACTTGGTTCACTGGAGCATAGGAGGCTGAGAGGGGATTTTTTAATAGAGGTTTACAAAATAACGAGTGGTATAGATATGTGGAATGGCACGTGTCTTTTCAAGGCTGGGGGCATATTTTTAAGATGAGAGAAGAAAGATTTGAAAGAGGCATGGAACAATTTTTTTACATAGTGGTTTGTCTGTGGAATGCCCTTCCAGAGGAAATGGTAGATGTGGGGTCATTACAACATTTACAAGTCATTTAGGTAAGTACGTGAATAAGAAATATTTGGAGGGATGTGATTAGATTAAATTCCCTACAGTGTGGAAACAGGCCCTTCAGCCCCACAAGTCCACACTGATCCTCCGAAGAGTAACCCACCCAGACCCATTTCCCTCTGACTAATGCACCTAACACTGTGGGCAATTTACCCTGGCCAATTCACCTGACCTGCACATCTTTGGACTGTGGACGAAACCAGAGCACCCGGAGGAAACCCATGCAGACACTGGGAGAATGTGCAAACTCCATGCAGTCACTCAAGGCTGGAATTGAACCTGGTGCTATGAGGCAGCAGTGCTAACCACTGAGCCACAGTGCCACCCTATGGGTCAAGTGCAGGCATGTGGGACTAGTTTAGTTTGGGATTATGATTGGTATGGACTGGTTGGACGGAAGGTCTGTTTTCCTGCTGGGTTTCTCGAGGACCAAGTAAAATTCAGCATTTACTCCTTTATTGGTGCACCAGAAGCATGCTAATCTTGGAAAATGCCTTGGACAGACAGTAGACATTCTTCTCCCTCTCTGTCCTTTCGACATTGCTAGTCACCCACCTGATATCAAGATAATTGAATCCTCCATTATAACTATTCTGTATTCTTTTTGAGCATTGCTGTATAACTTCCTTGCAAATTTGTATCCCTATATCGTTCCAACTCGGTAGCCTAAAGTATTCACTTGGTAATGTGGAAACAAACCCTTTGCTCCAATCAGTCCACGTCGAACATAATCTAAAATTAAAGTGGTCCCACTTGCCTGCTCCTAGCCCATATCCCTGCAAATTTTTGCTATTCATGTACTTATCCAAATGTCTTCTATACTTTGTAATTGTAACTGATCCACTACTTCCTCAGGATGTTCATTCCACACATGAACAGCGCTCTGTTTTTAAAAAAAAAGCCCCTTTTCTTTTAAATTTCTCTCCTCTCACCTTAAAAAATCCCTTAGTTTTGAAATTCCCGTATCCTCTGGAAAAGGCAGGTCTAAACAAACTGTTTTGGTTCTCGACTCTCTCTGGAACACTTGATTAAAACTGTTACCTCCTGTCCCTTTCCTTCTGCATGTTTTCATAAGATTGGTGTCCAGGGATACCCAGTCATTTTTGAGACAGGTCTCTGTTTTTGGCAGCGTCGTATTTTTGACTCTGTTACCTGTGCCTTATCCTCAACAATCTCATTTGCTGTAATTGTTTTCATATAGATCTGCAGGAAATCCAGTTTAGATCTTTTAATTGTGCTTATTCTGCCTCCATCTGTCATCTTCGTATTGCTTCATTGAGAACTAATTATTTCCTTTTGTGCTGATTATAAATGAAAAATCAATGTTTCATCCTGGTTTCAATCATCTGCCAAATTTGTTTAAATCCTATTGAGTTGCACTAGCGACTCCTCTTTCCCCCCCCTCCAAAAGAACATTTGGCCATAACTGAAGAGTCTGCAGATCAAGTGTGATGTTGAGCAGGATAAAGTCAAAGCACTGTTGCTATTGAAGTTTAAGATTTATTATTAAAATAAGCATCCATTTATTTTGAAACTTTAAATGCTCGTATCACTGGTCTGCTTAACAAAAAATGCACCTGAACAGAAATAGCAACTTCTGGATTAGTGGTGCTGGAAGAGCACAGCAGTTCAGGCAGCATCCGAGGAGCAGTAAAATCGACGTTTTGAGCAAAAGCCCTTCATCAGGAACGTCGATTTTACTGCACCTCGGATGCTGCCTGAACTGCTGTGCTCTTCCAGCACCACTAATCCAGAATCTGGTTTCCAGCATCTGCAGTCATTGTTTTTACCTAGAAATAGCAACTTGCAGAGCCAGTTCTGAAGTCCAACTAGAATGTTTTCAGAAAATAGACTTCGTCATGCTTAAAGGGTGAAGAACAAAAGGAGAGGCAATTTAGCTTTCTAAACCATGAATCCCTTTGATACAATTCACTGTATTGTTTCATGTTTCCTATAGTTGAGGGAATGGGCAGCGTAGATATGGGAAACTGAAAGTGCAGTATATTGTCTGGAAATCCAGGCAGGTAGGCTGATTTCATATTTGATTAAATTACAGTGTTAAACATTGAGAATTAAATAATGAAAAGAATTTATGCTGTAATTGGAAAAAAATGTTAACAATGTGGGGTGGCACAGCTTTTGGAATGTTGCTGCTTGTAACTTTCAAGGTAGGAATGCAAGTAGCAAAAGTCAGAAAGATAAATGGGATTCTTCACATGAACTACTGCTAAAAATAAGAATATGGAATTGTTGATGATCTCATAGGTGGTATTTAGATCACAGCTGACCTGTTGTACATTCCTCTGGATATCTCACAATATTGAAGGTACACAAAGACTAACAGGAATGGTACCAAAAATGAAAGGGTCCAATTGTGTTCAAAGTTTGAAAATTGACCTCTTTGTGGAGATGTCATTTGAAAGCCTTAAAACAATGAAAGGTTGTGAAGGATGAGTAGTGATTGACAGTGAGTTGTAGGTTCAGGATTATTGCAAGAATAAGAAGTATTTATTACTCGCAAGCTTATTAAATCATAAAATATTTTGCTTCAAGTGGCCTTTTGCGGCATAGGCTAAGAAAATAATGAAAGAAATTGAATAAGGTAGAATGTAAAAGTATAAGAAACCAGTACAGTGTTAGGACTGAAGAGATTGTATCAAAATGAGCAAATTTTCACTTCTCTAAATAAGGAGATATTAAGCCTAATGATTGGTCAACAAGGAAGGTAAGGAAATCAGAGCTGATTCTCGAGCTTGGGGATTTGTCAGTTGAAGTCATAGGTGCCACTGGTGAAACAATGGAAGTCAGGGATACTTGAGATCTAATGATTTGGAGGAGTGCAGAACTAATAATTATTAGATTGGAAGAGATTATGGAGAGCTAGAATGTTGAGATCCTGAGGAATATGAAAACAAGATGAGCATCTTGAAACAAGGCCCAGGTTAGTGAGAGCAGAGGTAATGAGTAATTGTGACTTGATTAGTATTGGGATTTGGTGGCAGAGTTTTGGATGACCCCAAATTTAGAGTTGAGGGGCTGGCCTTGAGTGGTCACAAAAGTCTGGATGAGGGTTTCAATAGAAGAGTTGAGGCAGAAACAGAATTAAGTGACATAGAAGGTGCAAATAGTGTGGTGATGGTATGAATATGTAGTCAGGAACTCACATTGGGGTAAAGTATTAAACCAATGTTCCAAACAGTATGATTCAGCCTTGAACAGAAAGATGAATGGATTTGGTGGCTAGGGAACTGAATTTGTTGTGGGTGCCTGAGGACATGGGCTTTGATTACTCAGTATTTATTTAATTAGAGCAAATTTCTATTAATCCAGTATGGGAAGTCAGATAAACAATCTTGACAGTTGAGATATGGTAGTGAGGTAGAACATATATGATGTTAGCAAGAGAGGATGCAGGTGAGAATTAAGAGGGGACCTTGTAGAACACCAGTGCTAACCATGTAAGTTTGTGGCCTGAAACTATTGTGATGATCTCTGGCTATGACCGCTTTGATAAGAATCCTTCCCAGCTTTGTCAATGATGGTTCAAGTTTGGTGAAGAATGTGTCCTCAACCATGTCAAAGGCTTCAGGGAGATTGAAAAGGGCAATGAGGTGTAGTTCATCTTTGTCACAAAGAATGTAGATTTTGAACTTCCAAGGAAGTGATTTAAGCAGTAGAAGATAATTGCGGATCAGTTTCAAAGAGGCAAGGCTCAGATTTTTGCTTTAACAAATGTTTTCACAGCAGATTTTAATTTGGAGCTGACTGTATCGAAGGAGAGATAACAACTGTTTGTTTGATTGTTGGCTCAAGTGCAAGCCAGGATGGAAATTGAGCAGCAGTTCATTTGTAAAATGATCAAGGTAGTGTGAAGGCAGCTCTGGTGATAGGTGTAGCCTGGCATTTGTGTGGCACAAATGTTACATGCCACTTGTCAGCCCAAGTCTGGATGTTGTCCAGGTCATGTTGCATTTGAACATGGACTGCTTCAGCATATGAGGTGTTGCAAATGGTGCTGAACATTGTGCATTCATCAGCGAACATCCCCACTTCTGATTTTATGATGATGAGAAGGTCATTGATGAAGTAGCTGAAGATGGTTGGGATTTGGACATTACCGTGAGGAACTCCTACACCGATATCCTGCAGCTGAGATGACTGATCTTCAACAAGCATAACCATCTTCCTACGTGCCAGCTATAACTCCAACCAGGGAGTGTTTGCCTCCGATTGATTTCACTTTTGCTAGAGCTCCTTGGTGCCACAGTCAGTCAAATGCAGCCTTGATGTCAAAGGCTATCATTGTCACCTGATTTCTGGAACTTAACTTTCTTGTCCATGTTTCAACCAAAGCTGCAATGAGGTCGGGAGCAGAGGGCACTAGTGCAACCCAAACTGGGTGTCACCAAGCAGGTGCTGCTTGATAGCACTGTTGATGATAACCTTCTACCATTGATGTTCAAAAGTAGACTGATGGGACAGTAATTGGCTAGGTTGGCTTTTATTGCTTTTGATGTACAAGATATATCAGGGCAATTTTCCACACGCAGTTAGATACCACTGTTGTAACTGTGCTTGAAGAGATTAACTAGGGGAGTAGCAAGCTCTGGAGCGCAAGTCTTCAGTACCGTTGCTGGAATGTTGCGGGGCCCATAGGCTTTGCAGTAGCCAGTGTCTCCAACAGTTTGCTCATATCACCTTGAGTGAATTGAATTAGCTGAAGACTGGTATCTGTAATGCTGGCACCACTGTCTGAGGCCACAATGGATCATCCACTTCTGGCTGAAAATTACGGTGAATGCTTCAGCCTTATCTTTTGCACTGATGTGCTTGGCCTTTCCATCTTTGAAGATGGACATATTCGTAGAACCTGATCCTGCAGTGAGTTGTTTAATTGTTGACTGCTATTCCCAACAATATGGCAGGACTGTAGATCTGTTGGTTAGAGCTAAGCAAAATCTATATCAGTTGCAGCTTATGCTGTTTGGCATATGTTATGTTTTATAGTTTCACCAGGTTGACACATTATTTTTAAGTACGCCTAGTGCTGTTCCTGAATTTGAAAGGAAATCAGTTAGGAGAGAGAATTGAGAATTCTGCATGTCCTGGTCTTGTACAGGGGAAGCATTACAAGATGGTTATCTCTGTGTACTGAAATGTGGCATAGGCAGCTAATCGGATGGTTTTTGTCTTGGTGACAAATCCATGAACTGCCACTTGTGGATGAATTTGGATGAGACGAGAGGGCATTTTTAAAATGGTTTGTAGTGGAGCAAAGTGGATGAAGGGAGTTAGTTTTGCCTTTCGGGACTATCCCAGAAAAGTGGCCAATTTGGGTAGATAGGAGCAAAGCCTAATGGTGTTTGTTTTCCAAGGTGAATGGTTAATTCTCTTGTCTGTCTTTTGTTCAAGTTTCAACTCCTTTGGACTTGAGGGAGGAGGCTAAAAGTCAGACCAAAGAATGCCAAGTTGAATGTGTAAAATGGGGATGAAAGCATTGAAAGTAACAATTGTGTGGTAGATTTGAACAACTTGATAGCTGCATAAATGAATGGTAGTTGTAAAGGAACTGTGAAATTCTTTTTCAGGGCAAGTACAGATGGAAGTAGGTTTGAAAGAGAGAAAGGGGATGTCGATTCCAGGACTTGACTACCCCATGACCTTACCTGTGAAAGACAATAATGGGAGTAGCCAGGTCATCTGAGAGGTGGCAAGGTCATGACAGTGACCATGAATTTGAATTGGGTGTCCGTGTGGAGTGAGAGAGAGAGGCCAGGGAAGCCAAGACATGTTGAGTTGAAATACTGGGTTAAATCTGAGGATGAGATCATTAGGCCTTTCCATTACACCATTAAGTTTGCTCCCACTCAATGCAGTGATTCAGAGTTGTGGAGAATAAGGAAGTTTCTTTTGAAATAACTTCAATTTGGAAGCGAGGAGTCGAGCAAGCTCCCAAGAAAAGATGCAGTAACAAGAGTGAACTATCTGAGGAGGAGGGGCCAGTCTCTGATGCAACTGAGGATAGCCAAGCTACAACTGGAATTGTCAGGCAGACTGCTTCATTTAATGAACAGGTGTCATTTGCCCAACTCCAAGCCATTCCAAGATATTGATTTGAATTGTCCACAATGATCATGTGGATTACAGTCATCTTGGTTTCCCTTTAACATGCTTTATTCACCTGTAAACAAGGAAGGATGGTAATAGCTGATGGTCTAGTGGAGTTCACAAGGTCATTGCTGAGATGGCAGAGTTGAATGGGGAAGCAATGATATAACTTGCCTTGTAATGATTTTTTCTAGGTGGCAGAGTAGGTGAGGCAGCTGTGGACAGTGATCATAATGTATTAGCAGTAGCAAGTGTTTTGTTTCTTGGCACCCTTTAAGAGCCATTGAGGACAGCTGTAGGTGTATCAGAGGGAACCCAACCTATGATAGTATTAGGAGACTAGGACAATGAATTTGACCATCTGAGAGTGGATAGCCAATGATAGATTTACACAGGAGATTCCCAAGAAGGTCTAGGGTCATCTGGAATTTAAGTTGACAATTTTGTCATTGTATAATTTGATTCTGAGGTTGACAAGTGTACAAATTTGTTGAATTTGTGGTGATAAGTGATTCAAAGTTTACTTTGAATATGTTTTTGGAATACTGTTTAATTTTGTGCTTAATTTGAAGAACACGAGGCTAAAAATGACAGTCCAGTACAGAAAACGCAGGCAATCATGAATATGTACTGCTCCACAAATAACACTATTTTAGTCCTCTGAGTAGAAAGTAATGTTGCCTACTCTTTGCTTAGCAACCATTTTATTGCTTAGTAACCTGGCATGTGTTTCTTGGAATTGGTATTTCTCACTCATAATGAATTGATTGCAGTAGAAAGAATGAGGTGAAACTGGGAGGTGCTGCCCAGAATATTAAAATCCGTACTTGGAGCTGCTAACAAGTAATTTTGGGTTTCAAGGGGAACAGTTGTCAAGCTGTATTATTTCACATAATTTTGTAAAGAATGTTTTAAAATATTAATTTTCTTGATATTCTGTATGATGTGAAACAAGTTTGTGGATATTTGAAGTGGAAATTATTTGGAAGCAATTAATTTTTTTAAAAAATAAGGACATTGTTTAACATTTAATCAAATTGGCAACCACCTGAATAAAATGTGAAAGCAAAAGAAATGTGTTGGTTAAGATTTATTTGCAGAATTGAATATTTGCAACTTCAGTTGTTAGACTAACAGGAATTGCATTGTAGAAATGTATGTGAGGTAATTTAGGTTATGTTTGTGATAATAAATGTTTTTCCATTTTTTTTTGTTCCTTTTGCATTTGATCAAATTTTACCTAATAATTTTGAATAGTATTTTAAGGGAACATTGGTTTTGGTTTGCATATCCAATCAATCAAGTTTTGGGGCAGCTAGTGGTGAGACCAAATTAAGTATTTCAGGTGAAACTGGGTTGGGGGAAATGTTGGAAACCTGAAGCATGTAAGGGAAGATACGAAAGAGGAGGAAGTTTTATACAGGGAATAAGCAAGGAAAATCATCAATATCTAAGGTCTTTCTGCCAAAGTTAAATGGATGTCCATTCAATTACTGGATGCTCCCAGGACCTCAAGTGCCCCAGCGATGATTGTCCTTGGTTTGTGATTGACCCAAATGAAAATTTTAAGGAATGCATCAAACACCAGATGGGAATTTGGCAAGTCGTCACAGCTTCACCCTTACACATGCACAGTGCATACATATACGTATCCTATTATTTGACTCCATAAATATCATATGCTGACATGACAATTGGTTAGTTTCACTAGCATTTATTCATTTTATACTTCAAATTTAAATATACAACAGAAGGAGAAAGAACAGAGCTGCAGAGAAACAGGCTCTTGGGTCCATTCAGCCTGCACTGACAAATGATGCCTTTCTCAACTAGCTGTCACCACCTCTGGCAGTGCATTCCAAGCACTGACTATCCTCTGTGTTAAACCTTGCCTTTCACATCTTTTTAAACTTGCCCCTTTACTTTAGCCCTAGGTCCCCATATAACTGACATTTCCATCCTGGGAAAAAGACTATGACTATCCTTTTAATCCATACCTCCCATCATTTAGTAAACTTTTATCAGGTCACTGTCAACCTCTGACATGCAAGTGAAAGCAAAGAAAGTTTGTCCAATCTCTCCTCGTAGCTAATACCCTTTAAAAGCAAGCCTCCTCTGTACTGTCTCCAAAGCTTTGCATCTTTTGTGGTAATATGCTGACCAGAACTGCTGCCTCACAGCGCCAGAGTCCCAGGTTCAATTCCCGCTCCGGGCAACTGTCTGTGTGGAGTTTGCACATTCTCCCCGTGTCTACGTGGGTTTCCTCCAGGTGCTCTGGTTTCCTCCCACAGTCTAAAAGATGTGCAGGTTAGCTGAATTAGCCACACTAAATTGCCTGCAGTGTTAGGTGAATTGCCCATAGTGTTAGGTGCATTCGTTAGGGATAATAATGGGAATGGGTCTGGGTGGGATGCTCTTCAGAGGGTCGGTGTGGACCTGTTTCCACACTGTAAGTAATCTAATCAAACTGTATACAGTATTCAAGATGGGGCCAAACGAAAATTTTATACAGTTGCAACGTGACTTGACATTTTTTATATTCTGTGCCCTGACTGATGAAAGCAAAAATGCCAGATGCTGCCTTGACTAGTTTATCCACTTGTGTTGCCTTTTCAGGAACTGTGGACCTGTACGCATCACTCTGTGTCCGGTATGTGATGGCTGAGTGAAATTATCACTAGACTATTAATCGAAAAACTCAGCTAATGACTAAGAACCACCGAGACTGAATGTTAGCTTGCTCTGTCTCCATGGATGCCGCCTGACCTGTTGTGATCTCCAGCATTTGTAATGTTTTGAGGACCCATGTTCGAAGCGCACCACAGCGATTTCTTCAAAAAAAATCTGGAATTAAGAATCTACTGATGACTATGCAACCATTGTCGACTTAAAAACCCATCTGCTTCACTAAAGTTCTTCAGGAAAGGAAATAGTCTGGCTTGTATGTGACCTCCGAGTCACAACAGTGTTGGTGACTCAATTACCTGCTGAACTGGCCTGGCAAGCCATTCCATTATATCAATTGCTGCAAAGCCTCCAAGAAATGAAACCAGATGGATCACTTTGCATCGACCTTGGCACCAGAAAAGACAAAGGCAGAAATAGCCCTGTTCACTCTGCGAAGTTCCCCTTACTAACATTTGGGGATTAATGTCAAAATTGGTAGAGGTGTCTGACAACATCCTGACATAGTCATACTCTCAGAATCATGTCTTAGAAATAATTTGTCCCAGATACCACTATCGCCATCTCTGGGTATGCCTGTCCCACCAACTGGACGGACCTAGCAGAGGTGACTGTATAGTGGTATACAGTCAGGAGGAAGTTGCCCTGGGGGTCCTCAACATTACTTCATGGGGTCCAGAGTCACTGATGGCTTCAGATTAAACATGGATGAGGAAAATTCATGATTCCACATACCGTCCTCCCTTGGCTGATGAATTGGTACTCCTCCATGTTGAACAAAGCATAGAGGATGGCAAGATCACAAATTGTGGGATGGTTTCAATGTTCACCACCAAGAATGGCTTGGCAGCAGCACTACTGATCAAGCTGGTCAGGTCCTAATGGACATGGCTGCTAAACTGGGCCTGCGGCAGGTGGCGAGGAAACCAACAGAGGCAAACATACTTGACCTGATCCTTGCCAATCTGTCAGCTGCAGATGCATCTGTCCATGAGAGTATTGGTAAGAGCAACCATGCATAGTCCTCGTGGAGACAAAATCCTGCCTTCAAATTCAGAGTAACCTCCATCGTGTTTTGTGGTGCTATCATGGTGCTAAATGGGACAGACTTTGAACACATCTATCAATTCAAGACTAGGCATCATTGTAGCGCTGTGGACCATCAACAGCAGTAGAATTGTACTCCAGCACAATCTGTAAGCCATTGGCCCAGTATATCCCCCACTTAGTCATAATTATCAAGCTAGGGAATCAACTGTGGCTCAGTGGAGAGTGCAGGAGGTCATGTCAGGAGCAGCACCAGGCATACGTGAAGATGAGGTGTCAACCTGGCAAAGCCAGGTCAGGACAACTTGCATGCCAAACAGCATTAGCAACAAGTGACAGAGCTAAGCAATCTCACAATCAATGGGTCATCTGTAAGCTCTGTAGTTCTGTTACATCCAGTCATAAATGGTGGTGGACAATTAATTAAACAACTCACTGGAAGAGGAGGCTCCACAAGTTCCCCATCCTCAATGGAAGAGCCTAGCACATCAGTGCAGAGGATGATTGCTGCAAAAGCTTCAGCCTTTTCATCCAGAAGTATGAAGTTGTTGATTCATTTCTGCTTCATCCAGTGGTCCCCAGAATTACAGATACAGTCTTCAGCCAATTCAATTCACTCGATGTGATAGCAAGAAAAGGTTGGAGGAACGAGATACTGTAAAGGCTACGGGATCTGACAACATTCTGGCAATTGTACTTGCTGTACTTAGCAGAACTTGCTGGTCCCCTAGCCAAGCCTGTCCAGGATAGTTAGGACATTTGGTATCAACCCGCCAATGTGGAAAATTGCCCAGGTATGTCCTGTACATAAAAAGCAGGACAAATCCAACCTGCCCAATTACTGCCCATTCAGTCTACTTTAAACATCAATAAAGTGACGGAAAGTATCATCAATAGTGCTATCAAGCAGCACCCACTCTGTGCTGCCAAGTTTGGGTTCTGCCACGGCCACTCAGCTCCTGACCACCTTACAGCCCTGGTTCAAACATGGACAATAGAGCTGAATTCCAGAGGTGAGGTGAGTGTGACAGTCTTTGACATAAAGGCTGTATTCGACTGAGTGTAGCATCAAGGAACCTGAGCAAAATTGGAATCCATGGGTATGGGGACAAACTCTTTGGCGGTTGGAGTCATACCTGACATGTAGAAAGATGGTTGTGGTTATTGGAGGTAAGTCATCTCAGATACATGGCATTTCTGCACGGTAGTATCCTGGGCTCAACCACCTTCAGCTGCTTCATTTAATGACCTTCCCTCCATCCATAAGCTCAGAATTGAGGATGTTTGCCAATGATTGCATGATGTTCAGTATATTAGCGACTCTTCAGACACAAGTAGTTGGTGTCCATATGCAAAGAGATCTGGACAATATCTAGGCTTGGGCTGACAAGTGGCATTCAACATGCATGCCACACAAACATCAAGCAATGGCCATCACCAGTAAGAGACAATCTGACCACCGCCCCTTGACGTTGAATGTTATTACCATCACTGAATCCCCCACGATCAACATGCTGGGAGTTATCATTGGTCAGCAGCTCACCTGGACTTATCACATAAATACAGTGGCTACAAGTACAGGTCAGAGGCTAGAAATACTGTAGTGAGCAACTCACCACCTGACTCGCAAAATCCTGTCCATCATCTACAAAGCATAAGTTAGGAGTGTGATGGAATGGACCCCACTTGCCTGGATGAGTGCAGCCCCAATGACACTGAAGAAACTTGATACCATTCACAACAAAGGAGCCAGTATGCGATGCAATGCAGATGTTCACCAAAGATCCTCAGACAGCATTTTCCAAACCCCACAACCACTTCCAGGACAAGGGCAGCACATACATGGGAACACGACCACCTTCAAATTTCCTTCTAAGCCACTCCCCCTCCTGACTTAGAAAAATTCACTGTTCCTTTGCTGTCACGAGGTCAACATAATGAAATTCCCTCTCTAATGGCATTGTGGGTGAACCCACAACAAGTGGACTGTAGTGGTTCAAAAAAGACACCTGGCTAGCACCATCTTAAGGCGAACTAGGGACAAGCAATAAATGCTGGCCCAGCCAGTGACACCCATATCTGCCACACTGAATTTTCTTTAAATCCCAACAGGCCTCTAGAATTGGATGGAGATGTAGGGATATTGAAGATCCAAGCTTAAGGTCTGGAAATTGGAAACTGTTGGATTAGCAGAGGAGTGACTGGCTAATGCAGAAATGAGAGAACGTAATCTGTTTAATGGGGCAGGAGTAGGCAGATATGCTAGATCTACCAGGGATATGTCCTGTTTGTGGACTTCGGGAAGGAGTTAGAGGGTTGGGAATCAAGAGGTTGGAAGCCATGGAGGGAAGACTTTTCCAGTGGAGGTGAGATCATTGACCGTTCAGGAAATAGCTGGTTGATTTTCAATCGTGGAGGGCATGGTCCAGAAAAAGGTGAGAATTGATGTCTCACTTCTGCTTGTTTAAAAGTCAGCTCCTCAGACAAAAATAGCAACACTGGTCAATAAGTTTGATTAATGTAGGGTTGAAATTTCAATGTACCATATTCAGAAGAGTAAAGATTGGCATGAGTGAAGGAAGCAGAAAAATTCAGATCTCACTGAGAACTGCCAATTTGACGATGAAAAGATTGAGCAGATAAGAGGCCAGAAGGTTGGTTGCTCCTGAAATGGAAATACTGGAGACGGATGAAAAAAAATTGTACAGAGGTGTACAAGATGGAAAAAGCTGAACTTCATGTTTAACTCCTCAATTCATTTGAGGTGTGGGCATAAGGGAATAAAACTGTCCAAGTCAACTGAACTAGAATGGGTATAGTCTGAGAACATCATAACTTCACAGTAGTAGGTGAGATGAGAAAACTGAGGTCAGAGGCAAGAGTTTTGGTCTCGTTTGGTTTTAAGCTGTCTCTAGTTGAGTATGAGATTGAGATTGGTTAAAAATCTCAACACCTGTGCTGGAATCTAGTACTTCGAAATAAACCTGTTGGATTATAACCTGGTGTTGTGATTTTTAACTTTGTCCACCCCAGTTTGACATCTGCACCTCCACATGAGATGTTATGTTATCGGTTATCTTTATTAAATCACTCACTAACTCTCTTTATTCATTAATACTGAGTTCCTGTTCATTCATTCATAATCCCTTTACTAACCAGTTATTTACGAAAACACAGTTTCATACATCCAACCAACCAAACGTTCTGGAGTATATTTTACTATTCACATTTAAAACCATCCTTTCTAATAAAAACAAACCTTTCAAACCCATTACTGCATTTTCCTATCTTAGCAGCCCTTGTTACAAGCAGTGTTTACCTCTGAATAAGTGTAGCATACAGATCAATATCATTCCCATCAAGTCTCCATGAAACATTGTAATATTAATCATCCCTTACTAACCATCTGGATCTGAATAGATTCCCCAAATAGTAAGCACCTGGTAAATATTTTTTAATTGGGTCAGTATCCCATTAAGAAACTAACTGACAAAACAGCGCTTCCATGAAACTGCATGAATGAATGAAACTCATTGTGGCAAATAATAAATAAATCTCTCAACCCAGCTGCAGTAATCACTTTAATGTTTTTTATGCTTATATTAAGTTGAGGTACAATTTCTAACTTAATTAGAGCATATAGGCCTAGTATTTTTAACTAATATTCACTAACTTAAAAGACAAAAGGATTAATGCCTCCTAATTTTGCAAGCAGATCGGACAGGCACTCTTAATCCCATCAGCAGTGGCAGCCAGTGTTTCGCACATGTTTTAACCATTTCCTGTCTCCCAGAACAGAAACTCTTCAAACCTTTGTGTGCTCTAGTTAAAACAATATAACATCATAGTAATGGAATTTTAATATATGTAAAAACTGTGTGTAAAGGGGCTCTTGTAAGACTTGTATTTTGGAATTCTATTGCCGCCTTTAAACTTGTATTGTGATTGCTAAATAAAAGAGGCTATTTTCACCATTCTGATTCCTCTCATTATTTGAACTTGATCCCACACTAGCTGTACATACTTTTCTAAGGCCATGATGCAGTCAAGCTTCATTATCTCTGATTATAGTTTGATTGAATGAATGTTTTGCACTGAAAACATTCAATTAGAGGTTACAATTAGTACTTGGATACAGGTTTCATGCAAATCCAATAACAGTAGAAATCAAACATTCTCCAAGAATAATGTAACTCATTTTAAAAATCACACAACATCAGGTTATAGTCCAACAAGTTTACTTGGAAGCACTGGCTTTCGGAGCACTGCTGTTTCATTAGGTGGGCAACCACCTGATTGAAGGAGCAGCACTTTTGCAAGCTAGTGCTTCTGAATAAACCTGTTGGACTATAACCTGGTGTTGTGATTTTTTTTAGAAACTTTTGTACACTCCAGTCCAACACCAGCATCTGCAAATCATAACTAATTTTAGTGACAAGGTCAATTGACAACGAAATTTGATGAAAATTGAAATGTTTTCACAGCTAAAAATTTTGTATTAGTCAGAAATTTCAGTTCGCAAGGAACATAGAACATGTACAAATTAAAGAAAATTTCTTAGATTTCCTACAGACTCTTCAGGCTGACGGCCTTTAAAGATGTCAGCATCTAATTCCAAGTTTGCCAGTATCTTAAAACTACAGCAGCATTTATGATAATTGCTGAAATTTTTACATTAGTGAGTCAGTTACTGGCATGTATGCAATGAAATCTTTCTGAACCGAGGTAGTGGACTCAAATTGAGGTGTTGCTTAGTTGAAGATAATGCAGTCAGCTCATGAAGGTCAGACTCTAACTGGCAGATAATTAAATGAATGATAATACAATAGCGAACAACCCAGATGGCCTCCTTCTTCAAAGACTGCAAATTCCCCCCCAGACGTGATCGATGATGCTCTCCACCGCATCTCCTCCACTTCCCAAACCTCTGCCCTTGAGCCCCACCTCTCCGATCGCCACCAGGACAGAACCCCACTGGTCCTCACCTACCACCCCACCAACCTCCATATACATCATATCATCCGTCATCATTTCCGCCATTTCCAAACAGACCCCACCACCAGGTATATATTTCCCTCCCCTCCTCTATCAGCATTCCAAAAAGACCACTCCCTCCGTGACTCCCTCGTCAGGTCCACACCCCCCACCAACCCAACCTCCACTCCCGGCACCTTCCCCTGCAACCGCAAAAAATGCAAAACTTGCACCCACACCTCCCCCACCTTACTTCCCTCCAAGTCCCCAAGGGATCCTTCCATATCCGCTACAACTTCACCTGCACCTCCACACACATCATTTACTGCATCCACTGCACCCGATGTGGCCGCCTCTATATTGGGGAGACAGGTCGCCTACTTGCGGAACGTTTCAGAGAACACCTCTGGGACACCCGGACCAACCACCCCGTGGCTCAACACTTCAACTTCCCCTCCCAGCCCACCAAGGTCATGCAGGTCCTTGGACTCCTCCATCGCCAGACCATAGCAACACGACGGCTGGAGGAAGAGCGCCTCATCTTCCACCTAGGAACCCTCCAACCCCAAGGGATGAACTCGGATTTCTCCAGTTTCCTCATTTCCCCTCCCCCCACCTTGTCTCAGTCCCAACCCTCGAACTCAGCACCACCTTCCTAACCTGCAATCTTCTTCCTGACCTCTCTGCCCCCCCACCCCCACTCCGGCCTATCACCCTCACCTTAACCTCCTTCCACCTGTCGCATTTCCAACGCTTCTCCCCAAGTCCCTCCTCCCTACCTTTTATCTGAGCATGCTTGGCACACTCTCCTCATTCCTGAAGAAGGGCTTATGCCTGAAACGTCGATTCTCCTGCTCCTTGGATGCTGCCTGACCAGCTGCGCTTTTCCAGCAACACATTTTTCAGCTCTGATCTCCAGCATCTGCAATCCTCACTTTCTCCTGGGGACTCAGTTGCAGGTGAAATCCTGCCAGTAGCTGAGCCAGTGCCTGGTTGGCAACAACGTAAGTTGGCCTTTCCTGGAAGAGGAAAGTGGACCTCATTGCACTTTCAGCTGGAAGGAGAGACCTCTCTATCTCAAACACATTCCACCCATACAATTTGAAGTGGAAGTGCTTAAATGACGGTTTCAGCAGCAGACTAACTGAGGTGATGAGAGCAGGATGCTAATCGCATGGAGATAGATGACATTCCTGATGCAGTTAGAGACAAAGTTCATGGCTGGGGTCAGTTTGCATTATTGGTGTTGATGAAACATTGTGGCTTTAAGTTGCCTACGATTAAACTTTCCAGCCAAGATAATCTTGGAGAAGTGTTGCAGTTGTCCAGAGACAATGGAGGAGTGGGAACATTAACTGTTAATGTATCTTGAATTAGGAGTGCGTTTATTGCTGGAATATACTATGCTGGATAAGAGCTTTACTTTTCAACCTAGTATTTGTCGAGTCATACAACACAGAAACAGATCCTTCAGTCCAACCCATCCACGTTGATGATTTTACCAAACTAAACTAAACTAGGCCTGCTTGGTCCATATCCCTCTAGATCTTTCCTATTCATGTACCTGTCCAAGTGTCTTTTTTAAATGTTGTAACTGTACCTGCATCTACCACTTCCTCTGGCAGTTGAGTTCACTTATGAACCATTCTCTTTGTGAAAAAGTTGCCCCTCTGGTCCCTTTTTCTATCCTTCTCCTCTCACCTTAAAAATATACTCCCTAGTTTTGAACTCCCCCACCCTACATAAAAGACCTATGGTATTCACCTTATCTATGCCCCTCATGATTTTACAAACCTGTACAAGGTCACACCTCCAGTTCCTACGCTGCAGTAAAAATGTCCTAGCCCAGCCAGCCTCTCTACCTAACTCAAACCTTTCGTTTCTGGCCACTATCATCATAAATCTTTTCTGAACCCTCTCCAATTGAATATTATCCTTCCTGTAGCAGGGTGACCAGAACTGTACACAAACCCCAGAAGTAGCCTCACCAACGTACTGTACAATCTCAACATGATGTCCCAACTCCTAATTTCAATGATGTCAACAATGAACACATGTGCTCAATGCCACCTTAACCACCCCCATCTATCTGTGACACAGCTTTCAAAGAACTATGTACTTGAACCCCGAGGTGTCTCTGTTTGACAACACCACAATTAACTGTTTAAGTCCTGCCCATGTTCACTTTACCAATCCGCAATACCTCCAATTTATCCAAATTAAACTCCATCTGCCAGTCCTCAGCCCATTGGATCAATTGCTGAAGATCCCTTTGTTTTCTTAGGTTACCTTCTTCACTGTCAACAACACTACCAGTATTGATGTCATCCACAAACTTAGTAACAATTCCTCCTAAATTCTGATCCAAATCATTTTATATAAATGGCAAACAGTGGACCCAGCACTTGATCCCTTTGGAATACAGCTGGTCACAGGCCTCTAATCTGAAAAATAACTGCCACCGCCCTTGTCTCCTACTGTCAAGCCAATTCTGCAACCAATTGACAAGGTCTCCCTGAATCCCATGTAATTTAACTTTCATAACAAGTCTACTGTGCAGAACCTTGTCAAAGGCTACTATTCTTCCCTCCTCAATCTTTTTTGTTTATGTTGTCAAAAGACTCAATCAAGTTTGTGAGATGTTTGTTTGCCAAAAACAATTATTCCATTTTTTTTTTGGCACCAATAGCCCTTACCTATTGAAAGATTACACTTTTTATACCCCCTTCCTTCCTTCCTTCCTTCCTTCCTTGCTACTGTTCTCCTCAAATAGTCTTCACAACAAAAGGCAAGGTGGTTGGGGTTTTGGGTGTGAGCTTTTCCAGGAGGTAGTAGAACTGTGATCTCTCCTCATAGTGGTGAATAAAATTTGAACTACCAACTAGTAATTTAAAGGCAGATAAATCTGCCTTTGAGGGTTGAATCATTTAATGCTGTTCTCCGATGTTGCCACTGTTCCTAACTACTTGCCTTTTCTTAACCAGTGAGACGTTGTGTTGGAGTGCTGTTTCTTTTGAATACTACATGAAAAGAGTTAGAGCAGGAAGAAGTAATTTGGCCCCTGGAGCCATTTCCTCCATGATTTGAGCAAAGTTTACAGGGTTTATAGTAAAGAGGTCTGATTGGAAGATTCTACATAATTGATAAATATATGAAATATGTTGTCTAATTTGAGTATTTATTAGAATAAATAATCAGAGATAAAATAAGTACTAAAATAAGTACTGCTTTTTCAAGTAAGATGGATTGAGTAATCACTACTTGCATGCCCCTTCAGTAGTGAACAATTGTTCAATCTAGTAGATGGCATGGCATTTGCTTTTCAGACGGAGTGCATGTTCATGGATGAAATAGCACACTATTGTGTCTGAAATGCAAAACAAAATCAAACAGAAAATTTCACAACATTGAAAGCATTGATGTTGAATGCCCCATTATCAATATCCTAGGAGTTTTCATTGACCAGCAACTCAGTTGGACACACCATATAAATATGAGATAAGGTCAGAAGCAAGAAACACACCTTGTGACTCCCCAAAACCCATTCACTGTCTACAAAGCACAAATCAGTAGTGTGATGGAATACTCTTCATTTGCCTCGATGCGTGCAACTTGACATCATCCAGGACAAAGCAGCCCACTTGATTGCCACTATCACTGACAATCAGCATTAGGAATGTATACAATTGACAAGATGCACTGCAGAAATTCAGCAAAGATCCTTGGATTGTATCTTTCAAACCCACAAGCACTTCCACTTTGAAGGACAAAGGCTACAGATACATGTCAGCTCCATCACCTGCAAGTTCCCCTCCAAGCCACCCACCATCCTGACTTGGAAATATATCAATGTTCCCTCACAATTGCTGGATAAAAAATTCTGGAATTTTCTCCCTAATAACATTGTGAGTCTAGCTACATCAAATGAAATGCAGTGGTTCAGGAAGGCAGCTCACCATCACCGTCTCGTGCTCAACTAGGGACTGGCAATTAAAGCTAGCCAGTTGGCAATACCTATATCCCGTGACTGATTTTTTTTTAAAGCCTCACTTCTCTCCAGATCTGATGTATCCTTAATTCCACTTTTGTGCCTGTGTCCTATCATTCACTCCATTGTTAATCAAAAATCTTAGTAACTTTGCCTTGAATATATTCAACAACCTCGTCTCCAATAAGCACTTGGTGGGGGGAGGGGAGAATTCCAGTGACAGAAAACCTTCATAGAGAAGAATAGAAATTTCTTCTGTCATAAATGCAAAATTCCTTAATTTGAAACTGCACCCTGTAATTCTGGATCCCTCAGTAAGAGGAAGCATAATGTCAAAACCCACCTTGTGAAGTTTCTTAAGAATCTTCTGTTTCAATCTGATCATGTTTGATTCCTTTAAATTGCATTGATTTTAGGTCTAATTAGCTCAGGTCTAATTTTCTCAAAGGAGCTGTTTCACCCCAAGAAACAGCCAAGTGAACTTTGTCTCTCTGAACTGCATCTAGTACAAACATGTCCTTAATTAAGAGTGATCAAAACTACGTATAGCACTCTAGGTGTGTTTGCCACAGTGCCTATATATTGTTGGCTGGACCTCCCTACTTAGGTGCTCCATCTATCTTGCAATAAGGGCCAATATTCTATTTGCCTTAATTATTTGCTGATTTTTTTTTTCACGTGACTCACTTGCAAGACCACTTAAAGAGCTTCTGTGTTATAACATACTGCAATTTTTTGTCACTTAAATAATATTAAACAATTTAACAAGAAGGCAACCTCATTTTCTCTCAACATATTCCTGTCTGCTATTTTGCAACTTAATTAACATATCTAAAGTCTTTTGCAGACCACTCTTCCCAAACTTTTCTACCTATCTTCATATTGTCAGAAAATCTAACTGCAATTGTCAATCTCTCCATCCAAGTCATCAGTGAAGAGTTTATTACCCCAGTTCTGATCCCAGTGCCACTCTGTGACTTAGAGGTCACCAACCGGAACACGACCCATTTACCCAGATTCTTTGTTCCCTATTTGCCAAATATAACACACATATCACTTCCAGTGCTATAAGTCCTTATTCCATGCAGTAACCATTTATGTAGCACCTTTTGAATGCCCATTAAAAATCAAATACACAACATCTTACTTTTATGCCCTCAAAGGGCTTTAGTACATTGGTATATACATTCTCTATTGCAAAACCACTCTGCCTTGTATTTATAGTAGTATTGTTGTGTATGGCTAGAGGAAGCTCTCCGAGCTTATCCGTATGACAATTTTTGGCATTAGAGTTAGTGTAATGATAAATGTGAAGTTATCTGATTTGGGTGAGAAAAGCCATAACCATATCTCATTCAATGGTTAGTGCACGTGTTCTCTCAGTTAACGTCATTGGCCAGAAATGAGAAACCGTACCATGTCGCCATTTTCTGTATCTCCCAAGGACATTGTAGCAAGTGATAACCTCCTTGTGGCTGCTACAAAATAATCAGCTAACTGAAAACAGAATGAACATGGACTCTGTAAGGCTGTTTTCACACTGACCTGTTTTTACTCATTTGCCAGTTTTTAAACAAAATCCTTATCTGAGTCAAAGCTTGAAGGCTTTTCACACTTAAGCCACCGTATAAAAGATTTTAAGCTGGCACAACATTGAGGGCCAAAGAACCTGTATTGTGCTACATTGTCCATGTTCTGTTTCCTCCATAAATAGTACACAGAATTCTAGTGCATGGATAAAGCAAAAGATGTAATTGGAGTGTTTACTCACTATAATTCTTATTTCATGGCCCTTCGTAAAAGCCACACAATGTTGTTTCAAACATACATTCTGGCACTTTAATATGAATAAAGCAAAATGTTTATTTCATTTCATGTGATTCTGTGGTTCATTCTACTGAGAATGATTTTTGACAGGTTTATGAATAAGCTAAATAAATTAATTATTTAGCTTGTGTTTCATACAATGTTCATGTTTGTTTTAAAATGCCAAAATATGGAGGTTTCCATTAGGCAAATGAATATCTGTATTTAAGGAATGGTGGAAAAAACTTTGCTAAATTGCTGTACTTTTGCTGTCAACAGAGACATACTTATTACTGATTTTGATCCTACGATCACTTATGATGGAATGTGCTCTGAAGTGAGGGATATGTGCAGTTTACAGCAGGATCAACCTATTACTCTGAAATGGATTGATAATGAAGGTAAGAAAACTTATTGTTTATAAACAATTTTAATTGTGCTTTGTACAGTGTAAACAAATACAAAGTTGTAGACTGAACAAATGAGAGATGTTGGTAAAGTGCAGACCAGGAAAAAATGTGATTGGGGAGAATTGCAAAATCTTGTAAGTCATAAAGGCCTTGGAATAAGTGATGTGTTTTACTTCCATGGCTTCACATATTGTTTTCTCGATTATTTTCCAATCAGCCTGTTCAGAGATGTCATTACTTGCCTCTGGATTAGGTAGATCTTGAACCAGGACCTTCTGACTCAGTAGGGACACTACCACAGCCCCACAGAGACACCATTAAACTCCAATTTTGCCCTTGGACATTGGGGTTCAAACACGTGCTATGTATGTGGCAACCATTTCAATGGTGGGTTGATGAAATTTTCCTTATGGTTGTTTAAGTTTGCCTGGTTCTATGAAAGCTTAAAGGAAGGCAAGGCAATATTTCTCAAAAAAATGTCCTTTTACTTGAAATTTCAACTAAATTCAGCATTTGATATGGTATCCAGGCGAGCTGCTATATCCAACAACAAATTAATTTCAGGCAGCTTCACTTGCTGGTTTATGCTTTTGAAATGTGCCTTGAAATTAATAAGCAAATTTCAATCTTTTGAAGTCCTTGAAAACTGAAATTAAGATTCTGTCCTGTGCCTGCTTATATGTTACAATAAGACTTTATAATCTCAGTCATCAGAAATCTTCTAAGCAGACAAAGAGCAAGTTTTTGTTTAGTATTGCTATGTTTATTCACTTTGTAGTATAGAACATTTAAGTATCGCTAGAAAAACAGACAAGCTGTTGAAGATTTTCAGTATAACCCATCAGGACTGAATTGGACGTGTACCAAGTTTTTAAGGGGAGCAACAACCATATGAAGAAGATAATCAATACAGTAAAATTATAATTAGGCAAACACAGGATGCCCAGCCACAAATGTATTAAGTGGAGCTTCAAGATAGTTGAGGAAAGCCTTATGTAACTCGATTTTTGTTCTTTATACATGGAATTCATTTGAAGGCAAATAAAGACCGTGAACGAGTAAATATAACAAAAACACTTATTTTGTTTGTTTCAATTTGTTCATGTTACAGTCGTGTTTATACCAGACCAGACCCTCTCCAAATATTTAAGAAATTAGTTGAAACCCTACCTTTTATATTTGCCTTTAAAGTAAGATGAAGTGCTGTGTTCCAGAAGCATTTTGACTGGTCAAACTACTCTGTTAAGCAAAACAATTTATTCACACATTATAGTTAAAATACAGCAGGAGAAAGAAGCGTTTAGAATAACCTAACTCGATTGGAAAACTTAACAGATTAACAGATAGAGTAACTGTTACTCATTAGCTGTTACAATATAGTAACATCCCATAAACACACCCCTTCGCAAAAAGGCAAAGTCAGAAGTCCTGTGTAACCCTGTGGTAGAGAGACAGAAAAAAAAATCAAAGGAAAACTCAGAGTAGCAGCAAAGGGACATTTACTGCAGCTGCCAACCCTGCCCAGACTCCAACAGCAACTGCTTTAAGCTAAAAAAAAAACTTGAAATCCTGGTCTGGGAGAGCTGGCCACACCCATCCGATCTGCCTCTTCCAACTTTAAAAAAGGCTTCAAGGTCCCACAAGTTGTTTACTTTACCATAGACTACTCAATACTTAATACTTAATTCAATCTCTCTTAAAAGAAACCATAATGAAAAGCCCATTTTATAGCGACAGTGTTGTCACAATAGCCTGACCTTGTTCACTGAAAGGCACTGAAAAATATTGAGAGTTAACTCTGTAAAAACTGAAGTCCTATTTTTCTGCTTGAAGTTCTGTCTTCAGATGAGTGCAAAATTGTCCACCATGTCACTAATACAGTCAAAAATATTTTCCACATGTTTGTTGTTATGGACCAGGTCAGACCCCTTCAGAATATTCTAAGAAGGTAGCCTAGACTCTAATCTTTCCTTAATTTAAAGGCAGATGTGAAGTGGGTGTTCCAGGTGTGATATAACTGGTCAAACCACTCAGTCTTAAGCAAAACAGAATTTACTTAAACACTACAGTCGGAGCATGTGCAAAAGAAAGTGGAATTTAGAATAAGTTAACTAATGGAAAACTTAATAGACCTGATAACTATTGCTAATTAACTGTTCCAATACAGTAACATCCCATAAACGCACCCCTTGGCAAAAGGTTAAATTCAAACACAAACTCTCTCAGACAGGAGGGAACAACATCTAGAGAGAGATTTCAGAGAAAGATACAGGAATTCTTCACTGAAGCTTGCGTCGCTTCTGGACTCTGACGTGTGTGACTGCTCCAGCTAAAACAAAATATAAAAAACCTGATCTTGGAAAACTGGCCACTCCCCTTCCATTGTTAAAGTAGACTCTTTGGCACCTGTGCTTTTACGATCTCTCTTCAAAAAAGGGACAAAATAACTTTTTTTAAAGTGATAGCATCATCACCTTTTAGACTATGAAATCCCAGTTTATCTTTACAGCTTTTGCGGTTTCAGCTTGGGAAATGCAAGGGTGAATGGGTAAACGTTAGCGAGTTTTGAGAAGGTTTGTAGCTCAGGTTGAGCTACATCCAGATTTGCTCGCTGAGCTGGAAGGTTCATTTCCAGACGTTTTGTCACCCGACAGGGAATATCTTCAGTGGGCCTTTGGGCGAAACACTGCTGATGGTTTCTGCTATTTATATGTTTGGGTTTCTTTTGGGTTGGTGATGTCATTTCCTGTTCTTATCCTCGGGGTGGTAGATGGGGTCTAAATATAGAGTTCGACCCCATCTACTATCCCCTCTGAGAAAACAAACAGGTAATGACATCACCACAGGAAATGGCATCACCAATTCAAAGAAACCCAAATATATATAGAAAGCAGAAAGCCCATTGAAGATGTTACCTAGTAGGGTGACGAAACGTCTGAAAATGAACCTTCCAGTTCAGCGAGTAAACCTTGATTGAAATCTTGTCCATTTTCCTGATCTATATCTCAAAAATGCTGGAGGTCATAGAGATGATCTTTCTTAACCTATTTGTGAAGCACTATGGAATCTTGGGCTTCACTAAGACAAGCAGCAGGTTTATCTGTGCCATCCATGTTTGTGAAGATCATGGTGGTGACATGGCAGATGAGCCCCAGCTGGATAGAGGAAATGCTTCAGTGATATCCTCAAGGTCTCACTGGTGAAGTTCAGCATTCCCACAGACACCTGGGAATCACTGGCCCAAAGCCCTTCCAAATGAAAGAGGAGCACCTGGGAAGGCATCAAGCACCTGGTGACTTGTCACTGAGAAAAAGCGGAAACCAGCAAAATTCGCGCTGCCTCACCAACACACCATTCATCTTTTCCTGTGACCACCTTCAGCCCCAAATGTAAAAGTAATTGCAGTTGCCAGTGAATGAATGAATGAGTGATGTGTTCCTTGCTTCTCTTAGCACCGATGCATAGTTCAGCTTAGAACATTGCAGTGTGATCTGGTAAAAGCCAGTAAAATGGTCTGGTCTAATCCATATTAAAATTGTCTCTCGATGCATCTTTTTGTAGGACCTAGGCATGACTACTTCACAGCTAATTATGTTATTGCTGCCATAACTGCTGGTTATTCACTGTGCAGAAAATGATAAGTTGTTTTTATTCAGTTGAGCCATCCTTTGCTGCAGGTCTATCTGTGATTTTGTGCTCTAGCAAATCTGGCGTTGCCAATCTGCAACTTTGGTTCATCACGGGTATTCTTTATTTGAACTCCTGATAATGGAAATGGCTTGTAGGTTTGGATTATCTGGATTTGACTCATTGTAATTTCACTGTAGTTGGTAAGTCATCTCAGGCTGATCACGGCATTGCCATGAAGAATGCACCAAGGCAAACTTAATGGCTAAGGTTTTGTTTGCATTTGAATCTGGAAAGTCAGCTCAGTGGTCATGGCATTGCCAAGGGGAATGCAGTGGAATGACTGTTCCCTCAGTTTTTGTTTGCTTAATAAAAGCACAATGCATGAACATGCTCTCTGTGAGCAAAGGATATAGCCTGCATGTAAGTTTCTGTTATTTGTGTCACTTGTAAGTGAGCTACACTTGTAAGTGAGCTACACTATGAGCGTGACTGATCTTCAATTATGAGGAAGTGAGGACTGCAGATGCTAGCGATCAGAGTCGAAAGTGTGGTGCTGAAAATGCACAACAGGTCAGACAGCGTCCGAGGAGCAGGAGAGTCGGTGTTTCGGGCGTAAGTCCTGATGAAGGGCTTATGCCCTCCATATTGAACCTCCTGCTCCTCGGATGCTGCCTGACCTGCTGTACTGATCATAAATTATGATGTGGAGGTGCTGGTGTTGGACTGGACTGGGCTGGACAAAGTTAACCTGGTGTTGTGTGATTTTGATCTTAAATTTAGATGTTAGTGCAATTCTTACTACGTTTGGGATTGATTAGCAGTCAGGTGAGGGGCCAACCAATGAACGCCCTCTTTTTCATGCTGCACAATCTGTTGTTTTCTTTGTGTTTTGGCATTCCTGTGGTTCTGTTCTGATGAGTAGAAGCAGAAAATCTTCAACAGCATGTCTCTTTTCAGTGATATTTAAATATGTTCAAGCATTACCTAAGTTTGATGAGTATGTAGAAACTTTTTTCATTTGAGCAAGTGGCTAAACAAATGAAACAGCCGGTGACCATATGGATGTTGTTGATCTAAACTAAGTTGGTAAGTAATGTTAGTGAGGTATATGGCTCCCTGTCGGAGGAGGTATCTGGGGAATGTGAGGAGGTGAAAATTGCCATCTTGTCATGCAAATCATATAATGTGGAAGCAGGTCATTCAGACCATCAAGTTCATGCCGATCTTGAGAGGAACATCCCACTCACATCCCTGTAACCCTGCATTTCCCATGGCTAATCCACCTAGCCTGCATATCACTGGGCAATTTAACATGGCCAATCTATCTAACCTGCATATCCTTGGACTGCAGGAAGAAACCAAAACTCTTGGAGGAAACTCAAGCAGACGCTGGGAGAATGCGTAAACTCCACGCAGTCATCTGAAGGTGAAATTGAACCTGGGACCCTGACACTGCTGAGCCATCATGCTGCCCCTGAGTGCATGTAAGCTAGTACCAGAAGCCTAGGAGACAACGTTTAGGATTCTCAGGAGGGAATCTGGTCAAATGTACGTAGAGTGTGAAAGGATCAAACAACGTAGTTTTGGTAGGTGGATAAGGGCATTGAAAGTAGATCAATCGTATAATGCTCTTAAAGAAAGGATTATTTTGGAGGTTTCTATCCTCTGCCTCAAGTTCATGCTTCAATCAAGCTACCCCTTAAATGTTGTCAATGTGTCTGATTCCACCATCTCCACTGCATTCCAGGCACCCATCACGCTCTGTGTGAAATATTTTCCCCACATTTCTTCCCTAAACATTCCCCCTGTCATCTTGAATCTGTGTCCTCTTGCAATTAACTTTTCCCCCCATCTATGTCCCTTATAATTTTGGAGGCCTCTACCAGGTCACCCCTCAGCTTCATCTTTCCAGTGAAAACGGTTCAAATTTATCCAACCTCTCCATCTTTACACCTCCTTCAAAGCATCCGCATTCTTCTGGAAGTGTGGCGACCTGAACTACATGCAATATTGACAATGTGGCTGAGTTAAAGTTTTTTTGTACTGTTGTAACATGGCTTGCCAACTTTTATATTCAAGGCTCTAGCCAGTGAAGGCAAGGGTGGCGTATGCCTCCTTGAACACCTGTGTTGCCACTTTCTGGGATCTGTCGACCTGTACATCCAGGTCCCTGTGTAGTTCAATGCTCCTAAGGGTTCTGCCATTTATTGGATAATCCACACCTGAATTTGATCTTTCAAAATGTATCACCTTGCATTTGTCCAGATTAAACTCAATCTGCCATTTCTCTGCCCAAATCTGTGATCTATCTATATCCCACTGTAACCTTCGACAATCTGCCTCAGAATCTGCAACTCCACTGATTTGGTGCCATCTGCCAATTTAGTAATCAGACCACTGACGTTGTCTTCCATATTATTTATTTATATATTGCAAGCAACCAAGGTTCCAGCACTGAATGTTGCAAAAATTCACAAGTTACTCTTTTTCAATCTGAAAACACCCTTCCACCGTTACGGTCTTTGATGACAAGACTAGTTTTGTATCTATCTTTCCAGTCAGCTCATGCCAGATCCCATGAGTCTGTACCTTCTGTACCAGCTTGCCATGAAGTACTTTATCAAACACCTTACTAAAGTCCACTTAGATGCCATCCACTACCCTTTGCTCATCAATCATTCTTGTCACTTCCTCAAAAAGCTCAATTAAATTGGTTAAATATGACCTTCCCAGCACAAACCCTTGACGCTTATCACTAACAAGTCCATTCACTTCCAAATGTGAATAATCCCAGCCTCACGTTATCTTCTCCAGTAGCTTCCCACCACTGACATCAGGCTCACTGGCCTGTAAGTACCTGGATTATTTCTGTTGTCCTTCCAAAACAAAGAAACAACACCTGCCACTCTCCAATCCTCTGGAACCCTGTCAGAGGCTGAAGAGTATGCAAAGATACCTGTCCAAGCCCCTTCTATTTCCTCCCTTACCTCCCATAGGATCCTGGGGACCTATCTACCTTGATGCATTTCAAGACACCCAGCACTTCCCCCTTCATTGAGAGTATTCCCATACCTTTCCCTAACCTCAATATCCCTTATTAGATTAGATTAGATTAGATTATTTACAGAGTGGAAACAGGCCCTTCGGCCCAACATTAAGTCCACACCGCTTCAATCAAGCATGTTCTTAATTACTACCTCTGGCTCTACTCAGAACTTCCCTCCTTTATCCTTGAGTGGGCCTAATCTTTCTCCAGCTACACTCTTGTTCCTAATTTATGCCTCGGGATTCTCCTTAACACTGCTGGCCAAGAACATTTCATAGCCTATAAAAACTGAAAGAACTGAGGATGCTGTAAATCAGAAAGATAAACAGAAATTGCCGGAAAAGCTCAGCAGGCCTGGCAGCAACTGTGGAAAGAAGTCAGCGTTAACATTTCAAGTCAACTGACTCATCATCAGAACTGATGGTAGCTAGGGAAGTGTTGATTGATATGCAGAAGGTAGGGGGAAAGGAGTAAATGATAGATGGGGATTGAACGCAAAGAGATAAGAACAGTTGGACAGACAAAAGAATGAAAAGGCTGGGAGGGTGAATAGCTATTTATGGAGACTGTTAATATCTAGCAATGGGTTATGTTTAATAGCAGACTGTGAGATAACAAAATCAGCTGTGTGGGGGTTTGAGTGAGGACATGAGAGAGCTGATTAACTCGATACTGAGTCCAGAAGGCTGCAGGGTCCCCAGGTGGAAATGAAGTGTTGTTCTTCCAACTTGCACTGAGCTTTGCTGGAGCACTGCAGCAAGCCTGAGATGAGATATTGGTCTGGGAACAGGATGGTGTGCTGAGGTGGCAGGCAACTGAAAGCACACGAGCCTTTTTTGCAGACAGAATGTAGTTCACCTCGTTTATACCTTTATCCCCCCAATGTAGAATAGACCACATGGTGAGCAGGAAATGTAGATTATGTGAGTGCAGGTAAAGCACTACTTCACCTTGAAGGTGTGTTTGGGCCTTTCGATACTGAGGAGGAAGGAAGTAAATGTTTGGATGTGAAACCTTCTGCCGTTGCTGGGGAAGGTGCTGTGTTGCTGTTGGGTGTGTTGGGAGTAAAGGAAGAGGAGACCAGGACGTCCAGAAGGAAAGGTCCCTGCGGAAGGCTGACAAGGGAAAGGAGGGGAATATGTGTCTGAGAAGGGAGGGTAGGGACCCCAATCCCCCCACATCTGGTGTTATCTCACAGTCTGCTATTAAATATAATCCATTATTAGCCACTCAGTCCCCATTAATAGCTCTTCACCCTTCTAGCCAGATTGTTATCCATTCCTTCATCTGTCCAAGAGCTATAGAGTCAGAGTTCTACAGCGGGAAAACAGACCCTTCAGTCCAACTCGTCTATGTCGACCAGATATCTTAACCTAATCTAGTCCTATGTGCCAGCACTTGGCCCATATCCCTGTAAACCCTTCCTATTCATGCATCCATGCAGATGCCTTTTAAATGTTGTAATTGTACCCGCCTCCACCACTTCCTCTAGCAGCTCATTCCATACATGGACCACTTTCTATGCAAAATGTTGCGCCTTAGGTCCCCTTTTGAATCTTTCTCCTCTCACCCTAAACCTATGTCCTCTTGGTCTGGACTCCCCCACCTTGTCTATTCACCATATCTGTGCCCCTCATGATTATATAAACTTCTGTATGATCGTCCCTCAGCCTCCAATGCTGCACGGAAAACAGCTTCAGTCTATTCAGCATCGACCTGTAACTCAAATCCTCCAACCCAGGCAATATCCTTGTAAATCTTTTTTCTTCTCTCTCTCACTTTGGGCTCTATTCCCACCTATTGTTTACTCCTTACCCTCTTCCCTCATTCTATCTTTCGCGCATACACTAACATTTCCTCAGAACTGATGATAGATAGGAAAAAGTCATTTGACTCGAAACATTAACTTTCTGATTTCTCGCCACAGATACATTTCATAGCTCCTTATAGTTCTCCTAACTCCCTGTTTAAGCTCCTTCCTACTTTTCGTATATTCTTCAAAGAATTTGTTTTTAATTGTCTGGACTTTGGGTGTGCTTCCTTTTTTTTGACTAAACTGATAATTTCCCCTGTCATCATAGGGTCCCAAGTCTTACCATTCCTGTCCTTTTATTTTGACAAGAACATGCCTGGCCTTCACTCTAATCAACTAGTCTTTAGAAGACTTCCACATGGCTTTAAACTAAATGGGGGGAAAATTAAAAAAAAAACAACGTAGAGGAGATGAGAATGCAGATGGTTACCAGACCATAAAGGTGAGGGACAGAACAGGTGTCTTTATGCACCAAGAAATTTTTTTAAAAAGTAGGGAAATTTAACAGTGGAACAAACTTAAGAGCTCTGTAAATAAATGCACAAAGCATGCGAAACAGAATTAATTAGTTAATAGTGCACATAGAAACAAATGGGTACGATCTGGTAGCAATTACTGAGACGTGCTTACAAGGACATCAGGTCTGTGAATTGAATATCCGGGGTACTCAGCGTTTTGGAAAGTTCGACTGAAAGGAAGATGAAGCGGTACGGCCTTGGAAGGAAGAGGTCACTGCTGTCATGAGAAATGGCATAAGCACAGGCAATCAAGATGAATCTGTCAGGGTCGAAATATGAAACAACAAAGGGAAAAAGTACTTGGTAGGAGTAATCTATCAGTCCCAAATAGTTCTACAGTGTAAAGCAGGAAATACTAGAGGCTTGCAAAAAAGGAACAGCAATAATTATAGATGATTTTTATCATGCACATAGATTGGAAGAATCAAATCAGCAAGGATAGCTGTTTGTTTGCATTAGAGAAACAGGCTACTATGGATTTGATATTGTGTATTGAAGAGAGATTAATTGATGACATCCAAGTTAAGGATCCTTCAGGTGAGAATGCGTGTCAGATATGGGCAAGTAGGGAAAGAGTTAAATTTTGTGAAACAAGAGGTTCAGCTGAGCATGACTCAGATCAGATAAGAACTTGCAGTTAACAATAGGGTGCTGGAGGCAATGTTAATGGATTAACAAGGTGAAAAAGCATTCATTATGTAGAGCCATTCAACAATATTGGAAGCATAAAGTGAGTTAACAAGGGGAAAAGTATTCATTGTGAAACCAGTTAACAACATTCATTGCATAACAGCAGATGGCTTAATCTTTACTATTAACACTCACTGATTGTAACAGTCACCCAATCAATATGTATGTTGCTTTATCTGGATGCTCCTCACTGTAAGTGACGATATAATTCATTCAGGAAACTGCTGTTCCAGAGAGGACAGAGAACTCATGTCCCTGTGCACATGAGCGATCATTCTCTCCCTCCCTCCAGGTCCCAGAATAAAGATGACGAAGGTAAAACTATACAATGTCTCTGAGCATTTTGCTTCGACTGAGGTGGGAACTGGACGACACGGGGAGTGGTGACCATAGTATGATAAAATTCAAAATTCAGGTCAGGGGTGAGAAAATGGACTCCCACAGTAGTGTTCTGGAATTAACTACAGGAAATTACATAGGCATGAGGACAGATTTGGCCTGGGTAGATTGGGCGAGAAGGTGAAATGATAAGACAGCAGATAAACAGTGGCAGATGTTTAAGTAGCTACTCAATTCCTCATAACTAAAATAACATTCCGGGTTTATCAAGATGGAGGACAGGAAAAAAGTTTGGATGTAAGAGTTTCTCCTTTTTTTTTTGAGATATCTTAGGTGTTAAAGGTGAATTCCTTGAATTACATGAGCAATAATTACTGTTTTATAAACTGCTGCATTACTTTGGAACAAAAAAAAGATCAAAACAAAAGCATTTAAAAAGGAGGACGAGAACAAAGACAGTGGCCATATGGTCAGTGAAGAGAAACAGAGAAAGAAACCTCTACACTGCTGTCTGGCACAGCAGGGACTCAGCACAGCTATTGCCTTTTGAGTTTAAGTATTTCTGGACATCAGTATGGATCTAAGAATAATTAACGAACAGTGAAATTTGCAGCTGACCTTGGAGGAGCATGTGGGGGAGAGCTGACAGCACAGGAGCAGATAATTACATCGTTTTTACGTGTAATCTAGCTGTCTTTTTAAATAATGAATAGTGTGGGTTATTTTTGGTTGATGTTTTATTGAGGTCAATCTCTTGACTAAACTTCAAAAATGTAAAACGTGGTAATAAGTTAGCCTGGAGCAGTAAGATTCTGCAATTTTCTGTAGAATAAGGTGCAAAGCTGGCCTTTAGGAGAGTGATGTGCTATTTCTGTTGAATGTGGGAGATGAGGGAGAATTTCTATGTTACTCTTGATTATGATAGCAATAAATGTGTTTGATTGCGAATCCTATCAGATCACATAGATCGGTTGGAGCGGCAGTTACAGGCAGTGAAGAATTGGCAGGAGCTGTGGGTGTGATGAACGGCAGTTATTGGAAGGGAGAAAAGCTACTGAAACAGTCAGTTGGATGGGTTGTCGCCAGGAAAGGTAGGAGAGGGAGGCAAGTAGTGCAGGAGTCTCCTGTGGCTATTCCCATTACAAACAAGTATGCTGTTTTGGAAAATGTAGGAGCTGATAGATTCGGAATTGCAGCACAAATGTCCAAGTTTCTGGTACCGAGAATGGCTCTAAAGTAGTGAGTGGTATGTCCGGTTCCAAGCGATTGTGGTAGGGGACTGTCTAGTCAGAAGCATTGACAGACGTTTCTGCTGCCGACAGCGAGAAATCACAATGGTGTTTTGCCTTCCTGGTGCCAGGATCAAGGATATCTTTTGAGAGACTGCAGAATATTCTCAAAGCGGAGTGGGACCAACAGGAGATCATTGTACACGTTGGAACCAATAACATAGGAAAGAAAAAGGATGAGATTCTGAAGGGAGAATATAGAAAGTTAGGCATGAATTTTAAAAAGGAGGTCCTCAAGGGTAGTAATATCTGGATTACTCTTGGTGCCAAGAGCTAGTGAAGGCAGGAATGGTTTGATAGAGCAGATGAATGCAAAGACAGTGGCCAAGAGTTAGTGCAGCGGAGTAAGGTTAACATTTTTTGATTATTGGAATCTCTTCTGGGTTAGAAGTGACCTGTACAAGAAGGATAGATTGCGTATGAATTGGAAGGGGACTAATATACTGGCAGGGAGATTTGCTCGAGGTGCTCAGGAGTATTTAAACTAGTGATGGGACTCAGGAAGATAGTGAGGAAAGAGACTAGTCTGAGATTGGTACATTTGGAAAAAAGAGCAAGTCAAACAGCCAGGGAAGGCAGGAACAAAGAGAATGAGGTAAACTAAACTGCATTTATTTCAATGCAGGAGGCCGAACAGGGAAGGCAGATGAACTCATGCCATTAGTTAGGAGCATGGGACTGGGATGTCATAGCAATTATCGGGACATGTCTCAAGGATGGACAGGACTGGCAGCTTAATAAGATAAAGGGGGGCAAGAGAGGAGGGGGATGGCATTTCCGATAAGGGACAGCTTCACTGCTATACTTAGGGAGGATATTCCTGGGAATACATACGTCCAGGGAAGTTGTTTGGATGGAGCTGAGAAATAAGAAAGGGATGAATACCTTATTGGGATTGTGCTTTAAATCCCACAATAGTCAGAGGGAAATTGAGAAACAAATTTGTAAGGAGAACTCAGTTATCTGTAAGAATAATAGGGAGGCTTTGGTAGGGGATTTTAACTTTCCAAACATAGGCTGGGACTGCCATAGTGTTAAAGGTTCAGATGGAGAGGAATTTGTTAAGTGTCTACAAGAAAATGTTCTGATTCAATTTGTGGGTCTACCTACTAGAGAAGGTGCGAAACTTGATCTACTCTTGGGAAATAAGGCAGGGCAGGTGACTGAAGTGTCACTGGGGGAGCCCTTTGGCACTAGCGACCATAATTCTATTAGCTTTAAAATAGTGATGGAAAAGGATAGACCAGCTCAAAAAGTTGAAGTTCTAAATTGGAGGAAGGCCAACTTTGATGGTATTAGGCAAGAATGTTCAAAAGCTGATTGGGGGCAGATGTTCGCATGTAAAGGGACAGCTGGAAATTGGGAAGCCTTCAACAGTCCAGAGACACTGTTTGCGATGAATGACAAGGCAAGGCCAGTAGGTATAGGGAATGCTGGATGACGAGAGAAATTGAGATTTTGGTCAATAAAAAGGAGACGGCATATGTCAGCTATCGACAGCGGAGATTGAGTAAATCCTTAGAGTGTAATCAGGAGGGCAAAAAAGGGGCACGAGATGGTTTTGGCAAATACGATTAAGGAGAATCTCAAGGGATTTTAAAAATACATTTAGGACAAAAGGGTAACTAGGGAGAGAATAGGACCCCTCAAAGATCAGCACGACCGCTTGTGTGTGGAACTGCAGGAGGTGGGGGACATAATAAATGAGTATTTTGCATCAGTGTTTACTATAGAGAAGGACATGGAAGATACAAAATGTGGGGAAATCGATGGTGACATTTTGAAAAATGTCTGTTACACAGGAGGAAGTGTTGGATGTCTTAAAATGCATCAACATGGATAAATCCCCATGATCTGATCAGGTGTACCCTAGAACTCTGTGGGAAGCTAGGGAAGTGCTTGTTGGGCCCCTTGCTGAGGTATTTATATCATTCGTCACAGGTGAGGTGACAAAAGACTGGAGGTTGGCTAACGTGGTGCCACTATTTAAGAAAGGTGGTAAGGAAAAGCCAGGCAACAATGGACAGGTGAGCCTGACATCAGTGGTGGGCAACTTTTTGGAGGGAATCCTGAGGAGCAGGGTTTACATGTATTTGGAAAGGCAAGGATTGATGAGGGATAGTCCACATGGCGTTGTGCATGAGAAATGTCTCACAAACTTGGTTGAGTTATTTTTTAAGCAACAAATGATTGAAGGCAGAGCAGTAGATGTGACCTGTACAGACTTAAGTAAGGTGTTCGACAAAGTTTCTCGTGGTAGACTGGATAACAAGGTTTGATCACATGGAATACAGGGAGAACTAGCCATTTTGATACAGAACTGGCTCAAAGGTAGACCAGAGGGTGGTGGTGGAGAGTAGCTTTTTGGACTAGAGGCCTGTGACCAGTGGTGCATCACAAGGATCGGAGCTAGGTCATTGGCATAAATGTTTTGTACGTGAACATAGGAGTATAGTTAGTAAGTTTGCAGATGCCACCAAAATTGGTGGTGTAGTGGACAGTGAAGAGGGTTACCTCAGATTACAACAGGATCTTGACCAGATTGTCCAATGGGCCAAGGAATGGCGGTTGGTGTTTAATTTGGATAAATATGAGCTGCTGCATTTTGGACAGGCAAATCGGGGCAGGAATTACACACTTAATGGCAAGATCCTAGGGAGTGTTGCTGAACAAAGAGACCTTGGACTGCGGGTTCATATGTCCCTTGAAAGTGGAATCTCTGCTAGATAGAATAGTGAAGAAGGCATTTGGTATGCTTTGCATTGTTGGTCTGAGCATTGAATATAGTAGTTGGGAAGCCATTTTGCAGCTGTACAGGATATTGGTTTGGCCAGTTTTGGAATATAGTGTGAAACAAGATGACAAGGGTGAGAGGGGAAAGATTTCCAAGGGATCTAAGGGGCAACTTTTTCATACAGGGTAGTGTGTGAATGGAATGAGCTGCCAGAGGAAATAGTGGAGGCTGGTACAATCTCACCATTTTAAAAGGCAATGGGATGTGTTTCTGAATAGGAAGAGTTGAGAAGGATATGAGCTAGGTGCTTTCAAATGGGACTAGATTGATTTAGGGTATCTAGCTGCCATGGACAAGTTGGACCAAAGGGTCTGTTTCCATGCTGTAAATCACTATGACTCTGTATTCCAATGAGAATGAAAGATGGTAAGTGGGGAAAAAAAAAATTCATAGCTAAACAATAAGGTCAAGGACAACATGAAGTCAAAAGCTAAGGTATACCATATTGCAAGGCCAGTGGCAGGATGGCAGATTGGGAAACTTTTGAACACAAAGGGATACTAAAAAATTAAGAGTTAAGATAAATTATGAAAGAAAACTAGCACAATATATCAAAAATAATAGCAGAAGCTTCTATAGGTATATAAAAGGAAAAGGAGTTGCTAATGTGAATGTTGGTCCCTTGGTAGATGAATCTGGAGAGTTCATAGTGGGCAACACTGAGTTGACAAAGATGCTGAATCTTGGATGCTGATATTTTCACGGAGGACAGTACTACCATTCCTGTTGGAACGGGGAAGTCAGGAGTTGTAGATAAGAAAGGACTTAGAACAATCAATAGGGAAAAGGTACTAAGCAATCTACTGGGATTGAGGACAGATAAGTCCCCTGGGCCTGATGGCCTGTATCTGAGAATATTAAAGGAAGTAGTAGCAGGGCTAGCAGATCCATTGGTTACAATATTCCAAAATTCCCTGGACTTAGAAAAGGTTCCAATGGATTGGAAAATGGCTAATAAAACACCCATATTCAAAAAAGGAGGGAGGCAAACTGTGCGTAATTGCTGACCAGTTGGTTTACCATCTGTTGCTGGGAAAGTGTTTGAAATAATTATCAAGGAAGTAGTATCAGGATGTTTGAAAAGTCAAAGCACTATCAATCAGAGTCAGCATGGTTTCATGAAGGGCAAATCATACTTGACTATTTTGCGAGTGTTCTTCAAAGAAGCAACAAGCAAAGTGGATAATGGGAATGCTGTAGATGTAATTTATCTGGACTTCCTGAAGGTGTTTAAGTCAATTGTCAGAAAGGCAAATGCAATGATGGCATTTAATTTGAGATGACCTGAATATAAAAGCAAACATGTACTTATGAGGCTCTGTAAGGCTCTGGTCAGACCCCACTTCGAGCATTGTATGCAGTTTTGGGCCCCATATCTCAGGGAGGATGTTGGGAAGATGATTCCATTGATAGGAGAGACTAGGACCTGAGGGAATAAGGGAAGAGTAAAGGGAAAACCTTTTAGAACAGAGATAAGGAGAAACTTCTTCAGCTGGAGAATGGTGAATCTATGGAATTCATTACCACAGAAAGCTGTGGAGGCCAGGTCATCGAGTATATTTAAGACTTGAGGTTCTTGAATATTAAAAGTTACAGGAAGAAGGTGGGAGAATGGAGTTGAGAAACATAACAGCCATGATTGAATCGAGGAGCAGACTCAATAGGCTGAATGGCCTAACTTCTATTTCTATGGTATTGTGTTTGATAAGTTGCCGCACAAAAGGTTAATTCACAAGATTGGACCAGATGGAATTAGGAGTAATTAGCCTGGTTAGATGATTGGCTGATGGACAGAATACAGATTCGCGATAAATGGTTTTTTCCTATATGGCAAAATGTAACTAGTGGGGTGGCACAGGGCTTGGTCCTTGAATGCCAGCTATTTACAATCAACATTAACGAATTGGATGCAGAGATAGAAAGCTCTATAGCCACATTTGCGGACAACACAAAAATAGGTGGGACGGTAAATTTCAATGAGGATATAAGAACCTTACAAATGGATATAGATAGGTTAGGAGAGTGGACCAAAATGTAACAAAGGGATTTTAACATGGATAAGTGCATGGTCAGGCATTTGGGTCGAGAAAATGGGAAAGCAACCTATTATCTTATTGGGGAGAGACCTCGGGGTGCTCTGGTGCAGAGGGAACTAGCTGCACTCAGTCGTGAGTCCCAGAAAACTGGCATGCAGGCACAGCAGATAATAAAGAAAGTGAATGGAATGTTGGCTTTTTTCGTGAAGGGAATAGAATATAAGGGTAAGGAAAAATTGTTGAAACTCTCCAAGATATTGGTGAAACCGCACCTGGGGTATTGTGCACAGTTCTGGTCCCCTTATTTGAGGAAATATGTTGTGGCATTGGAGGCAATTGAGAGGAGGTTCACTACATTGATCCCAGAGTTATGAAGTTGTCGTATGCAGAGAGGTTGAATAGTTTAGGCCTATGCTCATTGGAAATTAAAAGGATGAGGGGAGATCAAATTGAGGTATTCAAAATGTTAAAAGATATGAATAGCATAGACATGGAGCAGATGTTTCCTCTTGTGGGGCATTCTAGCACACGAGGTCATAGTCTTAGGATAAGGAGTCGCAATTTAAAACAGAGTTGAGGAAAAACTACTTCTCCCAGGGATTGTGAATCTGAATTGGCTACCCCAAAGTGCGGTGGATGCTGGGAAAATGTTTAAATTTAAGGAGGAGTTAGACAGATTTTTTAATTGGTAATGGATTGAGGGAATATGTAGAAAAGGCAAGAAAATGGGGGCGAGGAGCATATCAACCATGATCAAATAGCAAAGATGATAAAAACTGCAGTTGCAAAATCCAAAATAGACAGGAGGCTAGAAGAACACAGCAGGCCAGGCAGCATCAGGAGGTGAAGTTGACATTTTAGGTGTAACCCTTCAAGGTTGGCCTGCTGTGTTCTTCCAGCTTCTTGCCTGTCTATGATCAAATGGCAGAGCAGACTCGATGGGCCAAATAGCCTAATTCTGCTCGTGTATGTTATGAATGTGTGTTCGATGTGAAACACCTGTATTCTCCATTTCATGCCTAATTTGGTTATAGTTGGCCTTTTCAAAGTCCACTCTTGTCTGTGTCCATAAGTACTCAAACAATGTTTGGAATTATGGTCCCTATTACCAAAATGCTCACCCACTGAAACTTTGACCATCAGCTGGGCTCGTTTCCCAGTACTAGGTGCAGTCTGCCCCCTCCCTTGTTGAACCATCCACATACTGTAGTGGTGAGAACTTATGGAAGGCAGACAGTTAAGACGACTAGATTAGCATCAGATGGTTATGTGTTGTTTCATAAAGCCAAGTTTTGCTTCCAGCACTAATTTCAATCTGTGAGGGTTAGAAATTGGGAAAAGAGAAATCCTCTGCTGGTAAGGGAATAGAAGATCTCATTGAAGATAGTAAAGCCTTACCAGAGGATAAAAAGGAAATCCATGTGGTGGAAAGAAAAGTAAAAGAGCTCAAATGTACTGTAATAAAGTGGGCCATATGAAGTGTTGGTGATTTAGAAAAAGCACCGAGAAGGTGGATGTGGAAGATAAGACAAGCCAGTGAGTTTTGATTATGTGGTAAAGGAAACCAGTGTAAGCTAAAAAGCTGCAAACCATGTACAGCCTGGTCAGGGGTTAATTGAGAAAAATATTCTAGATCTCTTTAAAGAATTTACTTGTGAGGGTAAGTGTCGGCGAAATTAGCCCAATAAAGTAGAGACCCCACAAGCCAGATCAGGTGAAATCGACAAGCTGTTTATCACAAGCGATATCACCGACGAGAAATTGACTAGGCTGACAGAGAACTGACAGTCTGTTCAGGTAGATCAAGGGTTCTGTTCCTCGAGTTGAGGATGGAGCTGGTTTTATCAGAATCTTGTGCAATAAGGTTAATTAAAATGGAGAAAGATACAATGTATTTGTAAATTAAGTAATTCAGTTAATGATGATAATTGGAAAAGAGTTATTGGAAGAATGTCCTGATTGTCAATACAATGTAACATACTGACAGTATCAATGAGTTCTTGATGGGATCAGGAGATTTCAGTTCTCTTTGCAGGTAGGTGAGAATCTCTCTTTTGAAACAGGTGCTACCATTGTACCTGTCCTGGGAGCGAGGTCCTTGGGGGTGCCTGGCCTGCTCATTGTGTGACTTTGGTATTGCTGTATTATGAGACTGCCCTTGGGACTTTGGGACAGCTGTGTTGACTGGGTATTGTTAGTGTGATTTGGGAAGTGTATTCCCTTGTCTGTGAGAGGTGTCTGGTTTCACTTGTCAGCCTGTTTGGTCATTGCTGAGGCATTCTGGCTGTTTCTGGTATAGTTTGGCCAAGTTTGCTTTCCTGTGTTCTGTGTGGGCTTACTATGGGTCGGCAGGATGGCACATCTTTTCCCACCGTAAGGTTTACTTACTTGGGTCAGGAGGAATAGGTAAAGAAATTAAGATTTTGAGGGATATGGCGGTAAGTCAATCTTTAGCAAGAGAGTTAAAAATCCCAACACCAGTCCAAAAGATTTATTTGGAGGCGCTAGCTTTGGAAGTGCTGCTTCTTCAGGTGGTTGTGGAGCAGAATCATATGACAGAATTTATAGCAGCAAGATTACAGTGTCATTGGAATGTAATATTTAACAAATTTAGCTTGAGTCTTTCATCTTTGAGTGATCATGTTAGTTTTGGTTCCTTCATATGTAAATCCCAGAACATGTTAAAAGTTTTATTTTTGAGATTGCTTTTAACAATAGGTGTCATCTCAGCTCAGACAATGCATTGAAGGTGTGAAGTGAAAGTCTGTCTGTGTCCCAATGTTTGATTGTATTTGATTGTATTCTTAAAGTGGCATTCACAGAACTTTACATGGATTTAATCAGTTTTTGAGCAAAACAAAGTGTAATCCTGCAAGTACAAATTTACTCCATCAACCTGTGTCTCTGTCTCTGTGTGCGGGTGTGTGTAGTGCAGTGGTCGTACCTGTAGTGCGACATGAACTCAAGGTCCCGGTTGAGATCACACCCATGGGTACTGAACTTGGCTATCAGCCTCTGTTTGGCACTTTCCGTTGTTGACTGTCCCAAAATCTGCCTTTGAGGATGGCCACCCGAAGGTCTGAGGCCGAATGTCCCAGATTTTTGGCAAGAGATGAGCTATGTAATTCACAAGGAGTATGACCAGAAAAGATGGCAATATGTGGGTTTCATGGTGAGAAGGGCAGTGTTCGATTACATAAATGGAGGTTGGAGCGTCCTGTGCAAAGTTGTGATAATAGTAGTAGAGAAATTCTCATTTCAGAAATTAGTCTATCCTTCGTATTGATATTGCTGGATCACACCGATGGGAATGATGACTACTATGGTTGAAAAGCCAGTGAAAAATCAGGCAACTGAGATGTTACAGGAAACATATTCTGGAATTTTACCTGACTGTGGTAACAAGGTCACAAAGCCACAGGTTGAATCAGGAGGAAAAACCAAGGAATAAAGATAAGCAAGTTGAAGTTCAGTTATCAGAAACTATGATCATATGGTTGAGAGAAAAGCAAGAACAAGTGGAGGATAAAGTGGATATTTTTAGTTCAGAGAAATTAACTGAATTATAGCAGAAATCTGAAAAACTGAAGTAGTATCAAAAAGCATATACAGTAGAAGATTGAATGTATCCTAGAAGTCATGATTTGGAGATGCCTGTGTTGAACTGGAGGATACAAAGTTAAAAATCTCACAACACCAGGATGTAGTCCAACAGGTTTAATTGAAAGCATTAGCTTTCGGAGCACTGCTCCTTCTTCAGGTGGTTGATGAAGGAGCGGCACTCCGAAAGCTAGTGCTTCCATTTAAACCTGTTGGACTATAACCTGGTGTTGTGATTTTTAACCTTGTATCCAAGAATGTTATCTTCAAAATGACATCTTGATGAGGAAATGGAGTCCATCACGTAGGCAGAAGTTCACCAAGTCGCATTACTGGAAGGTTACTGAAAGGAGGTGGTGCATGTAGCATGTGAACAACCAGCAGGATGTCTTTTGAAAAGTAATAAAAAGTCATGCCAAAATGTAGAAACATTTTTATTCGCTTGGACTACATAAGCATGTGGTTGCTTTTTGCCAGACATGTGGTATGTGTCAGGTAAATGAAAAACCTCAGACAGTGGTGAAACCAGTAGCCTCAATACCTACTCCCACATTTAAGGAACCTTTTCCAAGAGTCTTAATTGATTGCATAGGACCCTTACCTCAAACAAAAAGTAAAAGTCAGTATTTGTGGATCACAATGGATGTGTCTACAAGATTTCCAAAGGCGATTCCATTATGCAATATCATGGCTAAAAGGATTTTGGAAGAGTTGCTTAAATTTTGAGTTATTGACTACCCACACAGGTACCATCATAAGGGTCATGTTTTACATGAAAATTATTAAAGGATGTTATGGATAGCTTAGGAATAAAACAAATCAAATCTCCTGCATACCATCCAGAATCGCAGTGAGCATGAGATCAGTGGCGTCAAAGTTTAAAGATTACGTTGAGGGCTTATAATCAAAACTATCCAGAGGATTGGGATAAAGGAATTACATTACAAGTTTTTGCAATTAGGATGACAGTTAATGAATCAACTAAGTTCAGTCCATTTGAATTAGTTTTTGGCATGAGGTGAGAGGACCACTGAAATTAATTAAGGAGAGAGTTCGAAGTCCGAGTTCAGAGACCACATATTTGGACTATGTTCCAAATTTTAAGGAAAAATTTAACGAGAGCAGGTGAGTTGGTTAAACAACATTGGAAGCAAACAGCACAAGATGAAGCAGGAAGCAGACTGAAATCGGAAATTGACAGTTTTGCCGCAGGAGATGAAGTGTTAGTATTACTATCAACGATAGGTAAACCTTTGAAAGGCGAGGTTTCATGGGTTATATCTAATTGAATGAGGTGAATTATTTGATAAGAACACCAGACAGAAAGTAATTGGTGTGTCATATAAATATATTCAAAAGGTATTTAATTAGGAAAGAAAGGAAAAGAAGAATGTGTTACTGGTTACAATAGAGTGAAGAACCAAGTTCAGATGATTTTGAATTGGACATTCCTCAAATTAAATTTGACAATGAAGAAGTTTTCAAAAATTAGGATAAATATTGGATTGCCTTCCAGATGAAAATCAAAATGACCTGACAGAGTAACTACCATCATATGGGGAGATATGTGGGAATAAAATGGAAAATAGTAATCTGATGAGATTAATGTAAATTTAAGAAAAGCTGTTTCAATTAATTAACATCCATATAGACTTAACCCTCTAAAGTTGGCACAGATTCACAAAGAGATTGAATGCATGCTCAAAGACAACATAATCAAAGTGAGTTGCAGCGAATGGAGCTCACCCACAGTAATGGTACCCAATGATTACATGTGGACTATCACAAGCCAATGCCGTTTTAAAAAAATCTGATTTAATATTCTTCATTTGGAAAACGGTTGAGAAGGTTGGACAGGCAACCTGTATTTCCAAGTTTGTCAAAGGATACTTGCAGGTGCCTTTATCCAAAAGAACAAAGGAAATTTTGGCTTTCATGATACTGAATGCACTGTGCCAGTTTAAAGTCATGCTATTTGGTATGAAAAAAGCACCAGCCACATTGAAAGGCTAACTAATAAAGTTATTTTGGGAATATCCAGTTGTGTGGTGTACCTCAACAGTCTGGTGGCTTTTAGTCACACGTGGAAGGAACATTTAGAGCATTAGTTAACTTCGGGAGGCAGGCTCAACAATAACCAGTTAAGAGTGAGTTCGCAAAAGCCCAAGTCACGTTCCTCGGCCATATGATTGGACATGGACAAATAGCCCCTAATGGATATGAAAACAAAGGTTATTGGGGAGTTTCACATACTATTGACAAAGCAGGACGTATGATGATTCCTGGGACTGAGTGGTTTTTATCAGCAGTTCACTACAGAATTTTAACAGTGTGGTTGCTCCAGTGCCTGACTTGAAGTAGTGTGGAAAATTTCAGTGGATGCAGGAATGTCAAAACGTATTTGCCTTTCTGAAAGCTGTGTTAACTGCTGCTCCACTGTTGGCCACACCTAATTACACCTTGCCGTTTAAGGTAGCTATAGATGCTAGTGATGTGGGTGTCAGTGCTGTACTCTTGCAAGAAGATAGAAAGACTGATTGGGTATTTTTCCAGAAAATTGAATGTTCGTGAACAGACATAATCCATAATTGACAAGTCGCCCATGAGTTTGGTATGGGTGTTGCAACATTTCAACATTTATATCACCAGTAATGTATCTGAGACAGTTGTATACACTGATCTTAACCTCTTAAAAGTTTTTGAAGATGTTTAAACATAAAAATACCAGACTGTTTAGATGGAAGCAGCCACTCAATTTGAAAATTATAGATGTGACAGGACAAGAGAATATAATTGTCGACACATTGTCGGTGCTTAGAAGAAAGACAGAGGTGTTTGTTGCCGGAGAAAAAAATGATGACTGAAATGGATTGTAATACTAAATGTTTGTATGCTTAGCGTCTATGTAATGTCTGTGTTATAATGAACTCACAGCATAAAGTTTTTGAAAATGAAGCCATCTGTCGTGTATTGATGGTTCACTTCTTTAATGGGGAGGGGGGTGTGACAATACTATGGCTTTAAAGGTGTATTTTGTCCTGTTTCTTTTCTTTAAAAATGTTGAGACAGAGGTTTCGGACAGTCTACTTCAAGCCAATGAAGTAAACAGCCTGTGAGGTCTTGGGTTTTATTTTCTCTAAAGTTGGAACAATAGAAACAGACCTGAATGGGTACAGTCAAACTCCCACAGAAACAGGACTTTTTTAATTCGGCTATCAGGTAGCTGTTGGGTTGTGAAAGCTGCTACATCTGCATCACAGTTAAACGGGTGGTTAAGAGTCTGAAAGAAGGGTTACACCCAAAAGTCAGTTTCTCCACCTTCTGAAGCTGCCAGGCTTGCTGTTTTCTCCCAAGTTCCTGTTTGTCTATCTAGGGTGGTTAAGAAGGCATTTAGCATGCTTTGCTTTGTTGCTCAGACCTTTTGAGGAGAGGAGCTGGGATGTCATAGGGGTATGGAAACAGCACGGAAATAGACCCTTTGTTTCAACTCATCCATGCCAACCAGATATCCTAACCTAATCTAGTCCCATTTGCCAGCACTTGGCCTATATCCCTGCAAACCCTTCTTATTCATATACCCATCCAGATGCTGTAATTGTATCAGCCTTCACCACCACCTCCAGAAGCTCATTGTATACATACACCACCCTCTGTGTGAAAAACGTGCCCCTTGGGTCTCTTTTATATCTTTCCCCCTCATCCTAAACCTTATGCCCTCTAGTTCTGGACTCCCCCACCCCAGTGAAAACATCTTGTCTATTGATCCTAACCATGTCCGTCATGATTTTATAAACCACGATAAGGTTACCCCTCAGTCTCCAATGGTCCAGGGTAAACAGCCCTAGCCTATTCGGTCTCTCACTGGAGCTCAACTCCTCCAACCCTGGAAACAGCCTTGTAAACCTTTTCTGAGCCCTTTCAAGTTTCACAACATCCTTCCAATAAGAGGGAGACCAGAGTCGCACAAAATATTCCAACAGTGGCCAAGCCAATGTCCTGTAAAGCCTCAACATGACCTCCCAACTTGTATACTCGATACTCTGACCAATAAAAGAAAGCTTACCAAATGCCGCCTTTACTATCCTGTCTACCTGCGACTCTACTTTTAAGGAACTATGAACCTGCACTCCAAGGTCTTTGTTCAGTCACACCCCTCAGGACCTTCAGCATTAAGTGCATAAGTCTTGCCCTGATTTGCTGTTCCAAAATACAGCAGCTCCATATTTATCTAAAATAAACTCTATCTGCCATTCCTCAGCCCATTGGCCCATGTGATCAAGATCCCATTGTACCTCGAGGTAACCACCTTCGCTGTCCACTCCACTTTCAATTTAGGTGTTATCTGCAAACTGACTGACTACACCTCTTGTGTTCACATCCAAATCATTTATGTAAATGACAAAAAGCAGTGGACTCCGCACCGATCCATGTGGCACACCACTGGTCATAGGCCTCAGTCTGAAAAGCAACCCTCCACCACCACCCTCCGTCTTCTACCTTTTTAGAGCCAGTTCTGTATCCAAGTGGCTAGTTCTCCCAGTTTTCCATGAGCTCTAACCTTGGTAACCAGTCTCCCATGAGGAACCTTGTCGAACACCTTACTGAAGTCCATATAGATCATACCCAACATTCTGCTCTCACCAATCCTCTTTGTTACTTCTTCAAAAATCGCAGTCAAATTTGTGAGACATGATTTCCCAATCACAAAGCCATGCTTACTATCCCTAATCAGTCCTTCCCTTCCCAGATACATATAAATCCTGTTCCTCAGGATTCCTGAGAGCAGCCTGTTGATATCAGGCTCACCAGTTCCCTGGCCTTCCCTTACCACCTTTCTTTATATTTTATGAACTGCTTCAGCTATTAATTTCAGTACAGTTCCTTTCACACACCCCATTGCTAAATCGGCTTTCTGCTGCCGTTCTCATAATCGTTTTGTTTATATTTGCAAACATGCAATTGATTTTTATCTTTTTGAAATTTCTATCCCTTAATGTGAGGAGCAGTTAGTTAATTTCTTTGGTGAGAAGTTATATTGCATTAAAGGAATACAAAAGTGGGCAGATTATGTAAGTTGTAAATTCATATGGCCTTTTCATTTTTCATTTACTGTTTTATCTGTGCTTTTTGCACAAATGATAGTTAATAACAAGGGTATTTCACTGAATGCTGCTTCTATACTAATAGCGAGTGATTTGGCTATTTTTCAAAAAATGACAGTTATTTTCAAAGATCTTCGTGTTAACATCCCTAAATCTCAAACTCATGAAGATCTCAAGTTCTTGACTTTTGTCCTGATTTTGTTTTACACACGTTCTGGGTTCCATTTTAACCAGTCTATTCCACATGCAGTAGATTGGCAGTCACTATCCAATGCTGCACAATTAAGACTTTGTACTCAGTGTCTTCTTCACTGGGCTGAAACATCTTGTGTCAGAGTGTGGTGCTGGAAAAGCACAACAGGTCAGGCAGCATCCAAGGAACAAGAAAATTGATGTTTTGGACAAAAGTCCTTCATCAGGAATGAGGCTGGGAGCCTGGGGGGTGGAGAGATAAATGGGAGGGGGTGGGGCTGAGGGGAAGGTAGCTGAGAGTGCAGTTGGAGGTGAGGGTAAAGATGATAGGTTGAAGGGGAGGGTGGTGCAGATAGGTGAGAAGGAAGATGGACACATGGGACAGGCCATGAGGATGGTGCTGAGCTACTAGGTTGGAACTGGGGTATGGTGGGGGTAGGGGAAATGAGGAAACTGGTGAAATCCACATTGATGCCCTGGGGTTGAAGGGTCCCGAGCTGGAAAATGAGGTGTTCTTCCTCCAGGTGTCGCATGGTAATAGAGTGATGTTGGAGGAGGCCCGGGACCTGCATGTCCTCAGCAAAGTGGGAGGGGAAGTTGAAGTGTTTGGCCATGGGGTGGTGGGGCTGATTGGTGCAGGTGTCCCGGCGATGTTCTCTGAAGCACTGTGCAAGTAGGCGTCCTATCTCCCCAGGGTAGAGACCACATCAGGAGCAACGGATGCAGTAAATGATGTGTGGAAGTGCAGGTGAAAATTTGATGGATATGGAAAGCTCCTTTGAGACCTTGGACAGTGGTGAGGTAAGAGGTGTGGATGCAGGTTTTGCAATTCCTGTGGTGGCAGGGGTAGGTGTCAGGAAGGGAGGGTGGGTTGTTGGGAGGCGTTGACCTGACAAGGTAGTCATGGAGGGAACAGTGTTGATAGAAAATGGGTAGGGGTGATGAGGGAAATGTATCTCTGGTAGTAGGGTCCGTTTGTAGATGGCGCAAATGGCGGAGGATGATGCGATGTATATGGAGGTTGGTGGGATTGGAGGTGAGGACTGGGAGGTTCTGTCATTGTTGCGGTTGGCAGGCAGAGATGGGCCGGTAGGAGGCGGTGTCTTCAAGTTGGTGCCTGGCTTCAGTGGTATAGGGGTCAATGTGCCAAACTTGGCACTGTTTCCCCCCCCCCCCCCCCCCCCCCCCCCACCTTGTCTGCTGATTTGATGGTGAGATTGGGGTTGGAGCAGGGGGAGTGGAGGGCTGAGCGTTGTGACGGTAAGAGGATGGAGTGTCTGCCCTCTCCGCCCTACTGCCCCCTCAACCATGATCTCCCCTCCCATCACCAAACCATCATTTTCCAGACTATACGCAACCTTATCACCTCAGGGGACCTCCCACCCACCGTTTCCAACCTCAGTTTAGGAACCCCGCACTGAGAAGTGGCAGATGGAGTTTAATTCAGATAAATGTGAGGTGCTGCGTTTTGGAAAAGTAAAACTTAGCAGGACTTGTACACTTAATGGTAAGGTCCTAGGGAGTGTTGCTGAACAAAGAGACCTTGGAATGCAGGTTCATAGCTCCTTGAAAGTGGAGTCGCAGGTAGCTAGGATAGTGAAGAAGGCGCTTGGTATGCTTTCTTTTATCGGTCAGAGTATTGAGTGCAGAAGTTGGGAGGTCATGCTGCAGCTGTACAGGACATTGGTTAGGCCACTGTTGGGATATTGCATGTATTCTGGTCTCCTTCTTATTGGAAGGATGTTGTGAAATTTGAAAGGGTTCAGAAAAGATTTCAAGGATGTTGCCAGCTATAGGGAGAGGCTGAACAGGCTAGGGCTGTTTTCCCTGGAGCGTCGGAGGCTGAGGGGTGACCTTCTAGAGGTTTACAAAATTATGAGGGGCATGGATAGGATAAATAGGCAAAGTCTCTTCCCTGGGGTCAGGGAGTCCAGAACTAGAGGGCATAGGTTTAGGGTGAGAGGGGTAAGATATAAAAGGGACCTAAGAGGTAACTTTTTCACAGAGGATGGTAGGTGTATGGATTGAGCTGTCAGAGGAAGTGGTGGAGGCTGATACAATTGCAACATTTAAGAGGCATTTGGATGGGTATATGAATAGGAAGGGTTTGGAGGGGTTTGGGCCGAGTGCTGGCAGTTGAGACTAGATTGGGTTGGGATATCTGGTCGGCATGGACGGATTGGATCGAAGGGTCTGTTTCCATGCTGTATATCTCTATGACTGTAAGTTCTTTCCTCAGCATTGACCACCTCAACCTGAGACAATAGGTCATCCAGGGTAACCAGGCTTGTGGATCTTGGCTAAGAGGTAGAACCGGGCAGTGCGGGGTTCCCAAACTGAGGTGGGAAGGTGTGGGTGGGAGATCCACTGAGATGTTGTATATGGTCTGAGAGATGATGGTTTGGTGATAGGTGGTGAGGTCGTGGTTGAGGGGGAGTAGGGCAGAGAGGGCACCCACTCCATCCATTCACCCTCACAACGTCCAGCCCTCCACTCCCTCTGCTCCAACCCCACCCTCACCATCAAACCAGCAGACAAGGGGGGAGGGGGGTGTGTTGCTGTGGTAGTTTGGCGCACTGACCTCTACACCCCTGAAGCCAGGCGCCAACTTGAAGACATCTCCTCCTACCGCCCCCTCAACCACGACCTCGCCTCCCATCACCAAACCATCATCTCCCAGACCATACACTACCTCATCACCTCAAGGAATCTTCCCCCAGCTTTCAATCTCATCATTCGGGAGCCCTGCACCACCCAGTTCTATACCCAAGATCCACAACCCTGACTACCCTGGACAACTTATCATTTCAGCCTGCTCCTTCCCCACCAAATTCATCTCCACCTACCTCAATACTGTCCTATTCCTCCCTGTCCGGGAACTCCCCACATATGTTCAGGCCTCCACCTCCTCTAAGACTTGTGTTTCCCTGGCCCCCAATGCCTCCTCTTCACCACAGACATCCAGTGTCTATGCACCTCCATCTGCCATGACCAGAGTCTCCAAGCCCTCTGCTTCTTCCTCTCCCGACGTCCCCACCAGTACTCTTCCACTCAAATCTTATTCGTTTGGCTGAACTGGTCCTCACCCTCAACAATTTCTCCTTTGAATCCTCCCACTTCCTCCAGACGAAAGAGGTAGCCACTGGCCCCAGCTATGCCCGTCTCTCTGTCAGTTAGGTGGAACAGTCTCCCATGAGGAGGTTAAACAGTTCATCAACATCACCAATACATTTCACCCTGACTTTAAATTCACCTGGACCATCTCTGATACCTCTCTCCCCTTCGTGAACCCCTCTATCTCCATCAACATTGACTGACTCAACAGTGACATTTTTCTACAAACCCACTGACTCCCACAGCTACCTGGATTACACCTCCCACCTTGCCTCCTGCAAATATACTATCCCTTCTTCCCAATTCCTCCCTTTTCACCGCATTTGCTCCTGGGAGGACCAGTGCCACCACAGAACACACCAGATGTCCTCCTTCTTAAAAGACCACAATTTCCACTCCCATGCCCTCCAGCGCATCTCATCCACTTCCCGCACCTCCGCTCTCGAACCCCACCCCTCCAACCACAACAATGACAGAACCCCCTGGTCCTCACCTTTCACGCCACTAACCTCATCCATCCCATCATCCTCTGCCATTCCTGCCACCTACAAACTGACCCCACCACCAGAGATATATTTCCCCCTCCACTCCTATCCACTTTCAGTCAAGACTGTTCTCTACGCGACTACCTCATCAGGTTCATTCCCCTGATCAACCCCCACCCTCCCTTTCTGACACCTACCCCTGCCACCCCAGGAATTACAAAACCTGCGCCCACACCTCCCCCCTCAGCTCCATCCAAGGCCCCAAAGGAGCCTTCCACATCCATCAAAGTTTCACCTGCACTTCCACACGTCATCTACTGTATTCGTTGCTCCTGATGCGATCTCCTGTACATTGGGGCGACGGGATGCCTACTTAACGCTTTTTAGAGAACATCTCTGGGGCACCTGCACCAATTAATCCCACCGCCCCATGGCCGAACACTTCAACTTCCTCTCCCACTCTGCCGAGGACATGGAGGTCCTGGGAACCTCCATCGCCACTCCCTTACCACCTAACGCCTAAAGGAAGAACACCTCATTTACTGCCTCTTGGACCCTCCAATCCCATGGCATTAAGGTGGGCTTCACCAGTTTCCTCATTTTCCCCTCCCCCCACCTTACCCTAGTTCCAACCTTCCAGCTCAGCATCATCCTCATGACCTGCCCTGTCTGTCCTTCCCACCTATCTGCTCCACCCCCCGACCTATCACCTTTACCCCCATCTCCACCCACCTGTTGCACTCTCAGCCAACTTCCCCTCAGCCCCACCCACCTCCCACTTATCTCTCCACCTCCTCGGCTCCCAGCCTCATTCCTGCTAGAGGGCTTTTGCCTGAAACGTTGAATTTCCTGCCCTTCGGATGCTGTCTGTTGGGTTTTTCCAGCACCACACTCTTGACTCTCATCTCCAGCATTTGCAGTACTCACTTTCACCTGCCTGAAACATCTTGTGATTGTACATTGCCCTCTCATTAGTCTGCATATCCATTATCTTCATTCAAATCCTCAATTTCATGCTTGGTTTTGCATACTTTATTATAACATTTGGGACAGTTCATTATGCAATGATACTTTGAATTGTACCTGAAATGTCGATTGTTTTTGCAGTGTCTTCCTGGAATTCATTTACTTATGCTAAATCCCAAATTCTCTTTACTTTTCAAAATTATTAATAACATTTCTGTTAGTTACAGCTCTTTTCACACTGAGAGAGACCTGGAACTATTTGGTCTTGTCAATTTGTAAACATTGTGTTCTCAATTTTCTGCCATTCTTCTGATTTTCTTTTTCCCTTTGTGCAAAAAAAAATCTGGGAAGGAATGCTTTCTCAGGAATTTTTTTGGTGCTTCTGATATTTGTTCCGGTAGTTTATAATCATCTGCAAATTTAACTCCTATTAAAATTAGAAGTCTGTCTGAACTTCATATCATGGCTCAGGTCAATTATTTAAATACCAGCGCAGATTGGGAATTTCCAAATGGTCAGTTGTAGAGATGTACAGCATGGAAACAGATCCTTAGGTCCAACTTGTCCATGCCACCCAGATATCCCAAATTAATCTAATTCTATTTGCCAGTACTTGGCCCATATCCTTCAAAACCCTCCTCATTCACATACTATTCAGATGCCTTTTAAATGTTGTAATTGTACCAGCCTCCAACACGTCCTTTGGCAGCTTATTCTAGACAAGCACCACTGTCTGTGTGAAAACATTGCCCCTTAGGTCCCTTCTAAATCTCTTTCCACTCTCACCCTAAAGCTGTGTCGTCTTGTTCTGGACTCCGCCACTCAATGAAAAGACTTTGTCTTTTTATTCTTTCCATTCCCCTCATGATTTTATAAACCTCTATAAGGTCATCGCTCGGTCTCTGACGCTCCAGGGAAAACCACGCCAGCTAATTCAGCCTCTTCCTATAGCTTGTGTACAACTTAATAAATTCCATTTTGTACTTTTCTGCAATATTATCCTTGGTATTTCTAAATTTGCCAGAATCTTAGCATTTGTTTTCAATAAAATCATCTAATTTAGTAACAATTCATCCAAACCTTCGATGTTTAATCGGGTTCCAATTCTGAAAACTTCTCTGGAAAGCTTCTTATCTGGCTTTAGTTTTTGCAAAGTTTGTCAAAAATCTTACCTTCTAAGAGTCACTACTTAAATTCTGTGTTTCTTCGTTAAGTTCTATCCTGAAATGGCCATGTTATGTTTGAGACAATGTGCAAAACATTTCACTGAGCATGCCTACATTTAGAAAATAAATTTGCAAATGTTATGAATTTGTATAATGCATAAATTTTGGATATCCTGCTTTCATTAGAAAATATAACAATGTTAGCTTATACCATTGTAAAAGCTTTCACCATATTGATGTTGAATAATTTGCTTTGTAACTTGTTTTAGTCATTCCTACAAATAGAATCCTCTTCCCTTCTGGCAATTCTGATCAAGATTTCTAGCTAAAATATTAAACTTTTTAAAGTACTGGGAGATTCACTTTACAGCACTTTCTGAAGTGATTTTACTTTCTGAACCTTCCAGGTTTTCTAGACTAAGTTGTAAAAACTTGTGACACTATTTCACACAAGTGATATCAGAATGACTGCAGTGGCTTGTGATATTGAAGAGTAGGTTATGGATTTCTCAAGTTATGTCGATCATTGGGTAGATTGGTGAAGACAAATATAATCGAGTGGCAATTAGTTAGATTCCATCTTCACTTTGTGAAGTTGACAATAAAAGAAAGTAGGTCAGTACAGTTTACCTTTCGCTACAGAAGATACATGTAATAGAAAATTGTGATGGGGCAGAAATGATGAAAATTAAGTAAAAACAGGTAGGAAAACACACAAACTTCAACTCTCCTTTCTTGTTCACATCCAGTATGTTTAAACATATTGAGGTCCTTTTTTTTTGCACCATTTGGAGATGTCGCATCATTGAAAATAGAATCCTCATCAGCTCATAATACAGGTATTTTCTCCTACCGCTAGGGTTTTGTAAATGATGCAGGTGTGTGGTTTTTGATAAATTTTTACTGCAATGTTTACACACATGTAAGTTGTACCAGATTCCAGAGAAGGCAGCTGGTTTTTGGGCAGGAGTTAGGAGTAGTATCTGAATGTTTGCTGATCAACCTGTTCAGAGATACTATTGCATACATCTGGAGCAGTTGAGACTTGACACTTCAGGTCAAGAGATAGTGTTCTGCTGCTCCTGACATTCTAGGCAGTCTTTCATCCAAATATCAACTCTGCTTGAATCCGCTTCGATTCAGAGATCAGGCGAAATTAGGGATTTCCAGACTTGAAAGGATCTAGTGTCTATGTTTGTGCTGGTTCACTATGGAGTTGCTCAACTCGAGAATAAGAGAAAAAGTAGACATATAACTAAAATGCAGACTATGGATTTTATTAATTTGTGTAATTGGATGACTGAGACTGTGGTTTGTTGAAATGAATCCGAATTCTTGTCTGAGATGGAAGTATCTCAGTTTTGGAATGATTTGATTATCCAGCAGTGACTAATCGCATTTCTGATAAATAAAATATGATTAACAGCATCATTGGCTATGTTATTGATAGCCAGTCATATATTGGAATAGTGATAAGCAAAAAACATAATCGTTCTTGATTTTTGTAAATGCTTTATTTTGTTTCTCACTGGGATGTTCCCAAAGTAAATATATGCGTGAAGTGCATTACCTGAATTGTTTAAGTGTATGTTCTACTCCAATTAAGTGCATGCAGTTCAAACTGGATCGTCTGAGCCATAACTGTGGTGAGTCAGTCACTTCCATGAATTAAATAAAGGCTTGCTTCTTTGAGTAACCAAGGCTCTTCTTTTAAGGAGCTTGTCAAATTACTGCTCTTGGAGCTGTAAAAGCCATTTAAACACTGAATCCAGGATGGTTTGAAAGATCTGTTGAACAGAGAACTTTGCAATTGAGGTGTGTTTGACTTTCTGGATTGTTACTGCAGTGAAGAAAACCTTTGTCTGACAGATTACTGTTAGTATATTTCCAGTTTGCAGGGGTCCAACTAACTTGATTTTGTTCTTGTTTGTAGGGGACCCATGCACAGTTTCATCCCATATGGAACTGGAGGAAGCATTCCGTCTGTATAACCAGAATGGAGAATCAGGCCTCAATTTACATGGTTAGTTGTATTCTAGAACACTGATTCGGGATCTTTATGTTAAAAAAAATTGTAAGGTGTATTCCGGCAGATTGTGATGAGAGTGGGGGCCACAGCTTTCTACCATATGTATTCAGTAATTTGAATAAAGAAATATAGAGTTGTACATCAAGGTAGATATGTTGAGAAGGCCAACAGCTTCTGGCGAGGGAAGCAGGAAATGACAGAACGGCAATTAGATTCTATCCCTTTAATATTCGAAGTACAAATAAGTATTGAGGTATAATTTAAAACCTCTTTCAATTTAAGCATTTAGGAGACCATCAACCTATTTTAATTTTCATGTCAATGTGGCAGCAGTAGGACTATCTTAACCCAGCATATCATTTCCTCTTAGTAACTGGGTTGAGTGAAGATGTGTACAAGGTGGCAATGTTACCTTGTGGCACCTGGAAGAACATTTTTTTTTGTTCATGCTCATTTTGTTCTTCAACAAGCTTCTGCAATATTTTCATGTTTCCATTTTTCTCTCAGTTGGAAGTGAAATTGTAAACGTGATAATTAATAAAATCTACCATGTAAGAAGTGCCAAGCAGCAGAACCAGAGAATAAAACCTTTTTTTTTAGCCTCTTAATAATTTCCCTCCTTCCCATGAAAGTACACCTGACTCGTTTCTCCCACCCATGTATACCCTCACCACCACCTTCCCTACCCCCCCACACCCCACTCGTATCTAGCTACCTTCCTTTCTTCCCACACACTCACACCTCCACTCCTTTCCTCCTTATTTTGTGTATTTCACTCCTTCCCTCACCAATTCTCATTCATGAACCTAATGGAAGTAAAAGTGGGAGAGAAATGTCCTTTCATTGGAAGAGAGCTCCTTGCAGAATCTTTCAAATCTATAAACCTGTATCTCCTGAGTCATGTCGGAGAAAGTGAGGAATGCAGATGCTGGGGATCAGAGCTTAAAAATGTGTTGCTGGAAAAGCGTAGCAGGTCCGGCAGCATCAAAGGAGAAGGAGAATCGACGTTTCGGGCATAAGCCCTTCTTCAGGAATGAGGAGGGTCATTCCTGAAGAAGGGCTTATGCCCGAAACGTCGATTCTCCTTCTCCTTTGATGCTGCCTGACCTGCTGCGCTTTTCCAGCAACACATTTTTAATCTCCTGAGTCATGACCGAGATAGACTTCCTCAGTGGGCAGCAGTCTGCTATAGACCACCTGTTTGACAGACTCTGGTACATGTCAAAAAGATCTGGCATATTTTAGCAGTCTGAGAGCTAGAGGTGAAGCCAGTACAAGTGATAGTTTTCAGTGTATCTATTTTTGTTTTGGTTTGCCTTAAAACATCTGCAGCATTTTCATTTTTAACTTGGAAATTTTTTCTTCCTGGGAAGTATTTTAGTTATATACCAATCCTTTATTCATTTAAGGTCCATGACAGCTGAATAACTTCTCCCTAACACTGCATTTGCCACACTTCTCAAATGTTTTCTGATATATGGTTGACAGCATGCAGGAATTAGAACTCTCACAGATCAAATCATAAATTTGAGTTTACTTGCTATGTGCAATGAACAGAGCGGTTCTCCAGAATTTGAGTCCAGCTATGAAATTATTATATTCCAGATTTCATCTTGGCCTGTAATGATTGCATAAAGTATTGTAAATTAATTTACCATTCATGTGAGGGCTGGTTTCCAATTCTAGGCAAACTCCACTAAATAAAGATTAATTTTATTTTCATTTGCAAAAACACCAGTTGGTTGATTTTATGATTGCTTGTCTTAAATACTTTTCCTTCTTCTCATTTTACCCAGTTTTCCCGAGCATTCCAGAAAAGCCAGGAATGCCCTGCCCTGGAGAGAATAGTAAGTATCATTTATATCTCATGGATAATGACTTTTTCTCTTAACATTAATTCTCCCAGTGGCTGTTGGGCCAGCTGGGAATTTTCACCTTTTGCTTAGGAATGTAATGGTGGACCATATTCTTGACCATATTCTGGAAGCCAGTCTCGAGTTGCGAATGTTGTTTTGGATAAAATTCTCAGGCCAGACTGGGTAAAGGCTTTCTTTGCAGGACATGAGGAGATCAGAATAATTTTTACAAGATCTGAGAACATTGTGGTTGCTTTTATTCGAGAATTCAAATTTTCTGATGGCGCTTTTGCTTTGTTCTCTGGATTAATGGACTACTATGCTACTGTGAGCTCTACAGAATTACCTTTTTGCAAATTGCATTCTAATGTATGTTTTAAGCATTTTTTTAGAATCACAGAGACATAACCTTGATCCAATCAAAGTAATGTAACACTTTTATGTCAGAATTGTCCTGCTACAGTAATCGCTTTAGAACTGTCCTGCAGTGTGTTTGTTTTGCCAACAGCTGAACTAATGTAGAAGGAAATTTGGGGGGCTGTGTTTATCATGAGTATCATCCACTTGTTTTAACTTGGGAAGTTTGGTTTAAATTTGTCTTAAAACTATAAGATCAAATGTAACTCTTCCCAGTAAAGGTAAACTCTTCAGTTTTATTGGTTTTGGTTATCTTTCTAATGCATGCAAGAGCCAAGTTTAAAATGTGGTATAATTTTAATCTCATTGATACTTAATTAGTGGAATTTCATGACTTGATCACTGCAGACAGAAAATGCCATGGTGCTGCACTTTGAAGAGCTCTTCTGATGCTTAGTGAATAACTCGATATCACTAATTTGAAGAAATTTTCACAAAGAATACTTAATTCATGTGAACAAAAATAAAAGTTGTTTTGAGAGCAGCGCACAGGGCTCCTGTACAGAATGAGGCATTGACTAAACTGTTTGTAATGCTTGAGCTTCTGAGAAAGCAATCTTCTTAATTATCCAGTATATAGCTGGGTAATTCATTTCTCCCTTTCCAAATCATCATGTCTTGTTCTGTTCCTGGGTGCACTCAAACTAGATTTCACATTCCCAATTCATAATAATTCTATCATGGGATGTGGGTGTTGCTGGCTGGCCAGCATATATGCCCCCACCCCATTGCTCTTGAAGGTGGTTGTGAGCTGTGTGCTTGAATTGCTGCAGTCCATGCGCTGTTGGTGAATCCACCGTGGCCTTAGGGAGGAAGTTACTGGATTTTGACCCAGTAGCAGTGAAGTGATGGTGATACGTTTCCAAATCAGGATGGTGAGTGGCTTTGAGGGGAACTTGAAAGTGATGGTGTTCCCATGTATCTGTTGCTTTGCTTAGTCCTTGTCAATGGAAGTGATTGTGGGTTTGGAAGGCCTAGTCTCAGGATCTTTGAATTCTACAGTGCATCTTTGCAGATAGTTTATACTACTGCTACTGAGCATCAGTGATAGGGGGAGTGCCAATCAAGTGGCTGCTTTATCCTGGATTGTGTAAGGCTTTTTGAATGTTGTTGGAACGGCACTCATCAGGTAAATGGTGAGTATCCATCATGTTCCTGACATATGGCTTTTAGATGGTGGACAGGGTTTGGGGAGTCAGGAGGTGAGTTATTTGCTGCAGTATTCCGAGCCTATGACTGTTGTTATAGCCACTGGATTTATATGGCGAGTTCAGTTGAATTGCTGATCAATGGTAATTCCCAGGATGTTGATAATGAGACATTCAGTGATGGTAACAGTATTGAATATCGAAGGGTGGTGGTTAGTTTGTCTCTTATTGGAAATGGTTGTAGCCTAGCATTTGTTTGGTGCAAATGTTACTTGCCATTTGTCAGCCCAAGCCTTGATGATGTCCAGATCATATTGCATTTGAACATGTACTGCTTTAGTGACTGAGGAGTCGCAAATGGTGCCGAACTTTGTGTAATCATTGGCAAACATCCCCACTTCTGACCTATGGTGGAGGAGTGGTCATTGAAGCAGCTGAAAACTATTACATCTATGACAATAGTCTGAGGACCTCATACAGAGATGGCCTAAAGCTGAGATGACTGACCAACAACCAGAACTATTTTCCTATGTCTTAGGTATGCTTCCAACTAAGAGAATTTTCCCCAATTCTCATTGATTCCAGTTTTGCGAGGTCTTGTTGATGTCCCATTCAGTTAAATGCAGCCTTGATGTTCAAGGATTGTCAAGATCACCTCAACTCTGGGGCTCAGCTTGTTTTTCCATGTTTGGACCAAGAATGTCAGGATTCTGGATTAGTGGTGCTGGAAGAGCACAGCAGTTCAGGCAGCATCCAAGGAGCTTTGAAGCTTTTAATCCAGAATCTGGTTTCCAGCATCTGCAGTCATTGTTTTTACCTCAAGAATGTAAGGAGCAGAGTGGCCCTGGTGGAACCCAAACTGGGCCTTACTTGCTTTAAATCCGATATGATAATCGTGTCCATGCTTGAATGCTTCTACATTTCTGCCTACCAAACTTGACTTTTCGGCAAAAGTGTCTCATGTATTTTATTATCCAAGAGTAGACCAGACATTACTCCTTTAGAGCTTGTCAAAATTGTTGTTCTGTTGCCTCTGCCAATCTCTCCAGCCACATTGAGACTAAACTAGACCACTTGTTACCTTGTGCTATTTTTCCTCCATCTATTCTAAATCCCATATGCTAGCCATCATCACTGTTATGCCACCACTCCTCAGCCTTAATTGGTTCCTCCATTCTACCTAAACCCTTGTCATGTGAAAATGATGACAGCATGTATAACTCCCAGGGCTGACCTTGATGGCAGACCCAACATTTTGTTTTGTAAAATTTAAATTGTCTAAAGGTGTCCTCCATAGGTGGTGGTCTACATAAAGTGCTGCTTGCTGATTTACTTGATTCCTGTTGATCTAGTCTGACTTCTTACTCCTTAAGATTTGAAATTTAATATTTCAGTTTGTATTTTTAATTCATTTGTGTGATATGGGTGTTACTGGCTGGCCAGCATTTGTTGCCCATTCCTAGTTTCCCTTGAGAAGGTGATGGTGAGCTGTCGTCTTGAACCGCTGCAGTCCACCTCAGAATGGCATTGTTCTTCGATTTGCTCATTATTTTTGTTTCCTCACAATGCTGTTTCTTTTACAACTATCTTGAAGCTCTATGTATGTTGCCTTTCTATGAGTTACAAATGCAGATTATTATGCTTGCACCATCTCGATAATGTCATCCAACTTCGTTTGCAAGTGCAGATTAATGGGAGTGATTAAGATAACTCTTTGAAACCCTGTTTCAAGCACAATTTTGATGAAGTTAATTTCCTTTGAATCTGATTAGTGATTGCCTTTGCTTGCTCAGGCTACCATCAAGCAGTCACTGTCTAATAAAGAATAGAGCCATCTTGATCCTTTTTGTTTTCTCAAAAAAAAAGACTCCAGTGCAACTTTAAAGCATCTCTTTGGAACTAACTAAAATTGTGAAAGAATCTGCTGTATTGTAGTACTGATGGATGAAAAACTGGACTTGGTGCAGTTTTCAAGTATATCTTGCATACCATTGTATTTGAATATATTATGATCCTATTGGGTATTATTTCTGGGCAAGTCCGATTCCAAACTGAAATCAAACCTGATACTTTTTATTTATTTTGGGGGCTGTTGGTTTAAAGAAGGGTCTCACTGAAATGCAAGCATGCAAAGCTACACTTACAGGTTTAACAATTGAAAAAACAAGAGAAATGAAGATAAAACTATTTACATGTAACATAAGTTGAATTTTGAAGGACATTATAAAAATACAACCCCATTCGTCCCAATAAGATCCATTACATTACTCTAATGCTGGAGATAATTCCTTTCTCTATTCCATCTTTGGTTTGTCATAGTTATGGCTTAAATCCTAGCTGTGAGATTCTGACTTCTTTGATACATCATGTAGCTGAGTCAGACTTTATCATTTTATTTCTTGAATTTTGAAATCAATCTTCCTACACTGAGGTAACCCCTTTTAATAACTGTCCGAACCTACCTCCTCTTCTCAAAGTTAACTGTTTTCGAGGTCCATTTTCAGTTAAGATGTAGGCAAACAGCCAAACTGAAAGATTTTTTCCCAAGCTATGTGTGCTTCCCCTAAGCCCCCAAAAATGTCCAGAATCTTTTTTTCTAAAAGGCTAATATACTGTGTTGTTTACTTAGTTAACTCTCCCAAAAGAAATGAATTCTCATTTACTTCCAAACAAACTCTCTCTCAGACTTCCCTTTTAAAAGAAACAATGACAACAGAATTGTCTAGAAGTTAATCATTAAATCCCCTTCAGATACATAATACCCATACACCATTGGTTCAAATTTCAAAGTCCAAGATAAGTGCAACTTTATTAAGTATAAATCATGCACTTTACATCACAACATTTATTTTGGTATAATTTTACATCGAGCTGAGCATGCAGAAACATCTGAGATAACAACTACACCTTTAACAGAATCTTTATCTATGAATTATTAATGATTTGTATCTTATGTACTTTAATGTTATCAGACATTTTTATACCAATTTGAGAGTTGTAATAGATTCCAATGTTCGGCAGTAGACAGAGACTGATGGTGGAGGGTTGTTTTTCAGACTGGAGGCCTGTCACCAGCAGTGTTAAGAACAAAGAGCAATGCAGCACAGGAACAGGCCTTTGGGCCCTCCAAGCCTGCGCTGATATATTTTGCCCTTCGGTACTAAAACTGGTTTTGCTTACAGGATCTGTATCCCTCTATTCTTTCCTACTCGTGTTCATCCAGGTGCTTCTCGAATACTGCTATTGTGCCTGCTTCCAGTACAACCTGTGACAGCTCCTCAGACACTCTCACCATCCTTTTGTGTGAAAACGTTGCCTCGCACATATCTTTTAAACCATACACACACCCCACCCTGTGTCCACTAGTAATTGACCCCTCCACCCCAGGTAAAAGCCTCATACTTTACACACTTTCCATGCCATTCACAATCTTTTATACCTCAACCTCTCAACCTCTTGCATTCCAATGAAAACAAACCCAGTCTAGCCAACCTTCTTAGCTAAAATCCCCCATACCAGGCAACATCCTGGTAAACCTTTTCTATGCCATCTCCAAAGTATCTACATCCTTCTGGTAGTGTGGTGTCACAACTGTAAATAATATTCCAAGCGTGGCCTAACTAAAGTTCTATAAAGTTGTCCTTTTGTCTATCCTTATTCTCAATGCCCCTGCCAATGAAGGTAAGCATGTCATAGAACATAGAACAATACAGCACAGAACAGGCCCTTCGGCCCACAATGTTGTGCCGAACTTCTAACCTAGATTAAGCACCCATCCATGTACCTATCCAAATGCCGCTTAAAGGTCGCCAATGATTCTGACTCTACCACTCCCACGGGCAGCGCATTCCATGCCCCCACCACACTCTGGGTAAAGAACCCACCCCTGACATCTCCCCTATACCTTCCACCCTTCACCTTAAATTTATGTCCCCTTGTAACACTCTGTTGTACCCGGGGAAAAAGTTTCTGACTGTCTACTCTATCTATTCCTCTGATCATCTTATAAACCTCTATCAAGTCACCCCTCATCCTTCGTCGTTCCAACGAGAAAAGGCCGAGAACTCTCAACCTATCCTCGTACGACCTATTCTCCATTCCAGGCAACATCCTGGTAAATCTTCTCTGCACCCTCTCCAAAGCTTCCACATCTTTCCTAAAGTGAGGCGACCAGAACTGCACACAGTACTCCAACTGTGGCCTAACCAAAGTCCTGGACAGCTGCAACATCACTTCACGACTCTTGAATTCAATCCCTCTGCTAATGAACGATAATACTCCATAGGCCTTCTTACAAACTCTATCCACCTGAGTGGCAACTTTCAAAGATCTATGTACATAGACCCCAAGATCCCTCTGTTCCTCCACCTGACTAAGAACCCTACCATTAACCCTGTATTCCGCATTGTTATTTGTTCTTCCAAAATGGACAACCTCACACTTGGCAGGGTTGAACTCCATCTGCCACTCCTCAGCCCAGCTCTGCATCATATCTAAGTCCCTTTGCAAACGACAAATGCCCTCCTCACTGTCCACAACTCCACCTATCTTCGTATCATCTGCAAATTTACTGACCCACCCTTTGACTCCCTCATTTAAGTCATTAATAAAAATTGCAAACAGCAGAGGACCCAGAACTGATCCCTGCGGAACTCCACTTGTAACTGGGCTCCAGGCTGAATATTTACCATCTACCACCACTCTCTGCCTTCGACCGGTTAGCCAGTTTTCTATCCAATTGGCCAAATTTCCCTCTATCCCATGCCTCCTGACTTTCCGCATAAGCCTACCATGGGGAACCTTATCAAATGCCTTATTAAAATCCATGTACACTACATCCACTGCTCTACCCTCATCCACATGCTTGGTCACCTCCTCGAAGAATTCAATAAGACTTGTAAGGCAAGACCTACCCTTCACAAATCCGTGCTGGCTGTCCCTAATCAAGCAGTGTCTTTCCAGATACTCGTAAATCCTATCCCTCAGTACCCTTTCCATTACTTTGCCTACCACAGAAGTAAGACTAACTGGCCTGTAATTCCCGGGGTTATCCCTATTCCCTTTTTTGAACAGGGGCACAACATTCGCTACTCTCCAGTCCCCTGGAACCACCCCCGTTGCCAGTGAAGACGAGAAGATCATTGCCAACGGTACTGCAATTTCCTCTCTTGCTTCCCACATAATCCTAGGATATATCCCGTCAGGCCCGGGGGACTTGTCTATCCTCAAGTTGTTCAAAATGTCCAACACATCTTCCTTCCTAACAGGTATCTCTTCTAGCTTAACAGTCCGTTTCACACTCTCCTCTTCAACAATACGGTCCCTCTCGTTTGTAAATACTGAAGAGAAGTACTTGTTCAAGACCTCTCCTATCTCTTCCGACTCAATACACAGTCTCCCACTACTGTCCTTGATCGGATCTACCCTCGTTCTCGTCATTCTCCGGTTTCTCACATACGCATAAAATGCCTTGGGGTTATCCTTGATCCTATCCGCCAAGGATTTTTCATGCCCTCTCTTAGCTCTCCTAATCCCTTTCTTCAGGTCCCTTCTGGCTATCCTGTATCCCTCCGCTGCTCTGTCTGAACCCTGTTTCCTCAACCTTATGTAAGCCTCCTTCTTCCTCTTTACTAGACATTCAACCTCCCTCGTCAACCAAGGCTCCCTCACACGACCATTTCTTTCCTGCCTGATAGGTACGTACATATCATGGACACGTCGTATCTGCTCTTTGAAAAAGTTCCACATTTCCACCACATCCTTCCCTGACAGCCTATGCTCCCAACGTATGCTCCTCAAATCCTGTTTTACAGCATCGTAATTTCCCTTCCCCCATTAGCCTTTTTTACTACATTTATCTACCTGTGCTGCCACCTTCATAAATCTGTGGACCTGCACACCTGAATCCCTCTGCATATCAATATTCCTCCAGGTTCTGCTATTCCCTTTATAATTTTCACCTGTTCTTAACCTTCCAAATGCATCATGTCACGTTTGTCTGGATTAAACTTGACCTACCATTTTTGTGCCCATGCTTCCAACTGATCTGTATACTCTGACAATTCTCCTCACTATCCGCAACTCCGTCAATCTTTGTTTCATCTGAAAACTTAGTAATTAGACCAGCTACGCTTTCCTCCAAATCATTCATGTGTACCACAATCAGCAGAGGTCCCAGCACTGATCCCAGTGGAACACCACTAGTCACAGCCTTCCATTCTGAAAAGCATCCTTCCACCACTATCCTCTGTCTCCTATGAGTAAGCCAGTTCTGTATTTATCTTGCAAATCACCCCTGATACCATGTGACTTGACCTTTTGTACCAACCATGAGGAACCTTGTGAAAAGCTTTACCATGTAGACAACGTCAACCACTTTTCCCTCAATCATCTTTGTCACCACCTCAAAAACACTCAATGAAGTTGGTGAGGCACAGCTATCTATGCACAAAACCATGTTGGCAATTGCTAATAAGTCAACTCGCTTCTAAATGTATTTAGATCTTGTTTCACAGGGATTGGTTCTGGGTTGTCTTTTGTTTGTAATTTATAGAAATGAATTCGTTGACGATTATAGAAGGCAAGGTGAGTAAGTTTGTAGATAACACCAAAATAGACAGTGAAGAAGGTTTTCTAAGATTACAAAGGGATCTTGATCAAATCGGTCAATGGGCTGAAAAAAGGCAGATGGCGTACAATCTGGATAAATGCAAGTTGTTGAAACAAACCGAGGTAGGACCAGTACAATTAATGTTTGGGCCTTGGGTAGTAGTGTAGAGCAGAGAGATCTGGGGTTCAGGTGCATAATTCTTTCATGTTTGCATCAAAAATAGGGTGGTTAAAAAAGTGTTTAGCATGGTTATCTTCATTGCTCAGCCCTCTGAGTATAGGAGTTGGGAAGTCATTTAAAGGTTTTACAGGACATCGGTGAGGCCTGTTCTGAAATACTATATCTAGTTCTGGTCATCCAGTTATAGGAAGGATATTATTAAGCTCGAGATGGTTCAAAAGAGATCTACTAGGATGTTGCTGGATATGGAAGGTTTGGGTTGTAAAAAAAGGATGGGACTTTATTTGCAGGAGTGTAGGAGGTTGAGGAGTTACCTTACTGAAGTTGACAAAATCGTGAGGATATACATAGGGTTGATTATAGGTGTCTTTTCCCAAGGATGCACATTTCCAAGGTGAGAGGAGAGAGATTTTAAAAAGATATGGGGATCAATTTTTTTTAAGAGGTGATTAGTGTGTGAAATAAACTTATTGAGGAAGTGGTGGATGCAGGTACAATTATATTGTTTAAAAGACATTTGGATAAGTACATGAATAGCAAAGGTTTGGAGGGATATGGGCCAGGAGCAGGAAAGTGGGACTGATTTTGTTGGGATTATGTTTATTGGAGACTGGTTGGACCGAAGGGTCTGTTTCTGTGTTGCATACCTTTATAACTATGTGGCTTCATAACTAACTAATTTTTTGTCAACAACAGTATTGTTAATGATTTGAGCTAATTTCTTAATTCTTAACTTGTTTTTTTAATGGAGCTATAGTGTTGGACAGTACCTTGTGTTTTGAGGATTCTGTTCTAGTGGTAAAACCAGAAGAGACAAAAAACTGCTGTGGCCTCCTTAATATTTTATTTGTGTTAAGATAGCATAGTTTTCTCTTATGCGATTTCATGGATTCATTTCCAAAATGCATCTCTTTAAGCATGCATATCTTGATTAGGTTGGGTTGTTAACACCTATTAGACTTGTTAGTATTTTATCTGTTTTCATTTTCCTTTCCTTACACCTCCCAGCATCTTGGCACTGATAAAATATGCCTTCTATTTTGAATTTATTTGTGAAATTGAGTTCAGATCACACTTGTACATGCAGACCTATCTTAAAGCTGTACAGTTGGTGAGTAATAGTGGTAGCTGAATAGTAGAGTAAGTATATAATGGAAAAAATTAACAGTTGGAAGTAGTTAAGATTTTTTTCCAAGACTTGCAAACAGGGAAGCAATGTTGACATACTGAAGGAAAAGGGTTCCTGAAGACAAGGTTGAGGTAAAAGAACAATTGCTGACGGTACAGCAAAGCATGTGATGGCAAGGATTACTTTCTTGAAGAGGTCACAAAAAAATTGTATGAATGAAGAAGATTGCTAATGTCAGATCACAGATTAAGGTCACAAAGTAAATGTTTATGGCATAAAGAGCTGGTGAAGGAATTGCTGCAGTGTGGTACTTTAGAGATAAACCTCAATGGTGGAATTCTGATTGTTCTGAATTATAATATCTGCAGTCAGATATTGCTTTCTGTAAAAGCAATACGAGATCTGCATGAAAGACATTGCCACAACTACAAATGTGTAGCGTCAATGGTGAGAAACTTAAATATTCCAAGTTGATTTTTCTAATAACTGGAAGATGCTTGAGAGAAACTGCTTTTAAGCTTGGTATATCTGAGCAAACGATTTGGAAAGTAAATTTTCACCATGATGTATTGAAATACCAAGTACAGATAACAATTACGGCTATACAATATTAATAGAGAATCCAAATTGATTTTATTGTAGCTGTTATAAGAAACGTGCATACAATAAAAGGTGCTGCAGATCTACATTTCAACACCGCCCCCCACCCCAACAAATATTGTTGTTGATGTCTAGCACATTTTGAAGAGAAAATAATAATCATTTTATGTTGTATTGTAGTGGAATGTTCTAACTAAGTTATGCATGTTAACAATTAGATTTTGTTTTTTAAATTTTAACTTGAGTGATACAATAAAATTTTCTGGTCCAGACTCTGGTTATCTCTGCCTTCTGATGCCAAGATTGATTATGCAGCTTGGTGATTTATGCTGTTTTTAGATGGTCTTATTTGGGTATTCAATGTAAAAGATTTTTCAGATGAAACCGACGAGTGAAGATGAATGGAACCAATAACATGCAATCTTTGACAATTCAAGGGTGAAATGCACTTGTATCAGACTTTTTTCAAGGACCACATTGTGCTTTTTGGACAAGGTTTAGCTGTATTCTTGCTGCGGTTTAATTCTCTGTACAAATATTAAATTTTGGAGGGTTTTGTAAATGGAAAGAGAAGGATCTCATATACGGTGAAAATCACATGCCTCTGCCAGTCGTCTTAACCTCATCAAAAACCCCAATACTGATTCCCTGGTTTTCAAACAGCCGAATAAAATGAATTGCAGGAGGTTTTGGGGTTGTAATATTCCTTAACTAAACCTGTCAACTCTTGAACTGTTTTAGTATCTGGTTCCTCAGGGAACGTTAGGCTCCTAGAAATTGAAAATGCTGTGCCAGTCTGTAAGCAGTCAGAAAGATTTCTCATTGCTTTTCATTTGCCCCAATGTCATTTGCCTGGGAAAAAATCGCATTCTTACCACATACTCAGCCTAGTTTTCGATGGCAGGATTGAACGAGTCAAGCTTCCCAAATCAAAGCATATCGCCAACTTAAAGATGACTGTTGAAAGCAAATTTTCTTCAGGAGTGTACTGTTTTCTCTCATCACCACTGAAATATCTGCAGGTACCCATCACCAAGTCACCCTTTATTTACAAGTGCACGGTCCAGTGGGTTCTGACTAGCCTGTCAGAGCTAGTCCTCTCTGAATCTGTTTATATCTGTCAGCCAGACCTCCCTGAGGGGCCCAGATAAACCACTCCAATCAAGAATCTCATAGTGACTTATCGCTGCACTCTGTTAATTGAGGATGAGAGTAGTATTACAGTGAGAGATGACCTCATTCACAAGGTTAAGATGCTGAATCCTTTTGAATAGATATGAGGAATAGCAAAAGTAAAAAACAACACGTGAAAGTCATTCCCGAGCCTATTAATGGGAAGAAGTAATGGAGGCTTACAAGAAAGTTACTACGAGTGATTTTAAGCACCCAGATTTAATGAATGGTCATGTCAGGTAGTCTGAAAGTTGAGTTTATTCAGGACAATTTTTGACAGCTTTGTTTTCTTCTACTTTCCAGGGATAGTTTACTGTATACCTGGTAATGTGTAATGAGGTTAATTAGTTACCTTTTTACAACAAATGAATTTCTAAGCAATAGTGATCATAGTGTGATAAAATGTCCCATTCTGTTTAAGGGTACAAAGACTGTCTTAAATCTAAATAAAGGTAGGCTAAAATGAACTTACAAATTACTTTCAAAGTTGAGGACCTGTGGCAGACATGTAAAAATGTTTTATATTACTTACAGATTCAAAAAGGAAGAAAAAAAGTTGTAAAAGAAAATCTGAGAAGGATTTGTCATTTGAGGCTAACTAAGCAAGTTAAGGGTATATCAATTTGAAAGTGAAAGCATACTGCATTGTGAAGATTAGAAAGGTTGGACAGATTATCAAAACCAATAAAGAATGCCAGAAGATAACGAGGGATAAATTACGGTGGAAGATAGCTAAACAAAAGGGTAAAAACAGTTTTGGGGAAGGAGATGACTTTCATTGCTAGACTTTTAATCCAGAGACCCTGGTAATGTTCTGGGAACCTAGGTTCAAATCCCACCATGGCAAATGGTGGAATTTGAATTCAATTGAAACAAAAAAATCTGGAATTAAGAGGCGAATAATGGCCACAAATCCATTGTTGGAAAAACTCATCTGGTTCAAGAATGTTCTTTATGGAAAGAAACTGCCATCCTTTACTGGTCTTGTCTACATATGGCTTCAGAACCACAGCAATGTGGTTGATTCTTAACTGCCCTCTTAATTGAGCAATTGGGGATAGGAAATAGATGCTGGAGTAGCCAATGATGTCCTTATCCCATAAATAATTTTTTTTAAGTAAGTGTTTCTACGTGTATTTATAAAGCAAATGAAGTAAGTGTTGGTCCAGTTAAAAGGTAAGCCTGAGAGTTTAGTGGGAAACAAAGAAATGCAGAAAGCATTGAACTAGTATCTGTCTTCACTGCAAAAGGCCTAAACTAAACCCCAACAGTATTTGAAAATCCTGAATTAAAAGGAAGGCTACACCTAAAATGACTGCAATTACTACAAAAAAGGATCCGTAAAAGAACCCTAATCAGTTGACCACTATTCTCCTATTAAAAAATGTAGCTGCAGCAATAGCCAATGCATTGGTTCTAATTTTCTGAATTTTTCTATATTATAGGAATGTTGTGATATGGCCACTGTGACTGCTGTATTTGAGAAAGGAGAGAAACATAATACAGGAAGCTGTAGGCCAGCTAGATTAACGTTTTTCAGAAGGAAGTTGTCTAATTCATTCGTAGCTGGCAACTGCAAGACATTTAGAAAGCCATAATACATTTAGAAAGAGTCAATGTGGTTTTGGGAATTTTTTTAATATGGAATCCCTACAGTGTGGAAATAGGCCCTTCGGCCCAACACCAACCCCCCCTGAAGAGTAACCCACCCAGATGCATTCCTCTACCCTATTATACTATGTTTACCCTTGCCTAATGCACCTAATCTACACATTCCTGAACACTATGGGCAGTTTAGCATGTCCAATTCACCTAACCTTGGCATCTTTAGACTGTGGGAAGAAACTGGAGCACCCGGAGGAAACCCACGCAGACACTGAGAGAATGTGCAAACTCCACATAGACAGTCGCCTGAGGTTGGGATTGAACCCAGGTCCCTGGCGTTGAGGCAGCAGTGCTAACCACTTAGTCACTGTGCTACAAATTTATTGCAGTTCTTTTGAGGCAGCCAGAAGCTAAGTGGACATTATCACTAATGGGAACTTGTTATTGTGTGGTTTACATGAATTTCCAAAAGGCATTCCAAAAGTGACTGCATTAAGTGTTACTTCACAAAATAAGAGTTTGTGGCATCTGGCGCAACATATTTGGCTGGACAGAGTATTTGGTTGACTAACAGGAAGCAGAGAGTAGGGATAAATGATTAATCATTGTTTTCATAATGCTGTGATCTTAACTATTACAGCCCCCTCTGAAATCAAAAATGTATGTATTTCAGCCTTGTTATATGAGGACCAGTTAAGTACTCTGGTTATGTATTCTATGGAATTTAGAAGGTTGTCGGAAGGAGGCTACAATCTATTCAAACTTAGAATACTGAGCATGGATGTGGCGAAGATCTCTTCCACTACACTGAGAGAGATGGACCTGTGGACACCACCTTAGAGTGAAGGGATGACCCTTTAGAACTGAGATGAGGCAAAATTTCTTCAGCCAGGGAGTGGTGACACTGTGAAACTCATTGCCACAGAATACTGTGGGGGACAATTTATTGAGTGGACTTGAGGCAGATAAGTTCTGGATGAGTAAAAGGACCAAAGATTATGGGGAGAGAAATGTATCAGCCAGGATTGAATGGCACAGTGGACTAGATGGGCCAATTACTTTAATTCTCTTCCTGTATCTTATGGTCTTGTGTTAACTAAATTTGTACATGACACACAGACAGCGAAGTAAGTCATCATGAGGGCCTACAAAGGCATTTTGCTAGATTAAGTGTTACGACATAAAGACAAACGGCCGAATCAAATCGGCCTCCCTGCATCTACTTTTGCAACACAGTAGAATTAAAACCTTTGTCCTCAAAACTCACTCCAGTGGTTCCTAATGGTACCTTCTGAATAACCAATCCCAAACTTTGTAAATAATCAATTTCATTTGGGTTTGTATCTTTAAACAAAAAAATTAGAAATTACCGTTACTAAAGAGTAACTTTAGTGGAACAAAATTAAACAACAATGTCATGGTAATTAATGTCTGTGTTTTAAACCTAATAACCTTTGTTATCAGCCCTGCTCTCACAAAAGACAGACAAACACAGTTGAGGGATAAATTACAAAAAATGAAAATAACAAAATTAGCTAGGTTACTTGAGTGGTTTTCACGATGCAATGTTCCATGAGCACATATTAATATTTCTTGATTTTTTCCGAAGATGTCCATCAGTGCTACCTTTTCATTTCACAAGAGGTAGGGAGGCTGATTTGATTCGGCTGTTTGTCTTTATGTCGTAACACTTAATCATTCAAAATGCCTTTGTAGGCCCTCATGACTACTTGCTTCACTATCTTTGTGTAGAAATTGCAATATAGTACTTAGTTTCTATTTTCTGAACCCCCAAGAGATGATGATGGGAGGTTCGATGTGCTGTAGAATTAATAACCAAACTCCTCCTCCTCCTCCTCAAACACCGTTCCAAAGCCATTTCCAATTCTATGCCCTCCCTGTAGGACTAGTTGCCTCCCAATGAGGCCCTGTTAACCTGTCATTTCTTTGTGCTGATGGGTTCTCTAGAGTCAATACATCTGTGGAGCTCTTTGATCAAGAACTAATCTGAAATTAACTTTTGGACCTGACTCTCCAGCAAACAACAGTTTGTCTTTATGAAACAACCCATTCACCCCAGGAAACAGTCAGTGGAGCACTTCAAAAGCAATTATATCCTCTCTTTTGAAAGATGACCAATCATGTTTCACAAAGCACCTTATGAAAGAGCAGATATAGTTGCATTTGACTGATTCCTTGAGTGAATGGATTGTCTCACAAAGACAGGTTGGGACTTTATCAGAGTTTCAGAAAATGCATGTGAGCTTTGTTGGTAAATGTCAGATCCTAAGAGGAATTGACAGCGTAGTTGGTGAGATGTTTCTTCTGCTGGGAGAGATTAGAATTGAGTGACATGGTTCAAATATAGGTTTCCTAACTCATGGACATTAGGAGAAATTATTTTTCTCAGAGCATTATAAATGTCTGAAATTTTGTTCTCCAAACAGCAATGCCAGGTGGACAGGGAAGTTGAATTGATGCCTCAATCAGATGACCCATACTTTTATTGAATGGTGGAGCACACCCAAAGGAGTGAATGGCTTCCTGCTGTGTTGATTTTTGTGTTCCTGCTCTTATAAAGTTGCAAGCTATGGTTAAACAAATAATAAATTACTTTGACTTGTTTGAATGAGAGCGAAGTTGAATAAATACCAACTGTTTACTTTTGATTATTACGTGTCATCCCTAAATAATTCTCATTTCAAATCACAGCCATTTTTATTCTGGGGGGGCAAAGGGATTTAGAAATAATTCGTAAAAGTTTTTTTGGAAATGCCATGAAGGTATTAGAGATCAAACATAATTTGATTGATTTTAATGGAATAGGCTGGAGAAACTGACCTGCTTCTAAATGCATATCATAAACTATTCTCATGTTTATGTTCAGGTGTATTCCTCATTAATACTTAAGCAGTGTTTTAATTTTATCTAAGAATTGCTATTGAAGGGTGGATCGTTTTGGAAACCTACTGATCACTCTTCGTTGTCCTGTGGGCACTAAGAGTCAATCAAGTTGTTTGAATGAATGAATTGAATAATTTACTGATGAAGTTATATTACTGAACCAGTTTATTTGTTTTCACTTTTCAGTTTTTGTTTTCATCTTTCTTATTATGTGGGCCACAAAGAATTAGATTTTGTAGCTTTGTGGAATTTTAAACATTAAATTTGTGTTACATGGTTATTATGAGTGATGTGTCCTATTAATATAATGGTTTGAAATCAGAGTTTCTACCCTAGAGTTCGACCTTTGCAGCTTTGCACATAGTCATATTTTTGTTCTTATCAATGTGCAGGTATATCTTTACTCATTTCTTTCCACTTGAGACTGGAATTACATTTTGTGCAGCTGGCGATATGATTCATCAGTATTATTTTACATAAATTTCATTTTTAAAAAACATTTTTAGATTAAAATATTGAATTTCCTGAATTTTGAGACTTAATGAGTGTGCACATTTCATTTAGCAGTTCATCTCTTTTAGACTGAATTTGTCTGGTTTACTGGGTGTCCATTGTAACAAAGCAAATACCAAGTGGCTGAGGCAGACAGCCATTAAATTTGAAGTGTAGTGTGACTTCATGCTAAACAAAAAGAAGAAAAACCTGGTTACACTCCTTGCAGTGATGTATTTGGTGATTATGTCGGTGGATATCTGAGTAAGCAGTAATTTCACAAGCTGTAACCTCTGGTCGTGTGTCAGTGTTCTAATAAGAAGTTGGACACTGTCCAGATCAGAACTTTCCATTTCATATGGTGTACGCAGCGGTAAGGCTAACAGTAAACATAGGTTAACAGTTACTAAAAATGTTGGCCTGAGTTTGTGTTGATTGCTGAAGAACTGACATGAGAATACAACCTCTCACTGGTATACCAATCAGCTGTTGACTGCTGGATTAGTGGTGCTGGAAGAGCACAGCAGTTCAGGCAGCATCCAACGAGCAGCAAAATTGACGTTTCGGGCAAAAGCACTTCATCAGGAATAAAAGATGCTTTCCAGCATCTGCAGTCATTGTTTTAACCTCAGCTGTTGACTGCTGTTAGCCCTGAACCTGGGTTGGATGCTTGTCTTGACACATTTGCTCCATCCTGGTGTGCGCTGTGGAGGGGGAAAAAAATCTTCCTGACAAGTGCAGATGGCTGAGCAAACTGAACCAATAGTTGTGTTTTTAATAGATATATGTACAGTTTTGTTTTGTTGCTTGGACAAACCATCAGATGTGACTGGATCGCACAATGGTGGTAATTTTACGTTTCATGCTCAAAACTGGATGAAAGGTAATTTCATCCTTTTATTTGAGCATATTCTAATGATTACTTGACTCTCTTGGGTTGCAGATCATAGTTGTCATAACTGAGTAAATTGGCATATTTTGGGCCAGATTGTATAATTTCATTTATTCATCTAACTTCATGGAAAATAGAGGATAATTTTTGGTTTAAGAAAATTCCTGTAATATGCAGAACTACTAAATGCATAAGGTCTGCTTAAGTGATGGCTGACATAAATTGACTGTCTTTACAATAAGAAAATTTAACAGTGCACTCCTTTAGGAAAGCAGTCTAGTAGTATAGATGTTTTGATGTGTAATTTGTACAACCTTCAAAACTTCTTGATAGTAAATGCATTTCATAGGTCTTCAGTACAGATTATATGTTAGCATCTAATTTGATGGAGCTCATTGCACTGTACTTGACCAAAGATACAGCACAATTTAAATAAGAGATATAATTATACTTGTCAACGAATTGTCAAAATTGCAGTTGCCCTTTATATGTTAAAATTTTGTTTTGTGGCACTTAATACCATTATATTTTCCAATTGGAATATTAAAGTTTGTCAACAAATGAGTTTTCTCTCAGCTCACTGTCATTTTCATATTTGTTCATGGGCAGTGGGGATGGCTGATTAGATTGGCTTTTATTATGCATCCATAATATTCCTGGATTAAAAAAAATAGTAGTTTGCCTTCTTCAGCTGTAGTTCTCGAGCTATAGGGAGACCTACAATGTGTTTTTTGAGGGAGTTTTAGGATTTTAATCTAGCATCAGTGAATAAATTTCTTTTGTAGTTCAAAGTCAGAATGGTGGATGACTTGGATGAGGACTAGCAGGTCATGGCATTCTCATGTATCTACTGCTCTTGTTCTTCTGTAAGGTAGATGTTGTCGAAGGAGCCTTGCCTTGGTAACTTGTTGCAGTACATCTTTGTAGAGTGTACTCACTTCTGCCATTGTCTTGCTGGTAGCAGTATTAAATGCTGGGGTGAGGGGTGTGGTAGGGCATGAATCAAGTGCTGTTTTAGCAAGGTTGCTTAGTTCCAAAAGATTTTTAACTTGTTGAAAGTATTATTAAAGACTAAGCTATCAAAGCAACTGGAGATTCATCTATTGTACACCTTATTTATGTTTTAAAGATCGTGAACAGACACTGGGGATAAGAGGTGAGTTAGTTACAAGAAAATGTTTTGTTTGCCGACAGAATGAGACTGTCAGAGGTGAGGCTAATACTTATAATGTCTAATTGCCCTTGAAAAAGTGATGCACCACCTTCATAAATCATTGCAGTCCTTTGGCTGTAAGCATGATATTCCTAACTGTCCAGTCTGAGCTTCCAACCTGTTTTTGTATTCGATGTATATGGTTGCTAGAGTTCAGTTGCTGGTCCATGTGGTAGTGTCCATGTGGTAGTGAGGGATTCAACAATATGCATGCCATAGAACTTCAAGGGAGAATGATTTGATGGTCATTGCTTGGCACTTGTGTGGCAAGAATGTTACTTGCCAATTATTACCTCAGTATGGATGTTGACCAGGTCTTTCTGCAGCTGAAACATCCTTAAGCAAACCACTTTAGAGCAGCCCCACCTGCACACCAGGCAATTAATTGAATCAGCACTAATCCATGTTGAGCATCACTTCAAGGAAGCACCTATAGTGGCCAAAGCACCAAACTTGGGCTGAGTGAGGAACTTCACTTCTGAATGTCTCAGTGATCGAGCTGACTGAGTTCGAAAAGACATGATTGCTAAACTGGGTCTGCAACAGTTGGCACCCAAACCAACCAGAGGCAGAGAAAAGTTGATCTAGTTCTCACCAATCTAACTCTTGCGGATGCATCTGAGCAGAACAGTGTTGATTATAATTATTGCCGAGACCAAGTTGGGTCTTCACCGTGAGGATACCTTCAATCATGTTGTGTGGTACGACCACTGTGCTAAATGGTATGGACTTAGGGCAGTTGTAGCAACTGAAAATTGAGCATCCGTGAGGTATTATGGGTCATTAGAAACAGTGAAATTGTATTTATCCATAATCCATCCTCTCATTGTCTGACATATCTCCCACACTACCATTGCCATCAAGCTGAATCACTGAATCTCCTTTCTTATCAACACCCTAATGATTACTCTTGATCAATAACTGGACTGGACTAGTCCTATACATTCTGTGGCTACAAGAGTGAGTTGGGGCAGAAGAATTGTGTACTGGTAACTCATCTCCTGAGACCAAAATGGCTGTGTACTATCTACAATGAACCAGCCAGGCGTCTGATGGAGTACTAAGCTACTGCCTGTGTGGATGCAGCTCCAATAAAGCTTAAGCTTGACAGCATCCAGGATAAAGCAACATGCTTTATTGGTATCCCATTTTGGCACCTTCAACATGGATGGCCTTCACCACTGTTGCACAGTGGCAGGAGTGTGTACCATCAACAAGATTTCCTGCAATAACTCAACAAGCTCTTTCAACAGCCTCTTTAAAATAAATGATCAAAGAGGACAAAGATAGCAAGTAGATGGAAATAATGTCATCTGCAAGTTTTTCTTCAAGCCACTCACCAGCTTGTCTTAAAAATATATAGCAGTTCCTTTAGTGTCACTGGGTCAAATTCCTGGAATTTTCATTCCCAACAATGTTGCTGCATTCCAAGGACTGCAAACAGCACACTGCCACCTTGTCAAAGATGATTAGGGATGAGCCATGAGTGCTGACCTAATCAACAATTCCCTGCATCCTTTGAATGAATTAAAAAGAAAATACTCGCACTGCACAGGGGCTGAAACTAAAACTTCAGCTAATGCTTCATAGCACTCATGATTGAACCATCAAGGAAACTTGCTGATTGAACTCTCACACATGAATTAATTCAAGAAAAGCATGTTGCTAATCCCAAATTAAGGGACCTTCTGATCGATAATGTTTGTGCAGAAGATCAAGTACATGGCTTGGAACAAGGACTGGATACTGAGAGTGCTAGGAGAGAAGGGGCTGATTACAATTTGTGCATGATCCCACTTTGAGAACAGAGTGTGGGTAATATTATAAATGAATGAAATGATCTTATAGATTTCGATGTTAAAGCATTTCTATAATGTATTATAGTTGTTTGGTAATTATGCTATCTTGCCTTTGTAAAGAATAAAATCCCCACAAATATGGAAGATAATGTCACCACAAGATTTCATCATAAAGGAGTTAGTAAAAATTTTACAAGTAGCCCTGAAAATAATAAACAGCCCTTGAGAATGTCTGAAAAGAAAATCATCATTTTGACCCCTGTGTTTAGGTTCTTTTCCTGAGGTTTCACCCATGGGATGCAATTCGCACACACCAACTTCTGCAAACAGTTAATTAAAGCTTGTACGAGCTATGTGACCACCCCCCCCCCCCCCAAACAAAATAAAAGGTAGAGTCTAAGTGAGGCACTGAACAAAGAAAATTCATGCCCTTTGTACAGATACTTGAGCCACTCCGCATAGTCACATGCAATTCATGACAACCCCCAGTCACATGTTACCCCAGGTACAACGGTAGAATGAGATCCTCCTTGGAGATGAGGCAAATGCTGATGCCCTAATCCTGGGGAATCGTCCTGCAGACTATTTCCTGACCCCCCCCCAGCCCAAGACAATGCAGGTGCAACATACCTCACTTCAGGGGACGGCTAGAAAGCGTTTCTCAATGGAAGAGATTGAATCATACTTTAACTTGATAATAGCAGGAGAGTAGTAGCAAACGACCGTCTAAGTGAAGTGTGAATTACAATGGATAGTCATCCACATTCCTGCATGCTATCTGAGAGACAGAATGTCATCCCCACTCAGTTCCAGAATGTTCAGCTTTGCAGTCTAACTCTTGAATATTACGTTAATGTCCAGAGAGATATTCCTACTTAATCTTTAACATTACACCTGGACAACTATTTGTTAATACTTGGCAGTTAGCCCCTTGAAGATGCTGGTTGTATCTGTAAAGTTGACACAAGTTGTTGATTTTGCAGGAAGGACTTGATTTAAACAAAGCAGGTTACGAAGTTTATAATTATAAATCTGTTTTGCAGTGTTTGTTCTCTCCTTCAGCGTTACTTGTATTTGGTTTAAAAACTTGAAACTATTTGTTAATGGTTTATATGACTTTGAATTGTATCTGATTACAAATGTGGTTGAGAGTTTTTGACCTTTAGAAATTAAATTTATTTAGATATCTTGAACTTTTACCATAAACACTTGGAAGTTAAGTTTAAAAACTGAGAATTGTAAATGTTGAAAATAAGGAACAAAAACCAAAATTGCTAGAAAAGCTCAGCAGGTCTGGCAGCTTCTGTGGAGAGAACTTTGATTTCTCTTTACAGATGGTGCCAGACCTGCTGAACTTTTGCAGCAATTTTTGTTTTTGTTTCTCATGTAAAATAAGTTTCCAGTTTGTCAGCCTTTATCACTTTGCTTCATAACAATTTTGCAAATTCTGTTTTCATTCACTGCATTGCTGAATGTAATTGCAATTTTCCCTCACCTTTTGCCCTTGTTTTATATTGTGCATTCCAATTTTAAAGATCAATTTTTGCCTTTAATTTGGAGTGTTTTGTATGTTTTTATGGATTTCTTGCGTTACTATTGTAAGTCGGCCTGGACAGTATTCAGTTTGAGAATTGATTCTCTTCGTACTGCATGGACTAAATGTTGATAAGCTCTTTTTAGAAAGAAGAAAATTGTGCATAGCATGTGAAATTTTGTCTTGCAATAGCTAACAAATGGGGTCTGTAAAGTTTAATAAGATTATTATCATTTGATAGTGGATAAGAATGTAATAATTATAGTTTTGTCCTGGTATATCTCTATGTGCATAGAAGCTGGTTTTATGAGGCTGAGGTCATTTTCTTTGCAATCTTAAAGCAGGAAATTGTACAGTTTTTCTAATAAATTACAACTTGATATTGTACAGTTTGATTAATATATGGAATTACTTTGTGATCTACAGAAGAATAATTATTAAAATCTACATTATTGCATATCAAAAAAGTAACTCTTTTATCATCCAGTCCTTGGAAATGTATCTTTGTGATAGTAAATTTAATTTAGATAAATGTGGGGTGCTGCATTTTGGAAAAGCAAATCTTAGCAGGACTTATACATTTAATGGTAAGGTCTGAGAGAGTGTTGCTGAACAAAGAGACCTTGGAGTGCAGGTTTATAGCTCCTTGAAAGTGGAGTCACAGGCAGCTAGGATAATGAAGAATATATTTTGTATGCTTTCCTTTATTGGTCAGAGTATTGAGTGCAGGAGTTGGGAGGTCATGTTGCGGCATCAGTTAGGCTACTTTTGAAATATTGCGTGCAATTCTGGTCTCCTTCCTGTCGGAATGATGTTGTGAAACTTGGAAGGGTTCAGAAAAGATTTACAAGGATGTTGCCAGGGTTGGAGGATCTGAGCTATAAGGAGAAACTGAACAGGCTGGGGTTGTTTTCCCTGGAGCATCGGAGGCTGAGGGGTGATCTTGTGTAGGTTTACAAAAATCATGAGGGGCATGGATAGGATAAATAGACAAAGTTAGTCTGACCTCAGTGGTGTGAAAGATGCTGGAGTCTATTATAAAGGGTGAAATTACGACACATCTGGTTAGTAGTAACAGGATAGGTCAGAGTCAGCATGGATTTATGAAGGGGACATCATGCTTGACTAATCTTCTGGAATTTTATGAGGATGTAACTCTGAAGATGGACGAGGGAGATCCAGTAGATGTAGTGTACCTGGACTTTCAGAAAGCTTTTGATCAAGTCCTACATAGGTTAGTGAGCAAAATTTAGGGCGCATGGTAGTGGGGCAAAGTACTAACTTGGATTGAAAGTTGGTTGGCTGATAGGAAACAGTAGTGATAAACTGCTCTATTTCGGAATGGCAGGCAGTGACCATTGGGTTACCGCAGGGATCAGTGCTGGGACCACAGCTTTTTACAATATATGTTAATGATGTAGAAGATGGTATTAGTAATAACATTAGCAAATTGCTGATGATACTAAGGTGGGTGGCAGGGTGAAATGTGAGGAGGATGTTAGGAGATTACAGGGTGACCTGGACAGGTTAGGTGAGTGGAAAGATGCATGGCAGATGCAGTTTAATGTGGGTAAATGTATGGTTATCAACTTTGGCAAGAACAGTAAGGCAGATTACTACCTCAATGGAATATATTTAGGTGAAGGAGCAGTACAGAGATCTAGGTGTTCTTGGACACCAGTCAATGAAGGTAAGCATGCAGGTACAGCAGGTAGTGAAGAAGGCTAATAGCATGCTGGCCTTCATAACAAGAGGGATTGAGTATAGAAACAAAGACGTTCTTCTGCAGCTGTGCAGGGCCCTGGTGAGACCTCACCTAGAGTACTGTGTGCAGTTCTGGTCTCTAAATTTGAGGAAAGACATTCTGGCTATTGAGGGAGTGCAGCGAAGGTTCACGAGGTCAATTCCTGGAATGGCGAGATTACCTTACACTGAAAGACTGGAGCAACTGGGCTTGTGTACCCTTGAGTTTAGAAGACTGAGAGGGGCTCTGATTGAGACATATAAGATTATTAAAGGTTTGGACACTCTGGAGGCAGGAAACATGTTCCTGCTGATGGGTGAGTGCCGAACCAGAGGACACAGCTTAAAAATACGAGGTAGACCATTTAGGACAGAGATGAGGAGAAACGTCTTCACCCAGAGAGTGGTGGCTGTGTGGAATGCTCTTCCCCAGAGAGCAGTGGAGGCCCAGTCTCTGGATTCATTTCAAGAAAGAGTTGGATAGAGCTCTCAAGGATAGTGGAATCCAAGGGTTATGGAGATAAGGCAGGAACAGGATACTGATTAAGGATAATCAGCCATGATCATATTGAATGGTGGTGCAGGCTTGAAGGGCAGAATGGCCTACTCCTGCATCTATTGTCTTTTCCCTGGGGTGGGGGAGGCAAGAACTAGAGGGCATAGGTTTAGGGTGAGAGGGGAAAGATATAAAAGGGACCTAAGGGGCAACTTTTTCATGCACAGGGTGGTGTGTGTGTAGACTGAGCTGCCAGATGAAGTGATAGAGGTTGGTACAATTGCAACATTTTTAAAAGGTATCTGGATGGGAATATGAAAGGGAGGGATATGGGCCAAGTGCTGGCAAATGGAACTAGATTAGGTTGGGATATCTGGTCGGCATGGATGAGTTGGACCAAAGGGTCTGTTTTTGTGCTGGTACATCTCTGACTTCTAAGTACTCCCTCATTTTTATAAAGGCCTTGAACCTCAAATTCTATACGTTTTCTTGCACATTATAATTTGGCTTGAAAGAAGTCTTTTTTCTCACAATGTAATTAAATTGTTGCTGCAAGGCACTGTTTTATTTCAAGGACAAGTTGGAAAAACAGTAACTGGACTTTCTCAATGTTTGTAATGTCGTTGTATGGTTATCTCATAGCCCAATGTTCACCATGAGGCCTTTGAAGTCCTTAAGATGTCTGCCAACAGTAACATGGTAGAAGTCCCATGATTACGATACTAGGAAGGACATTGATTCAAAAATTCCCTTTTATGCAGAAAAAAGAGAATAAAATATTATCATTTTAAATTACCCAAGTTAGAATTATATAAACAACTCGTTTCATGTATTAGCATTAGCAAATGTTTTGTCATTCCAGCTAGTCCTAATTTTCATTTATTTGACATGTGGCACATAATTGTGAATATTTGTATTATGAGGAGACACCTCATAAAACATTTTGTCAATGTTTTCTCCAGTGTTCTGTGATTCACTTTCAAAATCTTAGCCTACTTTGTTGATTTAGACTTTTGTAGCAGGCAGTTTTCTCCTTCAGTTGTATTAGCTATGTTTCACAAAGCAATCATTTTGTGACTCGAGTATCAAAATTCGCCTATATTCCTTCATCCAAACTATTTGCCTTGTGCTGTCCATTTGTTTTATTCATCAATTTAGCCTGCAAAATACTCTTCTAGAGTGTTAATGGTTATTACTGAGTTTTTGACCAGCTTGTGCTGTATTTCATGTCTTTATTTTTGTGTCTCCTTTCTAGAATTCTAAATCTGGAGTTTTGCTCCAGTATTTGGTTCTCAGATTAATTTGTCCTCTTTGGTGCATTTCATCATGGAGTTTCAACCTTAGCTTCAAAGGTTTCACTTTTGGATTGTCATCTGGGGTAACTTGACACAGATACGTTAAAGTTTTACTGTTGCAATAAGTACCACTGTCTGTCTATCACTTCATATTTGTTCGATGCTTTCATTCTGCTGGCTTCATCAGAATAGTCACAAACCATTTTAGTCCTATTAGATTTGAAGTCGCAAACCAGCTATCTGGTTCAGATTGAATTATTCGAATCTTTGAAGCCATCTCATACAATCATCTTTTTGTCTGCATAGATTTGTTTGCTTCATGGCTGAACACTTCTGTGGAAAATGGTTCAGCTGTTTGCAGTTATACCACTGATTTTCCCATGCATTTCTTAGCTTTATGTTCTGAACTTGTGACACTTGCAACTTGTCCTTCAATTTTGATTTTTCTTATGACACTTCTGTGCATACTTGTTTTGTTTTGCACTTTGTTACGTTTGAAAGGTATAAGATGCTATTGATCACAGTGGATAAGTTTGAGCTGCTTCTCCATATTGTGGAAGAACTCAGTTGATCATCCATGTGTGTGCTGTAGCTGTTGTATTATAAGCTCCGAGCTTCTGCACATGTTTGTAACTTCCTTGGCTGTCTGATTCCCCTTAGTAGTTGCGTGATCATGATAGGATCTCATGCCTAAAATTATTGATCCTTAATTAGCTCATCTTTAATTTGTACAAATTTCCAGGTTTCTCTGAGCTGAATTTATATTGCATATTGATCAATGGATATTCTCCCCCCACCCCACCCCGGATCCATATTTGAAATACATTCTGTTCATAAGTAATATTCACTTGGGGTTCAAAGCTTGCTTTCAAGCTTGTAAAAATTGTTTTTTGCTCTTCAGAGACATTTGGAGTGGGATATATTTTGAAATCAAGCTGCTTGAGCAGTGATAGAAATGCAATGACTTATAACTATTCAGGTTTGCTCGCTAAATCTGTTGCTGTTACATAATTCTGTCAGTATGTATAGAATAAATTCCAGTTTTGCCTCCTATCCCTGACATTGCACAGAAGCTCTGGCCCTTTTCTCCTATTGTTAAATTATACTTTATTATACCTGTGTAAATTATGTTTTGCATAAGTTTGGTTAGATATTTTAGTGTGTGCAAAGCTAATTTTTGGGTGCAATATTTTCTGTCATCAATTAAATTAGAGTCCATAATCTCAATCCTAGCTTCATTCCAGTTCATAATCACATGCGATTGTGATAGATTGCTCAGTTGACAAGGCAATGTGCAAATTTCAGATTTCACTGAATGGAAACTTGTCGGCCTCAATAAGGAAAAATTATGGTTGAAAAGTCCAAACTGGAATGGTTGCATATACATTTCGTTCCTGTTTACATCATTGTTGAATTATCACTTAACTACTATTGTAGTATAGAAACTATGAAATACATATCTAATTCTTCCTCCGATGGCAATCTTGTTAAAATTTTGTGATGCAAAAGGATATTTTTGTTTCCCCTGTCCCCAAGTATACTTTGACCCTTTGCAGAATTTTTTAGTTCATGTGTCTCTCCCAAAGGCAGAATATAATGACAGAGATTGGAGGTGTATACAATACAATTCAATTCAACACAGCGTAGGAACAGGCCCTTTGCCCACTAAGCCTGCACTGATTGCTAATCCTTACTTAAACCTGTTATTTATTGCCCATGAGTGATTTTTATCCCTTTTGTTTGCCTCCTGTTCACGTGTCTATCAAGATATACCTTAAATGTTGCGAACTGCCTGCTTCCACCGTCTCCATTGGCAGTGTCTTTCAGGCACCAACCACCCTCTGTGTGAAAAACTTTCCCCCACACTTCTTCCCTAATCCTTTCCCTCTCACCTTGAATCTCTATTCTTTTGTAGTTAAATTTTCCACCCTGGGATCCCGACCTTATCCATGCCTCTAATAACTTTGTAGACCTCTAGCACAGTGCCCTTCAGCCTCCATCTTTCCAGTAAAACCAATCCACCTTTATTGAACCTCTCCTTGTAACTAAAACCTTCCAGACCAGAACAACACCCTGGAAAATCTTCTCTGCACCCTCTCCAAAGCATCCACATCTTTCTGGTAGTGTGGCAATCAGAACTGCATGCAGTAGTCAGAATATTACCTCAAGTTTTATCCAGCTGTAACATAACTTGCCAACTTCTTTATTTGATGCCGTGACTGATGATGGCAAGTATGTTGTGTGCCTTCTTGATAACCTTATCTACCTGAGTTGCCACTTTCTGCGATCTGTGGACCAGTACACACAGATCCCTCTGCATGTCACTGCTCCTAAGGGTTTACTGTATAATTCACACTTGAATCTGATCCTTAAATGTGCATCATTTCTCATTTGTCCAGATTAAACTCGATCTGCCATTTCTCTGCCCAAATCTGCAATCTATATTTCACTCTATCCTTTGGCAGTCTGTTTCACTATCGGCAACTCGTAAACTTACTAATCAGACCACCTACATTTTACTCCAGACAACAAAGGCCCCAGTACTGAACACTGCAGAATACCAACTCTTTTGCTTCCTCCTCTGTCTTCTCGAAAATATTGATATCCTGAAACATTAAACTGTCTATCCTGTCCCTCTTTTAGCCTTGTCTCTGTGATAACTACAACATCATAATTGCATGCATTACTCCAGGTTCTAAATTCATCTGTCTTGTTACATTGCTTGTGATGAAGGAAATATTTTCCAAGCCTCCAGTTCTGCTGAGCTCAGCACAGTCTGATGGACTTCTCTTCCTTTTAGTTATATTTGCCTTAGACTTTAGCTCTTCCTGAGTTGCTGTTTCTATTGACCCGCTGCTCTGGTTTCCACCCCCCTGCCACATTAATGGCAAATGTGTAAATGAAATAACACTCAGTATTTGTTGTTGTTAGAACTGTGAAATTAACTGTGGCTTCTGACATCCAAATTGGCATTGTAGAATGCAGATGTCCCAAGTTGCTGTGAATTCCTTGATCACTTGTATTTGGTGTATTGTTGAAATTAATACAGATGGAAATCTTTTGGAATAACTTGAATGAATGTCAACTAAATCATGCTGTTAAAAACCCCTTTTTAAAATAATTTCAGCTTTGTTGAATAAACAGTTTACATTTGCATTCAAAAACTGGTCAATAATTTTTGTAAAAAAAGCGATTTTATATTTGCAAAATACTGTGTTTGTCTATTATTATAATTCCACAAGTGTTTTAATGTTTTCAGAATTTGTTTAATATTTCTGCTTTTGCACTTAATTTAGTACTGTTTATTTTCCATCTTTATTTTGCTGTTGTCAAGTTGTGAAGTGAAACCTAATGAAATTATTTTTCCCTCTTGATTTGTTGTCTGTGACAATTCTTCAGTGTGACTGTTGAACCTGTTTGATGGCTTCTCTGTTGCTGGATCCCAACGATCTCTTGATTCAACATTGGAATCAAAATGATGGGAAAGAGAAATCGATATAACAGAGATTGCTGAATTTTTGTGGGTAACTTTGTTCCTTGACATAGTTCAATGCTTTTGTTTCATTGCTTATCATGATATTCAAGCGTGGATTTGTCTCACCATTGAAGAATAAAGTCGAGAAATTATAGACTACTACATCATATCTCAGGACAAGGACCAAAGGGGAATACTTGATATTAGGCCTTTTGCTTATTATGACACTTGTAGGACTGACATTGTCCACGAACACTGCTTTAATTGAAAGATGTAAGTCACATGACATCATGTTCATTTGAAATCACAAGCTTCCACAAAGGAACTCAAGCATGTGATTTCAAATAAACTTCGACTACAACCTGATGTCATGTGACTTTTGACTTTGTCTACCCTAGCCAACACCGGCATCTCCACATGATTAAAGAGTGGAGTGAAAATTAATTTGTTAATGTTAAAAATACTGACATGCTTTTATAGCTCTGACATCTAATTTATAATTCTGCACCATGTATCATATTTCTAATTGAAAATTGTTTGTGTACTTGAAAGTGAGCAAATAATTTAACCTTGAATGCAGATTAGTGCCAATAAATTTGCTAGTCATATATAACACTGAGAAAAACAGATATGGCAGAAGTGATTGTAAAAAGGGACCCTATTTGTTGTTACAATTATTGTATGGAAAACCTTACCATTTTAAAAGAAATGAATTTCCCAATGATTAGCAAAAAGACTTTGCAGAATCCCTACAATGCTGAAACAGGCCATTCGGTCCACAGAATCCGCACCAGCCCTCCAAAGAGAATCCCACCAAGACCCAACCCTCACCCCCTTTCCTGTCCCTGTAATCCATATTTACCATAGCTAACCCAGCTGGCCTGCACACTATGGGGCAATTTAGCATGGCTAATCCACCTAACCTGCACTGTGGGAGGAAAACAGATCACTGGAATAAACCCATGCAGACAAGAAGAATGGGCAAGCTCCACCCAGCCACCCAAGGCTGGAATCGAACCTGGATCCCTGGCGTTGTGAGGCAGAAATGCTAACCACTGAGCCATTTTGCACAAGATTTCATATTTCAGACTTGTGACAACTAGATGAATATGGGTCTTAGGGGTCTTTTTTTTTAAGACTCCATATCAGTAAGTCACAAGTTTTGATCTTATAAAACACTTTGATGAAATCCACTAGTTATATTCAGTTTTGTTGTCCTGAGCAATCTAGCCATTTGTGACTGGCAAAATTTATGGATCAAGTAGTTCCACAAAGTTTGAGATGGCAACATTTCAATTCTGCCCATGGGTAGTGGTAGAGATTATTATAGGGGTTTGCATAGCTCTGGACACTTTGTAGTCACTGAAAAGCATTTCTACTGCATTATCAGGAGTGCTGATTTTTAGCTGTCTTCTGCTGTTCTGCTTGTAGGTTTTCAGTCCCCCACTCAGAATTGTACTGACCATTTTGTGGCACCTGGCTTCTATTGAGCCACTACGAGTTCCAGAACTTTTTGCTGCAGTACCTAAATGTCGAATAACTTCAATAACCTGGTCAACAGTACACAGATATCAAACTTTTCTGAGTTTTTAACTCTGTGACCCCAGAAACAACCCATGCAGTTTAACTGCCTTCCCTTTGTTCCAAGGGTGAGAGCTTAAACTTTTTCAGCTTGTAATTATGTGAAAATTTGGAACCAAGCTCTCATAATTAGAAAAATACACAAACTACATTACAGCCCTGAACTTTGGAACAGATTTCTGATAAAATTCCCTCTTGCTAGTGCATTGCAAAATTTTTGAGTTATCTCTTAGGCATAGTAAAATCTATAACAGTCCTTACTGTCACTTCTATGGGTACTAATTACCTTTGTCCAACAGATTGTGGTCCAAATAAGTTACGTTTGCTTTGGCAAATTCTTTTTCAGCAAAACTTGGAATGAAATTAGCTCTTTGCAGCCAGTCAGTCAAATACTTTAATTAAGTGGTGTAAATGTGCTTCCCAGGTCTGGCTGAACACAACTAAGTTTTTGATATAAGCTGTGAATTTACATAGTCCCCTAGAGAGTGTAGTGAAGCCACCATAGTCCCAGAGGATCGTAGGACTGTGCACTCATTAGCGAGAGACAATTGGTGGTTCAATCCAAGGGTCACCACACCCCAGGTGAGGGGAGAGATTGGAATAGAATACTTTTACTGCCACAGATACTCAATGAATATAGTGATAAGTGTCAACGTTGCCAATTACAGCACCACTTAGGTACAAAAGTCCTTGCCACAGCTTCATTAGTTACAGGATCTTAGAGAAATAAAATGTCTAGCATTACAGAAATAAAAGTTCAGTACAACATTGGCACCTAGCTTCCAGTCCATATCGCACTGGCGATACGCTACGCTAGGAGGCCAGAAGGTTGCCACACAAGTGGAGCTGCACCAGGCTGGGAGGTTGCCATGCCACACTGGGAAGATGCTCCTGCTGATTGCACCACCGCACCAGGAGGCTGCTGTGGATTGCCCTTGCACTAGACCAGGAGGACGTCACGCTATGCTGGGAGGCTGCAGTTGGAGGGCAGGCGATGTCACTTGCTGGAAACCAGGAATCATCACTCAAGGGAGTGAGTTGAAAAGAAAAAAGAAAACTAGAAGGGAAAAGAAGAAATGGCAAAGCGGACGAGTTTTGGCTGGAACATCCTACTCTGCCGCCATCTTGCCAAGAGCAACCTTGTGATAACCTGCGTCAGTATGAGAATTGAATTCATGATGATGGCATCACCCTGCATAATAATCTGCCAACTGGGCTAACCAGCCTTGTGAATGAAATTGTTGGTTAATTGTTGGAATGTTGTTGATGCATTTTCATTCCAAACAGCATGCCTATGTATTGAAGAAATCCATCTCATAGTACAAAAGCTGATAGAGCCAGGGAAATATCAGTCAAAGGCTTGCCAATATCCTTTTTAGCAAGTCATTTTTGGTGACTAATCATGCATGTGAAATTCCTGAAATGTAGTCCTCAAATTTTATATGAGCACACTTTTTTGTTACTATTGACTTTGATAATCAAAACAGAAACTTTTTGCTTTTCATTGGATTTCAATTCCTGAATCTGCCTTCCCCCTCTCTGTCTGCCTGAACCACCTCTCTAGCTGTCTGGCTTATGGCTGGCTTTCACCTCCCTCTTTCACTGTCTCCCTGTGTGCCCTCACTGTCTCTTGTATGTGTCAATCTCACCCTCTGTCTGCCTCTGTCTCATTTATGCCCCCTACACACTCCTTCGGGCTATCATTTGTAAGCATCCCCCTGTCTTCCATGCTGCTTCTGCGCAACCCCCTTTGTCACTATGTACACACATCCCCACCCCCAACCCCTCAACTGGGGCATCTCCTGCATGACCCCACCTCTTTTGCTGGTTGTCTCACCCATACCAAAGTGAAAGTGAGTACTGCAGATGTTGGAGATCAGAGTCAAGATTACAGTGAAGCTGGAAAAGCGTGGCAGGTCAGGCAGCATCCGAGGAGCAGGAAAGTCAATGTTTCAGGCAAAAGCCCTTCATCAGGATTTCTGATGACGGCCTTTTGCCCGAAATGTTGATTTTCCTCCTCGACATCCTGCCTGACCTGTGCTTTTCCAGCACCATTCTAGTCTCATCCATAGCTGTCTTTCATGCATGCAATTGCATCTACATCCCACCTCTCTCATTGGCCATCTCGCCATATGCTTATCTTTGTTTAGGTCATTCGTCTTGTTCTCCACCTTACCTTCTGAATTCCAATTTAAGTTGGATCTACACTAAAATTGCTTTAAAAATAGATTCCTGGGTATGGTTCTATGTTGTCCCTAATTAACTCTGTATTGATCCTTCTACTGTTCTTGTATGTTTTTCTAGGAGCAACTTCTAACTAGTGTTCCAAGTGGTGAAGGGCAATGGTTCAATTGATTTAGACATATTAATTCTGATTAAAATATTATCTGGTGCTACAAGTGTCAACAACTGACACTGAGGAATGTTCCGTTGCTTTAGTCCCACTATTCCGCAGGTCATAACAGAAACAAACAATGCTTTTCCTAGTTGTTGAGATAGTCAATTACATAGCTTATCCATATCAACATTTATATAAAAAATCTGTCAGAAGTTTCTTTAATAAATGCTATTATTGAAATATCATCAAAACCGATTATTCAAGGAAGCAGCAACAACTGATTGACAGTGCTAACTGGTGCACAGAATAACATGAAAGTACAAATATTTAACCCTTTGAATTAATAAGCCCAAAATGCATCCTGTACTTAACAGATAAAGCATTTTTGATCCTTCTTTGAGAATATGTTTTGAGTTTACATTGGGGTGAGTTTTTTTATTTATTTCTTGAGTATGAGAGGAGAAGAAGACATTTAGAAATTGAACCAGTTTTGAGTTGCAGAACAAGGTTTACCTTCCAACTAGTGTTCCAAGTCGTGAAGGGCAATGGTTCAATTGATTTAGACATATTAATTCTGGTTAAAATATATTGTGCTAAAAGAAGATTTTATTTTGTACAGAACACCCAGTTACGAGAAAGATGAATTGGTCAAAATTCCACTTTGGACTGAAGAGTGACGCAGTCTAGTAAAAGGTCATGTGGGAGATAGTTGTTTTACACCAAGCATTAGCACATTGAGCCCCTTCCTTTCCTTGCTGTTACTATGTTTGAACAGTGTAAGAAAGATGCCACATTCTATTGTCAATGATATTTATAGGTAACATCAAGCTATAATAAGATAATGAGTACGTAACTGAATATCTGGAGAAAAGCACTGGAAGGTGAGATTGAGGATCAGCAGACCCAAGACCCAATTTATGGATATCAGGTTGAGCTGAGGGGAAAACATCATAGTGAAAGTCTCAAGGTTATGGGTGAAGGCTTGGAAAAAGTGGGTAATTCCAAGTACATCAGATCAGGGAAGACAGATGAAATTGAGCAATAGATTTGCTCAGGTTGCAATAATACAAAGAAATGCAGTGATGTAGGACATGTCAGAGAATGTCACTGAAACTAAGAAGAAAGATCTGAGATGCTGCAGACTGTTCTCATTATATCAGCCCGGGCAATAACTAGAGGAACACAACTGCGAACTGAGATGCAGAAGCTAAAGTGGATGTTTCGAGTAATAAGCAAGAACAAAATGATGAACTAATACATCAGGATGTCAATAAAAAATTGTGGGAGCATCAAAGAATGTAGCCAAGAACAATGTGAAATTAGATTCCCTACAGTGTGGAAACAGGCCCTTTGGTCCAACAAGTCCACACCGACCCTCCGAAGGGCAACTCACTCCACTCTGACTACTGCATCTAACACTATAGGCAATTTAGCACGGCCAATTCACCTGGCCTGTACATCTTTGTGACTGGGAGGAAACCGGAGCACCCGGAGGAAACCCACGCAGACACTGGGAGAATGTGCAAATTCCACACAGACAGATGCCTGAGGATGGAATTGAACCTAGGACCCTGGTGCAGTGAGGCAGCATTGCTAACCACTGAGCCATCATGCAGCCCCTTTGCTACATACCGTAGCAGACTTCCAAAGCCTGTGCATTTATATGTCTTTCCTCTTCCTAATCCAACACTGGGAAAACCAGCCCTTTTTAAAAACTCTTTTCTAATTAATCTGCTTAGCTGTTATGACAAATAGCTAGGGTGGGTGGAACTTGGACTCCAGCCTGGTTCAGAGATAGGAACAGTACCACTGCAGCTCAAACCAAGCTTTTTGACATATGTAGTCAACCTGTCCAGGGATGTTATGATACCTCTCCATAGCAGGTGGACCTCAAACCTAGGTACCTGGCTCAGAGGTAGGAACACTACCCCTTCACAAGAGTCGCAACTGAAGTCCTTTTTTTTTTCTTTTATGTCCAGAAGTGCTGTTGCACACTACTGCACGTTTTTGTTTCCGTCATTGGGTCACCGATGGCATTTTTTCATCAGAAAATCATCCTTTTTTTTTTCAGTTGATGAATCTGTATGCAAAGCCTGTTAGGGCACTGCAGACCATCAAAGATGAGGGAGAATGGAAGACAGTCCAAACCCAAGTGTTTTTTAACCAAAATGTTCAGAGATGTTCTTGCACACACCTGGTACCAGTAGGACATGACCCTGGTCTCTTGGTTCAGAGGTGGAGACATTACTGCTGTGTCACAAGAGTCCTGACGCCTTTAAACATGCTCTGATAAACATCAGCTGCTGCATATTATCTCTTGAGCATGTCTTAAAAAGGGACCAGACCATGTTGTCAATACAGTATATGGATTTGTTGATGCAAAGAGGGGGAATATATGGTGTTGTGAGTAATGGAGTTGGGCCTACCAGGAAGGAGGTGAAGAAGGCATAAGACCAGATGAAAAAGAGATGCTGGTGAGAGATTAAATAGGTGATAAAAATAAGAAAATAGAGAAAGGTGATCAACCAGCATTAGGCAGCCTTGGGTAAAATGGGGGGAAAAGCTCAAAGAAGCCAAAAAGGAGGGAAATTTCCCCTTGGGAATTAATATTTCGGTATTTGTTCTGAAAGAGAAATTCATTCCTCATGGTGGTTGGAATGTGGAGCTCCTACTGTTTAGAAGTGGTTGCAGTGAATAGTTTTCATTGTAAAGTATCTAAGCCATCTGAGTATAAGAGAGGAAAAGGATGAGGAAGAAATGCTGAAAGTGTGGTTTGAGGCATAAAATAATATGGATCATTGGGTTGAAAGGCCTGTTTTGTATTGTGTTTCCAAAACTCTAATGTTCAAACTGCACTAGTGTACATCGAAGTGTATTATAAACATATCCTTGTTTTTAATACATCCTATGATGTGCATACAGATTGAATACTGGAGCTGAATTAATTGACTATGGCTTTGGTTTTAGTGCAATGTAGTTTATCTCATTTGGAAAGAAGATTAGGCTCATGATTGCTATTCGGTGACTTGCTTAAATTGTGTTTGAAAATTCTGGGAAGACACAATCAGAATTGAATATATTTCATCCATTTGATATTGAGTCTTTTATGAATGATGGCCACTACTCTTCCTTCGACAGTCCCTTGGGAAAAGTTAGTTCGTTCAACTCCAATTTTGTACGTCCTGAGGTGATTAAATAGCCTGTACTGGATTTGCATGCCTTGTTGCAGCTGAGGCAGATGTTTGAAAAGGGCAATGAGTGGGAGGCTTGGATGTTTGCATGCTGCTTCCACTTTGCTCCCTGGCCTCAATTTGTCCACTTGAGTAAGTATAGATTTGGGGTTGGCACCTGAGAGAGTATAGCCCCATCAGTGCAATTAAGAGGGAGAGAAGCTAAAAATGCATTGAGAAAATGTAAATGTATTTTCACTCAAATAAAAGTACACGTTTAATTTTTGAATTGAATGGCTAATAAAAATCCATATGACTGGCTGGGTGGGCTGGGGGAAGTGGGAGGAGGTGGTAGGTGGTATGGAATTAAAGCTTAAAATTGGGAAGAAAATTGGTGTTTTTTTTCAGATACTCTCTCCTGTTCAGTGTTTTCTTAGCTTTTATTATCTTCACTTGGTAACTTCCATTTGATTATATGGCTAACATCAAAAATATCAATTCAAATTTTCTGATGTATTATTTTCAAGCTAGGGTTAACTCCTTTCAAAAAAAAAGTTAACACTGATTCAAAGCCCAGCTGATACTGATTTGGAGTATGAGACCATGATAGTAACCCATGACCACAAACACTGGAAACAACAAGGAATTTTTTTTTTTGCTGGTTGCTCTGTTGTTCAAACTCTTCCTTTTATAGTTTAGTACTTTTATCGTACAATCCACTATGAATGCGCTGTAGTAATGTAGCATTGCAATGACCTTAAGTTAATACAAGATAAATTACTTGTATAGGTTCTTTTCATAATCGACCAGACCTTGTCATGATTTGAGGTTATTAATCAAATTTGAATATTTATAAACAAAAACCCAGTGATAGTTGTGGCCATGAGGGAATCTTTTCATTGTGAAGCAATTGTGTGTAATTTGAGAGTGTTGTAATTTAAGATCAGTCAACAGTGTCACAGTTCAAGATGTGACACAAAATGATAAGTCCTTGATGACCACTTCCATGGTAACAATAATAAGACAGAGCATCTCCACTGTATCTTTTTCGCTGGTCTATAGAACTTCACAATAATGATTTTATATCTGGATATGGTGATTGGTGGCTCTAGTGTTACATTTCACCTCCGTGGAACAAGAAGTGGCAACATTTTCACTAAATCCTGTGGTTATTTAATATTTTAAACAAAGTTTTTGAATCTTTATAAATACGGAAAGTCTTTAGTTAGGACAAAAGGTTATCGAGCCAAACTAAATCAGCCTCAGTAGCACTGGATTTTCAACATAATGAAGTGAAAACATCACATGACCCTTAAAATTGCTCATTTATTCCCAACCAGATTTTACAAATAACAAATCTTAGACACCAAGTTTATAACTTAACCAAAAATTGGCAATTTATTATTAATAATAGAACACAGATAAACAACAAGGCAAGCTAATTAATATCTATGATCTAAACCAAATATGTAATTATAAACCACTTCTCTCATACCAATAGACAGACACGTGCGGTTAAGAAAGAAATAAAAAAAGTAAAAGAATTATAATTTGCAACTTCAGTAACTATTTCAGTGTTGAATACTAGGCTGTCATGAAATTCTTGAACAATGTGTTGTATTAGGGCATGTAGAACTGTAAAATTTGCTTAAATTCTGAAATCACTGGTCATTGCAAACCTCTGGAGATTTTTACTTCTTCTTACAGACTCAGATTCTGTTTTCGGAACTTCCAAAAGTTACTAATTGGAGAATAAGTAGAGAGAGCAAAACCAGACAATAGTCCCAATCCAGAAGCTGCCACAACAAAACTATCTTCTCCCAAAAGCCCAATCTGAGCCAGTTCACTTTGTTTTTCTCTTTTTATTGAACGTGCCTTTGATCTTCCCTTAATTGACAATTCAAAATATAAATAGCTGTTAGTTGCTGAGCTTGCAACATCTTAGTGCCAAAATGTCTACGGTGCCCTTAGAACAGTAATTAACCTGCATTTATCTTCCCAGGCCAGTTCCAAACAGAAAATATCTGTTCAAAGTTCAATTATCAACTGCAGCTCTCTCCAAACCAAAGAAAAAGCAAAATAGTAATGGATTCAACACTTTGCAAAGACTTGTACTTGGCTTAGGTATAAATAATGTTTACTATCACGTGAAGCCCAACTTTCTAAAATCTTTCATGGGACATTGATATTGCTGGGAAGGCAAGCACTTGTTTCCCATACTTAAATCCCCTTTAGAAGGTGATAGTGAGCCACTGATTTATACTGCTGCCTTATATATTGTGTCAGTACATTCACAGTGCTGTCAGGAAATAAGTGCTAAATGTTTGATCCAATGAACCTGAAGAAATGGCATTTATAGTTCTAAGTCAGGACTGTGAGTGACTTGGATGTGAACTTGCAGGCAGAGGTGCACCCATGCATCTGTTGCGCAGAATCTTTGAGGGAGTAGAGGTTTGGAAACTATTCTCTGAGGTGTTTTGGTCACTTGCTGCCAAGTGTCTTGTACATTGGATGTACTCCTGAACTGGAGGGATTTAGGTTTAGATTCATGGGTGATGTGCTGTTTCCTTGAAGTTTAGAAGGGACTTTGCTTCCTGTTAGAAATTTGCAAAGCAGTTTGTGACTTGCTTTAACAGTAAAGACCAGCTGTTGTACTAGAAGCTACATGTACGCAGTTATCCTTCTAGTTCAAGGTGAGAGGTGAAAAGTTTAAGGGGGAGATACACAGCCAATACTTTGTACAGTGGGTGGTAGGTGCCTGGAATGTATTGCCAGCAGAGATAGTAGGGGCAGGCACGGTCGATTCATTTAAGATGCGTCTGGACAGATGCATGAGTAGGTGGGAAGCAGAGGGATACAGATGCTTAGGAATTGGGCAACAGGTTTAGACCGTAGATTTGGATCAGCTCAGGCTTAGAGGGCCGAAGGGCCAGTTCCTGGCCTGTAAATTTTCTTTGTTCTCACTTAGGGAATCGTTAAAGTTATGTGACGAGGGGCTGTAAAGAATGGTGTTACAGTCCCACATAACAGACAACTAACACAGCAAATTAAAGAAAAGTTAATTTCCCATTAATGAACACAAATGAAGTATTTCATGACATTTTCAATTTACACCATGCTCCACCCTCCAAATAGATAGCCCTTAAGATTAAGTTACAACTCATTCTGGCTTTTCAGTTCTGTGTTTTTGGGGCCTTCCCTCTGCCATGCTGGGTCAGTCTTCCAGGATCCTTAGATATTCATTCCAAACAATTTTCTGAATATCCTTAAACTGACTTCTTGCAGCAGTGCACACTCCGCTGATCCTTGATCCTTCATTTTCCACAAGTCTTCAAAAAGTGAACCAGTTCTCCCAGCCTTTAATAAAAACAAATAACTGGATGCTGGAGATCTGAAGCAAAATGTGAAATTGCGAGAGAAACCCAACCAGTTTTGATGAATAGTCACTGGTCTCCAAACAGTAACTCTTTTGCTTGGTGGCTAATGAAAAAAATAATCTTTTCCTTTACTTCCAAAGCAAACAGCTATTATTGTCTCTTTCTCCATGTATCTGTCTACAAAATGAGTTACATCTGCTTTTTTGTGCCAGTATGTGGAAACATGGCACTTTTCTTACTAACTCAAGGAATGTGGGTGTCAGTGGCCAGACCAGCATTTATTATCCATCTGTAATTGCTCAGAGTGGAGAGTGTAGTGCTGGAAAAACGCAGCAGATCAGGCAGCATCTGAGGAACAGGAGGATTGACGTTTTGGGCATAAGCCTTTCATCAGGAATGAGGCTTGTGTGTTGGAGCTGAGAGATAAATGTAAGGGGGTGGTGTTTTGGGGAAGGTAGCTGAGAAAGCAATAGTGCATGAAGGTGAGGGAAAAGCTGATAGGTCCAGAAGGGTCGAGTGATAGACAGGTCTGGCGGGCGGTGCCGAGTTGGAGGTTTGGGATTGGAATAATGTGGGGGGCGGGGGATGTGTGGAGGTGAGTAAGCTGTTGAAATCCACATTTATCCTGTGTGGTAGCAGGGTCCCAAGGCGGAATATGAGGTGTTCTTCCTCAAGGCGTTGGATGGTAATGGTTTGGCGGTGGAGGAGGCCCAGGACCTGCATGTCCTTGACTGAGTGGGACGGGGAGTTGAAGTGTTCAGCCACAAGGTGGTGAGGTTCATGGGTGCAGCTGTCCCAGAGATGTTCTCTGAAATGATCCAAAAGAAGGCGTCCTGTCTCTCTGATGTAGAGTAGACCACACCGGGTGCAGTGGATGCAGTTGATAACATTGGTAGCAGTACAGGTAAATTTCTGACAGATGTGGAAGGATCCCTTAGGGCCTTGGATGGAGGTGAGGGCAGCGGTGTGGGTGTAGGTTTTGCACTTCCAGGGAAAGGTGCATTGGGAGGAGTGGGGTTCAAGGGCAGTTCCTCCAAACCAAAAGGGGAAGCCATGGGTACCCTCATGGGACCCAGCTATGCCTGCTGGTTATCGGATATGTGGAACAGTCCGTCTTCTGCAGTTACACCGACAACACACTGCCACCTGTTCCTCTGCTACATCGATGACTGACTGACTGTGTATCAGCGCCACCTCCTGCTCCCATGAGGAGGTTGAACAGTTTTAGATTAGATTAGATTACTTAGTGTGGAAACAGGCCCTTCGGCCCAACAAGTCCACACCGACCCTCCGAAGAGCAACTGGACCTCTCCATCACTGCCTCTGGCGACTGATTAAGCACAGACATCTCCTGCAAGCTCACCAACTCCCACAGTTACCTCCTGTAAAACCGCCATCCCTTATTCCCAATTTCTCTGCCTCCGCTACATCTGTTCCCATGATGACGAATTCCACCTCCAAGTCCCAAATGGCCGCCGCCTCCTCCAACGATCGTAACTTCCCTTCCCATATGGTGGTTGATGCTCTCCAATGGATCTCTTCCAATTCACGCACCACCGCCCTTGATTCCCACCCCTCCCAACTCAACAAGGACAGAGACCGCTGGTCCTCACCTTCCCTCCACCAACCTCCGAGTACAACGCATCATCCTCCGCCACTTCTGCCACCTCTCAACAGACCCCACCACCAGAGATATATTACCCTTCCCACCCCTTCCCTTTCCAAAAAGACCATTCCCTCCGCGATTCCCTCATCAGGTCCATACCTCTCACCAGCCCACTCCCCACTCCTGGCATCTTTCCCTGCCATCATAGGAAGTGCAAAACCTGCACTCACACTCCTCCCCTCACTTCCATCCAAGGCCCTAAGGGATCCTTCCACATCTGTCAGAAATTTACCTGTACCTCATCGACTGCATCCGTCGTACCTGGTGTGGTCTCCTCTACATTGGGGAGACGGGATGCCTTCTTGCGACTTATTTCAGAGAACATCCCTGGGACAGCCGCACCCACCAACCCCACCACCTCGTGGCTGAACACTTCAACTCCCCCTCCCACTCCGTAAGGACATGCAGGTCCTGGGCCGCCTCCACTGCCAAACCGTTAGCACCCGATGCCTGGAGGAAGAACGCCTCATACTCTGCCTTGGGACCCTGCTACCACATGAGATAAATTTCAACAGCCTCACCATTCCCCCCAACATTATCCCAGTCCCAAACCTCCAACTTTGCACTGCCCGCCAGATCTGTCCATCACTCCTCTTTCCCACCACTCCCCCCACCTATCATCATCTTCCTCACCTATCATCAGCTTCCTCACCTTCATGCACTATTGCTTTCTCAGCTACCTTCCCCAAAACCCCACCCCCTCACATTTATCTCTCAGCTCCCAACACACAAGCCTCATTCCTGATGAAGGGCTTATGCCCGAAACATCGATCCTCCTGTTGCTCGGATGCTGCCTGTCCTGCTGTGCTTTTCCAGCACTACACTCTTAACTTTAATCTGCAGTCCTCATTTTCTCTTTGTAATTGTCCAGAGGGCAGTTAAGAGTCAGCCACATTGCTGTGGGTTTGGAGTCATTTGTAGGCCAGACCAGGTCAAGATAGCAATTTCCTTCTGTCAAGGACATTTGATTGGTTTTTCTGACAATCGGTTTCATTTTCTAACAGTTTCATGGTCATCGTTAGTCTCTTAATTCTAGATTATTGTTCAGGTTCATGTGACCTGGAAATAAAACCAGATTAGGGGCAGAATTTAATGATGATTACTCCCTTCAACTTAAATTAGAGAAAACAATTTAAAATATAACTATTTCATACTGTCTTGTATTTGTAACAATGGTTTAGAGCAGCATTTAAATTAATATTTTCTTTATTGGAGATCCTTTATGAAAAGCAGTAATGCTCGTCTGTACAAAAAGCGATTTTTAATGCTGCATGCATTTTAAGAATTCAGTAAATTTAAGTGTTAAAGAAAATCACATGCTCAGATCTTTCAATGCTTTTTTTTCCTTTGTCATCTTTTAAAAAATGCTAATTTTACCAATTAGAACCACAGCTAACCTATTTTTAGCATGAACAGTGCATCGGTGAACTGAGCAGGTGAATCAATTTTTAACTTAGATGGAATGAGTATCTCTGAATCAAGCCAACTCAGTCAACCCTTGATTTCAATGATTGAGGTCAGTTGTGCCAGTATGACTGGATGGTATTGTGTGATGCTTCGTTAGTAGCATGGGTCTTTGTGCACAGTGGATGCACAATTTGCGAATCACATTTGACTGTGAGATAAAAAGTGTAAGTCCTTTTTATTTCCAATTTAAAAATTGTCCAGCATTTGTCCAAGTGTTATCAGATGAAATTTAGGAGGCTGTTGGATAATGCTCCTATCACTTGGTGAGCCTTGCAGAAGATGTGCTATGTAAGCTTCTCTACTCACTGATTTTAGCAGGTAATAATTTGTCTATTTTCTGTTACTTGTGACTGTGAGAGATGCATAGACATCATTATCTTCAGTGAGTTGTGTTGTAATGTCACTAGCAGCAAAGCAAAAGACTGCAGAAGAGTTTTCATTGCTCCATTCGAGTCTTGGAGACTGGCTGTTTGTTTAATGTGCATGCTTAGGCCCCTGGTTTCATTTTTACTGGAAGAACCTGGAAAGATTGTAGTCTGTATCTTAAAAAAAAATGCTTTTACAGGAAACTATATTGAGACAATCATTGAAAAGATAAATATCTAAAACTATTGATATTGATGTTAGATTTTAGGGGACATGGTTTACAAATGGTGTCGTTGTTAACAAATATTTTTCAAACATTTGGTCCAAAATTGACACTTGAGACATTTTGTATCAGTTTGCTCTTTCAAATAACATTTATTGCTGTGATTTTTTAAAAAATCAAAATGTTAAATTTTGTTAAATCACACTGGTTTGCAGGGGTTAATTTATTTGGTTTTGAAACCCGTCACTTGCATTGTGGCAAGCTGAAATGCTCTGTGCTGGAAGTGTTTTAGGCAAACGCTCCTATAGCTCAACATTTACTTAAGAATAATTAAAAGGCAATATTTTAAATTTATGTGGACGCACAATCCTTTCTTTAACCAAATCATCCAAAATTGGATTCAATGGATCTATCAGAACCTGACAGCTAGTTGGCTTTTGTTCTGTTTCGGTTTACAGTTGAATTATGAATCTGATTATGAGAATGGAATCAAGATTCCATAGTTTCAATTGGTTTTTGTTTCTTGTGTTGAAAAGTCACTTATTTTACAGTAACAGATTTGAAAAATGTTAGGTCTTGGTACATGGCTGTGAAGGATGTAGTTGTCTTAAAGCTTTACCAAATAATTTTGGGTGGTTTAGAATATTCCACTTGCATCTGTACTATTTCGAGAGGTATGTATTGATGTGATGGAATCTGATGGTTGAAGAGATTAATCCATGTTTTGCTGTAAACATGATAAATGTAACTGATAAAATTCTATGCTTGGAAAATTGTGGAGAGGAAATGAAGTTTTTATGCCATTTAAAAAATTACTAATACAAATTTTATTTTTTGCCATTTTCCTTCCTCCTCCATGCCAGGTTTTCCTTCTGACTCAAATTGCCCAGAGACTCTCAGGGGAGAGCAACACCCAGTGCCTGGTTACATGAAGCCAGATGATAGGAAAGCTCGTATTCTATTAAATATTTGCTCTTAATGTTCATGCCGGTTCCTCCTTTTGTCCTTGGTGTCTATCAGTATTCAGTAGCAGTGATAACAAGAAGAGAGGGAATGGTATTTTCAGATGATCCGCATCATACTGCGAATAAGATGATGTGCTGAAGAACTGCAGGGATCCTGGTGGGTTATATAGCTATCTATCCGCACAGATTTGATTTTTCCTTCCTTTATGTGTCAGTGACAGGATTTAGTAACGTGTAATATACTAGCCGTACAGTATAAGTTAAAAAATGGAGTGCTGTCTGCAGTGGTTGGGACTTGATTTAATACTCATCCAGGCTGCGTCTGTGATGTATTTAATTTTATCTGTTATACCTATTCTCCTGGCTGTGAATGTAAAATATTTACAGTGGAAGCTTTGGTTTACAAGGAAAATAGATATTACAGTAGACCTTTGGCATTCAAAAATTAACGTTGATTACAACTACCAGTGATTTTGAAGTGAAATGCATCCCGAAAAGACAGAGGGTATGTGTAATGTTTCTTCTTGCAAGGTACTGATGAAAGCTTTTGTATGCTTAGGTCATCTTAACAGCCATCATGATTGTTGCTCTGGTGTTTGTCATTGAATTTTGGTCATTGTTAATTATAGTAGCAAAGCTGTGTCATCAGTGGCCTATTTAATTTGGAAATGGCATCCTTTGTTATGATCGTTCTGAAGATAATGGTACTTTTGTCAGCTAAAACTCTTAAATATTTTCAAGTATAGGAGTTTAAACAATTAACGGGAACATTTATATCCCTATGACTCAAAGACATTAGCTTATTTGAAATGTTTTAGTTAAACATAAATGCTGACAGTATATTTTTGTTCGAATTGCTGGTAGCTATGCTTGACTTTGAGTTGTGCTGAGAGAAATATGAGGGGCATGAGACATTTACTGCGTAATGGGTGATGCTGATATGTAATGCACGTGTTTCTTTGGTAACTGGATTTTGTGTGGGAGATGAACATACCCACAACTATGACAGACAAACATAATTTCTAAGAAGGCAAGAATTTACTTCAGCTCTTTTTTTTATATGGTATGGATATCACTGGCAAGGCAAGTGTTTAAGAATCTTTGTTGCTAAAGGACTGGATCCAAAATCAATTGTAGGCCAGACCAGGTAAAGATTTCCTTCCCTGAAGGACATCAGTGAATCAGATGGTATTTTATGACTGTCAGTGATATTTCGATTGTCACCATTACATTACACCCAAGGTTTATTAATTGAATTCAAATCTTACTGTCTTACCTTTGGTGAGATTTGCACATTGCACATTTCCCCAGTGCAATGCTCTGGATCTCTGAATTACTAGTCATTACCACACTGCCAATGTCTCTCTGTTTGTGCTTCTACAGTATTATCTGGACTGACCTGAAATGTACAGAAATTTTCACACACAAGCTGCACATGATCAGATATATAATCTGCTTTTATATAATAAAATGGATGTTGAATGGAGTTGAAAATCCTATCCAGCTACAAACTAGACCATCAGAATTAACTGTTGTCTTGATGAAAATATGATCAGAAAGAGATGTAATCTAAATTTTTAAAGTATTGAAGCAAAAACATGTTTGTTCCCCTGTGGTGATATCTTTTGAAGGTAATGTTTTTTAAAAAATGTTCTGGTTATCACACTAGTGGAAGAATGGGATTGCTGTGTAGAGGGTGCGAAGGAGATTCACCAGGATGTTGTCTGAGCTGTTAGGTTTCAGTCATCAAGGGAAACTACATAGGTTAGGTTTTAGTTTTATTCCTTGCTCCCTTTGAAGAGTAAGGTCTACAATTTGTCTGACAAGTAAGTTTTTTTTAAAAAACTACCCTTTATTGATGCTAAGACATCTTTTGATTGAAAGTGGTAGCAAATTCAATCACTTGGAAAAAATCCACATACAAGAACAAATAATTGCAACCTTAATTGTCACCATAACCCTTTCTCAACAGAAAAAGTTTTGTGTTCTGAATTTTCAAGAATGGGCTTGCTGAATACAACCAGGAGGCTGTCTGCTGACAGGCACAGAGACATACCATTTAGTGTCATAGAGATATACAGCACGGAAACAGACCCTTCGGTCCAACCTGTCCATGCAGACTAGATATCCCAGCACAATCTAGTCCCACCTGCAAGTACCTGGCCCATATCCCTCCAAACCCTTCCTATTCATGTACCCATCCAAATGCCTTTTAAATATTGCAATTCTACTAGCCTCCACCACTTCATTCCATACACATACCACCCTCTGTGTGAAAAAGTTGCCCCTTCGGTGTCTCTCATATCTTTCCCCTCTAGTTCTCGACTCCCTGACCCCAGGGAAAAGACTTTCTCTATTTACTCTATTCATGCCCCTCATAATTTTGTCAACTTCTATAAGGTTACCCCTCAGCCTCCAACACTCCAGGGAAAACAGCCCCAGATCTATTCACCCTCTCCCTATAGCTCAAGTCCTCCAACCCTGACAACGTCCTTGTAAATCTTCTCTGTTCAGCTGCGCAGTTTACAAAGTTCATGGGTTCTATGAAGACATTCGGACACTAAATTGACATCAGTGCCATAGGCGTGGTGAACTGTGTAAACATGAATGTATTTTTGTCACTGTTTTTTGTGCTTATGTCATGGATGCATTCTGATCCAATCTGATCATTCTTCTTGACTTGAAACAAACTTAAAATTTAACTTTTAAGTTGGAATGTTGTTGAAAATGGGATAAAGTAACTCAATAACTCCTTAATTAAGTTTAATGTGGTGAATTAATTGAAATTTAGAATTCGATGATCCTGATTTTCGTCAATATTAATTTGTTGGCTGCACCAAATTTGAGGTCATAGGTGGTAATGCTGGTTGCAACATGTTCACATTTTTTTAGGGAAGTTTTGGAATAAGCTGAGAAATGGGCGCTCAAGGCACACATTTTAAAAGTGTTAGGAATAAGTTGGAGTGTATGCTACTTTAAGAACAGTTGTAACTATAAGCAATTAATTTTCACAGTTAAAGCATATCATCCATGGAGTTACCATCTGAATGCCAAGAAATCCTTCTGATGATGTAGGGGTGCCAGTGTTGGACTGGAGTGGACAAAGTTAAAAATCACACAGCACCAGCTGTTAGTCGAACAGGTATCTTTGGAAGCTTTTTGAGCAAAGCTCCTTCATCAGGTAGCTTGATACCATTCAACATAGCAAAAAGGGAAGAAAAATTAACTGGGTTAGCAACTGGTTAGCCGATCTACCAATTTGTCCTTTGTGTTGTAACAGCAAAGCGGTCAAGTAATGTTGCTTTGTTCTAGGACCAACTGGGCCATTATGTAGATATTATTTGTTTCTAAGTATAAGTTAGCTCGCTGAGCTTGAAGGTTTGTTTTCAGATGTTTCATCACCATACTAGGTAACAGCAGTGAGAGTCTCTGGTGAAGCGCTGGTGGTATGTCCCACCTTGCTATTTATAGGTCTTGGTTTCTTAAGGTGGGGTGATGTAATTTCCAGTTCGTTCTTCTTTTTATTTCATTTTTTAAGGGAAGGTAGATAGGGTCAGGAAATTGATGAGTTTATTGAGGGAGTTCTGGTTAGAATGCCATACCTCTAAGAATTCTCGTGCGTGTCTTTGGTTTGCCTGTCCTAGGATATGTATGTTGTCCCAGTCAAAGTGATGACTCTCTTTGTCTGTATGTATAGAAACTAGCGATGATTTGTTTATATTTTAAATGATCAATTTTGAAAAGATTTTCTGGCTAAGTGAGAACCTTGGTAGTTGCAACCTTTCTCTTCACATTCATTTTTGTGTTCTTTTGGTCCCTTCTAGAGTCTATTATTAATAAAACAAGTTCAGAAGGCAAAAGTAATTTGATTCACTTCGATCTCTTGTATTTATGTGCTTGAGGGCGTATAATACAAAAACTCAGTGCTAAATGACTGGCAGGTTTGAAAGATTCAATGGCATTTTCCTGCTTTTAAGAATCCTTTTGCTTTTTTCTTGATCCTTCACTGCTAGTCCAACTGATGTTGCCCTTGGGGACAATATGGCTGCATCTAAACCTTTTTAGGTGCATTGGTGAACACTTGTAACTTTTTTCGAGATCTGCCACAACACACAGGACAAATTGTGGGACATGCTAACCAGTTGTTAACCCAGTTAATTTTTCTTGCCTTTAGCTATGTGGAAGGCTTTCTTGGCATTCAGAAGGTAACTCTTTGGATAATAGATGTTGAGTCCAGAAATTAGTTGCTTCTAGTTCTTATAGTAGCATACGCATCAATTTACTAGTAACAGTTCTTAAAATGTAATCTCTAGTTATGTACTACTGATGGTAGTACTGGGCAAGTCACAATCTAGATTGTGATCTGGCCTGATGAACCGTTGATTGGATTATTCTTTCCTCTATTGTTACCAAGGTAGTAGATCACTGGCAGCCTCTTGCAAATATATTCAATGTACTTTTAACAGAAGAACATCCAAGGTTATCACCTAACTAAAGAAAAACCTACTGTTACTTGAAACAAGAACTATTTGGCAAGTCTTAGTACAAATATTACCAAGGAAGATTCAATTCTTTTACCGTGCCTGCAACAGTTTAACAGACATGTAAACCTCAGATGCCCAAACTTGAGTGAAAGTTCACCTCAATGTCATGCAAAAACTCCTTGCTCAGTTGATATGACATTAATTGACGCCCTTTTGTAAAATTTCTGCATTCAATGTGCTACTGTATTCTGTTGATGTCTCCCAGAGACTCAAAGTTGCTACTTCAGCTCAGTGATTACTGGTCAGGAGTTTCTTACAGCCACAATATCATCAAAGGCTATCTTTCCTCTTTGACCGTTCCAGAGCCTTCTGCTTCTGGAATTTCCTTCAAAGCATGAACTGTTAATAATAGTACCTCTCCTTTTAATGAGTTATTTTGACTGAATCATTTTCTATTTTCTAACCCTAACCTTAACTCTGCTCCCCCCTCTTTTTACTGTAAACTTCAGGGTAGCCAACAGCTTAATAATCTTCATCTCTGGAAATGTGCTGGTCAGTTGGCTAAAGTAGTGTTGGCTTGGAACTGCTGTTTTAGCTCACTGTTTTGAGTCGCCTTTCTGACCTGTTTAAAAATGTGATATCTTCACTGAAATGAAATGGATTTTAATTTTCAGTCCACTTTAGAACCTAACCTCTCAAGCAGTATTAAATTAAGCTTTCATTACACTTTGATGTTAAAAATAGCAATGATTTGAATACTGTCATTAGCTATTTTATTTATGGACCACAGTTGAAAACACCATGCCAGGTTAAAACTGAAATGTTGATAACAGGAGCAACTGATGTGGAACATCTGCTATAAAGCTAAGACTTTAACACATTGCAGTGTAAGAAATCCTTTACCTTAATAGTGGGACACTGAAAATTGCAGTTGTATTGAGTTAAATGATGGAAGCACAAAGATTTCTCCAAAGAGTGATGACAAAATACATAATGGGTGGTTTTAGTTAAACATTTCTCAACCTGGTTTACTTGAGTTTCTGTCCTATGGTTTAATTCGTCAGTAATCTATGATAACGTTTTGTAGCTGATATATAATCTGTAATTTCTTTTTGGTGCCAATCAATGCTTTATTTTGAGCGCTGATCTTAAAGTCGTCCAAATTTGTAGTAATGAAGTTTGGGAAATTTTTAGTGCTAGAATTCCTATTGGGAAAAATATCAACAGAATAAAGATTTTGCAATCCTTCGGATGAAGCACTAATTTAAATGTTTCAATATGGAATTTTTTTCATTTCTTTGTGTTTTTGATTGCTTTGTGTATCATTTTATATGAACAGAAGTGCAAACTACTTGAGGATTTTCACAAGGCCTGTGGTCAGTGGCAAATTGCTCATCATTCAATGCGCCTATATTTTCTTGCAGACTTCTGCATCATCTTTTACATGGATTTGTGGTAATTAGAAAACCCTGAAAGTGATCTGTGATCTATATGAATCAGAGAAAGGAATGGATTATTTTCTCAACCAACATATTTGTGATGGGGTTAGCAGTTGGTGTGGTCGTTGGGCCAGAGTGGTGATGCTGTCATGGAAGAGGTTGGACATTGCAGGGCTTTGGCCCAGCACCCAAAAAATTGTGAAATGGACTCTTATAACCTTAAGCTGGAGCTGTGTCTTTCACATTCTGCAGAAAATGAATAATACCTGCACCACATGAGAGTTTCAACACCTCAGTAAATACAGTACTAAAGAAGCATTGCCCATTTTGTTTGTTTCCTAGTGAATCTTGATGTTCCTGGGTGGGAATGATGGTAAATACTCAAAAGGATCTGAAATTTTAGTTGAGAGTCAGAGCTTTGGTAGACTTTGTTTGGATTTAGTGCATATTTGCAAAATGGACCATTACAGTTTAAATTTACAGTGCTTATCTTTTAATTCGTGCTTTATTTGTGTTGATATTGCATGTTGTTTAGTTAGGAAATGTAATTTTTTTTTACTTTGCTAGAGTTGTTTTTTGGTTTGCTGCTCTCAAAAGGGGTCATAATGGACTGAAGAATCCTGACTGAGATGTGCAGGCCATGTTACAGAATCAGCATGTTTCCATGAATTGGCAATCAAAAAAATGATTAGAATTCTTCGAAGAGGTAACAAGTGGGATAAATGAACGGGAGCCAGTAGATGTGTTATGGTTGGATTTCCAGAAGACTGTTAATAAGATACTGCACATAAGACTAAAAGAGGCCATGGTTTTGCAGTAGTACGTTAGCATGGACAGAGGATTGGCGAACTTGAAGAAAGCACAAATTTGAAATATGGGGCACTTTCTGAATGGCAACGTGTAACTAGTGGAGTGTTGCCATCGTGATCAATATGGGGTCCACAATTATTTACAGTAAATGTTAATGACTTGGATGATGAAAGTGAATTTAATATTGCCAAGTTTGCAGATGAGAGTAAACTGGGTGGGAAACTAGCAGATTGATGGGAAGTCTGAAGACACGTTAATGAATTGGGAAATTGTGAGGGTAGTGCACTTTGGGAAGATTAGAAGAGACAAATGTTATGTAACTTTAGAAAGACTGTAGAAAGCTCCAATACAAAAGAATTTGGGTATCTATATGCATGAATTTAAGTTCGGGGGGTAATAGGGAAGGCAAATAAACTGCTGGACTTAATTTCAAATGAAGTGAAGTATTTTTTAAAAAAAAGTCAGTCTTACTAAACCTGTACAAGGCACTAGTCAGGCCACGCCTAGAATAACTCAGCAGCCTGAGGAAAAGGGTGTTTGAGGACACCGTCAAATTCAATACTAAGCTCGTGGTTTATCAAATCGGCTACACGATGTGTTTCTACGATGGCCTTCCTGTTTCTGCAGGAGTGTGGAATACCGCATCTCAGCAGCTACAGGAGATGGTCGAGCTTGTGGGCCCATGGGCCGTCAGTTTGGTCGGGGAGCAACGATAGCCGCGCCTCCGGCCTGGGTATCCTGTTGCGAGGAGGCAACTTCACCATCTCCGAGGTTAAGGAGGTGGACGGGCACCTCCTTGTCACATTCCTCATGTACAGGAATGCTCCCCGAGACTGATTAATGTGTACGCCCCAGTGGGTAAGAGTGAACGGTTGGCCGTCCTGCAGCAGCTTCCACTGTTGCTGGCTACGTCCAGGCTGGCTATTCTGGCCGGAGCCTTCAACTGTATCATTGATGCAGATGGGCGATCTGGCGGAGTGTACAGTAAACTGGACGCCACGTCCAGAGCCCTGATGGACATGGACACAGTAAAAGATGCCAAGCTGCATGACGTCTTCAGCACCCCTGCAGACAGAGCGCAGCGTAGATGCACCTGGTCACGGGCAGACAGGTCTATCTGCTCAAGGATAATTACCTGTTTGTGTCCCGAATGATCTCGGTCAGATCCACCGATGTCAAGCCGGTGTTCTTCTCTGACCACTGCCTCCTACTGGCCGACTGTCACCTACAGAACGAGCAGCCGGCTGGAAAGGGAACGTGGAAGCTGAACACAAAGCTGTTGACCCCGGGAAACATTGAGGAGCTCAAGAGGGATTACGCAGGTTGGAGAACCGTGAACCCCCTCTGAGTCCCCAGCGGACTGGTGGGAAACAGAAAAAGGTTCTTCATCCTCAAAGGTGTTCAGGAGGCGAGAAAGAGGCGGGGAAAACTGTCCCAGTTCCAGGAAAGTATGCAGAACCTGCTTCTGCTGCAGACAATGGGGGTCGATGTCACGGAGGACCTCAAGGAGGTGAAGGGCCAGCAAGCCTCGCTCTTTGCCTTGGAGGCCTCCAAGATGATCTTCCGGTCCAGGGTCCGCTCGGTGGAGCAGGACGAGACGTGCTCACGTTTCTTCTTCCAGAAGGTGCACAAAGAGAGCTCCGTGCTCAGCAGCCTGAAGGAAGAAGATGGCTCGATAACGTCATCTCGGGCTGAAGTCATGAGGATCAGTAAATCCTTCTATGCCAGTCTGTATGACGCGAAGCCAACCGACAGCGTGGCCTCCCAGTCGTTCCTGTCCTCTATCACGGAGGTCTTAGACGACAGAACACGGGAGAGGCTGGACCAGCCGCTATCTCTGGACGAGCTGACCAAGGCCCTCGAGTCTTTCGAAAAGAATAAAACTCCCGGAAGCGACGGCTTCCCGGTTGAGCTCTATTCTGCTCTGTGGGACTTGATTGGCCAGGACCTGCTGGAGGTGTATGTCAGTATGCTTTGGGCAGGTACCATGAGTGAATCCAGGAGGAAAGGCATCATCACCCTCATCTACAAACGGAAGGGGGAGAGGGAGGAACTCAAATATTGGAGACCAATCTCACTGTTGAATGCGGATTACAAAAATCTGTCAAAGCTCATCACCAACCCGGTCAGGTCTGCTCTGGGGTCGGTGATTCACCCTGACCAAACCTGTGCTGTACCGGGCAGGAAGATCGCTGAGAGTCTCTCATTCCTCAGGGATACAATCGCCTACGTGCAGGACAGAGGGTTGGACACCTGCCTGATCAGTCTGGATCAGGAGAAAGCTTTTGACAGGATATCACACAGGTATATGAGAGATGTTCTCTCCAAAATGGGCTTTGGGGAGGGAATCTGCAATTGGATCAGACTGCTCTACACCAACATTGTCAGTGCAATCTCAATCAATGGGTGGGAATCCGATAGCTTCCCAGTCAGATCTAGAATCAGGCAGGGCTGCCCTCTCTCTCCTGCCTTGTTTGTGTGCTGCATAGAACCATTTGCCAAGTCCATTAGGAAGGATGCGAGCCTGAGAGGGGTGACTATTCCTGGCAGCGGAGGCCTGCAGGTTAAGGCCTCCCTGTACATGGATGATGTCGCCGTTTTCTGCTCTGATCCGCTGTCTGTGCGCAGACTCGTGCGTATGTGACCAGTTCGAACGGGCCTCGGGGGCCAAGGTAAACCAAGGCAAGAGCGAGGCCATGCTCTTCGGGAACTGGGCCGACCAATCCTTGATTCCCTTCACCGTCAGGACCGATCACCTGAATGTGCTGGGTATTTGGTTCGGGGGCTGGGGCGTGTGCCAAGTCTCGGGAGGAGAGTATCAGCAAAGTGAGGCAGAAACTGGGCAGATGGAAGCTTCGGTTGCTCTCCATTGCGGGAAAATACCTGGTCAGCAGGTGTGAGGCACTGTCATTGCTGTTATACGTGGCACAGGTCTGGCCTATTCCCAGAACCTGTGCCACTGCAGTCACCCGGGCCATCTTCCGTTTTATATTGAGGTCAAAGATGGACCCGGTCCGAAGGGACTCAATGTATAAAGATCTGGGCAACGGGGGAAAAAATGCACCCAATGCCACCCTCACCCTGATGGCCACCTTTGTGTGTGGCTGCATCAAGCTGTGTGTGGATCCCCAGTACGCAAACACCAAGTGTCACTATGAAGTGAGGTTCTACCTGTTCCCGGTGTTGCGAAGGATGGGCCTGGCCTCACTGCCACTGAATGCTCCGAGTAGTTGGACCGTTCCGTATCACCTGTCCTTCGTGGAGAAGTTTATGAAGAAAAACACCTTTGACCACAAGTCCATTAGGAAGTGGTCAGCACGTAGTGTCCTTGAGACCCTTCGGGAAAAGGAGAGGGTGGATCCTATCAAGCGGTTCCCTGAGCAGACTGTTAAAGCCATTTGGTAGAACGCCTCATTGCCAGAACTTTCCAACAAGCACCAAGACATGGCTTGGCTGGTGGTGAGAAGGGCTCTGCCTGTGAGATCCTTTATGCACGCCCGGACACACTCCCACACCACACGCTGCCCTCGAAGCAGCTGCGTGGGGGACGAGACTGTCGCAACCTCCTTCTGGAATGTGCTTATGCAGAAGAAGTCTGGAGAAGAATGCAGTAGTGTTTGTTGAGGTTCGTCACGAGCAGCGCCGTGACGTGAGACTCCATGCTCTACGGTCTGTTCCCCGGGACGCACACAGAGACGAACATCAACTGTGCCTGGAGGATCATCAACTCGGTGAAGGATGCTCTCTGGGCGGTCCGAAACCTGTTGATCTTCCAGTTGAAGGAGTTGACCCCGACTGAATGTTGCAGACTGGCCACATTCCAAGGTCCAGAACGACGTGTTGAGGGAAGCACTGAAGCTTGGGGCAGCTGCCACCAAGGCAAGGTGGGGAAAGACCACCGTGAAACATCTGCCTGCCTAAGAAGAACAGGGGGCCCACCCAGTCATTTGGGCTCTGCTGACGCCTCAGCTAAATATGTAATCCTACAGACTTGTAATTATGAATGATTACTCTGTCTCTGTCCAAGAAATGGAATGTTTATGAATGTATGGCATGACCAATTGTACAGATCATCAAAATATTTTATGGATAAAGTATATTTTTGAAATAAAAAAACTAAGCTCGTGGCTTACCAAGCTAAGGTGGTTCCCTGCCTTCTGTGTGACATGCCTTCTGAGACATGGTCTGTCAAGACAGTGTAGCAGTACTACCAATGCTGCCTGCGCAAGGTTCTGCAAATTTTTTGGAAAGAAGGATGCATCAACCTCAATATCCCTGGCATCGAGGCACTAACTACCCATGATTGGCTGCAATGAACTAAGCACATTGTCCACGTGACGAACAAGAGACTTCCCAAGCAGCCACTCTACTCCGAACTCTGAATCGGCAGCTGAGTCCCAAGTGGATAGAAGAAGATCTTTGATACCTTCAAGGTCTCACTGGTGAAGTGTGCCATTTCCACAGATACCTGGGACTCGCTGGCAGTCTAAAGTGTAGGAGAAGTATCAAGAAGGCTTAAGCACCTCGAGGCTTGCAATCAAGGGAAAAAGCTGAAGCCCAGCAAAAACAGCATAAATTCATTGCCACACCAATGCCCTACCTACCTATTCCTGTGACCACCATCTGCCCCAGGTGTAACGGAGCCTGCAGAAGCCACTTTGGTCTGTACAGCCACGTATGGACTTGACTGAAGATTGGAAGGGGGGAGATCTTATCTGTGAGGGACCACCAATAATGATGAGAATACCAAGTACAATTTGGTCCCCTTACCAAGGGAACGATTTACTGGCATTGGAGGCATTCAAGTGAATGTTCACAAGATTGATCCTAGACATGGAAGAATTTTCTAATGAGCTGAAATTGATCAGGTTGGATTTGTACTTATTGGAATTTAGAAGAATTTTTTGGGAGCTTGACAAATCAGATGCAGAGAGTTCCTTTCCTTTTAAAGGAGAGTCCTAGGCTAGGTGGCATAATCTCTAAGCAAGGAATAGCCCCTTTAAGGCAAAAGTGAAGAGGAGCAGAAAAGTGGAGTTGAGGTTTATCAGATCAGTCTTGATCTTGTTGCATGGCAGAGTAGACCCAATGGGCTGAATAGCCTATTTCTGCTCCTGGGTCATATGGTCTTATGGTTTTTAGCCATTTCTTGGTATCGTACAGAGCGAGTTGAATTAGTGGATGACCTGCTTCCATGATGCTGGGAACCTCAGGAGGAGGCCAGGTTCTTTACTCCACTCAGCACATCTAGCTTAAGGTAGATTTTAAATGCTTTAGTCTCCTCTTCTGTACTGTCATGCTGGGGTCCTCCATCATTGAGTATTGGGATATTTGTGGAGTTAACTCCTCCAAAGTCTTGTTAATTTGTTCACCACTAATCGCAACTTCCTGAACACTCCCTCCTTTTTGCCTCTACCTACATGCCCTCTTGTTCAAACAAGAGTTCTGTCCTTGCCGTACAGGCCCGTTCACCAACCTCTGATACTTGCCCTCCATCTGAGTCCCTCTTTCTGGTATTTTTGATCTTTAGGAACTACCAACATGCCATTGGCTGCTTTCTTTTCTCTACTCTGCTCACCCACTCTATGCTGTCACCCTCTGAACTTTTTGCACTCTGTTCTCAGATCTACCTTACAGAGATTGAGTGCCAATTCTTAAACACTTCCTCCTATTTTCCCCGGACCATTACAGCACTGAGCATCAATCTATTAATTCTAGGAATATCACTAACCTAATCTCTTGTGGAGATCTCCTATTTATAATTTTTTATCTCCAACCTCTTCAAGCCCTTCTATCTCATTTCAACCTCCTTCCCAAAATCCACAATCAGGACTGCCCTGAGCACCCATTGTTTCAGGAAAGCAAATAGAATGTTATGTTTATTGCAAGGGAATTGAATGCAAGACTTGGAAAGTTATACTTTTGGTCATGATCACATCTGGAGAAACGTGAGAAGTATCGGTCACTGTACTTAAGGAAGGATGTTAGTGAGTTGGAAGCAGTTAAGAGATTTACCAGGCCACTAATTGAAATGAGTGATTGCCTTATTAGGAAGTGTTTGACAGGCTAGGCTAGGCCTGTATCCTCTGGAGTTTAGTACAGTCCGAGGTTGTTGAATTAAAACTTGTCAGATCCTGAGGGAACTTGTCCAGCTGGATGTTGAAAAATGTATCTTGTTGTGGGAAAGTCGAGAACATGAAGGGTACAAAAGAGGTTTCCCAAGATCCTGCCTGGATAAGAGTGTATGAGCGATAAGGAGAGACTAGAAAAACCCAGTTGTTTTCTCTGAACCGACGGAGAATGAGAGGCGATTTGATAGAAGTCTATAAAATTATGAGATGCATAGATAGGGCTGACAGTCATTTTCCCAGAGTTGAGATGCCTAAAACTAGGAGGCATGCATTTAAGATGAGAGGGGTAAAGTTCAAAGCAGATGTGAGGGGCAGGTTTTTTATGCAGTGGTAGAAGTCATAAATGCACTCCCAGGAGTGATTGATGGAGGCACTACACCATCACTTTCAAAGCTTCCTCAGTCCCCACCTCACTACCAGTGACACCTTCCCAATTGTAACAAGTGTAACATGCCCATTCATTACCTCCCTTCCCACTGTGCAAGGTCCCAAACGTACTTTTCTGATAAAGTTGTATATTACTTGTACTGTAGTCTCCTCGGCATTGATGAGCAATTGCAGACTGGGTGACTGCTTCATAGAACACCTCCACTTTGTCCATAACAGTGACCCCCAACCAGTTGGTTGCCATTTCAGTAGCTGACCTTGCTCCCATGTTGACATTTCCATCCAGGGCCTGATATTGTGTACCAATGAAGCTCAGCACAATCTGGAGGAACAAGATCTCCTTTTCCACATGGGCACTTTCAAGTCGCTTGGACTAGGTATGAGGTTCCACAATTTCAGAGAATGACTGATAGCTTCTATTTATCTTAATCCTATTATTCTCCTCACCCAGCCCTGTTTCATTTTTGTGTTCTGATTGTACACTGTACTCAGCAGTACAGGCCCATATTCTCATGTCACATTCTCACATCAACATTTATGTTCATGTTACATCTCTATCATTCTGTTTCCATTTTGTCTGTTATTCTGAACACCCTCATATTCTGTTCCTTTTGGTTGTCTGATTGCTTAGCCCTGGTTGTTGCATAATTCTTCCACTCTCTTTGGCATACAAGATCAATTTTATAGCTTCACTAAGTTGGCACTTCAATTCTAGATACCTGGTGCTGTTTCTGACATGCTGTCTTGCTTTCTTTACTGTACCATGGTTAATCTTCTGACTTCGTGGTCATGATTCAGTGGGGGAATATGCCAAGCTATAAAGTTACAAATTGTAACAAGTTTGGCTGCTGATGACCCACAACCCTCATGGATATCGACTTTTAAGTTGCTGGACCTGATCAAAATCTATCCTATTAAGCACCGTGAATGCCACACATTACAATGGAAGATATTCTCAATGCGAAGGCGGTACATGGTCTCCACAGTATCAGTGCAATGGTAACTCCTACCGATACTTTCATGGACATCTATTCCAGGTAGATTGGCAAGGACGTGGTCAAGTAGATTTCTCACTCAACACCTGCTGCAAGTCCAGTCCTTTTTGGGCTCGGTTAGTCAGGATATAACCGAGCATCTATGGGTGATATACATTGAAGACCTTCACACGATATAGTTATCTTTCCCCTCTGTTTTTTCCATCCTTACTGTGTGTCTTCTAAGTAGTCTTCAAAGTGGAGGAAAACTAAAGCATTATCTGAAGGCTGGTGTAGATTGTAATCTGTAGGAAGTTTAGCTAACAGATTTCTGGAGGGGTGCAGTAAAATGGAATGAAAGTATGAGCAATGTCTCTCTCGTTCTGTCTGCTCCCCCTCACTTACATTAGCAATCCACACTTTCATAATGGCAGGTCTCCCTCATATTTACTCCCTCTGAAAACCAAAGTTGGGTTTATTTAAGGCTGGCTGGATTTGCCTTTTATGATTCTTCTGTTTTTAACGAGCTAAACTTGAAGTTACTTAGTGAGTTACTCCTGTTGGAGACCATGTAAAGTGCTGGATTTTAAAAAGCCATCAAATTTTTTAAACAGCTATTAAGTGCGTATCTTCTAATTGATAGACACTAACAAACAAAGAGTGAAAAAATGTGAGATTCCATATTTGATAGTATTTTTCAGTGGTAAGGTTTATTGAATCACTAGTGTTTAAGTGATATATAGTAGTGTGAAGTATCATCAATTTAAGAATGAAGAAAATAGTTAATTATTGAATTAGAAACAGTAAAAATGGTAGGCTAGTTGAAGTGCTGCAGGATGTGTTGGCCTTCTGAGTGCAGATGTGACCCAAGATAGATTCATCTGCAGCAAGTGTCTGTGATTCAAAGAGCTCTGGCTTGCGGTTTACTAATTCACTGTGTTTAATAAGAAAGATTTTGATCAGATCCAGCAACTTTAAAAGTCAATCTCCACGAGGGTTGTGGGTTATTATCAGCAAAGCTTGTTACAATTTGTAACTTTGTAGCTTGGCATATTCCCCCACTCAATCATGACCACCAAGTCAGAAGATTAACCCCGGTACAATAAAGAGCTACAGACAGTGCAATCTATTAGGGAGAAGAAAAATTTCCTGAACACTGTTCTAGGAGACAATCAAACGTCTTGAGATATGGCCTTTGGATTTGGTTGGTGGTCAGAAACTAGATAGGTAGCTGTAGGTACTCAACCAGACGGTGAATTACATTAATCCGTGCAAGTCTGCCATGTTCAAGATCCTTAAGTTTCACGTGTTGTTGCTGCAGGTTAAATCAGTAAATTGACCATGGCAGATGGTATGGAAAACCAGTCAAGTGAGGTGATTTATTTGGAGCGTCAAGTGATTTGAAACTCTTTTTTTCCGCAGAACAGAGCGAGAGCCTTTTTTGTCTTGGAACTGCTAGCTTCAAGGCATCTGCTCTGAACTGGAGAGCAGTTTGAGTGTGATGGGGAATGTGCAATACCTGTGGTGCACAAATAACAGAAGTACAACCCAGAAAAAGGTTCTTTTTAAAGTCAGCACATTCTGAGGGCGAATATAAAACCAGAATCTCAAGAGAGTTTTTAACCAGAAGTGAATTGGGATAGGGTAAATCAGATTGAGGTCATACATTTGTTCGCTGAGCTAGTAGATTTGTTCTTGGAAGTATCGTCACCATGCTCGGTAACATCACTAATGAACCTCTGAAGCACTGGTGTTCTATCACACTTGGTATTTGTGTGCCTTGGTCTGTTATGGTGGGTGATATCACTTCTGGTTCTTCTTCTGAGAGATTGGTAAATGGGATCCAGATCGATATGTTTGTAAATGAAGTTCTGGTTTGAATGCCAAGCCTCTTAGAATTCCTGTGCGTGTCTTTGTTTAGCCTGTCCTCGGATGGATATGTTGTCCCACTCGAACTGGTGCCCCTCTTTGGCTGTGTGTATGGATACTAGTGATAGTTGGTCATGTATGCTGGTGGCTAATTTCCTGCCTGTCTTTCCAATGTAATGTTTATTGCAGTCCTTGGAGAGTATTTTGTAATTAATTCTGCTGGTTGTTGGTACAGGGTCCTTTAAATTCATCAGGAGCCGTTTCAGTGTGGTAGTAGATTTGTGGGCTACCATGAATCCTATGGGCTGGAGTAGTATAGTCATCATCTCCGATGTCTTTAATGTATGGCAGCATAGTTGGAGTTTCTGGGCGTGTTGTGCCTTCTTGTTTAGGCCTGTTGTGTAGGAATCAGCGGACAGTGCTTATTAGGTACCCACTGTTCCTGACTACGTTGGATAGGTGTTTGTCCTTGGTGCTGTAGTGTGTTGTGGCTCATTTAAATAATGTACTGTTGCAACTGTGTGTATGTGGGTGTTGGAATGATTGCTCCTGTAGTTGAGTATCTGGTCAATGTGTATGGCTTTCCTGTAAACGCTAGTCTCTAGCTCTCCGTTGCCTTTGCATTCTATCGTGATGTCGAGGAAGGGGAATCTGTTGTTGTTCTCTTCATCTTTGGTGAACTTTATACCAGTCAGGATGTTGCTTGTGTTGGTGGGTTTCTTCTAATTTGTTTGTTTCGTGATGACAAAGGTTTCATCCACATAGTGGGCCAAAGCTTGGGCAAGATTGTGGGAAGCATTGTTCATTCTAACCTCTGCATAACCACATCTGCTTAGAGTCCTGATATTGGTGGTCCCATAGGTGTCCAATTGATTTATTTGTATGCCTTGTTGAAGGTGAAGTGGGTTGAGAGGTGCAGGTCTACTAGTTTGGGGATGTTGTCATTACTGATGGAGTTGGTGCTGTCAGGTGTTTGTGTCTTGGTTCATCTAGCAGTAAGGCCAGTGTTTCTTTGGCTCTGCTGATGTTTATTGATGTGAATAGGGCCGTCACATTGAAGGAAACTATGACCTCATCGTTCTCTACATTGATGTCTTTGTTCAGGAATTCCTGGGTGGAGTGGATGGAGTGGCTTGAGTCTTCTACTAGGTGTTTCAGTTTGTGTTGCAGTTCCTTTACTAGTCTGTATACCTAGCATGGTAATGAAACGCCGAAGAACAATTCTACCAGCTCAGCGAGCAAATGTACAACCTCAGCTACAAATCTTCTCCAAAATCATAAATCTGATTAAGTTAAATGTGTAGCCTCAAACATTGATCTGGGAGAAATAGATTTCACTTCATAGGCTATGGTTTGCAGAACTGGGAAAATGAGAACTCGATCTTTAGAGCAGTTTTCATCTGAACCAATCTTGAGACCAGCGTTCTTGTGAGTCATCTAACTTGGACATCAGAAAGCTGTAATCTAAATAGTGGATGCACGAGCTGAAATTTGGGAATAGGTCATAAACTGAATGTTTCATCTTCTTTTCTCCAATGTGTCATAAAGGAAATTATGATCAAAGTGTGGCAAAAAGTAGATATCAACCTAGGAGTGAATTAGCAGTGAAAGCTAGTGATTACAAAACCAGTGAAAGGACAGAATAAGGAGTCAGTAGCTGAATTCATAGAGTACATGTCACGTGATCTAGGTATAGGCAACTTGACCCTTCAAGTCTACTGATTCATTCAATAAGATCAAGATTTATCTGATTACTCAAAATTTCTTCTTTCCCAAAAACCTTTCACCACCTTGCTTATCAATAATCTGTCTACCTTTGCCTTAAAAATATTCAAAAACTATGCCTGGCTACCTTTTTGAGGAGGAGAGTTCCAAACTCTCATGATTTTGGTGAAACATTAGCTTTCTTAAATGGGCAATCCTTAATTTTTAAATAGCTACACCGAGTTTAAGATTTCCTCACAAGAGCAAACATGTTTCCAGTATCTAACCTGTCATGATCCCTCGGTTCTTACCTTTTTGCTTTTCTAGCAGGTACAAGCCTAACTTGTAGAAAAACCTGCCTATTTCAGTTACTTGTCTCCAGTACAGAGGAAAGTAGGAGTTGTGCCTTTGGTGCAGCATCAGGAACAAGATGGGGGTCAGTGCTTGTGAATAATATAACTAGCAAGCTGTAAACTGAATTGTGGAGGCTTGTTGTGTTGGTGCTTCCTTTGGAACTGGGAATTATATATCAGGAAGCCAAATGGTAAATTTGAATAGGAAGTCTTTTATTGACAATGTTCATGCCTCGACAACTGGTTTGAAACTGAACCCGAGCCTTTCCCCTCCATGTCATCTGACTGGTTGTTTTAAAGGGGCAGCATCCCCAACTTCATACATAACACCCTTCCCCCTTTATTTTAAAACTCACATTAATAAACACACACAGCAATTATAATGACTATGCAAGCATTGCGCTAACACGTTATCAAGGAAATATACAAAAAGAAGGAAAAAGAAAATGATCCTTCCGTGGTTTACATTGACATGATCACGGTTAGAGTATTGAGTACAGGAGCTGGGAGATCATGTTGCAGCTATACAGGATATTGGTTAGGCCATTATTGGAATATTGCATGCAGTTCTGGTGTCCTTCCTATTGGAAGCATGTTATGAAACTTGAAAGGCTTCAGAAAAGATTGACAAGGATGTTGCCAGGGTTGGAGGATTTGAGCTGTAGGGAGAGGCTGAACAGGCTGGGGCTGTTATCCCTGGAGTATCAGAGGCTGAGGGGTGACCTCAGAGGTTTACAAAATCATGAGGGGCATGGCTAGGATGAATAGAGAAAGTCTTTTCCTTGGGGTGGGGGAGTCCAGAACTAGAGGGCATGGGTTTAGGGTGAGAGGGGAAAGATATAAAAGAGACCGAAGGGACAACTTGTTCACACAGAGGGTAGTATGTGTATGGAATGAGCTGCCAGAGGAAGTGGTGGAGGCTAATACAATGGCAACATTTAAGAGGCATTTGGATGGGTATATGAATAGGAGGGATTTGTGCCCAATGCTGGCAGGTGGGGCTAGATTGGGTTAGGATAACTGGTCGACATGGACACATTGGACCAGAGGGTCTGTTTCCATGCTGTACATCTGAGTCTATGATCAGTCACTGAGGAGGTTTACGATCCCTAGAAGATCATCTGCTTGTCTCAGGAACTTCTAGTGTAATCTTCTGGGCTTCAGAAAGCTCCTGTTGTTCCACAGGTACATCCCCCTCTGCCTGTTGTTGTCTCCTCCCTTGATATGGCCAACCCTGGCTCAGACACATGACTCAGTCGAGACCACTGGTCCCATCAGGAGCAGCTCAGCATTCTGAGGGACTTCCTCCCCTTGTACTGTAGCTGGCCATGGTCCTATTTCAGCCACCATTACTCCTGGGATCCATTTTCACTTGATGTCTGATTCCAGGCCAACACAATCCCTGTTCTTTTGGAATACCCTCAATTTTGAGGTTACCACACCTCTAGCCATCTGTTGTCCTCAATTTTGCTCTACCACCTCTTTAATCTCTTCTGGCTGCAGTAAGTCAAGCATGGTTCTCAGCTGGCAGTTGAACATTAAGATGGCACCAAACATTGGGTCATCACATGTGGTGTGTTCCTGTACGTGTTGAGAAGCTTGCTGATTCACCTTCCTAGCAACTCCCCTTGTGAAGCCTTTAAGATCTGCTTTAAGGTTTGAACAGATCTCACTGTCTAGCCATTTGTCACCGTGATACAGAGTCAATCTCGCGTGTTTGACTCCTTGATTTTCCAGGTACTCCTTGAACTCTTGCACTACAAATTACATGACCAGTCATTCTCAATGGGTGCCATTTGGCCCTCTTAGATGCCCTGGCACATTTGAAGGAGGCCACAGACTAAAAACTGTGGAAAGGGGAACCCCAAGGTTTTACGGGGACCCCGGTAACGGAGCCAATGAAATACCCAAACCGAACCTAACTTGGAGCCCAATATCATGAAACCTACAGAAAAGCATCAAGCTCAAAGGTCACATTAGGCCTGATAGATGTTTAATTTCACAGTTTTCTTTTGTCCAGTATGTCAGAATGTTCAAGTTTTCTTGGTGTTAAATAATTTCTGTCGATGTTGTTTGAAAGGGGGCCCTGGAACCTGAGCAGAGCTCCTGAGGGCCATGCCCAAAAAAATGGTGAGAATCACTGCTGTAGGCCATTGTCACCCACAATTTGTTTCGGGTTTCCAAACCTGACAAATATTTCATCCAGTAGGTCTTTAGTTGATTCCGCCAACACTGACTTCATGACCGTCGCTTCGGGCCACACGACCAGTGGGAGCATCTGTCTCTCTATTTGATCCCACGAAATTGAGGTTAATTTGCTGCCTCTGTTGAAAGTCATTCCCGTGGGTGAAGGGGTGATAATTGACACCTTCCCGACTAATGTGCAGGATTTGCACAAACTCACTTTTTCCTCAATCTGGAAGTCCACATTTAGCCACCAAATTTAGCTCCTGGATCTCTCCATTCACACCAAGTTGGAGTGCACTTGGTGCATTAGTTCCACCACTTTTCCTTTCAATTGGGGAGGAATAACAATTCTAATTCCTCACATTAAACTCCCATCTGAAGAGGACAGCTCCCATTTCAGGATGGATAAGAGTATGATTCTTTGTGGATTTTTTAGGACTGATCCTCCTTGTCAGGGCTACGTCCACTGCTCAGCTCAAAGCTGTATAATGTTCCACACCTGATAGTGACACTGGCATTTTTGTCATCCTGAGAAAATACATCATTCAGATTCCAATTGCAAGCATCTTTATTCCCCAGTGCTAACAGCCTTGACAGGGTGTCTGCATCACTGAGCTTCTCCACTTGCCAGTATTTGATCTCATATGAGTTGGCTGACCAGCTGTGCCCACTTCTGGGGGTGAGCTACCATCATTGATAGTATCCTCATATGCAGGCCAGAATTGGAGGTCAGATTCTGTGCTTGGTCTGTAGCGCTAAGTGTTCACCATAAAGGAAATGGGTGAACTTGTTAATGCAATCACAAAGCTCAATTCTTATTTTTCAACTTGAGCGTAATTCTATTGTCTTTCGTGACCTCAAAGTGGACACAATATGCCTTTGCTCTCCATTTGGTAAGAAGTGCAACAGTAAGACGTGCAACCAACCCCATAAGGCAAGGCATCACATGCTAACTGTTGTGGCAACTTTAGGTCGAATTGTGTTAACACTTCTGACATTTTTAAGGCTTCCTTCATCTCCTGGTAAGCTACCTGATATTCCGCGGTGGGCCTTTTCCCAGGAATTGATGGAAGGTTTTAGTACATTTGCCAGATCAGATACAAGCCTATCATAATAATTTGCGAGTTCCAAGAACGATCTCAATTGAGACACACTTTCCGATTGAGGGGACCTTCATGATAGCCTCCGTCTTCTTGGTGCCTTGTGTCGTCCTTCACCTTCGATTACATGACCCAAGTACTCTATAAAGCATTTAAAAACCTCTCATTTCTCTCTTACATGTAGGCCATGCTTCTGCAATTTTGTTAAAGTTACTTCTAATTTTTAAAATTCTCCTGTTCAGCGAATCCAGTAATCAAAATATCATCCAGATAACACTGAACTCCTGACAACTCGCTTAACATGGGACAGAGCTAGCACTGACATGATGCCAGAAGGAAGTCGCTTGTAGTGGAAAAGTCTCCTGTGCGTCACTATCGTCAGAGAGTGAAACTCTTGCTCGACCTTCCCCACCTCCATCTGAAGGGAGGCCTGCGACAGATTCATTTTTGAACTTTTCTTTCCCTGTCACTGAATCAGTCTTCTGAACAAAAAGTGGGTATTGATCAGTACTCAAGGCTGGGTTGGTGCAGAAAGCTACTTAATAAGAACATGTGGTTTTAGGTGCAAGATACTAGCCTGGATAGAGCACTCACTGACTGGCAGAAGGCAGACAATGGGGATAAAGAGGTCTCTTTCAGAATGGCTGATGGCGACTAATGGATCTCCGTAGGGGTCATTGTTAGGACCACAATTATTCGCAATTTACATGGATGATCTAGACAAACGAACTTTGAGGGTATTTTTGTGATATTTACAGATGACACAAAGGTAATTTGTGCTACCAGCTCACTTTCTTTCGTGTATTGTATACATTTAAGCATGGCACCCTCATTCCTGTGTTAACTGCACCCCTTCTCAATTTTTCCTTTTATTTTCCATGATTGAAGTTAGATTCATAACCCTTTCGATAATCTCTACCCTATAACTTGTTCTGGAAAATTTAATAACCACTGCTGAGCTCTTTCCACTCCCAACCCCAGCCCAGCTCCTAGTTCTGCTATTCACCAGGACTCTGATTCAAGCATGACTCAGGTGGAGCCTGTCCCATCGGAACAGCTCACTCCTTACTGAGTACTGATGCGAATATCCCATGAACTTGCACTTGTTTCTCCCACGCCAATCTTTGAGCCATGCATTTAATGCTCTAATGTTGTTGACTCTGCACCAATTTGCTTGTAGCTCAGGTTGTAATCCAGAGATGATTATCGGTCATTCTGCTATGACATGCATTTCTTCAGGGTGTATTGGCTGTAACCCAATTGATGAATCAGGAACATTGTTTGTATAATGCAAACTTTCTGCTGAACGGGTGTGTGATGGTTTTCCAAAGTGCAATTTTCTATAGAGCAAGGTTGCAGAGGAACACAACTGTTAGGTTATAGCAGAACGGCCTGTATCTTTTTAGTTCTGTTTAATTTAGCCCCCAGCTGCTCAGATTTCCCCAACAGAAACTCTTTCCTGTTTGGTATCTATGTGGCCTATAACAGTTGGCTGTTTCCCCTCCCACTCTAAATTCCTCTGCAGCCCAGATGTGATATCCTGAATCTGGGCACCATGCAGGCAACACAGCTTTTGGGATTCTCTGTCCTGGCCACATGAGCAGAGTTCCTTGACAATACTCTGCCCGATTATGACATTTCTCCTTTCTCCCCACTCTTGAATGGCTCCTTTTACCACAGTTCTGTGATCAGTTTGCTCGTCATCTCTGCAGCCCCTTATCTCTTGCACGCAGGTAGCAAGAATCTCAAACATGTCAGACCAACTCAAGAGCTGAGGATCCTCCTGGATCCCTCTGTATGCCTCGCTCATAGTTGCACCCTCCTGACCCTGACCATTGACTGAATTTGCGTTATTAATCTAAGGGATGTGACGGCCTCCTGAAACTCTGTTCATGTAACTTCCCCCTTCCTGATGTGTTGCAGTGTTTGAAACTCATACTCCAGCTTTTGAACTCTGAACTGGAGCTCTTCAAACAGCCAACATTTGCAACAGATGTGGCCACAATGAACCACAGTTGGGTCCACCAGCTTCTATGTCATGCAGGTACATCACTCTGTGCGGCCCTGCATCTCTTTTATTTAGTTAGTTCTTAATTTGACGTTAAAATTTCATACAGTTCTTTTTGTAACCTATAGACATATGGCCTATTTACATTCAATCTGAAAGTAACCTATGATATACCATTAGTAGAGATCACCAAACAGTGAATTTATAGTTCACTTGTGATGTGGGCGGTTGATCCTGGGCTTCAGTTTATCCAGTTTAACAAAAAGACTTTACAAGCTATCAGCCAAAGAAAAGCAAGCATAAAACAGCTCTTTCCCCTCTACACCAAATTCTGACACTGCTTCCAAGTTTCATGAACTATATGTTTACTCAGGTTCTGTCGCACTCAGAAATTTCTCTTCATGACGCTTACTGAACCATTTGTTAAAATTATAAATTAATATTTTGTGTACCATATTTTGAATCTACATGTACATTTTCCCTGGACAAGATATTTAGAATTAATCCTGAAGTCAGTGTGACATAGAAGCAAGCCATTCAGCACATGAAGTACATCCTGGAAACAGAATTTTGTGCACTCATTGTATACTTGATCTCTGCTCTTCCATGTGGGCTGCTGTTCACTGAGTTTTGTCTCACTGACAGGTGAAGTTTGACAAGCAGGTGTATCTTGAAAAATGAATATTTTTGTTTTAATTCAAGAAAAAATTCCCAATTTATTAAGACATTTTTAGTCTGGGATATATTTTAGCTAATTCCTGCTTTCCCCCCATGTTATTGACTTGTATTTCTATGTTCTCAATGTTTTTAAAATTTAGCTTTAAAACTTAAAATTCTATTTCCAGCAACTTAAGGTGTCGTTGTGGTATTTTCATGTTGGCAGAGACGTGAGTTCAAATTCTGCCATTGAAGCAGGTGGAATTTAAATTCAAATAATAAATCTTGAATTAGAGGCTAATTAAAATTAAAATGGATAACCATGATAAGATTATAGTAAAAACCCACCTAATTAAGGAATTCTGTCATCCTTCCTTGATCTGACCTGCTTGAATACCCCCAGCAATGTGCTTGCCTGTCTCTTCCCCACTGAAATGGCCTAGTTAAGACCCTTGTTTTGAGACACGTGTTAGGGATACGCAACAAATGGTGACCTTGCTAGTGATAGCTCGCATGCTGTGAAAGATTCCTGCTGCAAGCCAATCTTCTTGTTGAAAAGAATTGCAGTTTGTGTTGTCTTATTCCAGAGATCTCTGTTAAGTAATATTCCGTGTAATTTGTCAGTATCTTAGGATACTATGCAGGCAATCATTTGCTAATGATTGGTTTAAGCCATCACTGTTGAGGAAACAAAATATGCTTAATGGTGTCTGATTGTCCTTACATTTTTTTTTTAATTTCCACTTACTTGACCGGCTGAAGTCTATAGACCAGCTATATTCAAACACTTTGTTTAACATTGGTTGTTTCCGTACAAATTTAATTATTTCACATTGAATTTATATTGCTAAAGCATAACATTTGAGTAAACAATAGCTTTTTTAACTCTACCACTGTTCCCCAAAGCAGTAATGCAGGATGTAACTATTTTACACATACCTTCCACTTCATTTTAAAGAAGTTTTTAATTATTGATTTGTTAAAGTGAAGATGAAATTCCTCATTATTAGTCTCATCTATAGTTATCTGGATATGAAGCTATACGAGTGTACAGGTAATTCTCCTATAAAGCCATAGTTGCATTCCAGCAAAATCTCACTGAACAGAATAATGGGGCCTATGGGAAAAGTGGGGTTAAGAATAGACCAGTAAAACATAGCACTCATAATCACTAAAAAAAATCACCAAAATCCTAACGCAAAGTATAGCACTGCCTGAATAAGGTTTAAATCATACTTATTAACGAAAAACAAGTAAATTTAACACATTACATTGTCCATGCATTAACAACATTTTTTCAGAGGGTCATCGTCATCACCACCTTCAGGTACAGTTGTGGTTGCAGAAGTGGAAGTCTGTGGTTGATTGTCTTCTGGCTGTTTCTTGGGGGTTGGTTTAGATTGTGAGATATGCAGGTACAAGAACAAATTGGCAAGGCAAATGGTATGTATAAGAGTGGTGCAGTTGTACAGGAAGTATATAGGACTTATAGTTTAATTTTTAAGATGACGTTCAGTGTATGCTACTGTATCTCTCAATGCTCTGACAGCAGCTGACGTTGACGCATAATCTGTGAGCCTCTGGTGAAGTGCTGGTGTTATGTCCCACTTTCTTTTTATGCTTAGGTTTCCTTGGGTTGATGATGTCATTTCCTGTGTTGGTGGTGTCAGTTCTTGTTCTTTTTCTCAGTGGGCTGTAGATGGGGTCCAAATAGATGTGATTGTTGATAGTTCCGATTGGAATGTCATGCTTCTAGGAGTTCTTGTGCGTATCTCTGTTTGGCATATCCTAGGATGGATGTGTTGTCCCAGTTGAAGTGGTGGCTTTCCTCATCTGTATGTAAGCATACAAGTGATAGTGGGGTCATGTCTTTTGGTGGCTAGTTGATGTTAGAACATAGAACAATACAGCGCAAAACAGGCCCTTTGGCTCTCAATATTGCGCTGATCTGTGAACTGTTCTCAGCTCGTCCCCCTACACCATCCCATCCTCATCTGTGTGCTTATCCAAGGATTGTTTAAATCCCCCTAATGTGGCGGCGTTAACTGCTTTGGCAAGCAGGGCATTCCACGCCCTTCCCACTCTGAATGAAGATTCTGCCTCTGACATCTGTCTTAAATCTATCACCCCTCAATTTGTAGTTATGCCCCCTCGTACAAGCTGACATCATCATCCTAGAAAAAAGACTTTCACTGTCTACCCTCTCTAATCCTCTCATCATCTTTGGATGTCTCTATCAAATCCCCTCTTAGCCTCATTCTTTCCAATGAGAACAGACCCAAGTCTATCAGCCTTTCCTCGTAAGGCCTTACCTACAGACCAGGCGATATCTTGGTAAATCTCCTCTGCACCTTTTCCAATGCTTCCACATCCTTCTTGAAATATGGCGACCAGAAATGTGCACAATATTCTAAGTGCGGCCACACTAGCGTTTTGTATAGTTGCAGCATGATATTGCGGCTCCGGAACTCAATCCCTCTACCAATGAAACCTAACACACTGTATGCTTTCTTAACAGCATTATCAACGTGGGTGGCAACTTTCAGGGATCTATGTACATGGACTCCCAGATCCCTCTGGACATCCACATTACCAAGAATCTTTCCATTGACCCAGTACTCTGCCTTCCTGTTATTCTTCCCAAAGTACATCACCTCACATTTAGCTGAATTGAACTCCATTTGCCACCTCTCAGCCCAATTCTGCAGTTTATCCAAGTCCTCCTGCAACCTGTAACATTCTTCCAAATTGTCCACTACTCCACCGACTTTAGTGTCATCTGCAAATTTACTAATCCACCCACCTATGTCTGTGTCTAAGTCATTTATAAAAATGACAAACATGAGTGGTCCCAAAACAGATCCTTGTGGCACACAACTAGTAACCGGATTCCAGGCTGAATATTTGCCATCGACCACCACTTGCTGCCTTCTTTCAGAAAGCCAATTTCTAATCCAAACTGCTATATCGCCCTCAATCCCATGCCTCTGCAGTTTCTCCAACAGCCTACCATGTGGAACCTTATCAAAGGCTTTACTAAAGTCCATGTATACCACATCAACTGCCCTACCCTCATCTACATGCTTGGTGACCTTCTCAAAAAACTGAATGAGGTTTGTGAGACCCGACCTGCCCTTGACGAAACCATGTTGACTATCTGAAATCAAATTGTTGCTTGCAAGATGATTATAAATCTTATCTCTTACAATCCTTTCCAAAACCTTCCCTGCAACAGAAGTAAGGCTCACTGGTCTATAATGACCTGGATCATCTCTACTACCCTTCTTGAACAAGGGCACAACATTTGCAATCCTCCAGTCCACTGGTACTAAACCTGTAGACAATGACGACTCAAATATCAAAGCCAAAAGCTCTGCTATCTCCTCCCTAGCTTCCCAGAGAATCCTCTGATAAATCCCATCTGGCCCAGGGGACTTGTCTACTTTCACTCCTTCTAGAATTGATAACACATCTTCATAACTAACTCTTTCCAAAGAGTTCACCTACAACTAAATTAAACACCTGGCCTGGTTCATTACCAAGCACCAGATCCAGTGTGGCCTCCCCTCTTGTGGGCCCTTCGACATACTGTGTCAGGAAAACCTCCTGCACATATTGGACAAAAACTGATCCATCCAATGTACTAGAGTTATAGCATTTTCAGTTAATGTTGTGGAAGTTAAAGTCCCCCATAATTGCCACCCTGTTCTTACACTCCTACCCAGAATAATTTTGCCAATCCTCTTTTTCCACCTCCCTGGAACTCTGCGGAGGCCTACTAAAAAAAACTCCAAGCAGTGTGACCTCCTGTCCTGTTTCTAACCTCAGCCCACACTACCTCAATAGACAAGTCCTCGTCAAAAGTTTATCAGCCACCGTTAGACTGTCCTTGACTAACAAGGCGACACCTCACCTTCTTTTACTGCCTTGCCTGTTCTTAATGAAAGATCGAAACCCTGGAACTTGCAACATCCATTCCTCACCCTGCTCTATCCACATCTCTGGAACAGCCACAACTTCGAAGTCCCAGGCACCTATCCATGCTGCAAGTTCACCAACCTTAAATCGGATACTGCTGAAATGTATCCTCGTGGCTAGTTTTCTGCCTGTTTGTCCAATGCAGTGTTTATCAAGGTTCTTGCAAGGTATTTTGTAAATGGCGTTTGTTTTGCTTATTGTCTGTATTGGATCTTGAGCAATGTTAAAGCCAAATTGCACTGCTGAAACACGCTTTAAAGGAGAACTACCTGTAATAAAATTTGTATGCAGGCATATTCTGGTTTCGTACTGTTAAACCATATTTGTAGGCATGCATTATATTGTCATTATAAGTCAGATATTTGTGTATATTGGTTTTATCATTATTCACATTTTTCACATTCGCCTATCAGGTTAAGCGTTTTCCAAGTTTAATCATGCGTTTATATTTCTCCGATTATTTATTTTGAATTGAGTTTTGGTCAATGTGTGACGATCTAGTATTTATGTATTGATTTCTTATTTATTGAAATGCTGGCATGCTTTTTAAATACATTTTTGTCCCCTTAATTACATTGTATCATTTGGCATGTTGTGAATTTTGTTTTAACCGAATAATAAAAGTTTATAATCTGATGAAATTCAGCTAGTGTCTCGGACCTACAGCATTTAGTGTAAAAGGTCACTCGAAATAGGTTAGTTTTAATCCATGCAATCAGCAATCAAGCTTAAGTGATTAGCTTGCTCAAAACTGGCATTCAATCATTGTGTCTACTCATAATGTGTGTCTACTCATAATACCTGCATAATTCATGTACTGTATGTTGTTTAGATCATGTGAATCTTCAGTTGTTAATCCCATAAAATCGAGCTTGCAAACATTGGTCTATTTTTATGTTAATTTCATGAATGTGCGTGTGTAATTGGTTAAACAGATCATGTCAGGACTGTTGACATTATTTCTATGGCATTCTTAAAATTAGTCAAACGATACAATATAGAATATGAATTTGCCAACTTCAAGCTAGTTGCAGAGATGATTGATAAATCTTTATAGAACGTACTTTTCTTTTAACCGGTACCAATGCAACCAAGAGTGTGTCAGTTAATTAAATATTGCAGATAATCAAGCAGTATGCAAAACTACAGTGACCCTTGACCAAGCAGAGTTTCAAGATATCAAATCCCTCAAAAAAAATCCATGTAAAAACAAATTTAAGTAATAGAAATATAATGCAAAGTGTGTACACATCTCCATTATACTTTATTTACAGTATGAATTCTCTGATGTCCCAGTAGATTGGGATATTTCAGAAATATTTTTGCCAGTTTATCAAGTGTGTCGATTGATAGGTGCCAGTTAAAACAAAGTTTGCTGTAGTTTAATGATGAGAACAAGTTTAATTTGATATGAGTATTTTAAGTCAGTAATTAACTTCAATTAATCAGGAATGCTTTGTTAAATTACTGACCTGTGGAGAAACCTGCAGAATGTGTATCATTGATAATGGTCATGGAATACTTCACAGCTTGAGTGTTGTGATTTAAAATAAAAACACTTCGTGGCAGCATTTTGTCTTGCTCTCATTGGTACTTTTGCAAATGCCCTAATGTAAAAGTGAGCCATGTTACTAAATTTGAAAAGAATAGTGGTTGGTAGACAAGTGCTCTCTAATTATTTGAACCTTTGCCAAAGAGAACGCAACACCATAGATAATGACTGACGGGTAACAGTCAAGCTTTGTTTAAATTTAAGTCTGGTAGGTTTACTCTAATCGGTCAGCACATCACCCTGAATGATGAATTGCTTTTGCCAAAAGACCAAGCCCATTTGCCAACCAATCGATATTCTCTTCTCTATTTATATTAATAAACTAATATCGTGAGAGCAAAAATACATTTTTTAAAATGAGCAATTAATTAGAAAATGTTGAAGGTTTTGATGGAGATGTTAGCCAAATTAAAATTGGGTGCAACTTTGGATAGTGAAGAAAATAAAGATAAAATTGAACCTAAATGTATTGCATCAAGACAATAGTTTCATTATAATAACTGATCAGTAACTGACAAACAAAATGGAAGACAGCACTGAATATAGAAATAAAACTAAACTAGTAAGAACTGGTTTATTGTTGAGGGCTCTGATTCATGTACAAGCTGACACGGGATGTTGGGAATGAGAGAGTACAATAATACATTTATTAACACTTTGGACGTAGAACAACACAAATGGCAGAAATGAAATAAAAGCACATTGCTTGCTTTTTTTTGTAGCAGATGGGATTTCATGATTAAAGCCTATTGCCCACACATCATATGATTCATTTTGCCCTGTGTTGAGCTGAATACTATGCAATGTTTGAATACTGATGTGCACCTCTCACTCAAACATACATGAACAGTTCAGCATTAGCATTTTAAAAACAGCTGACTGCAGATAAGAATTTAAAATAAAAAAGGTCAGTTGACTTTTACTGATTTTATGTTCTCCACCTTTTACACCAAAAAACCCAAAACACAAACCATTGTCTAATTTTTGCTGTATTAGCTGTTGTGTAATATTCTCCATGGAAATGTTTTTTTTTAACTGAAATATAAGACTGCAACATAGGCCTGAATATGTGACTTGTGACATTGCCGGTTCAAGTAACTTTGATTATTAAAGCATTTCCCTGTACTGTCCTCAAATACAAATCTGCAATTTTTCTTTATATGAGCAAAGGAGCTATTCTGTAAGATGTTGTTACGCATCATTAAAACTTGCTTTTTATTGTCAGTTTTAAAGCTTAATTTTTTTCAGGTGCTTTATTCCACTATGAATTAGTATCAAAACCAGTGAATGTCAGTGATAAGGTGGAGACAGTATGGAAGAACTGTCATGATTGTAATAATGTCAGCAAGCTGGACCTCGGAATATAAGTTCCCTGATTGGCGCTGTTAATTTAGTCCAATCAGGGAGCCCTGGCTGACAAAAAGGGTGAGTGTCTGAGATGCTGACATTCTGGAACCTGACTCTGAATGAGGCAGTATGAACATCAAGGACTGTTCATGTGTATGCAAGGGGTGACTTGATGATGGGATACCTGCCTCTGTGGCAACAAGAATAAAGCATTGTCATTAAGAAATGTTCTTGCAGTATTTGTCTTTGAGTTAGGGTAAGCTGTTAAGGACTAGGTCCAGTATGAGGAAAGAATATGCTTATTTTTCAGGCAGACAACATTTTGGCAGACCATAAACAACAAGTAACTATCCTGACAGTCTGTGGAGCTACAGCTTTCTCGGTCATCAGGAGCCAAATGTTATGAGGCAGAAGGTACTAAAGAAATGACAGACATAGTTAAGGAATATGATGATCCCAAGCCTCCTTTAATTTTGACATGCTGTTGATTTTCATCAACTTACATTGGAAGTTTTGGCTAGGTTAAGATGAGTGGCAGAAGCCTGTGATTTTGGTTTAACACGTAATGAGATGCATAGAAGCCATCAGGTATATGGGATTAATAAAGTAACTATGCAAAAATGCCTGCACCCAACCGGACTTCAAACAGGGTACAACAACTGGCTTTTTCATTGGAAAATGCGGCAAATGGAGCAACTGAGTTTAGGGAGCACAACTCAAGTGAATGCAATTGCATCGCCTCACTCAAGGCATATCCTGAGGACTGGGATACCATGTCAACCCACAGGAAATCCCCAAAACAAAGCCAAGTCTCGGCCATGTGGTTAAAACTCTTCAGATTCCTGGCCAGCAAGCCATTGTAGCTGTTGCTGGTGTATGGACTGGAGATGGCAAAAGAGTCCAGTTATACCTAAATTGCGTAAGAGAACTCAGAGGCCTGTATCCAGGAGAGTTCAGATCCTGGAAAGTTCACCTAACTTGGTTTGAAATAGTTAAAATGCTGAGCAACAGCCATATCAGAACCAGTCAAGATAAAGATATGGTTAAATGGTCACCCAGTTCGAATGGAGTGATCGCAGAACTAGTTTTCAAATAAAATTTTCCTGGACTCCAGCCCTTAATTTAGCGCAAGACCTTGGCTTAGCTGAGAACCTATACGAGGAAACATTTACAGATCGAATGTACAGCTTCAGTTCTGGTCTCTTCTGAAAAGTAGCTGGTTCCGAGTTTCTTAGTTATCAGTGATTGTAGTAAAAGGATCAGGCCTAAACTTGATTGGGTAAAATTGATTGCAAGAGCTTCACCTAGATTGGTCGCATTTTTCATTTAGAAAATGGCTGCCTGCGTGAAATCCGAAAGGAATACTTAGCCCCTAGACCTTCCCAGAAGACTTCTATCAGAGGACCCAAGGCCACCTTGCATCTTGACCAGGAAACAATTCCGTGATTCTACAAGGCCCATTCAGTGCCATTTGCCTTGTGGTGAAAGTAGAGGCAGAAATCAGAAGACTGGAAAGTGAAGGAATCATCAAAGCAGTCCAGTTTTGCAAAATGGACACCACTGGTCATACCAACTTTCGAAGCATGATGGTTCGTTCGCCTTCATGAAGATTTCGCAGCTGGATAAATACCAAATTCCTCTGGTAAGGATTCATATGCAAACCTGTTCTTCGTGAAGCTGTACGTGAGTCATGCTTACTGGTGATTGTGTTTAGATCAGGATTCTTAGAAGTATGCTGTAATGAATACCCATAAGGGCTTGTACCAATATATGAGACTGCTATTTGGAGTATCATTGGCCTGTGCCATTTTTTTCAGCAGACAATGGATAACATTTTGCAAGGTCTACCTCATGTTTCCATTTACCTTGATGAAGTTCTAATAACACCAGGGAAAGTTAATTAGGAACACTTAAAGAACTTGGATATAGTCCGAAGGCGTCTTTCCAAGGCAGGCATATGCCTAAGAAGGGAAAAGTGTGTGATGTAGTCTCCACCACCACTCCCCTAACCCACACCACTGAACTACCTATGGGCGTCAGAGTCGACTAGACCAGGTTACATCCGTTGGAAGATAAAGTGGGGCTGATCAATGGTGCGCTGGCTCCCACATCTGTCCAGACCTTTGGATCACTTCTTGGGCTGGTAAATTATTTTGAAAAGTTCATACATAATCTAGCATCCATACTGGTACATTTTGCATCAACTCCTAAATAGGGGCAGCCTTGGAAATTAATGCACAGACAAACCCTCACTTTCAATGAAGTAAACAAACTGCTATCCTTAAAGGTGTTAACACACTGATTCCAAGAAAGATCTGGAATTGACATGTGATGCCTCCCCATATGATATTGGTGTGGTATTAGTGCATAGGTGGCCCATTGAAGAGGAATGCCCAAAAGTGAATGCATCCAGAACTTTGGGTGTATTTATCCTCTGCATTAGCCAGATAGCTAAAGAAGGATTAGTGCTCATATTTGGACTCCGGAAGTTCCAGTAATATGACTGAAGATGAAAATTTGTGATAATCACAGACCACAATCCCCTGGTTGGCTTATGTAAAGAGGCCAAGACAGTGCTGCCCATAGTTTCAAGCCCCATTCAGTGTTGGCGTTAATACTAAGTACTAACAATTAGAAGTGAGAACACCATCTGGGAGGCTGAGTAGCCAATGTATATGCACTGAGCTGCCTCCCATGAGCAGATGCACCACCTGGTGATACCTACAACTGAGAGGGCGAAAGTGAGGACATAGATGCTGGAGATTAGTCAAGATTAGAGTGGTGCTGGCAAAGCACAACAGGGCAGGCAGCATCCGAGGAGCAGGGAATTCGACGTTTCGGGCAGGAGCCCTTCGTCCGGAATGAGGCTGGAAGCCTCTGGCGTGGAAAAATAAATGGGAGAGGGTGGGGCTGGGAAGAAGGTGGTTAAGAGTATAATAAGTGGATGGAAGAAGGGGTAAAGGTGATAAAAGGGTGGAGCGCATAGGTGGGAAGGAAGACTGACCAGTGGGACAGCTCGTGAGGATGGTGCTAAGCTGGAAGTTTGGAACTGGGGTAAGGTAGGGGATGAGGAAACTGGTGAAGTCCACATTGATGCCATAAAGTTGAAGGGTTTCAAGGTAGAAGATGAGGCGTTCTTTAAAAAGGGATCGGGTGGTGAGGGAGTGGCGATGGCGGAGGCCAGGACCTGCATGTCCTCGGCAGAGTGGGAGGGGGAATTGAAATGTTTGGCAGTGGGGCGATGGGGTTGATTGGTGCGGGTGTCCTGGAGATGTTCCCTGAAGCACTCAGCGAGAAGGCGTCCAGTCTCCCCAATGGTAAGGAGACTGTATCATGAGCAACAGATGTAATAACTGACATTTGTGGAAGTGCAGGTGAAACTTTGGCTGTGAAAGGTTCCTTTTGAGGCCTTGGATGGAAGTGAGTGGGGAGGTATGGGTGCAGATTTTGCAATTCCTGTGGTGGCAGGGGAAGTTGCCAAGAAGGGAGGGTGGGTTGTTGGAGGAGGTGAACCTGACCAGGTAGACACTGAGGGAATGGTCCTTGCAGAAAGTGGATAAGGAGGGAAATATATCCCTGGTGGTGGGGTCTTAGAGGAGCCTTAGAGGAGAGGCTGGTGTTGTAGATGGAGTAACATTTTTTCCGTTAATATTCTCCTCTTGACATTTTGGTGCCTTCTTCACTGCTTTCTTTTGTTCAGACACAGAATTGCCTCCAGTGCTCACCTCGCTGATATTTCATTTTCTGAACATGATCTCCTCAAAAGCTGATAATATCCAAATGGCCATTAAATTATGTTTGTTTATGTAGTTTGGCACCTTTTCTGGCAATGCCTTTTGCATTTTTTAAAATGGTAATCCTTATTTTCATATCCTTTCATGACTTTGCTCCTCATATCTGTAATATTCTGCAACCCTCTAACTTTCCTAGATCTCTGCATTCCTACAGATCCAGTCCTCTAATTTTACTTATTCTAGCAATGCCTTCAGTTGCTTCGGACATCCGCATGTACAAGTGTTTACATATTTCTTCCTCCTAAGAGGGTCATGAAACGTTCTTTCTACTGAGGGTTCAGTGATATATGGCCCTATGGGTCTGGTAAGACAATGGCCACGTGAACATCCCTTGACATTCAAAGGTGTTTCCATAACCGATGCCCCCACTATCAACATCCTAGGGGTTACCACTAACCAAAATGTAAACTGGACTCACCACGTAAATACAGAGGCTACAAGAGCAAGTCAGGGGCTAAGAATGTTGTGGGGGTTGGGGGAGGAAATAATTCACTTCCTGACCACCATCAAAAAGGCACAAGTCAAGAGTGTGATGGAATACTCCCCATTTGACTGACAGATGCAGCTCCAACCACATTCAAGAAACTTGGCACCATCCAGGACAAAGCAGCCTGATTGATTGTGGATGTAGTGCCAAGCATCTGCTCCCTCTACTATCATTGATCTGTAGAACAGCATGTACAATCCATAAAATACACTGCAGACATTCACCACACAGCACCTTCCATTTAGAAGGACAAGAGCATCCGTTACATGAAAACATTACCAGCTGCAGTTTCCCCTCCAAGCCACTCACCATCCAAATTTCGAAACCTATCACGATTATTTCAGCATTGTTGGATCAAAGTCCTGGAACTACTTCCAAAGTAGTATTGTGGATCTACCGATGCTACCTGAACTGCTGTACTTTGCCAGCACCACTCTATTCGGGATCTACCTATCGTGCATTGACTGCAGCAATTCAAGTTCAAGCAGCTCACCACCACCCCCTCAAGAGCAAGGAGGGACCGACATTAAATGTTAGCTCCCAGCCAGTGTTGCCACATCCTACGAATAAATAAAAATCTGAATTTTAAAAACCAATTGCTTCCAGTTGCTTTTGGTTATCCTATTCCTGGATTACTGTGTTGGCTGAGGAGAGGGTTATGCTCATATGATTTTCTGTTATGATAGAACACCTGCTGACATTCAACTATTTAAATTTTGCTCTGAATAAAACTACCATGTACGAGGAAAGGCGAGGTGGTGAGTGTTTTGGAGTAAGCTGTGAACTGGCTCTGGGTGTGAGATGGCTCATCCCTGATGCTTCTGCCTATTCACTTTATGATGGAGATCTGGAAATGGTAGAGAGATTACAGGATCTTGGCCTTTATCTTAGCTCTGGAAACATGCTGCTGACTAGTGGCCACGTGATCAAACTGAACACCAGTCAGTCAGAATCCACTGAAATCTGGAGTGGCTAGCTAGTCTAGGGTCTGCTTATGACTATTTGGACTGGAGTACCCGCACCTAAATTGGCTGTTAATTATCAGCTCAAGCAGCTGAATACGAACAGAAAGATCTTTGGTCCTCTTGGTAAAACTGGGCATTGATCAATCCGATCAGCAAAGGGTAGGGATGTGTCACTTCATACCAGGTCAAATTGGAACTTTTCATTGTCCCACCAAGACAGATTAGCATATAGAGATATAACAGAAACACACCCTTAGTCTCTTGAAGTTGAGCAACACTATGTAATAAAAAAACGTTGACATGAAAATCACGTTAAAATGTATACCTGTAATCAGAGATCAATTTAAAGCCGAATTCAATCCCAATTCCTTTCAAGATCTTGAAGGTACTTTAGTTATTCCTGAGACAAAATTGACTTGTGCCACAGCTGTTAAGAATGATGATTCTCTCCTAGATTCCTACTGTTCTGTGGTATGAGATTTCGACTAACATTTGACTCATTTAGCACCTTATGATTGTGGACATCCCAGCTCAAGCCTGGAACTCATTCGCTTTCTTGCTCACTAACTCCAATGTAAGAATCGTTTCTGATGGCCCTTTGCTCATGGTCTTAAGCTGCTTCTCAGCACCCTCTACTGGCACCTTTCTCACTATCTACCTGTACCTGTCAGGGACCGAAAAGCTTCAGATGCTGGAATCCAAAGAAGACAGTGAGGAGGCTGGAAGAACACAGCAAGCCAGGCAGCATCAGGAGGTGGAAAAGTCGACATTCGGCAGGGAACAGACTGAACCCATTCCAGAAAGTATTTCCCCTGTAATCAGTTCCTATTGTAACAAGGCCCCCTGGGGACTCCCAAGTAGAGATTCAAGTCAATCATCTATAATTCCCAAACTTGTCCTTTTGATATGAGAAGTATGCAGAGGATATAATAATTTGCCTTGTTTATTAAAGGCTTTTCAACTTTTGAAACTTTTTATCTATGGAATTAGATGAATAATTCACATCAGCCACCAAATTAGAACAATTCAACCTAGTATTTTTGGGCCCACTTCTATGTAGGCCCTATTCTGCTTTTCTGGCCCTCATCTTTGTATTGTGTACAATTTTGGATGAAGGCTGTGAGTGCATTAAAAAGTATGCAACAGCAGTTTACAAAAATGGTTTCAGGGATGATCAGTTTCAGTTAAGAGGATAGACTGAAGAGGTTGGAGCTGTCCTCCATGAAAGATGATGACTAAGACAAGATCTGATTGAGGTTTTCAGCTCAGTCATTATTCTGGACACAGTAGATAGGGAGACACTGTTCCTGTTTGTGAAAGTGACAAAAAGAAAGGAGGCATACATTTAAAATGATCTGCAAATGAAGCAAGGGTGAACTGAGGAGTAACTTATTTTCACTTATCTCTTCATTAAGATATGAATGCATTGCCTGGAAGTGTGTTCAAAGTAGGTTCACGAAGGCGTTCATGAGGGCATTGAGGGGGATGATTATTTGGATAAACATAATGTGCTATTGTTATACAAGAGGAAAAAGGTAGAGATTGGCTTGAAATAATGCCTATTTCATGAACTAGTGTAGGCAGTAGTTTAACGACTGCAATTTAGAGACCGCAACTTCCCTTCCCATGTGGTTAAAGATGGCCTCCAACGCATCTCATCCACATCCCACTCCTCCGCCCTCAAACCCCACTCCTCCAACTATAACAAGGGTAGAACTCCCCTGGTGCTCACCTTCCACCCTACCAACCTTCGCATAAACCACATCATCCGACGACATTTCCACCACCTCCAAACGGACCCCACCACCAGGGATATATTTCCCTCCCCACCCACTTCCGCTTTCCGCAAAAACCATTCCCTCCGTGACTACTTAGTCAGGTCCCGCCCACCAAAAACCCACCGTCCCTTCCTGACACCCTCCCCTGCCCTGCCACCACAGAAATAGCAAAACTTGCACCCACACCACCTCCCTCACCACCATCCAAGGCCTCCAAAGGAGCCTTCCACATCCATCAAAGTTTCATCTGCACATCCACCAATATCATTTATTGTATCCGTCACTCCCGATGCGGTCTCCTCTACATTGGGGAGACTGGACGCCTCCTAGCAGAGCACTTTAGGGACCATCTCCAGGATACCTGCACTGATCAACCCCACCGCCCTGTGGCCCAACATTTCAACTCCCCCTCCCACTCAGACGAGGACATGGAGGTCCTGGGCCTCTTCCACCGCCACCACCTGACACCTGGAGGAAGAATGCCTCATCTTCTGCCTCAGAACACTTCAACCCCATGGCATCAATGTGGATTTCACCAGTTTCCTCCTTTCCCTTTCCCTCACCTCACCCCAGCTCCAGCCTTCCAGCTCAGCACCGCCCTCATGACTTGAACTACCTGCCTATCTTCCTTTCCACCTATCCACTCCACCCTCCTCTCTGACCTATCACCTCCATCCCCACCCCCATTCACCCATTATGCAACTTTCTCCCCCATTCCCTCCCCCCCCCCCCCCATTTATCTCTCCACTCTGCAGGCACCCTGCCTCTATTCCTGATGAAGGGCTTTTGCCTGAAACGTCGATTTTCCTGCTCCTCAGATGCTGCCTGACCTGCTGTGCTTTTCCAGTATCACTCTAATCTAGGCACAATGGGCTGATTGGCTTCCTATTGCACTGTAACTCATGTTTCTGTAATTCTGCCTTTAAAAGTACCCATGAACTAATATTTGAGTCTTAATTACTTAAGTTTGTCTTATCAATCTCTCAAACTGAAGTGTTGTTCATTTAAAGTTAAACTTAACACTTCCACCCCCGAAGTATGGAATTAGAGATTTTCTTAACAATAGAAGTCAACTGAAGTGACTGCCTGCACAAAATACATTCATGAGTTGTGTGCAGTTTCCACAATAAGAGTTTTAATTTTCAATTCTGTAACCACAGGTACACCTTTTTCCAGTTTGCATGTTATAATTCTCAATTGTGAAAATGTTTAAAATTGTTTATATTGATTCTACCTGTGTTTATATTGATTCTACCTAATGCCCCAAATCACCAGTACTGACACTATTGTGTAACTTAAACCAAATCATCCTTCCTAACTCTCTATTCAATACAGTAAAATTAAACATTCAAAATTTGATCTCTATGATTTCTAAGTAGACTTTTTTGAGTGACCTACCTCAGACTCTGTAAATAATTAATTCTTGACATCAGTTTGTAGCTTAAAAGAAAACTTTTCATGAATAATACAGTAATTTTAGCAGAGCAAAGTTAAATAAATGATTGATGTTTAACCCTTGTCCTAATCTAATAAACTTTGTTTTCAGCACAAAAAAGACAGACCAATGCACAGAGCTAAGAGATATATTTTAAAGAAAAATAAATCTGGCCAGATTACTTAAATGGTTTTCATGACGCCATATTCCATGGGCGCACAAATGTTTGTTGGTTGATTTTCTAAAGTTGACGATCAGGGACACCTTTTTTTGGTTCATTCTGAGGATGTTTCAACAATACTGATAACTTAGATTCTATTCTTTAAACTTCCAATGGCTCATAATGAGAGGTTAAACAAGGAGCCTTCAAACCTTTATGCTGGAGCATCACCAGCCAAGCTCTACTTCTGAAAAACAGTCCAAAAAAATACATTGAACTCTTTAACCCCTCCCTCCGTTTGATCATCACGTTCTCACCCAGCTGGCACCAGTGTCCAGGTAACAGCCAAATATCTGTTATCTCGTTTGACATACTGCTTTCCCCAGTGTCTAAACATCTATTAAGTACTTTGATCAAGAACCGACTTGCATTTAGCTCTCAGATCCTCAGAAACAAAATGGCTTGTTTGTCCTTTTTATTTTGAAGCACAACCTGCTGTCCAGACTCCAAAGGTCATCTTCAGCTTACTATTTACCATTCAAAGTTCATAGCTCCAAACATTAATTGATTGAATAATGAAATAAAAATAAATATCAGCAAGCATTCTCACACTTGTCCCATATTACTGTTTTACTGAAAAATAAGTTAAATTCATGTTACAGTTGAGTCATACAGCACAGAAATAGACCCTTTTGGTCCAACCCGTCCGTGCTGACCAGGCATCTCAATCTGACCTATTCACATTTACCAGAGTTTGGCCCATAGCTCTCTAAACTCTTCCTATTCATATACCCATCCAGATTGCTTTTTAATTATAACAGTACCCGCTTCTACCACTACTTCTGGTAGCTTGTTCCATATGCGCACCACCATCTGTATGAAAAGGTTACGCCTCAGGTCCTTTCTAGCTCTCACCTTAAACCTATACCCTCTAGATATGGACTCTCACACCCGAGGAAAAAGACATTGGCTATTCACCCTATCCATGCCCCTCATGGTTTTATACATCTCTGTAATCTCAGCCTCCAACATTCCAGGGAGAAAAAAAAGCCCCAGCCCAATCAGTCTGTCCATATGACCCAAGCCCTCTAGTACCAGCAACATGCATGTAAATCATTTCTACACCCTTTGAAAATTAACAACATTTTTCTTATAGAAAGACAACCAGAATTGTACGCAGTATTCTAAAAGTGGCCTCACCAATGTCCTGTACAGCCGCAACATGATGTCCCAACTCAATGCACTGACCAAGCATGACAGATGCCGCCATCACCACCCTGTCAACCTGTGACTCCACTTTCAAAGACCTGTACCCCTATGTCTTCGTTCACTAGCATTCTCCAGGGCCCTCCCATTAACTGTACAAGTTCTGCCCTGGTTTGCCTTACCACAATGCAACACATCGCATTTATCTAAATTATAATATGGGCGGCATGGTGGCACAGTGGTTAGTACTGCTGCCTCATAGTGCCAGAGACCGAGTTCAATTCCCGCCTCAGGCGACTGACTGTGTGAAGTTTTCACATTCTCCCCATATCGGCGTGGGTTTCCTCCAGGTGCTCCGGTTTCCTCCCACAGTCACAAAGATGTGCAGGTCAGGTGAATTGGCCATGCTAAATTTCCCGTAGTGTAAGGTGAAGGGGTAAATGTATGGGTGGGTTGTGCTTCGGTGGGTCGTTGTGGACTTATTGGGCCGAAAAGCCTGTTTCCACACTAAGTAATCTAATCTAATCGTGATGGCAGGTATAAGAGAGGGTACCACCACTTTTTTAAAAAAAGTGGGCGGCACGGTGGCAGTAGTTAGCACTGCTGCCTCACAGCGCCAGAGACACGGGTTCAATTCCTGACTCAGTGACTGTGTGGAGTTTGCACATTCTCCCAGTGTCTGTGTGGGTTTCCTCCGGGTGCTCTGGTTTCCTCCCACAGTCCAAAGATGTGCAGATTAGGTGAAATGGCCATGCTAAATTGCCCGTAGTGTGAGGTAAAGGAGTAAATGTAGGGGAATGGGTCTGGGTGGGTTGCGCTTCAGTGGGTTGGTGTGGACTTGTTGGGCTGAAGGGCCTGTTTCCATACTGTAAGTAATCTTTTAAAAAGTCTAAACTCCATGTGCCAACCTCGACCCATTGGTCCATCTGATCAAGGTACACTTGTACTAAGAGAGAACCTTTACTGTCCACTACACCACCTACTTTGGTGTCATCTGCAAATTTACTAATTCGACTTGTGTAAAACTGATTTGGATTTGAATATACTAAGTGATGAAACAGTGGACCCAGCACTTCTCCTTGTGGCATACCACTGGTCACAGGTCTCCAGGCCAAAAAAAAACTTTCCACCATCACCTATTTTCAAGCTAATCTTGTATCCTGTTGGTTAGCTCCCCCGGATTCCATGTGATCTAATCCACTAACCAGTCTACCATATGGAATCTTGCCATTGCCCTTACTTCCCACAAAGTTCTGGAAAACATCTGATCAGGTATTAACCACCTTTTATGCACTTTACTACCTCCAGCACTACCTCTTCGTCACATGAACATGTGTCAAAGTGTGGCTATTTACTTCATCAAGTTCCGTAGCTTCCATGTCTCCCTTCACAGTAATTACTGACACAAAATATTCACTTAGTGTCTCGCCTATCTTCTGTGGTTCCACGTATAGACCAGCCATGTTGATTTTTCAGGGGCGGTATTCTCTCCCTTGGTTCCTCTCTTGCCCTTTTTGCAACATGTGCTTCAGTTATTTCAGCATTGCGAGACTTGCAATTCCAGTATTGCAAGCATTAGTCAGTGCAATTGTGGTCATTATGAAGTGAACAGAGTAAAATTTAACTGCAACATACTTGGTCCTGATTTTGTTCATTTAAGCAAAAATTACTGTTCTTGTACATCAAAGATTAAAATAAGTACATACTAAAATAGAATGTATAATTGTTGGTACATTGTCTTCTCAGCCCAGCAAATATGTAGCAACCTTTAGTTTACCTCTATAGCAAATACTGCACTCTGGAAAAGCTTTTTGAAACTTAATTACAAAGTAGAAATTGAACATAAAGCATAGAATTGTACAGCAAAGAAAGAGGCCCTTTGGCCCATGATGTCATGCCAAACATAACACTGAAGTAAACTAAACCCTCCTGCCTGCCCTTGGTCAATATTCCCCCCCCCCCCCCCCATATTCATGTGCTTATCTAAATCTTCAACACTCCTGTCATATCTGCCTTCACCATCACCCCTGGCAGTTTATTCCAGACTTCAAACATTCTCTATGTTTTTAAAAAAAACTTGCCCCTCACATCTCCTTTGAACTTTCCCTCTCTCACCTTAAATACATATCTCCAAATTTTAGACATTTCAACACTGGGGATAAAGATTCTGACTGTCAGCGCTATCTATGCATTTCACAATATTGTAGACTTCCATCATGTCTCCACTCAGTCTTTGCCACTCCAGAGAAAACAACCTGAGCTTTTCTCGCCCCTCTTTAGCTCAAACTCTCTAATCCAGGCACCACCTGGCAAACCTCTTCTGTACCCTCTCCAAAGCCTCCACATCCATCCTGTAATGTGGAGACTAGAGGTGAATGCAATACTCTGTGTGGCCTAACCAAAGGCTTATAAAGCTGCAACATGACATCCTGACTCTTGTACTCAGTTCCCTGATCAATGAAGGCAAGCATGCTGTAAGCTGCCTTTATCACCCAATCTACTTGTGTGGTCACTTTCAGGGAGCTATAGACTTGAACCCCAAGATTCCTCTGTTTTTCAGTACTGTTCAGGGTCCTACCATTAACTGTATACTTGTCCTTAATGTTGATTTCCCAAAGGGCAGCACCTCTCACTTACCAGGATTAAACTCCATCTGCTATTTCTCTGCCTATATATGCAACTGATTTATATCCCATTGTATCCTTTGCCAACCATCTACACTGTCCACAACTCCACCAATTTTTGTATTGTCTGCAAAGTTACTAACCCACCCATCTACATTTGCATCAAAGTTATTTATAAATATCGCAAACAGCTGAGGTCCCAGAACGGTTCCCTGTGGAACACCATTAGTCACAGACCTCGGCCCCCTACTGTATTTATTGTATACCCATGACTGCGTCGCCAAATGCCAGACTAATGCCATTTACAAATTCGCTGATGACACTACCATAGTCAATCTCAGATGGCGACGAGACAGATGGGAGCTGGAAGATCTGGAAAAATGGTGCACTGAGAACAACCTAGCTCTCAATGCCGGCAAAACCAAGGAACTCTGTATTGACTTTCAACGGGATGTTACTCATGCCCCCTTACATGTTAACAACACAGCAGTGGAACGAGTGGAGAGTGTCAAGCTCCTGGGAGTGGTCATCCACAACAAGCTTTCTTGGATTCTTCATATGGATGCACTGGTTACAAAGGCCTTACAACATCTCCTCTTCCTCAGGCAGCTGAGGAAATTTGACATGACAGCAAATACCCTTACCAACTTTTATAGGTGCGCCATCAAGAGCATTCGGTCTGGATGTATCACTACCAGGTATGGCAACTGTACCATTCAAGATCGGAGGCGGTAACAGAGAGCGGTGAACTTGTCCTGGACAATCACAAAGGCTAACCCCCCATCTGTAGAATCCATCTACCAGGCCTCCTGTCGAGAAAAGGCTGCCAGCATTCTTAAAGATCCATTCCACTCTGGCAATGTTTTTATTCAACCTCTACCATCAGGGAGAAGGCACAGAGCCTGACCACATGCACCAGCCGGTTTCGCAACAGTTTCTATCCTATTGTTGTTAGATTACTGAACGGACTCAAACTCTTGACATTTGCTTGTACTTGTATTTTGTTTTTGCCGCTGTTTACCTGTTATTAACTATCTATGCTACTTAACTGTGATCTGCCTGTTTTGCTTGCAAGACAAAGCTTTTCACTGAGCCTCTATACACGTGACAATCAATTCTATTCAATTCATGAAGCGGGGAGTTGCTCGTGGCTGAAAATACCTGTGTTTAAGTTTTCTCCCATATTTATAACTTTGGCACTGCGATTCTTGGTAGTAACCCACCCTTTTGAAGGTAATGTGCTTAACATCATGTGTTTCTGTGACCCAGGCCAACAGTACAACTGAGATGGGAGCTCAGTGACATGACCTATTGAGACAGGAGTGCTGCAGCAGTATTCATTATGATCTACACCATAAATCAATCCTTGCCATTCTTCGAGTTGTACCAAATGTTAAAGTTTTTTTTAAATTATGCACAGTACCCCAGTTCACGTGACTTTCAGATTAAAGGTTTATAGAAAGCATGGACAGGTTTCTGTACTATGGAATTATTATTTGTGATTAAACAATGGCTATATGTGAACAGATAGAAACCATTTCATATAACACAACTAAAACTCTAAAATAGTCAGTTCTGCTGTAACGGGATGGTTGCCTTGTGCAGCCTTGCGTAATAGCACTTAAAGTATTGGTACTGTAGTCGCATTACAACCAACTTTTAAAAGTTTGTGCTGTAGAAACAGCATCCCAATTCATCAGTCACATTACTGCACGTTAATGAAATGCTTATTTGAACAGAATGACCAGTGTCCGTTCTGAAGTTCCCATTTACAAATGCACAGCTTCCATTATTTTATAAGAAATGCGGAGTGATTGATTGACTTGGCAAATGTCTGATTTATTAATCCAATAGCCATAGCTCACAGCAACTGCTGCAGAAAAGGTGACTGCTTTTGTCACATTTTACTGAGTAATTTAGTGCAAAGAATAGACAGCTGCTGATGAAGACAGCAGTTGTACACACTTGCTTTTCTTCCTCTGTGTGTCTTTCTCTGTAACTTTGTTTCCGGTTCCAACTGAATCAACTAGTTGAGAACCAGTCGGTTTCACTTGTAAACAACTCTTCAGTTCCTGATCATTTGCAGGATCCCTTCGCCACAGAAAACAATTCACTATAAGAATCTAATTTCTTGCTGTGAAATGATGTAGCCACCCTTGTAAATCGCTCTTTTTAAAAAAATTTTAAACTTTCGTTATGACAAGTATCTACTGAAACCCAGTGTAGGAACAAAGTACTGCAGATGCTGGAATCTGTACTGAAAATAAAAATCTGTACTTTCTGTACAGGGAGAGAGCTCTGAAGAGTCACCTAAACTCAAACCTTTAGCTTGATTTCTCTCGGTGGATGCTGCCTGACCTGCTGTGATGTCCAGCATTTTTTGTTCTTCTACTGAAACACACTTAAAATACTTTATCTGTTCTGACGAAGGATCACTGGACCCCAAAACATTAACTCCTCTTTCTCTTCACAAATGCTGCCAGGCTTGAGCTTTTCCACCAATTTCTGATTTTATTTCCGTTTTTCTTCATCTGCAGTTCTATAGTTTGTCTTTAGAATACCTGGTTTCCACTAAAAACCCACATGTTAAAAGTCTTGGAAGAAATTGCTGTGTAATACAGAGTGGTCAAAGTGATGGCAATGATGCTTTTCCAGGAAATTAAATACAAAGGAAAAGAAAAGGCAGCAATGTAAGAATAAATTGATATATTGGGAGGAGGCCCATTTTGAGTTGAACCATGGTAGTGTTTTGGATTTAGAATGGTCTATGCTGGTTAGATGACTTGCGAAATAAGAGCTACCACAAACCTATGGCTGCATCATAAGAGGACTGGCATATGAAGTCTCCTGTATGAATCTGGCAAAGAAAAAGGTAGAGCCTATGGCAGATCTAGTCCAAAGACTTTTGGACTGAATGCAAAAGAGGCAAAGGCAATGTTATGGCTCTAAATGCTAATGGAAAGCTAGGATTGAAAGTACCAAGGAAGGTAAAGGTAATCAACAAATTCTCATACTTTGGCTCAATGATAAACAAACAAAGTTGCATCCAAGAATGAGATCCAGTTTAGGTTAGTTATGGAAAGAGGAGTGACCAGTACTTTCAGTAGAGTCTGGAATGCCAAAAGCATCAGCATGAAACTGAAAAACCTTAGTGTCATTATGAACATGAAGTGTTGGATTCTATGGATGTGAGAGTTGAACTTAAGGCGGAAAGAGAACAACAACGTTTGAAACACTGGTGTGATGGCAGATGGTTACTTTTAGCTGGAGGGACAGAAAGAGAAATAAATGTGTTATATCCAGAGTATTAGTTCAGGAAACAAAACTGGTCTGTTTACTGGCTCTGATTTTTGTCCCCCAGTATATCCTGTCATGGATGTAATCAGGATATTCAGAATCCAGTCGTTTAATTTGGGATAATTTGCATTTGTTGAATTTTATGTTGAAGAAAAAACTGCTGAATATTTTTCTTACAGTTAACCTTCTATAAAGTGTTGACATTGTGGTAAATGGGAACGATTTAAATATGTGTAAACTTCAGTGCTATTGGATTTACCAATTAGGCCAAAAGGGTTTCCATAGCACTCCCATCAACGTATCAATATATCCTAATTATGTTCTTCTTGAATCATCCTGACCAGGTTGAGTTTTATAATTTCTCCTAAATATCCAAAATACGTAAAGAAATTAGTTTCCCATTTGTAATGTCAGGAATTTTTATAAGGTAATAATTTTCAAGGGAGAAAGTGAGGACTGCAGATGCTGGAGATCAGAGTTGAGAGTGTAGTGCTGAAAATGCACAGCAGGTTAGGCAGCATCCGGGGAGCAGGAGAATCGATGTTTCGGGCATATGCCCTTCATCAGAAATAGAGTAATTTTCAAAGAACCAATATCTTGAAATTACCTATTTAAAAGTAATTAGAATGAATCTGATTTGTGACTCTTTCCTTTTGAGTCCATATTTTTGCTTTGAAACAGGCAGGAGTCCATATATATGGTTTCACAATTTCAGTTTTGAATTTTCCTAAAATTTATTGGTGATTGCTTTTAATTATACTCCGCCATTTCTGAATTTTCCACTAGTAAAAATGTCTCTTTTACATTGACCCCTTAAAAGTTTTTCTTATTCTGAAAATCATCAGCCAGATCATCCCTCAAATTTCTAATTCTAGAGTAGAAGAAGCCTAATCTGTGCTGCCTTTCATGATTGATATAAAGTCTCAGTGAGTGAATATGGTTTAGTGTGGGACGCAAATAGTTCTGGTTGAGCTGAAATTTACAGGAAGCATAACCAAAATGATGCAGGTCAGGTATCCAGTCGTACATCTGAAGTAACAGACCAGAATGAGAATATGAATAGCAGACTAGCCCATGCACAGGCTGAAGAGAATAATGTGGCATTTGAAGGAGACTATCTTCAAAATGGATAAGGTATGGGCCACTACCTCTACCTCTTCTCTGGGTTAAATAAGACGTGGAGTTTGTGAATACTGGTTTGGCAGAGAGACTCTGAAGTAAAGCTGCAAAGTTTGTACAGAGGCTGAAAATAATGGATTTAACCTTCCTTTTTAATTGAAATAAGCTGTCGTCAATTCAGAATTGATGACCAGTTATTGAATAGAATGCCACTCAGTTCAAAAGCCTGACTCTATTCATGGCAGCAGCGAGAGTGAGCTGTCCATTTTTTTTGTTTGTTTCCATTTCTTCAATTTCTGCTCTTGTTTTTAATTCCAATTATTGTATTCTAAGATGATGCTGGAGAGTGGCGACTTCGTACACTTTTCACTGTACTCCTGTCGTCATGTACTTGGGTACATGTGTTAATAAATAAGATCTGAAGTTTAACTTGTCATATTTTAAAATGTTTGTTTTTCAACCTGACTCAGTGGTCAAGGAAGGTAGAATTGTTGAGTCAGTGGATATATTTGTCAATATTATTGATACCATTTCTTCAGTAATCAGCACAATTTCTGTTTTTAATTAACTTAATATGTTGACTTATTTTCAGGTGAGATATTTTCATTCACAGCCACATCAGGATTAGCAAATGAATCATTGTTGAATATTGTCTCCTTTCTTGTCGGTGTTTTATTTACAAGGGTTGAAGGTAGATGGAGTGATAAGAGCAAACTGCTGGGTTTGGAATCTGCAGTAGTGAAATAAGGAGGGGAGGGATTCCATGATTGATTATAAGATACTTAAAGATGAGAAAGGCTATTTGGCTTAACTTAATTCTTCAAGTCAGAACAACTGTAAACTTCTTCACAGCAGCTTATATTTATGAAATTATTCTGGGTTTTTATGGCCAGCATTTTGTCTGAAAGTCTATTTCAAACTTTTTATGCGAAGGAAAAAGGTCTTGACATCAACCCAAAGTTTTTTTTAAACAGTCTGGACCTATCTTGTACTGTCATAGCAATACCCAAGTGGAAGATACCAATAACTTGCTCAAACACTCAGTTTTGCCAGGACTAATCATCAGTATCAAAATCATTATTTTACATGTCAGCTTTAAATTCATCTATCACAGAGAGTCATAGTCATAGAGATGTACAGCATGGAAACAGACCCTTCGGTCCAACCTGTCGATGCCAACCAGATATCCCAACCCAATCTAGTCCCACCTGCCAACACCCGGCCCATATCCCTCCAAACCCTTCCTATTCATATACCGATCCAGATGCCTTTTAAATGTTGCAATTGTACCAGCCTCCTCCAGTTCCTCTGACAGCTCATTGCTTACCTGTACCACCCTCTGTGAAAAAGTTGCCCTGCGACTGCTTAAATGTTCTCTTGAGATCATTCTGAGCTGCTTCCTTCACTTAATTGCTGCTTCCAGCTTGCATTGAGTTTCAGAATCTGAGTTATATTAAGTTTTTCAATTTACATAAATTTTAACTTTGAAGTTGGGGCACCCTATTAAATGCTTCTGAACTAATTTGGGCACCATATATATGTAAAGGTGTCTTGTTTAGGCAGTAACTGATGAGTATTAATCATTTTGTAAAAAATCTACAATGCATGAAATGTGAAACATAAGCATCTTTACTGATATGAAACATCCCTTGGTGTTTCAGGGAAGTATGATAAAGCAAACTTTGAAACTGAGGCACATAAGGTATTGGGGCCGATGACCAAAGTAGATTCTGTGTGAGTTACTAAGTGTCTCCAGCATTTCTATTTTTACTGCTGAAAAGTGAATCATAGAATCTCCACAGTGTTAAAACAGGCTATTCAGCCCAACAGGACCTCTCCAAGCCTCTGAAAAACATCCAGATACATCCCCCTACGCTATATCTGTAACCCTGCATTTCCCCTAATGCGTGTAACCCACACATCCCTGAACACTATGAGCAATTTAGCATGGCCAGTCCACCCAATGTGCACATCTTTGGACTGTGGAAGGAAACCGGGGCACCCATTGGAAACCCAAGCAGACATGGCGAATGTGCAAATTCCACGCAGACAGTCAACCAAGGTTGGAATCGAACCCTGGTCCCTAGCGCTGTGAGGCAGCAATGCTAATCACTGAGTCACTATGCCACACTTTTGATTTAGTTAAAATGTTAAACTGAGATGGGCATAGGTTTCCCGGTTAAATGTCAAGTCCCGTTTTCAAAGCACTATTCAAAAAGAGTAATCCCATCAAATGACCAATTATTCAGTCATTTGATATTTATCAGACTTGTGTCAACATAAACAGAATGCTGCATATGTTAACAAGAAGTGTGATTAAATGCTTTAGTCACCCTAAAGATGTGATGAAATGCCATTTAAAGATGCAGGCCATCTCCGCATTGCAAACTTGTTCTGTTCATGAGTCGAATCACAAGTTGATTTGTCTGCAGGTCAAAACAATGCAGAACAATATAAAGCAGCTGTTTAAGTACAGGAAATGTTCATAGAAAACATAGGTGCAAGAGGAGGCCATTCAGCCCTTTGAGCCTGCTCTGCCATTCATCACTACCATGACTGATCTTAAAATTCAGCAATAGCCTAATTCTACTTTCTCCTCATAACCTTTGGTCCCATTCTGCCCAAGTGCTATATGTAGCTGTCCCTTGAATACATTGTGTTTTGTCACCAACTACTTCCTGTGGCGATGAATTGCACATGCTCACCACTGTTTGGGTGAAGAAATGTCTCCTCATCTCTGACCTAAATGATCCATGCCAATCCTCGGACTGTACCTATGTTCTGGAAGCGCCCCCCATCAGGAAGTCCTCCCTGCATTTATGCTGTCAAATCCTGTTAGAATTTTATAAGTCTCTGTGAGATTGCCTCCTCACTTGTCTGAACTCCAGCAAAGGCAAAAGTGAGGACTGCAAATACTGGAGATCAGTTATTCCTGATGGAAGGGCTTTTGCCCAAAACATCGATTTTCCTGCTTCTCTGATGCTGCCTGACCTCCTGTGCTTTACCAGCACCACTCTAATCTAGATTCTGAACTCCAGCAAAAACGATCCTAACCTAGTCAACCTCTCTTCGTACATCAGTCCCACCATCCCCAGAATCAGCCTGGTAAACCTTTGCTGCACTCCCTCGAGAGCAAGAGAATCTTCCTCAGAAAACGAGACCAAAACTGCACACAACCTTCTAGACAATGCTTCGCCAAGGCCCTGTATAACTGCAACAACGCATCCCTGTTCCTGTACTCAAAACCTCTTGCAACAAAGGCCACCATACCATTTGCTGCCTTTACCACCTGCTGCACCTGCCTGCCTTCAGTGCCTGGTGCACAAGCACATTCAGGCCTGACTGCACACTCCCCTCTCCCAATTTATAGCCAACCAGGTAGTAATCTGTCATCTTGTTATTTATTCCAAAGTGAATAATCTCTCATTTATCCAAATTATTGCTGCATCTGCCATTGATTTGTCTACTTGCCCGATCTGTCCTGCCCATCTGCATCCTTGTCGCAGTCAACCCTCCCACTCCACTTGGTATCATCTGCAAATTTTGAGATGTTATATTTTGATCCCTCATCCAAATAATTAATATATGCAGAGGAACCTCTATTAAATGAATATCAATTATCTGAAGAAGATTTCAAGGTCCTGCAAAAACATGACATCAAAGAGGTAAGTGTATTCGGATTACCTGGACTTAAGAACATGCGAAAACGCTGGGAGAAACAAAGAAACCCAAGCACTTCGAGCAACAGTGACTGGATTTTTTTTTTAAAGGCAAGGGTTAGTTACACAGACCTCTGGAAAAGTGCGAGGTTTTCAGGGTATTCCCATCACTTTACTGGGTCATTCATAAAAATAATGGCCAAGAAAGTAAACACGTGCATGAGGCAGTGCTTCTGCCTTTCTAAGATAAGGGAGCACAAGTGAGTTGCGTGTCAACTTTCTCTGTTCTTTCATAAGTTCTGTGTGAAAGTCAGCCTGTAGACGTTTCACACCTTTTAAAAAAAACATGAAAAGGCAAAAAGAGTGAACACATGCGCGAGGCAGTGCTTCTGTCTTTCTGTCACGAGACTGAGTTCATGGAAACTGACAAATGCTCTTGTGATGGTAGAAGCTGTTCGGGACCTTGTTTAATGCTGGGATTTCACATATTTTTGTGATGGTGAAGGTTTAGTTCTTCTCAGTTTAATCTTTAATTTGCAGAATGCAAAGATTAGTTTGTTTAAATAGCAGACTCATCAAAATTATAGTTTTAAACAAACTCTCCGGTAGAGCACAGCATTAAATCAGTATGGTTTTTCTTGTTTACCGTCAAATCGGTTATCAGAATAATCAATTACCTGAATGAAATAGTGCCAGCCCATCTCGTTCGATAATTGAGGTTCCTCTCTATTATGAATAGTACGGTCCTAGCACTGATCCCAGTGGCATCCCACTAGTTATTATCTGCCAATTTGAAAAGCACCCATTTATTCCTATTCTTTGTTTCTTCTCTGCCAATTAGTTTTCTGTCCATCTCAATACATTTGTCCCAATCTCATGTGATTTAATCTTCCACAATAATTTCTTATGCAGGATTTTGTCAAATGCTTTCTGAAAGTCCAAATATACCACATTGACTGGCTCCACCTTGTCAACTCTGCTAGTTACATTTTCTTAGAATTCCGAGAGATTTGTCAAGCATGATTTCCCTTTCGTAAATCCATGCTGACTGTCTGATTCTGCCACTGCTTTCTAAATGCTCTTTGTAAAGTTCTTGATAATGGACTCAAGAATTTTCCCCACTACTGGAGAGCAGCCTGGCAAGGTAAGTGATCTAAAAGCTTTCTTCGGGGATTTGCGGCCTTCAATTCAGGAGTGGAGCTGAGCAGGCGAAAGCAGAAAGCAGCCTGGGAAAGTAAGAATTTCTGATTTCGTCTGGGGGGGAATCTGATAAGTGACATCAAAGGATGGCTGTGATTTGATTGACAATAGTAGACACCTTATTAGCCAATCTGTTGAATTATTGGTGACAGCTTGCATTCAGTTTGAGATAATACGCTGAGATACAAAAACAGTTTAAAAATTAAATTCAAAACTAATTAAATAAAATAAGGATAGAGGGTTAGGTAATGTACTGTTCCTGCATGATATGGGAGCTGGTGGACCCATTGTGGTTCCCAGTGACCACATCTATAGTAAATGTTGGTTGCTTAACAAACTCTGGCTCAGAGTCGATGAGCTGGAGTCTGAACTTCAAACATTGAGACACATCGAGGGGAGAGTTACTTGGCGCTGTGTTTCAGGAGACAGTCACACTCCTTAGATTGACTAACTTGAATTCAGCCAGTGGTCAGGGGCAGGAGGGTGTGGCTGTGAGTAAGGCAGGTTGAGGGATCCAGAAGGTGAAATTGCAGGAGCCTCAGGCCCTGTTCTTGTCTGACAGGTTCAAGAGTTTTGCACCCTGTGTGCTTGGGAATTGGGACTGCAGGGAGGATAAGCCGACTGACTGCAGCACTGTCGTGCATGGAGCCATACCATTGTAATTAGGAATAGTACAGTTCGGGGCATAGGCACTTCTCTGCGCCCAGGATCAAAAGTCCCAAGGGTCGTGTTGCCGAGCTGGTGCTTGGATTCGGGATATCTCATCTGGGTTGCAGACGAACTTGGGAATGGGAGGGGAAAGATCCAGTGGTTGTGGACCACGTAGATACCAACGACATAGAAAAAACTAAGCAGAGGGTCTCCCAAGGGAGTGTGAACAGCTTGGTGTTAAATTAGAAAGCAGAACCAGAAAGGTGTTAATCTCTGGATTACCACCTGAGCCTTGAACTAATTGGCAGGGGTCAATAAGATTAAGAAGGTAAATGCATGGTTTTAACGATTGGTATGGGAGAAATAGGTTTGAATTTATGGAACATTGGCACCAGTACTGGGGACCTGTTCCGATGGTATGTAAATCAAATATTTAAAATTTTACTCCTGTATGGGATCACATCAATTGGATGCTCATAATTTGAGGATCCCCTGTATCTTCCTTTTTTTTCATGTAAGCACACAACTTGCACTTAAAGTATTTGCAGAACTCGAATAAACTGTAGTCTGCTGTTTCAAAAGTAACAAAAATGTTTTGTCTTTGCTTTATCTTTGTACTTGGGTTGCCTGTGTTCAATATTGAATGTTGTCTTTAATTCTAATATCAAAAATCTATGTGGCAACAGTTAGGGCACACCGTTAATTTAGTGTCAATAGATTGCTGGACAGCAGTGATTCACTGAGCTTGCTTATAACTGAAACAGTTCCTGGAGATGACCTGATTGCTATTCATTTATTATAGTTTTTTACTTACTTTTGCACTGCCAACTGTTGCAGTTGTTTTTTTCAGTGGAGAAAGGAATTTGTCTTTGGTTAATTTCCTTCAGCATGAGTTGTTAAGTATTGACAACCAGTTTTCACAGACTGCTGCATAAGCTTTTCATCTTTGAAGTCCAGTATTCTGTTAATGTAACCGGATCCTCAGAATTTAAACTTTTTCTATAATCTGTGCGATTTTTTTTCTCATTCTGTGGTTTTGCTTGATTTTACAAGATGCGTCATTGAAAACCTTTGTGACAACTTATTCATGATGATGTCACCTGTGCTTCGTTTGGTAGCAGTCTTGGGTCACATTTAGAAAGTTGCAAGCTCAGGTCCTACAGCTAAAAGTTTCTGTTAATAGTGATCTTATGCATTGTCAATGTGTCATCTTTTAAATAACATACAAAACTGAGATTGATCTGTCCTCAGGTGAGAATAAAGATTCCCTGCCACTAATTTGAAGATTTCCAGTGAGTTAGTCCTTGTGTTTTGACCAGTTATTTACCTCACATTAAGTATCACGTTATCATGGAGCTATGATTTAGGATGACATCCATGCAACAGGTCCCTCCAGTCTTTCTAGATTGCTTGTTGATATTTAGATAAAAACCTATACCGAGATATTATTACACACCCTCTGGAGCAGGTTTAAAACTCTCTCAACAACAGGTTATAGTCCAACAGGTTTATTTGGAAGAGCAAGTATGACTTGAAGCTAGGCATCTCTGGCTCAGAGGTATGGCTCGCCACAAGAGCCACCCAACATTGCTTGTCATGATGCACCGAAAATTCTCTGCAGGTGTGATGCCAAAGAACAGTTGATTAAACAATGTCTAACAAATGGTGATACAAAGATAATTTGAATTTCTCATCTCAAGATAAATACCAAAAGCTTCTATTCAAATGTAGCTGTCTAGGTTCTTGAAAATTTTGTCATACTATCAGCTACAGAAACCATTGGATGAATATGTTTCCGTTAGGCGGGGTTACTCGGACCCGTAGGCACAACCTTAAAATTAGAGGGGCTTAATTTAAAACGGAAATGAGGAGACATTTCTTCAGCCAGAGAATGGTGGACCTGTGGAACTCACTGCCATGGAGCGCAGTTGGACGCTGGGATGTTAAATGTCTTCATAGCAGAAATTGATAAATTCTTAATCTCACAAGGAATTAAGGGACACAGAGTGCGGGTAAGTCGTGTTGAAATGCTCATCAGCCATGATTGGTTGATAGAGTGGACTCGGTGGGCCAAATGGCCTTGCTTGTGTCTTATGGTCTTATTGGAAACAGTCATGATTACACAAGTCATGTCCTTGAGCAACTTTCTTTTTGTCTGATGTTTAAAATAGTTGTTGGATTCATCAGCCAGACACCTTGCTTCCTGTTCCAGATAACTGAAAATTTTGCATGCAATTAGGTGTGGGAGCAGTTGGCATATTCGAATTCATAATGGTTTTGTTCACGTCAGTCACTCAAATTTTGTGCATCCTATACTTAATACTTTTTTTCATCAGTATGACACTATTTAAAATTTCAGACAGAAATCCATCAATATATGTGTATTATCAAGAGGTTGTCATTTAAATTCTTTGAGTATTAAACATCTGGAATGCTGAAAATCGCATTATCAGGAACTGGAATAATATTTTTGATCCCATATTAAATTGATTCAATACTGCCTCCTTTTAAAGATTGATGTCAGTGTAAATAAAATATATTGAGCAAATTTTTTTTCACAATTAACTCATATGACAAAATTTCAAGAAACTGTGGAATAGATGGGTTCACTAATAATGTTGATTGCACCAGTATACAGTACACCAAAACTTAATTGACTTAGAGTAGGCGGATGTGGCAAATTAAAGTCCGTATCAGGAATTAGAGGGTGATTCATTTTGGTGGGAGGAATGAAGAGGCCACTGTTTCCTCAGATGGTGAGAAATTAAACCATGTAGAATAACAAAGAGATTTGGGATTAAATGACTAAACGTAGGAATGCATGAAGACTGAAAGCAGCACAGTGGAATTTTTTTTCAGGATAAATAGAATAGCAAAGGAGGTACTTAAAGTTATTACTAATTTTGGTTTGACCAGACCTAGAACTCTAATTTCGAGGAAGTGCAGAAAAGATTTGCAAGGATGCTACCAGAATTAAAAGAAGACTGTCAGTGAAAAAAAAAGCCTGGGTTGTTTTCTCTGGATGAGAGTCGGAAGATCATTGGTCCTTAAGATGATCAATGTGTTTGATAGGGTGGACATGAAGAAACTGTTTTGACTTGGTGAGTCCAGAAAAAAAGGGCACAGAAGGCAAGATGATCACTTATTCAAATGGTGAGAATGTGCCACTAGCAAATAATTGAAATAGTTCAAGAGTAGTTTTCATAGATTGGAGAAAAGAAGGTACAAGAATGAGATAATAAGATTTGGTGGAGGCTACTGTGATGCGAAGATCAATTAGATTGAATAGTATGGTTCTGTCCTTTTCATTATTTGTGAAGTGCAGTATGTACTTCCTTACAGAATCAGTTGAATTATTGGTTCTAAACTGTATACTATACCTGCAGGTAATATCAGGACATTAGGCTTGAAATTATAGGTATGTTTTCATTTTTTGTGATATTTAAAGGTGCGATATAAATGTAAGCTAATACTGTTAGCGTGCTTTTAGCATCTGCAAAAAATGTTCACTGTGAAAACAGGAGTATTTTCCTGGAAGATTTAAACAGTTTCTTGCTGATAAAAATGGGTTAACTAACTTATAGGTACAGTAATTACTTGTATTTAAAGCTGCAATTTTCTACTTTGTGAACAGAATCTATTCCTTTTCCATCCCATGGTCAGTATATTTTATACTTGGTGTGGGTTTACTTACCCACAGGTATGTATCTCAATTTTAAAATTTGCCGCGGCAAGATTTTGAGTTTAAAATGATTATTATTGGTTCTCTCCTACATACCTGAAACTAAACACAACATTATCGAATTGAATTTGCACGTGCAGGTCCGCATACAGATTAGTAAAAGGTAGTAGGCAGTACACTTAGAAGTTGTGGGCGGCACGGTGGCACAGTGGTTAGCACTGCTGCCTCACAGCGCCAGAGATCCGGGTTCAATTCCCACCTCAGGCGACTGACTGTGTGGAGTTTGCACGTTCTCCCCGTGTCTGCGTGGGTTTCCTCCGGGTGCTCCGGTTTCCTCCCACACTCCAAAGATGTGCAGGCAAGGTGAATTGGCCATGCTAAATTGCCCGTAGTGTTAGGTAAGGGGTAGATGTAGATGTAGATGTAGATGTAGGGGTATGGGTGGGTTACGCTTCGGCGGGGCGGTGTGGACTGTTTCCACACTGTAAGTAATCTAATCTAATCTAATCTAAAGTTATGATTAACTTTAATCTTTGATTTGCAAATTCTGGTCTTCTACAAGGCATGCCTGGTTTTGTGAATGAAATTAAGCAGAGACAATGGCCTAGTGGGTATTATCACTGGACTGCTAATCCACAGACCAGGGTCATGTTCCAGGGACTTGAAATCTTCAAATCCTGCCATAGCAGATGCTGGAATTTGACTTCAATAAAAATCTGAAATTAAGAATCTAATGATGACCATGAATTCACTGTGACTTTGAAAACTGGCAACTTTCATTCATTTTGTATTTGATTTCGACTAGGCTCGTCATCAAAAGGCAGTGATTCACTTCAACGTGCCAAGTGTAAGAAGAAAAATCAAAGAGTTAGTTTTTATACTTTCTATACAGTAAACCCTGCTAAGAAGTCAGCTTGATAGAACTGGGACAGCCTCTACTACTTCCAATGTCATTCTGCTAAGGTTGAATTCTAGTGCTTGATTCTGATGAATTTTTGTCCTTTGGTCAATGATTTTTTTTATTTTAAAAAGTACTTTCATCCAAATTGCTATAAGTCTGCACCTTGAATCATCAGCTTCTTTGATCCTGGTTACATTTGATGAACTGTGCGTTCTGTTTTCCTGTAGTTAATTCCTTAAATTCTTCTGTAGGGCAATTAGTTGTTCTTGTCACAATAAAGCATCCAGTTTACAAAGCAGTTTTGTCTATGTAATTTATCTTTGGTGCAACATCAAGAATGATGACCATGCTGCCAAACTGACACAGCCTGTGGAACAATATCTGCATTCCGCACTGCCTTCAGGAGACAAAGGGGTAAAAATGAGGGTGCAAACTGCGTTCAGCCCCCCTGAGCCTGCTATGACATTTATAGCGTTCATTATTATTATCATAGCTGATCCTCGAACTCAATGCAGTCTTTCCACTTCCTCTTCACACCCCTTGATGTCTTTATATCAAAAAACATGTTGTTCTCTTTTTTATTATACTTGGTAACCCAACCTCCAATACATTCTGTTACGGTGAATTCCACAGGTTGACCACTCTGCCTGAGAGAGATGCTTCCTCATATCAGTCCTAAATAATGTGGCATTATAAATTTCAGAACGTCAATAGTTGTTCATGGATTGAAAGAATCAACAAGATATAAAGTGTTATACTCAAAAGGAACAGCAATAACTGTCTGCAATAAACTATTAAAGATAAGAAATTTAAACAGGAATTGAAAGCAGTTTATCCATGGCTTGGAAAAGAGATTCAAGATTACACAGACAAAACTGCTTTGTAAACTGGATGCTTTATTGTCACAAGAACAACTAATTGCCCTACAGAAGAATTTAAGGAATTAACTACAGGAAAACAGAACACACAGTTCATCAAATGTAACCAGGATCAAAGAAGCTGATGATTCAAGGTGCAGACTTGTAGCAATTTGGATGAAAGTACTTTTTAAAATAAAAAAATCATTGACCAAAGGACAAAAATTCATCAGAATCAAGCACTAGAATTCAACCTTAGCAGAATGACATTGGAAATGTCCAGAGTTTACTCCTTGTCCAGAGACAGACACTTTTGGTTGGAATCCTGGACAGATTCCACCTTTAATCGGGTAGTTGCCAAGTTAGGTTGTTATGACCCTTTTATGAAAGAGAATTGGATATACAGTTCAAAAAGAACCGTGTCCGAATGTACAAAGTGGAAACGGGAGCACAGGATTTGATGCGGTAGAGAAAGTCATTTTACTGAAATATAAAGCTGGATTGTTCTATGCTTCAGGATCCTGACATCAAGACTGAAACTGAATTAATAGGCTGCATTTGTTGGCAATGTGTCTGTCTGGCAGTCTTCCCAGAACAACCTTCCAGTTGTTTGCCTACTGTTGGGGACAGCAGTTAGGGTCCAGATCCTTCAGGCCCAATTGGTCGACCCCTTTAGTCTGGAGCCTGCGCAGAGGTATGAACTGCTATGGCAGGTTAAGAACTGTGAAGGAGCCTCAACATAGAGACATGCTTGATAGCATTTATGAAATTCAGTGGCAGTGAAGGCTAATGCAAATAGGGCCCCTATGAGTGGAGGGAAAACCTGACAAAGAATTGTTGATGTTGTAAGTTGTGACTTGTCTTGCTTAAAGCCCCGTCATTTGGGTATTGAGTCCCAGAGTCTGATGACCACACCGACCTGCCACTGAGAGGGCATCTAACTTGCAAAGGTGGCCTCTACATGGTGGAGGCAGCTTCAATTTTGATGAATTGCTAGTTTGTAATTGTTCTTAATTTAAACTTTAAAACTTGTTATTATAAGCGGCTACCTGTGGAGAGGAGAGGACAGCTGTTTTGCTCCCCTCCCAACTCTGGAAAAATTACTCAATGGAGAGAATGTATGGTGTGAGATCCCAACATGACTCCCTCATATTTTCTGGACCCATGCTTCCAATCTTGCCACTACATGATTGAGAACATACAACCGAAGGATCAAGTACCAAACTCTACGCACAGAGGAACCTCAGCCATCCGAAGGACACTGGCAGGGAGTGTTTTGTTTGGTCAATTGAATGCCGAATAATCGAATGTCAGATCACATCATTTAGCCAAACATTGGGACTTTGCAATCTTGCCGGATAATCCAAAATTCAGGTTCCTCTGTAGTATGTTATATTACAGTTGACTTGGGAGTCCAAGTTGCTGTGATAACTACGCTTCATTTTAACATGCCTGTTGTAGTTTGGAGCCATGAGTTGTAATAGAAGAGGGACTAATTTTATTTGCATCACATGGCTGACTAGGAATCTCTCTTGCTTTTAACTTTCTGCCATAAACATGTATCGGAAGGTGTAATAATTGTAACGAGGTCAACCAGATGGACCCCATGGAATGAGTTCCCTGATTTGGGGCTGTTAATTTATCCAGTCAGAGCCCTGGCTGACTGACAAACAGGAATGTCAGGGTAAAAGAAATATGAACAAGAGTGTCAGAGGTTCTGCTCAATCTGAGAGCCAGCTCTGAGGAAGCTGCGTTAGTGTCAAGGACTTTCTATGAGTAAATAAAGGGTGACTTGGTGATGGGATACTGACCTCTGTAGAGTTATTTCAGAAGGATTTGCAGGTTGATAAGAACACAGCTTCTTTGACCATTAAATGCTTGGATAGACTGGAACAGAGCTTTTGCTGCATAAGCAGGAATGCTATCATCCACTATGCCACAAGATTTGTTTTCGTGTTACAACCTCCTCAAAATTTTGTCTTAAGTTAGGGACTGAATGCAGAGTTACAATTAAATATTCTTTGGTAGGTAATAGTTTTATGAACCTAATACACTAAAATCGGTTGCCATTGCCAGTTGAATTGCTCTTCCTTCTGATACCTTCCATTTTTCTACAAAGATGTTGTACCTCAAAAATTAACTCATCATTACGTTTTGAGCAATTTCCTTGGTTATGGGACTGAAAGGTGCTTCAGGAATTCAGGTCTTTCATCTAATTGCCTTGTGTTTGCTTAGGTTTTTATTTATAAAGTAGAAGTGACACATTGTCATTGTATGAGTCAGATTGTGGAAGTTAGTTTCATTTTTCTACCTGAATCAGGTTGCTGTCAATGAAACTGTGTGGTAAATAGCTTGCTGATATAATGGCTCAATGATGAAATTCCACAGCAGAGCAAGTAACATTTTACGTCTATATTTTTAAATTTGTATCAAGTATCCTTTGGTGGTTAAGAGGAGTGGTCGACCACTGTGACTTGGATTGCTGTTTCTCTTATGTTATATGATTATAACATAAGATTATATGACAACACTCACAGCTGTAGCCAAGGATGCCTCCAAATGCACATCATATGTTGTCTATTTCACCTGATTTTTTTTTCCCAGAAAAAAGCACCCCACTATAAGTAAGAACATAAGTGAAGCATAAGAGCAGGCAATAATGGGGTGATTTTTTTCCCCCTTTTGATCTTTTTCCCACAGCAACCTGGCAGGATCTTAGCGTGCAATTTCCATGACTCAGCCTGGGCAGCAACTACAATGTACGGCATGCTGTGACAGAGAGATGATCGTACCACTTAGATCCTATCTTGCTTAATTAGCTGTTGCCAGAAGGGGTACTAGTATTAATTTTACACCTTTTTTCTCTGTTTAGAATCAATTTATAGACGTGGCGCTAGAAGATGGCGGAAGCTTTACCGTGTGAATGGACATCTCTTTCAGGCCAAACGTTTTAACAGGGTGAGTAACCTAGTATCTGTGTGTTAATGTTGCTGTTTTGATACATTACGTGCATCAATGCTAATTAGTCTTCTATCAGCTTAATGTATGTAAAAAATATTCACAACATATTTGATTTTGGAGCAAGAGCAGGAGACCAAGATTAAATAGTAGTGGATTTTGGATTTCATTTAAGATTCCAGCATGCTAACACGTGTTGATTGACTTTACATCAAACACAAGCAACATTGACTATGGGTATCCCTAATTTATTTATAATTTATTAAAAATAATTTATTAAAAAATCCCTGTTTTTTTCCCCATTTTATTAAAATCAGAGCGATGTATTACTGATCTCTTATCATTCATGGAACATGGGCGTCAGTGACTGGGCCAGCACTTATTGCCCATCTCTAGTTGCCTTTAAGAAGATGGTGGTGAGTAGTTTGCTTGAATTGCTGCAGTCCATCTACTGTAGGTAGACCCACAATGCCATTCAGGAGGGATTTCCAGGATTTTGACTCAATGACAACTGGTCATAATAACCAAGGAATATTGGTAGTGAGTGGCTTGAAAAAGGAACTTGGTGCTGGTCCTGTATATCTGCTGCCCTTGTCCTGTTGATAGTGGTGGTCATGGGTTTCAAAGGTTTTGTATAAGGATTCGTAGTGAATTTCTGCACTGCATTTTGTAGAATGTACACCGCTGCTACTGAGTGTCAGTGGTAGAGGGTGTGGCTGCTTGTGGACATGGTGCCAATCAAGTGAGCTGCTTTGTCCATGATAGTGTCATACATTTGATTGTTGATCCAGGCAAGTGAAGAGCATTTCCCCATACTCCTGACTTGTTCCTTGCAGATGGTGAAAGTCTTTGGAGAGTCAGGAGGTGAGTTACTTGTCACAGTATTTCTGAAATCTGACTTGCTGTTGCAGCCACTGTCTTTATATGGCTAGTCTAATTCTGTTTCTAGTCATAATAGCCAAGGAATATTGATAGTGGCAGATTTAGTGATGGTACTGCCATTGAATGTCCAGGGGTAGCAGTTTGAGTGTCTCTTATTGGAGATGATTATTGCGTGGCATTTGTGTTGCATGAATGTTATTTGCCACTTTTCAGCCCAAACCTGGATATTGTCCAGGTCTTGCTGCATTTGGATATGGACTTTATATGAGGAGTCACAAATGATGCTGAACATGGAAAGTCGAAAAGTCTTAGAAATGGATGTGAAGAAGAAGAGAAGTAATGTGTGTGCATGTGATATACCCGTATCTTGGCTTTCTATTCCATACAATTTGAAACTACTAAACCCAGGACAGACTGGTGAGAATAGAATACTTAGATTTTAATTTAGTTTTCAAGTAATACATTTGAATTTTGGTAATTATGTCACCCAGATTTATTTGGAAGTACGGGAGTACATGACAAAAAAACAATACGAACAAAGTGGGCAAACATAGGGCAGAGTTTTCCATTTGCAGTTCGTGTTTTCTCAAATAAAATTCATGATGCTCAGTAAGCTATGGCTTGGAATAACTTTTCTTGTACAATCTTCTGCTAGTTATCTCATCATGCAACCAGTTCTTCACATTCTTGTGAAATTGCACCAGGAACTTGCTCTGACACATGTCGTTTGACACTGAGGAAGTAGTCCAAAGAGGCAAATTAGCTCCCAGTTTTATGGAAAGGACCTTGGAGGTTCTAGTGGATGGGATAGGGAGGAGAGCTGTCCTTTTTCCTGCAGACCTGCAAAGGAGGCCACCCAACCAGGCACAGCCAACCTGTACACAGATAATTACCCCGGAGACCTTTCTGTGACCTAGGTTAAATGGAATGCACAGTAGTGCAAGAAAAATATCTAATCTTGATAATCTGAAATGGTAATTTTTGACATCCTCTCTCTGCTACTTTATATTCTGGTCCACCACTCTCACATGTCACTGCACACATTTCTCATGAAGGCTCATGGGCCATAGCTCTGATTATTGCATGCATCATGCCTACTTGAAGTGACAGCTCCAAGGTGGCTGGTATTCTGTTAACAAGTCACCCTTTATTTGTGTGGAAAGTCCTTGACACTGATCCAGCTCCCTCAGCTGTCAGAATGAACAGGATGTCTGACATTCCTGTTTTTAGACCTGAAAATGTGTTACTGGAAAAGCTCAGCAGGTCAGGCAGCATCCAAGGAGCAGGAGAATCGATGTTTCGGGCATGAGCCCTTCTTCAGGAATGAGGAGAGTGTGCTAAGCAGGCTAAGATAAAAGGTAGGGAGGAGGGACTGGGTGGGGGGGGGGGGGGGGGGGGGGGGCATGTTGGAAATGCGATAGGTGGAAGGAGGTTAAGGTGAGGGTGATAGGCCGGAGTGGGGTGGGGGTGGGGGCAGAGAGGTCAGGAAGAAGATTGCAGGTTAGGAAGGTGGTGCTGAGTTCAAGGGTTGGGACTGAGACAAGGTGGGGGGAGGGGAAATGAGGAAACCGGAGAAATCTGAGTTCACCCCTTGTGGTTGGAGGGTTCCTAGGCAGAAGATGAGGCGCTCTTCCTCCAGCCGTCCTGTTGCTATGGTCTGGTGATGGAGGAGTCCAAGGACCTGTATGTCTTTGGTGGAGTGGGAGGGGGAGTTGAAGTGTTGAGCCACGGGGTGGTTGGGTTGGTTGGTCCGGGTGTCCCAGAGGTGTTCTCTGAAACATTCCACAAGTAGGCGGCCTGTCTCCCCAATATAGAGGAGGCCACATTGGGTGCAGTGGATGCAGTAAATGATGTGTGTGGAGGTGCAGGTGAATTTGTGGCGGATATGGAAGGATCCCTTCGGCCCTTGGAGGGAAGTGAGGGGGGAGGTGTCGGCGCAAGTTTTGCATTTCTTGCGGTTGCAGGGGAAGGTGCCGGGAGTGGAGGTTGGGTTGGTGGGGGGTGTGGACCTGACGAGGGAGTCACGGAGGAAGTGATCTTTTCGGAACGCTGATAGGGGAGGGGAGGGAAATATATCCCTGGTGATGGAGGTGGCGGAAATGACGACGAATGATACGATGTATATGGAGGTTGGTGTGGTAGGTGAGGACCAGTGGGGTTCTGTCCTGGTGGCGATTGGAGGGACGGTGCTCAAGGGCGGAGGAGCGGGAAGTGGAGGAGATGCGGTGGAGAACATAGTCGACCACGCCTGGGGGGAAATTGCGGTCTTTGAAGAAGGAGGCCATCTGGGTTGTTCGGTATTGGAACTGGTCCTCCTGGGAGCAGATGCGGCGGAGACGAAGGAATTGGGAATATGGGATGGTGTTTTTACAGGGGGCAGGGTGGGAGGAGGTGTGGTCTAGGTAGCTGTGGGAGTAGGTCGGTTTATAGTAAATGTTTTTGTTTTCCTGTTTTTATGTTAGCCAGGCCCCGCTAATCCAGATTTACACCCCCAATGATGTCCACCTGGCTGCCCTCATTTCAGTCAATTTGCAATCATCTGTCCCCTCTGAGTCCAAAGACATAGACCAGTCCTTTTTATGTAGCTCCTCCTGGAGCATTTTAGCACCAGGTCAAGTTCCTCCAACTTCGCCTCTGTTACTGGCAGTGTGGAACATACAATAGCTCTGTTCTTGTGCCTGGAGCATCTTGGAAGAAATTTATTCTCTTTTTTTTAATCCCCAGGCTTCAAAGCCATCGAGGTGCGAGATCCGTCGTGCCCATTTCAGATTCTGAGGTTTCTTAAATGCTTGATAGAACATAAACTTTACAGCGTAGTTCAGGCCCTTTGGCCCTCGATGTTGCGCTGACCTGTGAAACCAATCTGAAGCCCACTGACGTACACTATTTCCTTACCATCCATATGTTTATCCAGTGACCATTTAAATGCCTTTAAAGTTGAAGAGTCTAACACTGTTGCAGGCAGGGCATTCTACGCCTTTACTACTCTGAGTAAAGAACCTACCTCTGACATCTGTCCTGTATCTTTTACCCCTCAATTTAAAGCTGCATCTCCTCATGCTAGCCATTACCATCCGAGGAAAAAGGCTCTCATTGTCCACCCTATGTAATCCTCTGATCACCTTGTATGTCTCTATCGAATCATCTCTCAACCTTCTCGCTAATAAAAATAGCCTCAAGTTTCTCAGCTTTTCCTCATAAGTCCTTCTGTCCATACCAGGCAACATCCTGGTAAATCTCCTCTGAACCCTTTCCAATAATGCGGTGACCAGAACTGTGTGCAATACTCCAAGTGCAGCTGCCAGAGTTTTGTACAGCTGCAACATGACCTCATGGCTTCGAAACTCAATCCCTCTACCGATAAAAGCTAACACACCGTATGCCTTCTTAACAACTCTATCAACCTGGGTGGCAACTTTCAGGGATCTATGCACATGGACACAGATCTCTCTGCTCAAGAATCTTACCATTAGCCCTGTACGCTGTATTCCTGTTACTCCTTCCAAAGTGAATCACCTCCCATTTTGCTGCATTAAACTCCACTTGCAACCTCTCAGCCCAGCTCTGCAGCTTATCCATCATCCTTCAACACTGTCCACAGCTCCATCGACCTTAATGTCATCTGCAAATTTACTAACCCATTCTTCTATGCTGTCATCGAGACCATTTATAAAAATGGCAAACAGCAGTGGCCCCAAAACTGATTCTTGTGGTGCACCACTAGTAACCGAACTCCAGGATGAACATTTTCCATCAACCAATCCCCTCTGTTTTCTTATAAGTAGACAATATCTGATCCAAACAGTTAAATCACGCTCAATCCATGCTTCCATATTTTCTGCAACGGTGGGAAACCTTATCAAACACTTTACTGAGATCCATATACACCACATCAACCGCTTTACTGTCATCCATCTGTTTGGTCACCTTCTCAAAGACCAAATGGAGAGGGAGAACCTATGGGCTCCCCCAGCCTTTTTCAACTGTTCAAAAGAGCCGGGCACATTTTCCTTCCACCCTATTTGAGTTTGCACTTTCATGTGATCCATTTGCTTGTTCAGGACTGTTGCTCTGACACAAACCTTATATGTCTTTGGACCTGACCTCCTGTCGACCATGCCTGTTACGCATGCAGAGCCATTCCCATGGTTCTTGCAGCAGCTTTTGTCAACAAAGTAAAGTGGCTATCTCACTTAGAGTCATAGAGATGTACAGCATGGAAACAGACCCTACGGTCCAACCTGTCCATGCCGACCAGATATCCCAACCCAATCTAGTCCCACCTGCCAGCACCCGGCCCATATCCCTCCAAACCCTTCCTATTCATATGCCCATCCAAATGCCTCTTAAATGTTGCAATTGTACCAGCCTCCACCATGTCCTCTGGCAGCTCATTCCATGCACGTACCACCCTCTGCATGAAAATGTTGCCCCTTAGCTCTCTTTTTTTATCTTTCCCCTTTCACCCTATAAGCATTGCACAGTGGTTAGCACTGCTGCCTCACAGTGCCAAAGACCGGGGTTCAATTCACACCTCAGGCAACTGTCTGTGTGGAGTTTGCACATTCTCCCCATGTCCGCGTGGGTTTCCTCTGGATGCTCTGGTTTCCTCCCACAGTCCAAAAATGTGCAGGTTAGGTGATTTCGTCATGCTAAATTTCCCCGTAGTGTTAGGTGAAGAGGTAAATGCAGGGGAATGGGTCTGGGTGGGTTGCTCTTCGGAGGGTCGGTGTGGATTTGTTTGGCCTAAGGGCCTGTTTCCACACTGTAAATAATCTAATCTAATCTAAACCTATGCCTCTAGTTCTGGACTCCCCAACCCCAGAGAAAAGACTTTGTCTATTTATCCGATCCATGCCCCTCATAATTTTGTAAACCTCTATAAGGTCACCCCTCAGCCTCTGACGCTCCAGGGAAAACAACCCCAGCCTGTTCAGCCTCTCCCTATAGCTCAAATCCTCCAACCCTGGCAACATCCTTGTAAATCTTTTCTGAACCCTTTCAAGTTTCACAACATCCTTCCGATAGGAAGGAGACCAGAATTGCACACAATATTCCAACAGTGGCCTTACCAATGTCCTGTACAGCTGCAACATGACCTCCCAACTCCTGTACTCAGTACTCTGATCGATAAAGGAAAGCATACCAAATGCCGCCTTCACTATCCTATCTACCTGCAACTCTACTTTGAAGGAGCTATGAACCTGCACTCCAAGGTCTCTTTGTTCAGCAACACTCCCTAGAACCTTACCATTAAGTGTATAAGTCCTGCTAAGATTTGCTTTCCCAAAATGCAGCACCTCGCCTTTATCTAGTGGAGTCTTGTGTCCAGCATTGGTGTTCCTGACACCCTTTCATTTACGTACACGCACACACACGCCATGGTGTGGCATAAGCTCCCCGTTAGAACTCTGCTAGAGCTATCCCTGCTGTTGCACGAGGTGTGGTTCCATAATCAAACAGAAACCAGGACAGTTTGGCATCTACTACTGTAGGTTGTTTCTTAAACCTGCCTTCAAAGTTTGGACTGCTCTTTTTGCCAGACCATTGGATGGAGCTGTCATTGTTTGTCAAATGCCATTCAATTGTAATAAATACTCAAATTCCCTGCTGGTAAACAATGGCCTGTTATCCATAACCAACCATTACAGGTGTCTGCGTATCGCAAAAGATGCATGCAATTTTTCTATAGTTGTCCCACGTTTGATGAATGAACTCAATGCTCATCTTCCGTAATTACACCGGCACCACTCCCCACCTCTTCCTCCGCTTCATTGATGACTGCATTGGCACCACCTCGTGCTCCCGTGAGGAGGTTGAGCAATTCATCAACTTCACCAACACATTTCACCCTGACCTTAAATTTACCTGGACCATCTCTGACACCTCCCTCCCCTTCCTGGACCCCTCCATCTCCAATAGTGACGACCAACTTGACACTGACATTTTTTACAAACCCACCGACTCCCACAGCTACCTGGATTACACTTCTTCCCACCCTATCTCTTGCAAAAATGCCATCCCGTATTCCCAATTTCTCCACCTCCGCCGTATCTGCTTCCAGGAGGACCAGTTCCACCATAGAACACACCAGATGGCCTCCTTCTTTAGAGACCGCAATTTCCCTTCCCACGTGGTTAAAGATGCCCTCGAACGCATCTCGCCCACATCCCGCACCTCTGCCCTCAGACCCCACCCCTCCAACCATAACAAGGACAGAACGCCCCTGATGCTCACCTTCCACCCTACAAACCTTCGCATAAGCCAAATCATCTGCCGACATTTCCGCCACCTCCAAAAAGACCCCACCACCAGGGATATATTTCCCTCCCCACCCCTTTCCGCCTTCCGCAAAGACCGTTCCCTCCGTGACTACCTGGTCAGGTCCACACCCCCCTACGACCCACCCTCCCATTCTGGCACTTTCCCCTGCCACCGCAGGAACTCTAAAACCTGTGCCCACACCTCCTCCCCCACCTCTATCCAAGGCCCTAAAGGAGCCTTCCACATCCATCAAAGTTTTACCTGCACATCCACTAATATCATTTATTGTATCCGTTGCTCCCGATGTGGTCCCCTCTACATTGGGGAGACTGGGCGCCTCCTAGCAGAGCATTTTAGGGAACATCTCCGAGACACCCGCACCAATCAACCAAACCGCCCTGTGGCTCAACATTTCAACTCCCCCTCCCACTCTGTCGAGGACATGGAGGTCCTGGGCCTCCTTCACCGCCGCTCCCTCACCACCAGACGCCTGGAGGAAGAACGCCTCATCTTCCGCCTCGGAACACTTCAACCCCAGGGCATCAATGTGGACTTCAACAGCTTCCTCATGTCCCCTTCCCCCACCTCATCCTAGTTTCAAACTTCCAGTTCAGCACTGTCCCCTTGACTTGTCCGACCTGCCTAGCTCCTTTTCCACCTATCCACTCCACCCTCCCCTCCCTGACCTATCACCTTCATCTCCTCCCCCACTCACCCATTGTACTCTATGCTACTCTCTCCCCACCCCCACCCTCCTCTCGCTTATCTCTCCACGCTTCAGGCTCACTGCCTTTATTCCTGATGAAGGGCTTTTGCCCGAAACGTCAATTTCGCTGCTCGTTGGATGCTGCCTGAACTGCTGTGCTCTTCCAGCACCACTAATCCAGAATTTGGTTTCCAGCATCTGCAGTGATTGTTTTTACCTTAATGCTCAATCCAATCATTTTGAATAGGCATCCACAGTGATAAAGAACATTGAGTGCATGAAAAGACCTGCATTGTCAACATGTAGCCAAGTTGACTGTTCACCCAGTTATTGCCACAAACGTGGAGGAGCTGCTGATAGTAATTTTTGTCCTCATTGGCACTCTGGGCACTGCCCCACCAACAGGATTGTGTCTCCATCCAATCCTGGCCACCAGATGTGACTTATTACTAACATCATTTTGGAAACCCCTGAATAACGCTGGTGAAGTTCAGCAAGTATCTGGCAGGAACCTTTGCTCAGGACAAATACTCTTGCTCCCCATAACTTGCCATCCAGTCCACGATCTGGGCTTTCCATGTCCAGAAAGGTTTAGTTCTGATTGTGATGGCCCTTTGGTTTCCCCCTCGCTACCAGCTGCTTCAGATTAGTCAGGACTGGCTCTTTCTGCATTCAAAGTCTGATATTGTCAGCTGTGACTGAAGTGTGTCCAGAAAGCTTAAACCATTATGGACTCTTGCAGTAGTGGTACCATTGGTGTATCTGCCAGTGGGTGTTCACTTAGTGCATCTGCATTTGCTACTTGACCTCCCACTTGGTGTTCCAACTTGTAATTATATGCACTTAGCCTGAGGCTATGTGTGGTATCGTTTTGTTCTCTTAGACTTGAAAATTGTGTTGCTGGAAAAGCGCAGCAGGTCAGGTAGCATCCAAGGAGCAGGAGAATCGACGTTTCGGGCATAAGCCCTTCTTCAGGAATCCTCTTAGACTTGGTTCATTATTAATTACAAGTTTATTTCATAAAGTCATTGAAGAGATTCCCTGATTTTAAATATGGCCACCTCACTTTCCTTTTCTATCTAGGCGTGTTTACGTTCTGCCATGGATACCTTCTCTATTTAGTGTTTCCCTCCACTGGGCCACCAATAGGTTAATACTACTCTGATGCCATATGGGGAGGCATCACATGTCCTATCAAATCTCACTTGTGCTCATCGTGTGCTAAGCTGTTTCTTCACTTCGCTGAAAGCTGTTCCTCCCAACCATTTTCCACAGCTGACCCTTTTTTTTAAAGAAGTTGATGCAAAGGTGCCATGATGAAGGCCAGGTTATGTATAAACTTTCCATAATAATTGACCAGTCCAAGGAAAGATGTAAGCTCCGGTACAGATGTGGGAGCTGGGGCATCTTTGATCGCCCTCACTTTACCTTCCAATAGGTATTTGGCCATCTCTGTGGCCCAAGTACCTCACTTGGGGTGCCTGGAACGTTTTTTCCTTCCAAGGCATGCACCCACCTGGGAGAAATGTCGAAGGGCTATGTCCAAATTCTCTCAATGCCCATTATTGGTCTTCCCTGTTATTAGCATGACATCTAATTGAATGGCGGCCGGGGTAGACCTTTTAAAATGTTCTCCATCAACTGAAAAATTGGACAGACTGATATTCCAATTGGTAGTCTCGTATATTGCTACAAACTCTCATGGATATTAACTGTGGCATACTTCTGGGGATCCTCCTCGAACCACAGTTGCAAGTATGCGTGGCTTCTGTCCAGCTTTGCATATACATCCTTGATTGTGTATTTATCCAGCTGTGAAAAGCTCTTTACCATTTGTTTAAAGTCCCCACAAAGGACTCATCAGACATCACAATTTGTACAACCAGTGCTGCCCATACTTCCAACTGGACAGGTTTGATGACTCCATCACCTTCTGATTTCTGCCCCTATTTTTGCCTTTTCGGCAAATAGCACTGGGTGGGCCTTGCAGAGTCGTGGAATTTCTTCCTTGTCATTAAGCTAATTAGTCGATAGTTCCTGGACCTGTTGCATCTCCAGATTTATCAATAGCATTAGCTATCTGCTAATTCTCTTGCGTTATTCCTGTTGTAGTTGCTTAATTCCTCTTCCTTACCCTGTTTTAATATGTATGGATGCAATCCATCTAGCAGCGAAGCTTTCTTGTCTGCAAGTTTGATTAGTTTACCAATTAGACCCCTCCCCTTTCCAGCGTAATTTTTTCTGTTTTCATGCCTACCTTGTTAGTCTCCCTGAGAAATAACTGAGGGTTAGTAACTATTGAAGATTTTTGCTATTTTGTTATCATTGTACATGATTTTTGCATTCCTATCTATTTTCTTTTTTTTTGGTCTTTCGGGTACTGATTCATGTTATTTGATATTTTAATTCTGTAATATCCCTTAGATTTCCTAACTTTTTTCCTTTTTCAGTAGTGTTTACATATTCCCTTGGTCGTCATCTATGTCCTTAGTGTATGCTGTTTTTTTTCCTCAGTTACAGTTTTGCTCTAATTTCTTCATTCAACTATGATATATTGTTAGTGACTCATTTATTGTTGCTTTCTCATGTGATCTATTTCTCTTTGCTTGTCTTGGTGACTTTGAATATTTTCGACTGCTCTTTTATTTCTACATCAGTAACTTTCTGGTTAATTTTCTGTGGTTCCACTCAGCTTTCTCCAAGTTTAATTTGTTCTGTCATACTTATTTCTTTCTTGATATTGTCTTTTCTATGATTTAATAACTCATGGTTGAATACCTCAGAATGCAGCAATTAGCTTTACCTTTTTCCCAATTTCTCCTTTGTTTCCTTTTGCTTTTGGACGGCAACTATATTGCCATTCTTGACATACGTAGACATTTCTTCACATATTTAATGTGTCCTATTACCACTCCTTTTCACCTTGTACTATGAGAGTTTTTAAAATTATTTTATCTTTCCAGTTCTTTATTCCATTGTAGATTTTTTTAGTTTCTTATTACCCCTTCCCTTTCTCATTTGAGTGAGTGGGCAAAGATCTGGCAGATGCAATACAGTGTTACTAAATTTGAAGTAATCCATTTTGGTAGGAGTAACCATAAAAAGGATTATTACTTAAATGGTAAAAAGTTGCAGCATGCTGCTATGCAGAGGGACCTGGGTGTCCTTGTGCAAGTAGTTAGGAAGGCATATGGAATTTTGTCCTTCATTGCAAAAGGGATGGAGTTTAAAAGCAGGGAGGTTATGTTGCAGCTGTACAGGTGCTGGTGAGGCCACAACTGGAGTAATGCATGCCGTTTTGGTCTCCTTACTTGAGAAAACATGTACTGGCACTCAAGATGGTGCAGAGGAGATTCACAAGGTCGATTCCTGAGTTGAGGGGATTGACTTACGAGGAGAGACGGAGTAGACTGGGATTATATTCATTGGAATTTAGAAGAATGAGGGGGAGCTTATAGAAACGTAGAAGATTATGCAAGAAATAAGTAAGGTAGAAGTAGAGAGGATGTTTCCACTGACAGGTGAAACTAGGACAAGAGGGCATAACCTCACAATTAGGGACAGAAGATTGAGGGCTGAATTGAGAAGGAAATCCTTCACACAGAAGGTTGTAAATCTAGGGAATTCCTTGCCCAATGAAGTAGTTGACGCAACTTCAGTAAACGTTTTAAAGCTAAGATAGATTCCTTTATAACAGTAAAGGTATTAAGGGATATGGTGGGAGTGCAGGTAAGTGGAACTGAGTCCACAAAAGATCAGCCATGATGTTATTGAATGGCGGACCAGACCTAAAGGGCCAGATGGCCTTCTCCTGCTTCTACTACTTACGTTCTTAAAGTCTATTTCAGTTATAACTTTACCCAGTTTTAAACGTTCACTAACTTGAAGGATTGATTCTATTTTTCTTCTCACAGATGCTGCCAGAGCTGCTGAATACTTCAAGCACTTCCGGTTTTTATTTAAAATTCCAGCATCCAATGTAATTTTGTCTTGTGTTTGCTTGGATTTAACTTTTCAAACGTTACGAAAAAAAGGACACTAATTGCATATATTTTTATTGAGTGATTTTTGAACATAAGTGTATCCAACCAAAGGAAGTGAATGAGAAAAACAGTAGAAAGAATGTCATTAGAGGGAAGATCAAGAGAAAGGAAGCGTGTTTTATTCATTTAACATTACTTAACATTATAAAAAGATTGTGTACCGCAACCACCCAAAGTAAAAGCAGCTTTAGTATTTGATGGTTTATTTCATTACTGCATCATTTCCTAAAGGAAAGAAGGCAGCATCTGAAAAGATCAGAGAAAACAGTCAGCAGAGCTGCTAAGGTAGAGAAGCAGTAAAGAAGAACTGAGAGGAGGAAGCAAAAATAAGAGACAGTTATCAGTGCAGAATTTGAGGTTGGCAGAGGGATAGCCATGATCTATTATTGTGTGTGTAATGCCACAGAAATTACCTGTTGTGGAATTTGGAATTCTTAATCATGGGTTTCAGGAATTGGAATTTGAGACCATAAGAAATAGGAATTTCAAGCCTGCTCCACCACTCTTACCCTGGCTGATCTGACAACTCCTAATATCCACTTACTTGCCCTTTTTCCAAAATCTTTGATTCCCCTGCTGATCACAAATCTACCTATTAAAGCTTTGAATATACACAAGGACTCTGCCCCCTCAGCTCTCTATGGCAAGGAGTTTGAAAGAATTTCAGCACTCAGAAGGAATTCCTTCTAGTGTCAATCTTAAATTGATGCCTCTTTGTTCTGAGTCTATGTCCATTGGTCCTAGCCTCTCCCATGAGGGAGCCTTAACATCAAACATGGCCACTATTGCCTCCCTTCTGGATTTTTAACTCTTTTGACCATGTCTGAACCAAGATAGAGAGGTCAGGAACTTGGTGGCCTTGGCAGAACCCCAACTTTGACATGAAAAACCTATTTGGTCAAATTGAATAACTTAATTAAAGTTGTAATTTGAATTTTTTCTTATACCTGGAAAGCATGTGCCAGCATATTTACCTTAAGTAACTTGATGTTTTCTGCACTGACTATCTCTTCTGTTAGAGGAGACTGCAGGTTATAGCACTAACGCTGTTGTCTGATGATAACAAACCTGCCCTATTTTGACCACCTTTTTATAACTTTTCAGTCATAAACTACAAGCTGCTAATGTTGTTCTGTAATTAGTTCATATTCATAATTCTTATTCATATTCTCTCTCTCATTTGAATTTTGTGCTGTCTTGCTGTTTCCCTCACCCAATATTGCACAGCTATCTTGCAGAATTTTGTCACTTTCTCAAAGTACAAGGGTGTAGTAACAAAATGTATTGCATGAAGAACGGCAAATTAATCATTTGGTCCAACAGTGTATTGAAATCCCTACTATCTCCATTCAGCCCATTGAATCAAAGCTCAACCCACCCAGACCCAGACCCTTACCCCATCCCTGTAGCCTCGCATTTATTTAATCCACCTAGCCTGCAGATCCCTGGACACTACAGAGCAATTTAGGATGGCCAGTCCGCTTAACCTGTACATGTTTGGACTGCGGGAGAAAATCAGAGCACCTAGCAGAAACCCATCCAGGTAAGGGAAGAATATGCAAATCCACACAAAACAGTTGCCCAAGGCTGGAATTGAACCCAGATGCCTGGTGCTGTGAGGCATCAGTGCTAACCAATGAACCATTGTGTCAGTCTAACAGCAATGTTCACAAACAGCTCACATTCTAATTTTGTTTACCTTAAGAGTTTGAATTCATTCTGGATTCACGCTCAATATTTTTCAAACAAATTTGTAATATTTCTATGTCTAGCTTTTAAAATGGGGAGTTGGAGTCATACTGCTGTAATGTACATTATGCTGTGGAAAAATTGGGCATGTGTTGAATTTTTAAAATTTAATTAATAGAGTGTGCTGAGTAAAGAGAATTTGCTTCAGAATGTAACAAAAATGAGAAATGAAGTGTTAACAAGAGATAGGATGAAGATTGAGACTGCATGTCTTGTCCAGCCTGCTCTGCTGAGTATGATCATGGCTCGTGTTTGCCTTTGGCTCCTGATAGCCCTTGATTCCATGAGAAACCAAAAGCATGGGTATTCTCCTCTTAAAGATATTCAAAGATGAAGTGAAGAAATTTCTCCTCCTAAATGATTGTACACCTCACCAATTCCCCGGCCACACCACTTTTTTCATGAGCCAGGGTCCACAACCTTTAAAATCAGAAATGGGCAGCATGAATCGATCACCTGTCCAGTGTTCTAAATGTGAGAATGTCGTATATGTACATAGAGCTATTGTCAACAACCATGACATTTAGTCATGACAAAAACTTGCACATGGAATCTTCTGACATCCTGAGGCTGCATTGCTGCAGCTACCATGTGGTTCTGGCTCACCAAGAAACCATCCTACTCTTGCTACTTGTCACGGGCAATTAATTGATAATCAATCTTTTTGATGCCCCTTCTGTGGCTATCAGACCCAAGGTGGAATTTGAATCGAGAGCTCCTGTCCCAGAGGAAAGGCTTTTACCACTGTGCCCCAATGTTGTTATTTGCTTAAGAATTGTTACTCGATGTAAATGTACAACTTCAAATATTCAGATTTGCATTTGCAATGTTAACACAATATTTTCCAGTTTGTGTCGTTAATGTCCAGCAGTTTGTTAAACATCGAGTCATAGAGATGTACAGCACGGAAACAGACCATTTGGTCCATCACGCCCATGCTGACCAGCTATCCCAACCCCATCTGGTCCCACCTGCCAGCACCCAGCCCATGTCCCTCCAAACCCTTCCTATTCACATACCCATCCAAATGCCTTTTAAATGTTGCAATTGTACCAGAGTCCACCACTTGCTCTGGCAGCTGGTTCCATTCACGTACCATCCTTTGCATGAAAACGTTGCCCCTTAGTTCCTTTTTATATCTTTCCCCTCTCACCCTAAACCTATTCCCTCTAGTTCTAGACTCCCCCCAACCAAGGGAAAAAACTTTGTCTATGTATCCTATCCATGCCCCTCATGATTTAATAAACCTCTATAAGGTCACCCCTCAGCCTCCGATGCTTCAGGGAAAACAGCCCCAGCCTGCTCAGCCTCTCCCTACAGCTCAAATCCTCCAATTCTGGCAACATCCTTGTAAATCTTTTCTGAATCCTTTCAAGTTTCACAACATCTTTCCGATAAGAAGGAAACCAGAATTGCACGCAATATTCCAACAGTGGCCTAACCAATATCCTGTACAGCTGCAACATGACCTCCCAACTACTGTACTCAATACTCTGACCAATAAAAGAAAGCATACCAAACGCCGCCTTCACTATCCTATCTACCTTTGACTCCACTTTCAAGGAGCTATGAACCTGCACTCCAAGGTCTCTGTTCAGCAATACTCCCTAGGACCTTACCATTAAGTATAGAAGTTCTGCTAAGATTTGCTTTCCCGAAATGCAGCACCTCACAGTTATCTAAATTAAGCTCCAACTGCCGCTCCTAAGCCTATTGACCCATCTGATCAAGATCCCGTTGTAATCCGAGGTAACCTTCTTCACTGTCCACTACACCTCCAATTTTGTTGTCATCTGCCAACTTACTAACTCTACCAGCTCAGAAATTTTAGTAGAATAATAACATCCAATCTACAGCAAACTGTCTGGCCCAGCTAGTCAATACTGGGGATTATGCTGTACATGAGCTTCTTCCCCTCCTACATCCTCTGACCGTATTCTGATATTCTGATCTTCTGATATTCTTTTCCTTTCTTCGTCATTGTTGTCAGATAACTGTCTGTTAAGTGCACCAGAAGGTAGAATTTAAACTTGTTTTTATGCATACCAACCGTAGTCCCAATTTGCATTTATTAAGTAAAGGAGATAGCAAGGATAGTGTTCTGGCAATGTTAGGCAATGAATGTACTAAGCTTATGTGAGTAATTATAAAGTGCTTACTTTTAATGGGGGTTGTGTCTAGCAATGAGAAACCGTTAATTGCAGTAATTTGTCCATATATTGGCTTGACTTATTGGACATTATGCCTATAGCTCTCAATGGAAAACTAATTGATCAGGCAAGTAAACACAAAGAATTAAAGAAATTGAATAATTACACAGCCAAGATGCTGAATTTAAACAGACAAATAACTCATTCAAGGCTGGATCCATTCTGTTTCTAGTCAATTGTAACCCTCAGGATGTTGATATGGAGTATTCAGCAACGGTTATGCTATTTAAATGTCAAAGGTCGCTGGTTAGTTTCTGTCTTGTTGGAGATAGTCAGTCATTGTCTGGCACTTCTGTGGTACAAACATCACTTGTCACTTTAACTCCAAACCTGGATATTGTCCAAGTCTTGACACACTTGAACATTTGAGGAGATTTCAGGTAGAAAGGTTTTCTTTAATGTTTTCAAGGCTGACGTTTGTTGCCAAATCCCAATTACCAGTGAAAAGAATGAACTGAGGACCCTCTTCTGGCACAGTAGTAGTGTCCTTGCGCCTGGACTAGGAGGCCTGGATAGCAGTCTCACTTTCAGGTGTATAATAACATCACTGAATAAGTTGATTAGAAAAATCGGTTTAAATTTTCAAAAAAGAAAATGTAAACTAGGAAGGGAGCCCTCTTGGGAAGCAGTGGTAATGTCCCTGTCCCAGACGAGAGAGGCCTGGGTTCAAGTCCCACCTGTTCCAAAGTCATAGTCAAAGAGATATACAACACAGAAAGAGAACCTATGGTCCAACTTGTCCATGCCGACCAGATATCCCAACCCAATCTTGTCCCACCTGCCAGCACCCGGCCCATATCCCTCCAAACCCTTCCTATTCATATACCCATCCAAATGCCTCTTAAATATTGCAATTGTACCATCCTTCACCACGTCCTCTGGCAGCTCATTCCATACACGTACCACCCTCTGCGTGAAAAAGTTGCCCCTTCGGTCTCTTTTATAACTTTCCCCTCTCACCCTAAACCTACGCCCTCTAGTTCTGGACTTGCCCACCCCAAGGAAAAGATTTTGTCTATTTATCCTATCCATGTCCCTCATGATTTTATTTTATAAACCTCTATAAGGTCACCCCTCAGCCTCCGACGCTCCAGGGAAAACCTGTTCAGCCTCTCCCTGTAGCTCAGATCCTCCAACCCTGGCAACATCCTTGTAAATCTTTTCTGAACCCTTTCAAGGTTCACAACATCTTTCCGATAGGAAGGAAACCAGAATTGCACACAATATTCCAACAGTGGCCTAACCAATGTCCTGTACAGCCGCAACATGACCTCCCAACTCCTGTACTCCATACTCTGACTAATAAAGGAAGGCATACCAAACGCCGCCTTCACTATCCTATCTACCTGCGACTCCACTTTCAAGGAGCTATGAACATACCCTCCAAGGTCTCTTTGTTCAGCAACACTCCCCAGGACCTTACCATTAAGTGTACAAGTCCTGCTAAGATTTGCTTTCCCAAAATGCAGCACCTCACAGTTATCTGAATTAAACTCCATCTGCCACTTCTCAGCCCATTGGCACATTGCTTCAGAGGTGTCATAACATCTCTCGATAAATTGATTAGAAAATATCTAACCTATGGCATCTGAAGGGTTCTTGTCATGTAGCGAGTGTGTACCTGTCTCTGAGCCAGGAGGCCTGAGTTTAAATTCCATCTGCACCAGTGGTCTCACATCTGAATCGGTTGATTAAAATGTCCAACCTGAGCAACTCTTGCAATGAAATCCTTGGACTGAATTTATTGGTTTCCAACAAACATATTCATTTTCATTTGTATTAGTTTTTATGACAACCAGTGGAAAGTTTTCTCCCCTGATGCTCAATGGTTTGAATTTTGCTTGGGCCTGTGCCAGCACACTTGCTTTAATGTCGCAGGTCATGATTCGTCACTTTTTTTTGAGTTCCGCTCTTTTGTCCATGTTTGGACCAAGGCTGTAGTGAGATCAGGATTTAAGTGGCCCTGACAGAATCCTATTGGAGCATCTATAAGCAGGTTGTTGTGATGTAAGTGATAGCACTTTTGACAACAATTTCTGTTGCTTTGGTGGTGATTTAGAAGAGGTAATCAGTCAATAATTGTTTTATCTTTTTTCAGGATGGGATGTAGCTGGGATGTAGATGGGATGTGTCTTTTTTGAGGTTTTCTTGGGGTTTCTTTTCTTGTGTGTTCAGTTTGTTTCCTTCCCTCTTTCGGACAGACGTGGTAGAAACCACATTGAAGGACAACAAACTCACGGAAGAAACGCAACAAACGATCGGACAGATAGTTGCACCCTACTCTGGTGTTTATGGCTCGTTCTACCGCATCTGTCCGAAAGAGGGAAGGAAACAAACTGAACACACAAGAAAAGAAAGCCCGAGAAAACCTCAACCTCAAAAAAGACAAAAACATAGTCATATTACCTGCAGACAAGGGTCGGCTCACAGTCATCCTGAACAGAAGGGACTACATAGAGCAAGCCAATGCATTACTCGCAGACACCAACACCTACCAACAGGTGGCACTAGATCTGACCCCACAACTAGGAAACAAAATTACATATCTCCTAAGAAAATTACACAGTTCCAGACAATACAACCAGACGGGACCAACACCCCACGATTCTACGGACTGCCAAAAATCCATAAACCAGGAGCCCCCCCTCAGACCCATAGTCTCACTACCCGGCACACCAACTTACAGACTGGTCAAAGAACTATACGCAAGACTGAAATACCTAGTAGAAAAGTCACAGCACTCCATCCACTCCACCCAGGAATTCCTAAAACTCACCAAAACACCAAAATAGAGGAAGACAAAACAATGATCTCATTCGACGTAACAGCGCTGTTCACTTCCATCAACATCGACCTGGCAAAGGAAACACTTGCCACGCTTTTAGAAGAGACCATCACACACACCCCAACCACCATCAATCACATTACCAACGAAAACATCATGAAGCTAGTGGACCTGTGCCTCACAACCCACTTCACCTTCAACAACATGATCTACAAACAAACCAACGGAACACCCATGGGATCTCCGCTATCAGGATTCATAGCCGAAGCGGTAATGCAAAGACCAGAACAAACAGCCCACCATCAAACCAAAAATCTGGGTCCGCTACGTAGATGACACCTTTGTCATCACAAAACGAAACAAGATAGAAGAGACATTTAACATTACCAACAACACTCTCACAGGCATAAAGTTCACCAAGGAGGAAGAAACCGACAACAAACTCGCATTCCTGGACGTCATAGTCGAAAGAAAGGACAACGGACAACTACAAACCTGCGTATACAGAAAACCGACAAACACTGATCAAATACGTAACTACACCAGCAACCATCCCAACACACACAAATGAAGCTGTATCAGAACACTATTCCAACGAGCCACCACACACTGCAGCGCAGACGAACTTCGGAAAACAGAGGAGAACCACCTATACAACGTATTCAAGAAGAACGGATGCTCAAAAAATACAGTCCACAGATTCCTCAGGAACAAACCATGACAAGCAGACCTAACACAGCCAGAAACCCTAACTACCTTACCATACATCAAAGAAGTTTCAGAAATGACAGCCAGTCTACTAAGACCACTCGGGATCCGAGTAGCACACAAACCCACCAACACACTCAAACAAAAACTAACAAACTTAAAAGACCCAGTACAACCCATGGACAAAACCAACGTCATCTACAAAATTCCATGCAAGGACTGCCACAAACACTACGTAGGACAAACAGGAAGAAAGTTAGCCACCAGGATACACGAACGCCAGTTAGCCACAAAAAGACATGACCCTCTCTCCCTCGTAATCCGACAGACGGATGAAAAAAAACCACCATTTCAACTGGGACAACACATCTATCCTGGGACAGGCTAAGCAAAGACATGCCAGAGAATTCCTTGAGGCCTGGCACTCCAACCACAATGACATAAACAAACACACCGATCTAGATACCATTTATCAACCCCTCAGAAAACGAACAGGAAATGACATCACCACAAACCCCAGGAACCCCATCCAGGACAAACATATAAATAGAAAGCAGGAGACAACAGCTTCGCTTCACTTGGAGGTTGCCACTGATGATGTTACCTAGCCAGGTAATGAAACATCTGGATATCAAACCTGCAGCTAAGTGAGCAAACCTACACCCTAAACCTCAACCTGAGCTACAAACCTTGCAAAAAATATCTTTCAGAACTTGGCCAGCTCAGTCAGATGTAGTGCTTCTGAGCCACACTTATGGATATTAGACATTCAAGTCCCAATCCAAAGTATATTATTTGCTCTTGCCACCTTCAATTATTGTTCAACTTGAGTAGTACTTATTCCTCAATACTGAATCATTCATCTGAAGAAAGGCAATACGTTGTAATCAGTAGGAGGCTTGTTTGTCTGTATTTAACTTGTTACCATGACACCTCATGTCGTGTAATGTAAAAACGTCTCCGTTTGCTGTAATGAATGTAAAAACAATATATAAATTGTGAGATATTGCAGAGCTCTTAAGATGCAGATGGGTCTGGGTGTCGTAATGCATGAAGCACAGAAGGTTGTGCTGGTACAGCAAATAATGAGGAAAACTAATGAAATGTTATGGTTTATTGCAAGGGGAAATTGAATGCAAATGTTAGAAGATTACGATTCCATTACACAGCACCATGGTGAGACTGCATCGCAAGTATTGTGTGCAGTACTGGTCACTGGACTTCAGGAAGGACGGTTATGCCTTGATAGCAGTTCAGAGAAAGTTTACTCAGCTAATACCTGAAATGAGTGGGTTACCTTTGAGAAAAGGCTTAGCCTGTACCCTCTGGAGCTTAGAGTCAGATGATTTGATTAAAACATACAAGATCCTGAGGGAGCTGAAAAATGTGTTGCTGGAAAAGCGCAGCACGTCAGGCAGCATCCAAGGAGCAGGAGAATCGATGTTTCGGGCATAAGCCCTTCTTCAGGAATTCCTGAAGAAGGGCTTATGCCCAAAACGTCGATTCTCCTGCTCCTTGGATGCTGCCTGACCTGCACTTTTCCAGCAACACATTTTTCAGCTCTGATCTCCAGCATCTGCAGTCCTCACTTTCTCCAAGATCCTGAGGGAACTTGACAAGTTTCCTCTTGTGGAAGAACCCGGAAATAGAAGTTATAGTTTAATATGCGTGACGCACATTTAAAACAGATGAAGAAGTTTTTTTTAAGAAAAACGTATTGAGAGTCTTTGAAATTCCCTTCTCCAAAAGGCAATAGTCACAGGATCTTTAAATAATTTTAAGGTAGAGATGGATAGATTCTTGCAAACCAAAGGGATGAAAGATTTTTTTGGGGATTTGCAGCGATATAGAGTTGAGGTTAAAATCCGAATTCAGGATCGTAGAGTTATAGAGATGTACAGCATAGAAACAGACATTTCAGTCCAACTTGTCCATGCTGACGAGATATCCTAACTGAATCTTGCCCCATTTGGCCCTTATCCCTCTAAACCTTTGCTATTCAAATACCCATCCAGATGCCTTTTAAATGCCATAATTGTATCAGCCTCTACCACTTCCTCTGGCAACTCATTCATTACACACTCCACCCTCTGTGTGAAAGGGTTGCCCCTCAGGTCAATTTTATATCTTTCCCCTTTCACCCTAAACCTATGCCGCCCAGTTCTGGACTCTCCTAACCCAGGGAAAATACCTTGTTTATTTATCCTATCCATGCCCCTCATGATTTTATAAACCTCTATAATGTCACCCCTCAGCCTCCAATATTCTAGGGAGAAGAGCACCAGCCTATTCAGCCTCTCCCTGCAGCTCAAATCCTCCAACCCTGGCAACATCTTTGTAAATCTTTCTGAACCCTTTCATGTCTTACAACATCCTTCCGATGGGAAGGAGACCAGAATTGCACGCAGTATTCCAACAGTGGCCTAACCAATGTCCTGTAGAGCCACAACATAGCCTCCCAACTCATATACTCAATACTCATAAAGGAAAGCATGCCAAATGCTGCCTTCACTATCCTATCTAACTGCAAAACTACTTTCAAGGAATTATGAACCTGCTCCAAGAACTTTGTTCAGCAACACTCCCCAGGACCTCACCATTAAGTGTAGCAGTCCTGCTCGGACTTGCTTTTCCAAAATGCAGCACCTCGTATTTGTCTAAGTTAAACTCCCTTGGCCACCCATCTGGTCAAGATCCTGTTGTACTCTGAGATAACTGGTAGAGCCAACTCGAGGGGCCAAATTGCTGACTCCTGCTTCTTCACATGTTCGTATGTCTTGTGTCAATATTAAAGTATTCAAGGGCAGTTCCCTCCTGACTGTCTGCCAGTATGACAGGACATTACCAGAGTTGATGATGGTGATGTCCGAGACAAAGTTAAACTCTCAGAATCAGACCTTCTGGACAATGTCAGGCTGTGGGACAGCTATCCCAATTTGGAACAAAAGTCTGAAATGGTAGAAAGGAGGATTTTGCAGAGTTGCCAGTTTGGTATTGACAGTTATCACTTATGGTACCTAATTTGGTAGCACATAGTCCATCCAGTTTTGTTCCTTTTTCACTTTTAAATAATTATTTGGTACAACTGAGTGGACTGCTAGAGCAATTCAAAATCCAATCACATTTCTATGAATCCAGGGTGAGACAACAGATTACCTTCCCTAAAAGGCTTTCAGTGAATCAAATGAATTTGTGTAACATCAAACTAGTTTTCAATTCAAATATGTTTTATCAATTAATTCAATTTCATTAATTTAATTTATCCATAAATTGAATTCAAATTCCACCAGTTATTGTAAAAGGATTCTAACCCATGAACCTATGTCTTTAACCTGGGCCTTTGCAATACTTTCCCACTACCAGCCCGTCTCACTGAAATATAAATGGGACATCCATTATTTTGAAAAAAAATCCTGTTCATTCTATATTGTCCTAGCACCACCTTGCCTTGGCTCAGTTTCCAATTCAACTCTACAGTGTGATTGAACTTGACTTGACAATCTCTTGCATTCGTGCTTACTTGTAAACAACTGGCATGCTTGTCTCAAGTGGATACGTAGTGGGAAAAAATACTAACAATGTATGCTAATTGTGCTCTTCTTCGCAGAAGGCTTACTGTGGACACTGCAGTGAAAGGATATGGAGTCTAGGCAGGCAGGGCTACAAGTGTATCAACTGCAAGTTGTTGGTCCATAAGCGCTGTCACAAACTTGTTCCTGTGACGTGCCAAAGGCATATGGTAAGTAGCGCATATCTCTGTACCAAAGATATTGATGTTGTTTGTGCCGACTCTGTTCTTCATTATTTTCCTACCTTGGTTTTACATATGCACTACTGAAATTCAAAGAAAAGAGATATCCCAAAGCTGCAGACTGACTATCACTTAGATAACATTTGTAAGTGTTGCACTATTCCACGACTGAATGACAAAACCATGTATTCTTTTGGAGTTTTAAATTCTCTCCATCTTTCCTTTTGAGTAGTTAAGCCAATGTAGTTGCTTCTATAAAACTTGAAATCAAAACATATCAATTCAAAGAGTAATGGGAATCTCTGCGTCTATTGGAACCTGTTAAATGTTCTGGCAGAGAATTAAGCTGTGATAACTTGGTAATGAATGCACTATGTGCTGTCACTAAGCCATGAAGGACAGAAAGATTCCAAGTTCTGACTTCCAATTCTTCTGAGTTGGTCTGTTCCAATCAAGCAGCAACTGTCCTGTTACAGTTGGCCTTCATGTTTTTAGGCTCAGGAGCATAACAACTATTTTCCACTCCTGGTCGCTGTCCATTGATACGTATTGATTTCAAAGAGGATGATTTAGGACTGTGTTTCAATTCTTGGGTAGTGTCTGGCTCCAGTTTAACTATGTCAGAATGTGTTTGCATAATTGTTAAAACTATAACTGCATGAATAATTCCTCATTTAGCACCAAGAATATTGTTACACTAATGTTTCATGCTGTTCTTTGGTAAACTGTAATAATACACTTCCTATCAGATGTATTTAACAACTTTAGTAAGTTAGCAATCTAAAACAAGCTTAATAACAACTAAACTACAAATGTTAAGTACTGAAATTGTATTGTTCAACCTATCTCAACTAATTAAAAATTTGGTTGGTTTTCTACAGTACAAAGGACTATTGATTCCTACTTTATTTGACACATTTAGTTTATTTCTATTTCAAACTGAACTGTTGGGCCTGTGCTCCATTGGCATTTAGAGAATGGGAAGTGTTGTTATAAAACATTACTCTGAGGAGTTTGACATGATGCTGAAAGGGTGTTTTCCCTCATGGGGGATGTCTAGGATACAATTTCAAAACAAATATTTTCTCATTCGTAATGGAAATAAGGAGGAATTTATTTTTTTTGAGGGGGCATAGGCTTATAACAGATGAATAACGTATTTAATAAATAAAAATGTGCATCTTAGATTTATAATTTTAATTTGCCCCAATAAGTTAAAATTGTTTCTTAATTGTGGAACGTATGTCATGATAATTAATTTCATCTGCCTAAATAAGTGGATAAATATATTTGGAAAAACAAACATTTGAAAATTACTTCTACAAGGAACATATCTGAAGTATATAGTGCTGTCACCATTTAAACTTGCAAATACTGCATTGGAACCTGGAATGAAAGATAATCCTTTTTGAGTTGTCACTTTATGTCCACCTGTTGCTTGTTCCCCCCCCCCCAAATGAAGTATTCAGAAATGATGTTTGACATTAAAAACTGAAACTGTTCAGCAAAACTATTTGTGCAACAGTAATATCACTAAGTGTTATATGTCTAGATGTCTTCTGGCTCCCATATGGTTGAAATAGTCAGACTTCAGGCTTGAAAAATTGAGTTATTTGAGAATGCTGCCTGGATTGAAACATCTGACTCAGTATCTGAATATCCAGAGTAGCCTTGGCTATTGCCAACTGGAACACTTAAATGTCCAATTGGCTCCTAGCTAATTAGTTCCTTGCTATTGATAAACAATGCAAGAATATATAACACCCTCTTTCTTCCAAAACATAATTCCGCTATCCCTAATCTGTTCAAGTCTTTATAAACTAAATAATATTTCAAAATAAATTAAGTTCCTCTTTATAACTTTTTATGGTGTCTCTTCTAAAAATGTTATCTGGCTAGTAAGATGTCACCTAGATTTGGCCTTTGTTGTTCTCAGTGGTGAGTAAGCATATTGCACATACAATGAAATAACTCCACAAAGGCTGGTATCCCATCACCAAGTCTCCCTTGATTTACACGTGCATAGTACGAGACACTGACACAGCTATCTCATAGTTGGCCCCTACGGTAAATAGAACCCTCAAAACTCCTGTTCATATCTGTCAGCCAGCACTCCCTAATTGAGACTGTTAATCTGGTCCAATCAGGGAACTCATTGTAAGCTATTCATCCACTAACCTCATTGCATTCAGGACATCCCTCTGCTCTAAGTCCTGGGATATAGGCCTGTTCTTTCTCCTGTAGCATCTTCTGGGGCATTTTCACACCAGATCTAGTTCCTCCAACTCTGCCTTGGACATTGGTGTGCATTGGACTATGGTCTATCTCTGCACTTGGAGCATCTCGGAAGAAATTGATCATTATCTTCAGGCAGTAGCGGTGTCAAGGCTGTGACATCTGTGTCCATTTCATCCTCAGTGGTTCCTTTGCTGCTAGACAGAGGGGGGGGGATCTCGTGGATTCTGACAGCCTTGCCAGATGTTCCGAGGGGCCAAGTATGTTTTGTTCCTGTCCAATTTGCAAGGTTGCAGCTTTCATGTGATCCATGTTCTTGTTCAGGACCGCCTCTTCTCCAAAAATAACTTATGTCATGGGACCTGACCTGACTTCGACCATGCCTGTCACCCATGGGGAGGGCCATTCTCATGGTTTTGACACCAAACTTCATCTCCTGAAGTGAATTGCCTTCCTTTCTTAGAGGAATCTTGTCCTTTGTCCACGCTTACGTGGAGGTTTTTCCCCATTAACAATCTTGTTGTTGCATGAGGAATGGTCCTACAATCAAATAGGAAATCTGGACAGTTTGCTATCGAGTGAAGCAGTAGACTGTTTCTTTAAGCCAGCCTTCAAGGTTTATACTGCTCTTTCCTCAAGACCATTGGATGATGGATGGTATGGAGCTATCCTTTAATACCAAATACCATTTGACTTTAGGAAATACATGAATTCCCTGCTGGTAAACGATGGCCCATTGTCTGCGACCAACACCTCCGAGAATCCATGTATTGCAAAAGATGCTCATAGCTTTTCAGTCATCATTCCCGTGCTTGATAAAAGCACATCGAACCATTTCGAATGGGCATCCACAATAATTAAGAACATAGACCCCATGAAAGGACCGGCATAGTTGATGTGTAACTGAGTTCAGGGTTTACCCTGCTATTCCCGTGAATGTGGGTGGTAATATTTGTTCTTTGTTGGCACTCTGCATTGGCGGGGCAGTGGACAGATATGTCAGCATCCAGTCCTGGTCACCAAACGTAACTTCTCACCAGATCTTCATTTTGGAAACCCCAGGATGACCCTGGTGGATTTCAGTCAATACTTTGGTTCTGGTCTGGATGTTGCTAAGCAGTTTAACTGTTACACATCAGCTGTAAATGGACTTTCCATGGTGTGCACTCTCCTGGATGGTGGCCTATGTGTTCTCTTACTCGATTTAGATCTAGTGGAACTTTTTTTGTTTGCTGTCTTGAGTCTGAATGTCAGCAGCAACAATCATGGCCTGCCAGCCCAAATCCTGAAGAACGTTTTAAGTGTTTGGCCGAGGCTTGGCTTTGTTTTGAGGTTTTGCTGTGGGCTGACCTAGAGTCCCTCTGTTCAGGATATGTCCAGTGTGGACCAATGCGATTCCCTTCACTCAAGTGGTCTTCCCCAGGCTCAGTCAGCTTGCGAGGGTATCCACTTCTGTCAGGTTACCCTGTAACTCGTGAGTTTCACTTGCCACATTTTCTAATGACAAAGCCAATTGAAATGTCTGTTTCAAGTCCAGTTGATGTCTCAGCATCTCTCTTCAAGTTAAATCAAAGTCATGTGCCTTTGCCAGTCGTCTTAATCATGTCAAAATCCCGATACTGATTCTTCTAATTCTCGAACTGCTGACTGAAACTGATAGCGTCTCAGAATTAGGGGAGGTTGACGTCACTCCGATCACTACAGCTATGTTGTGCATGCTAGAGTCATGTTTTCTGTTATGCGAAAGTGAGAACTGCAGATGTTGGAGGTCAGAGCCAAGTGTGTGGTGCTGGAAAAGCACAGCAGGTCAGGCAGCATCCGAGGAGCAGGAAAGTTGACATTTCAGGCAAAAGCCCTTCATCAGGAATGAGGAATCCTCAAGAATTCGTGATGAAGGGCTTTTGCCCAAAATGTTGATTATCCTGCTGTCCTTTCCCAGGACCACAATTAACTTATGTTTTCTGTTGCTAATTTTGTCTCACTGGTTAGTGATTTTGATAAACTTTTTATGCTTTTCCAACTCCAGTTTAGGTTGACTATGAACTCCATTTCTCCTCATTTGCTGCTTGGTTTCAGTCTCCATGATGCATCATCTTGAGGTATCAACTTCAGCAGTAACTTTTGCTGGACTCTTAAGTTTTCATGATTGGTTCCTGCACATGTTCAGTTTGATCTTTAAACAATCCAGTTGGGAATTTATTAAAATGCTGACTTTTTCTTTCTTGTGCTTCAGTTTTTTGCTGTCTCACTTCCTCCTGGTCTCTTGGAGGATGTTTATTGCTTGGAAGTTTAGACTTATTTTCTTCCATTCAGCAACTCTGCAGGTGGCTCCGTCTTGGCCTCAGAAGATGTGGCTTACAGTAGCAATAAGGCTCGTTTTCAGTCTTCCTCTGTCCCTCAAAATTTTGCAAGCGTTGGATCATCTGCATATGTCTTTATGTAAAGCCTGTGTTCCGGAGTGATGAGGTTGAGTCCATAATGCATTTCTTAAACTCTTTTTAGATGTGAAACTGGGTGCTATTATTTCACATTAATATTTTTTAACAATTCCTTGCTTATTAAACAGAACTTGGACTGCTTAGATTGTCATATCTCTCAAGTCTTTCACCTGGTTAAAAATTAACCTTGAGCAGTGGCCTGCAAATAAGAGCTATCATTCTTGCTTTATGTGAATAAATCATCTCCCACAATCTAGTGGTCCTTTACTTGCAATCATCTTTTCCTTCAGTGTGTTTCTCTACTTCTTGCATATATTGAATCTAGACAGCATGTTTTCCATGTCTTTGTATTTGCATATCCAGTACGCTTCTCCATTGCATGTGGTCATCTTGTGTCTTTTGGAGAGGTTTGTCCTGCATGGTTTTTGGTGTGATTGTTCTATAATCGATGTAATTGTAGATCAAGCTAGCAGAATACCAGCTTCCAGTGAGATGTCATCTCATATCGATAACTGCTGTCAAATTTCTGCCTGTACTTGCTGTATCTTACCAGCCATTCATAGATCACTTGCTCTGACGGTCTGTAATTCCTTGTCTTTGCTGGACTTGTCTAATTTGATTTTGTATTGATGCCATTATATTCACTAGGTTTTGAATTTTTATACATCATCTATCTCTTTTTTTTTAACAACAAAGATGGTCTTTTTCTCGCATTAAACCTCCCCCTGGCTTCTGTTTGTGTGAAGTCATAATTCTGAAGCCTGAAGTTCTTCTGTAGTTTTGCTGGTGCTTTATATCGGTTCTTTTTGTAGATTTGCTTCAGTAAAGGCTGATAACTGTCCACTGTTAACCTTGTGCCATGGAAATATGTATGGAACTTCTCCCATCCATACACAATTAAGTGACAGTACTGTGCCCAAGGGGCATGTGTTTTGTGCTATCTCTCTTGGAGAGAGGTGCTGCCACAGTAGTACCTGAGTGTGCAACGGACAGGCACTTGATTAACAGCTTGGGGATATCCCTTGGTTTTCTTCAAATTTGACAAAATTAGCATCAGTGGGTGGGATGAGGGATCTCTCAGATCCAGCAAGGTTTTGAGTTTTGCTTTCAGTTAGTGAGAAGGTTTCAACTACTGCTGAGTTAACAGCTTCAGTTCTCTGCTGCTAGAATCTCAGAAGAGAGGCTTCCCCTTAGAAATATAAAGAGGTAGACTGTTTCTTTCAGTATTTTGTTCTGTTGGACTGAAGAGAGGCTGCATGTGAGAACCTGAACTGTTTTGTTAGGTTGTCTTGGCAAGAGTATGTTTGTGAGATGCTGCCTGTAATAGAGCAGTTGATGGTTAGTGGTTAACTAATACATTATCTTGTTAAGTGTTTCAATAATGTTAAAGTTATGCCAAGTTTTTTGTATTTTAACTGTCATAAGAATAAAGTATATTTGATTAAAGGCTGGTTGTGGACTAATCAAATCACATCTGGAACATAGCACCTTACACTTGTCTTTAAATCAAAATAAAAGTTAGGGTGTAAATTATCTCCTTACATATTTGGGGTTTGGGGTTCTGGTCTGGTCCATGACAACTGCTAAACATGCTCTTTCTATGGCATACCTCATCGCAGCTGAGGTTGTCTGTTGGACGTTAATGTTGTGGACTTTCCTTTGTGCACCAGGGCTGCTGATCCTGGTCCTTTTAGAGAAGCAGCTACTTTGACAGTGTAGATTTCTTTCTGGCATTTATGACAGACTTAGATTATTCGTTTTGAGTTTCATGAAACTTCTGTTGTGAGGCACTGGGCACCAGTGCTGGCCATCATCTCTCATCAGCTCCCACAGGTTTGTGGTGTGTTCAGATATATGCAGTATTAAGGGATCCATATATTTGATCAAGCCAAGGAAATTTCTCAACTTGCTCTTATCTCTTGGAGTTTCCATTCCAAAAATAGTCATAATTCTTCTATGATTTGCCCTTTTATGCCATCTAGTGTGTACACCATACCAAAGAATGCATTTGTCACTCTGGTTCTCACTATGACTTGTAGATGGTTGTCTTGATCTTTTTTGTCAGCACCATGATATCTGGACACCATCTGCTATGCTGAAGCTCAGTTGCTTCCCTTGTGTGCCTCATCTCCTTTCTGTTGGAATGCATTCTACTTCAAGGTCAGGTGATAGATGCAGGAATTTGAACTGTCCATATAGTATTAAATGTTGTGAAGTGAAGATTTTGTGTTTCATTTTACATTGCAGCAGCTGTTTCTGGCACCAAGCATGCTGAAAACCAGTGCTGGTGTGATCTCTTCCAGCATTAGAATTATGTCCTATGCAATCCAAGCAAATTCTTCGTCACCCATTTGGTTTCACTCTCGCTGTGATGGAATTTACCCAAGCTGTCAGCTTTGTCATTCTGGAGATTACCTTTTCCTCCATCTTTTAAAGCTCTTGGTAGAGCTTTCTTTTTAGTTCTATAGGTACATTATATGTCAGATGAGTCACTCATTTCATTTCTGGATCAGTAATGATGTGATATTCAAAATAGTCAAAACATCAAACCATTCACTTAAATATTCTGGGTAAATTTTCTGTTCCTGTTTTTGGTTGATGTACTCTATAGCCCCACGTGTCATTTATTTCAGCTGTTAGCCTGCAGCTCTTCACAACTGCTCAACTCCTGGATAGCAGTAGCATCTGTTTCCTTTGTGGGCCCATCTGATTTGGGTTATTCCTAGTTGTCAAGACTGTTTCCCCTAAATGGTATTGTACTGATGACATGCTAATATGGTGTTGAAAGATTTTTAACTTTGTCCACCCCAGTCCAATACCAGCACTTCCACATCCTCCTTCCTTTCAGAACACCTTTCCTCAGATAACTGTTTTCTTCAATTTGCAAGAAAAGTCCTCTGGGGGCGTAGTCTGAACAGGATGATGTTATTCTACAATCCATTATCTGTCTTCTCTTTGAAATTTATTGTTATGGGCTAATTTTCCACCACCTTCCCAACTTGAATAATCGTGTGAATTTATTTTCTCTTGAAACTGTTACAACTGGCCAATCCCTGCAATTGTATGGTCCCTATATCTGTGATGCCTACAACAATTAGATGTTTTGGTTTCTTTTGTACTGTTGCTCTGGTGACTTCCCTGTCAAGTTCTACTTTTGTTCTATACTTATTGTCCTGTTTATAACCACTGCAGATTTACCCAGATGTGGGGCATTTCCTTCTGTCTGTGAATTGATTTGGGCACTCACAGGTCATGCACATCTTGGTGAACATTGCTTTGTTGCTGTTTGACTGCATCAATTCTGCTTCCTTTCTCTTGGTTTGACTGAGGGGTAGCCATTTGAATAGCAGGCACCTTCATCTGTCTGAAAAATGTGTTGCTGGAAAAGCGCAGCAAGTCAGGCAGCATCCAATGAGCAGGAGAATTGACGTTTCGAGCATAAGCCCTTCTTCAAGAATGGAGGGTGTGCCAAACAGGCTAAGATAAAAGATGGGGAGGAGGGACTTGGGGGAGGGGTGTTGGGAATGCGATAGGTGGAAGGAGGTTAAGGTGAGGGTGATAGGCTGGAGAGGGTGTGGGAAACGTTGATTCTCCTGCTCCTTGGATGCTGCCTGACCTGCTGCGCTTTTCCAGCAACACATTTTTCAGCTCTGATCTCCAACATCTGCAGTCCTCACTTTCTCCTACCTTCATCTGTCTGTTTGTGACTTCATTTGCTCTGGTAATTTGTATTGCCTGTGATATTATGAATTTATCCTTTGCTATTGGTGCTTTCTGTACTTCAGGGTGGAAATAAGTCCAATTTAGTTGATATATATATCAGCCTTTGATTTGAATCCTTAAATTTATATTTTCTGATTGCATTTTGTCTTGTTTACAAAGTTGTCAATAGATTCAGCTAACTTGCGCACCTTGAAATTTGATCTGATGAGTTGTTTTGGCTTCAGATAGGAACTGAATCTTCCAAAACTCTTTTCACTATTTCTCCTGTTAACTTCACTAAGCACCCAGTAGTTAAATAAATGTAATCCTTTTGTCTCCTGCCTACAGAAGAATATTGCTTATCCTCTCTTCATCCCTAGTGCCTTTTAGGAAACTACTGATGTCAGTCTGCACATTTGTTTAAACTTCTCAAATGCCTCTCTCCAGTGTCCCAAATCATTCTGTCTGTAACTGTGCATTCACTGATATGCCAGTCGACATTCCATTTTTAATTTTCACACAATTCATTCTGTTTTTCTTCCGGCAGTAGTGTGGGTTGATTTTCCAAATCAACATTAAATTGATATGAAATGTTTTAGTTTTACTGACAGCTGGTACCACGTCACAGAGCTTGGAGATTACAACACAGAAACAGACCCTCCAGTCTAACCCGTCCATGCCGACCAGATATCCCAACCCAATCTAGTCCCACCTGCCAGCACCCGGCCCATATCCCTCCAAACCCTTCCTATTCATATACCCATCCAAATGCCTTTTAAATGTTGCAATTGTACTAGCCTCCACTACTTCCTCTGGCCTCATTTCATAGACGTACCACACTCTGTGAGAAAAGGTTGCCCATTAGGTCTCTTTTATATCTTTCCCTTCTCACCCAAAACCTATGCCCTCTAGTTCTGGACACTCCCACCCCAGGGAAAAGACTTTGTCTATTTATCCTATCCATGCTCCTCATGATTTTATGAACCGCTATAAGGTCACCCCTCAGCCTCTGACGCTCCAGGGAACACAGCCCCAGACTGTTCAGCCTCTCTCCAACCCTGGCAACATTCTTGTAAATCATTTCTGAACCCTTTCAAGTTTCACAGCATCTTTCCAATAGGAAGGAGACCAGAATTGCATGTAATTTTCCAACAGTGGCCTAACCAGTGTCCTGTACAGTCGTAACATGATCTCCCAACTCCTGTACTCCGTACTCTGACCAATAAAGGAAAGAATGCCAAACGCCACCTTCACTATTCTCACTACCGGCGACTCCACTTTCAAGGAGCTATGAACATACCCTCCAAGGTCTCTTTGTTCAGCAACACTCCCTAGAACTTACTATTTAGTGTATAAGTCCTGCTAAGATTGACTTTCCCAAAATGCAGCACCCCACATTTATCTAAATTAAACTCCATCTTCCACCTTTCGGCACATTGGCCCATCTGATCAAGATTCCATTTTAATCTGAGGTAACCTCCTTCACTGTCTACTACACCTCCAATTTTGGTGTCATCTGCAAGCTTACTGACTATACCTCTTATGTTCACATCCAAATCATTTGTATAAATGACAAAAAGAAGCGGACCAAGCACCGATCCTTGTGGCACTCCACTGGTCACAGGCCTCCAGTTTGAAAAACAACCCTCCACCACTATCCTCTGTCTTCTACCTTTGAGCCAGTTCTGTATTCAAGTGGCTAGTTCTTCCTATATTCCGTGAGATCTAACCTTGCTAACCAGTCTCCCATGGGGAACCTTGTTGAACGCCTTACTGAAGGCCATATAGTTCACATGTACCGCTCTGCCGTCATCAATCCTCTTTGTTACTTCAAAAAAACTCAATCAAGTTTGTGAGACATGATTTCCCACGCACAAAGCCATGTTGACTATCGCTAATCAGTCCTTGCCTTTCCAAATACATGTACATCCTGTCCCTCAGGATTCCGTCCAGCAACGTGCCCATCACCGATATCAGGCTCACTGGTCTATAGTTCCCTGGCTTGTCCTTACCACCTTTCTTAAACAGTGACACCACGTTAGTCAACTTCCAGTCTTCTGGCACCCCACCTGTGACTATTGATGATACAAATATTTCAGTAAGAAGCCCAGCAATCTTTTCCCTAGCTTCCCACAGAGTTAGAGGGTACACCTGATCAGGTCCTGGGGATTTATCCACCTTTGTGTTTCAAGACATCCAGCACTTCCTCCTCTGTAATAGTGACATCTTGAAAAATGTCTGTATCTATTTCCCTACATTTTATATCTTCCATGTCCTTTTCCACTGTAAATACTGATGCAAAGTACTCGTTTAGTATCTTACCCCATTTTCTGTGGCTCCACACAAAGACCTTGCTGATCTTTGAGGGGCCCTATTCTCTCCCTAGTTACCCTTTTATCCTTCGTGTATTTGTAAAAACCATTTGGATTCTCCTTAATTCTATTTGCCAAAGCTATCTCATATCCCCTTTTTGCCCTCCTGATTTCCCTCTTATGTGTGCTCCTACTATCTTTATACTGTTCTGAGGATTCACTTGATCTGTCCTGTCTGTACCTGACATATGCTTCCTTGTTTTTCTTAACCATGTTTGACATTGTCTTCTGGTTCCCACGTCATTGACGTAAGTACACTTCAATTTTCGAAAGACCAGTGCTCCTTGTTTAATTCAAACATGCCATGCAGCCTGGATCAGAAGATTACCTTGGCCAGTGTTGCATTACAGAATAACTGACTGTCCATACAGATATTCCAACTACCTATAACCAGCATGACGAATATAAGCCACCAGCATCCATTTTTAATTTCCAAAACAATCATCAGTATATCGGACAAAAAGAAACGGCAAATGCTGGAATCCAAAATATACAAGCAGGAAGCTGGAAGAACACAGCAAGCCAGACAGCTTCAGGAGGTGAAGAAATTGAAGTTTTGGGTATAACCCTTCTTCAGAATGGAGGTGCGGGGAGAAGGAGCTGCAAATGTGGGGGTGGGGGGAGGTTGGGTCGGGAAAAGATCGGAATGGTGAGGTCGTGATAGGTGAACATAGGTGGTGGGTACAACCTGTTTGGTTGATGGGAGGAATGAATCCAGTTGGTAACTAGAAGGAAGTTATGCCAGAGTATGTATCTAGGGAGTTAGTTGGCCAGCTGCAGTTTTCTCTCACATTGCACGAGATAGTCGCAGTCTTTTGGTGGGGAGTAACAGTGCTAGAAAGAAACATGAGATCCACTAATTGTTTAGTTTGTACGGAGTGTATCGGGGGGGCCTTTGGGCAACCTTTCAACTGTGGGATCCATGAGACAATTAAAATCTCCCCCTGTAATGATATGCTGAGACTTGAGACTGATCAATTTAGAAAATGCATCTAACAGAAATTTGAGGGGATGGTTTGGAGGACAATAAACATTTTAAAACACCATATTCTTCCGTGTTTATCAGGGCTTTGTGAATTACAAACCTCTCATGTGTGTCTTTAGCAGACTCCATTAACTTAAATGGGAGATTCCTCCTAACCAATTTAGCCACTCCCCTACTTGTATTAAAAGATGAAAAGTAAACCCAATCAAAGCCATTCTGCTGTAGTTTCAAATGCTCTATATCATCCAAGTGTGTCTCCTGTAACAAAGCAATATCCACCTTTTCCCTTCTCAGACTCGAAAGTTCCTCATCATTGGTGAGGAACTCTGCTTGATGTTCTAGGTATACCATTTAATCAAGTCATTAGCCATAACATATTGCAGTAATATTTTGATTCCAAAGAGGAAAAACTTGAACCACAAATCACCAAGCCTTCGTGTCGCAAGACCCATTGAACATGTAAACTATGTAAACTAAAACCACTACAGTTCACAAACCTACAATGCTATCAAATATTATATACAACAAAAACCAAAAAGCCAACATATAAAGCACCAATGATGAAGATATGGACCCCTCCAAAGGGGCCTCTTGGTTCGAGATCGATCAAAAGAATCACTGAGTATGATCTGTTAAAGCAAGGTTACCAGTTTAATAAATTAAGGCAGCCTCGAGCAATTCTGTCCAAGAACACAGAGGTTAAAGCTTCTGTGCTCCGTGGTGAAATTGCGCAATTACGTTTGAAAATTACACATTTATGTGTTTTTAAGAGACAGGACAGCCTTAATGACAAGAAAAGACCAATCAATTGTAATAGTGACATGATTTACAGCAGGTTAAAATCCAATGATATTTGCTGAGAAACAGACCGTTCCACGCACAAAATCATCCCATGCTTGTTCGTTCAAGATTAGCTTGAATATCAAATCACTGTCTTATGATTCATATTATGAAAACTCCATTGTTTTCTCTTACCTCTAACCAACTCGGTAAAGCATCAGTTCAAGCTCACAGTGTCAAAGAAAAGCCTAAAGCCATTTTGTTATGTTATTTTAAATTGAAAAGTGGTTCATAAAAATCTATATATATGTGTTGCTTCTGACAACAGACTAAATTCAAATTTTAGATCCTCAATGACGCTGAATAGGGGAATTCACCCCTGCCCCTGCCCAAAGTAGTCCAGTACTGCAGCCTGAGCATTTAAGTACCTGAACCAAGCATAAACTGGCCATAAGCGGGCATCTAGCCATCCCAACTATTTTTCCCTCCTCCTAACAAGAGTCGCACTGCAAACACCAGCTGAAGAGAAAGAAAATCAGCCATGGCATAGCCATGTGAATAAAGAAGTTTTTTTTAAAAAAAGCTAAGTACCCCACCCATCCTTTGGTATAACTTAACTTAGAAATTGAAAGTACACATCTCAACTGCCACCAAACATAGTTTAGACCAGATTATTACCAATAAAAAAGATAGGAAAAGAAAGCCCCAACTGGACTTGCTCTTTTTTTTAAAAGAAAACACAGAGCCATACCCAAACGACACGACTATTTGTACATATGAAATTGTTCACATTAAGTTAATTTGTCCACAAAGTCTCCTGCCTTCTCCGATGTGTCAGAGATGTTCAGATCCATCTAAGGTTTTCGAAGCACCGCCGGATACCTAAGCATATTGGATCCCAAGCTCCCTCAGTCTTCTCTTGACGCTGCCATTGAAGTTTATTTTCTGGATTACTGCACCTGAGAAGTTCTGGAAGAACGTGACCTTACAGCCCTTGTAAACTAGGGCCTTTGGATCCTTCCCCGGATCCTGGAAGCTTCCACATTTCTCTCCTCATTTCTATAATGATGAAACCGCACCAAGATAAGACAAGAATGTTGATCCAGACCTGACCTCTGCACCATGACCCGGTGAGCCCCCTCGATCTTCAAGCGTCTCATTCCAGCCTCCAAGTTAAGGAATATTGGCAACCAGTTCTCAATAAATTCCGCTGGCCACTCACCTTCCTTGCTGTCTGGCAGACCGACAGTCCGAATATTTTTTTCTCCTGCCCCTGTTCTCAAGGTCATTAACTTGGTCAAGCAAATTGCGGACCTGTCTCTCCATGGCTTGGATCTTATCCTTGGAGGAGCCGGTATCAGCTTCCACAACTGCAACTCTGTTCTACCTCATCCATCCTTTTTTCCAGGTAGCCCAGCTGCTGTTCATGATTCTGCAGCATGATAAAGATCAGAGTCAGCTTCTCTATCTGCTTACCCAACATCTCGCGACATTTCCTGAGCTCCTTCACCAGAGGCTGGTTAGAAATAGTCTGAGGATCCAGCAGGCTGGGCCACAGGCCCGGCCTCTGATGCCCCTCCCTTTTTCGGCATCCCTGGACAGCGAAAACAAAGGTAAGTTGATTTTTAGCAGTTTCCTGGGACTCCATAACCTTTCCAGAGTCTCAGGATATTGCGGTAGGGCAGGTTAAAAGTTTGTCCCACTTGCGCTGCGGTGCAGAGCTCTGCAACATGGCGGCACGGTGGCTCAGTGGTTAGCACTGCTGCCTCACAGCGCCAGGGATCCAGGTTCGATTCCAGCCTTGGGCGACTATGCGTGGAATTTGCACATTCTCCCCATGTCTGCGTGAGTTTCCTCCAGGTGCTCCAGTTTCCTCCCACAGTCCAAAGATGTGCAGGCCAGATTAATTGCCCATTGCGTTAAGTGCATTAGTCAGAGGGAAATGGGTCTGGGTGGGTTACTCTTGGGAGGATCAGTGTGGACTGGCTGGACCGAAGGGCCTGTTTTCATGCTGTAGGGAATCTAATCTAATATAATAACATGATCTTCCTAGATCGCTGCATCTTGAATCCAACCCCCAAAATATTATTTCTTTCCTGTTTGCTTTTCTCCTTGTATAGAATAATGTAAAACTTTCTTCAGCTAATGGTGTAAAACTAGCACATAAGTTTTGTAGAGTCTTATTTTTCTCAATTATTGATTTGTTAACCCTTTCCTATTTTGCTGGGTTTTTTGCCTTTGTGCTCTGTTGTTTCTGTTGAATTGATAGGCAGATGAGCACAGACCTATTCTCAAAACTGAAGCTATTAAGATTTATTTTGTAAGGAACATTGCCTTGACCTCAGACAAACAGTTACTGGCTATAGCTTCAGCAATACGCTATGAAGCTGCCTTCATTCTAAGACAGTAATTTTGGGGTTTCGGTATTCTTAGCAAGGCCAACATTTATTATCCATTCTTAATTAAGCTCATGAATGGTTTGCCAATCAAATAGATGGTTTGATGAAAACCAAAAGAAGTGCGGGATGCCAGACAAAGACAAAGATAAGGTCTGGCAGCTTCGGTGGAGAGAAATCAGTTTATGTTTTGGGCCAAGTGAGCCTTACTCAACTAAGGAAGGGTAATTTGACTCAAAACATTAACTGAGTTCTGTCCATGGTTGCTGCCAGATCATCTGAGCTTTTCCAGCAATTTCTGTTTTTGAACAGAATGTTTGTTTGCTGGTTTGTTTGGCCTTGAAGATTTTTGAGGTTCTTCATGTTGCACCTGCATCTGTTCAATAAGATGGAAAATAATCCATTATGTCCTTGACTTGTGCCTTCTCAGTGATGGAACAAACTTTGGGAAGCCAGGTGAGCACTTAGCATAATGAACACAGCCTTAGAGCTGCACTAAAAGACACGTGGCTCGTCCAACTGAGTTTCTGATTTGTGGTGATCCAGGAATTCACGACAGCACAGTGTTCTATTCAGTTGCGCAAGTATTTCAGATTTTCTGCTAGTTAGATTTTTTTATTTTCTTTCCTCTCCTTTTGTGCCAGAATGTGTTAATGTTATCCATGCATATTCCATTATGTCGTTAGAAGTATAGAGGCTTGCAGACAGGAGGACATTTGGCCCGTTGTTTCTGCTACTCTTTCTTAGACTATCCAAACTTAAATTGCTGTCTTCCTGTACCTCCTTCTGTTTCAAGCATTTAGCCAATTTTCCCCAACAGTCATAGTCATAGAGACGTATAGCATAGAGAGAGGCCCTTCAGCCCACTATGTTTGTTGGTCAACAAACAGCAAACTGCACTCATCCTGTTTACCTGCACTTGGTCCATAGCCAACTATGCCCTAGCATTTTAAATATTGAGAGAGTAGCTGCCTCCACCACCCTTTCAGTTAGCGTTTGATATTTCTACTGCCCTCAATGCTAGTTACTCATCTTAAAACTTGTGCCATCTGGTGTTACACATCTTCCATGAGGACAAGATTCTCCCAATCTATCCTGTCCATACCCCTCATAATTTTGTGTATCTCAGTCAACTCCACAGACCCCCGCTCCCAACCCTGACCTCTGGTCTCAGTCTCTGCTCCAAAAGCAAAAACCCAATCTATCCAATCTTTCTGAAACTTTTTCATTCCAGGCAACTTCATGGTCAATCACCTATATTGACACCTTTTGGGGATCTGTGAACTTGTACATCAAGGTCCCTTTGTTCTCATTGCTCCTAAGAAACCAGCCATTCATTGCGTATAACCTTTCCTTATTGGACCTTGCACAATGCATCACCTGGCACTAATGGAAATTAAATTTCATCTGCTATTTCTCTGCTCAATTTAGACAATATCAAACTCCAGCCCTGACACTACGCTCCTCACTGTCTACAACCTTACCAGTTTGTGTTATTTGCAGACTTATTAATTGTATCTTTTACCTTCATATCCAAGTCATTAGTGTTCATAACAAACAGCCAGGGACCCAGCACCGACATTGTGGTACACTGTTGTTCACAGGTTTCCAATCACAAAAGCAACCCTCCACCATTATCCTTTCCCTCCTATTTGCAAGCCAGTTTTAGATCCAAATTGCCAACTTGCTTGGATCCAATTGCCTCTTACCTTTTTGGACCAGCCTTCCATGTCGGAGCTTGTCCAAGCATTTACTCAAATTTACTTAAATCTGTGTAAACCATATCAACTGCACTACTCTAATCAATCTATTTAGCAATCTTTTTCAAAACAACTCAATTAAGTTATTCAGACAATGTCCCTCTAATAAATCCATACTGAATATTTCTGATTAATCACTACTTTCTAAGTGTTGATTAATCCTATCCCTCACAATGTTTTCCAATAATTTCCCTACTACTGACATCAGATGACTGGTCTGTAATTACCTGGCCTATCCCTGCTGCCCTTCTTGAGCAGAGGAACCATATGAGTTAACCTGTAATTACCTGGCACTTTATCTGTGGCCAGTGAAGCATTAAATATCTTTGCAGGGCCCCCAGCAATCTCTTCCCTTGCCTCCTAAAGCAACCTGGGAAACACCTCATCAAGCTGTCTGGATTTATGCACCCTCGTGATCACTAAAACATCTAATCCCTCCTTAATTATTGTTTTCTAGAACTGCACCTTCCCAACTGAAATTCCAGGCTACAATGTTTTTCTCCTTTATGAACACAATGATCTTTTACAACCTCACCCACATCCTCTGGCTCCACGCATAGATTTGCCCCTTTGGGGTCGAATAGGCTTCACACTTTGCCTGGTAAATCTCTTACTCTTAGTATACTTATAAAATGCCTTGGGATTTTCCTTTAATCCTATCTACCAGATAGGTTTTTTTGCCCGTCTTTGCCCCCCTAATTTTTTTTAAGCAACCTCTGACTCTATGCTTCTAAAAGTCTGCCCGTTTTTGACTGTGCCATACCTACTTCCTTTTTCTTTATCAAACTGTCAATACTCCTTAATAAACAGGATTCCGTGGACCTGCTGCCTTTGCCATTCACGCTTGGAGTAATATACTGGCCCTGAAACTCACGATTACTTTCCAAATGTAGAATTCACTAATCTTAATCTATATTTGCCAGATCCTGTCTAATAATCTTGAAATTGGCTTTCCCCCAGTTGAAACACTTCTGCATTATCCTAATTGCTTTTCATAATTCCTTTGAAACTTAGAATTATGGTTACTGTCTTCAAAATGTTTTCCCACAGCCACTTGATCAGCTTTATTATTTAGGATTAGGTTTAGCATACCCCACCTTAAGTAGGGCTACCTATACGCTGACAGAAAAAGCTATTTTGGATGCACTTTAAAAATTCTAATGTTATTATGCTAAGGCTATCCCAGTTAATATAACAAAGTTGAAATCCACAATTGCCATCTTTTTTTATTTCTAAGCTCCATACTGTGATGGCCTTATTTGAAGACCTTTTCTGATATTTTCCCTCATTACTGCATTCAAGACTCTTCCACAAGTACTGTTGAAGCAACACATTCAAAGCAGGCTGCATGGTATCATTTTTCCTTCACAGACACTTGTCACAGTGAAAGTTTTGTTGAATCCTACAGTCACCGATTACCCATTTAAATGAAATAACATCCTTCTAATTATAATGATATTTGTTAGCTCCTGTTTGAGCAGTATCTTAAAAGGGTAGAAATTTTAAAATTTAACTTCCTCCATAGCCTCCCTCAATAGCCTCCCTCAATATGTGAAATCTCCTCTAGTAACCCTTTTAAGACATCTACAGTGCTCCACTTCCTGTTCATTTTAGTTGCTCCGCTGTTGGTAAGTGTCTTCAGTTATTGAGGTCCCAAGCTCTGAAATTTCTCTCCTCTGTCATTCTGTTTCACAAGCTCTCTTTTACATCTTGAAACATTTCTTAAAATCTACTTTTGAGTTAGACTTTGTTCATCTCTTCTAATATCTCCTTATGTGGCTTGATGTCTAGATTTCTTTGAAGATGCTACTGTGAAGCACCTTGAAATGTTTTAGTATATCAGTGGTACTTGTTGTTCTTGCTATTCGAAATAATTCCTGTATCTATGTTTTGTCTGGTCCAGCTAGTCCTAATATTTAAGATTTTTTTTAAGGTGCTGGCGATTGTTTCTCATCCACCTGATCTTCTGTCACCATTGATTAAGATCAGGGCTGCTGTTCATACCAACTGCCTTTATCAGTCTTCATTCTGTGCAACTCCTATCTGGAGTAGCATGTAAAGTATTGGTGTCCATATTTAAGGAAGGATGCACTATGTGTTGGAAGTAGTTCAGAGTAAGTTTTACTATCAGGAATATTGTGTGATATTGTCTTATGAGACAATATTAGAAACTAGATTTGTATCCACTAGAATTTAGAAAAGTGATAAGTGGCCAAATACTGGAAAATGAGACTAATCAGTTTAGGATATCTGATCGGTGCAGATTTTATTCCTCGATTGAAATAGAAGATCCTAATAGGATGCATGTGGAAAGAATGTTTAGAATTGTGGGAGATCCTAGAAATCAGAGTCACTGTTCAAAAATAAGGTCAACCATTTAAGTAAAGGATAATAATTTTTTCCTCGCTTATGGACATAAGTCTTTAGAATTCTTTTCCTCAAACGGTGGTGAAGGCAGAATTTTTGAATATTTTTCAGGCAGGGATGAATGGATTCTTGATGAGAAAGGGGGAGAAAGGTTATCAGTGTGGATGGGAATGTGGTGTAATCATTATCAGCACAATCTTAGTAAATTAAACAGGCTTGAGGGGTTGAGTGGCCTACTCAGCTTCTAATTAATGTGTTTATATGATTTCAGGTTGCCTGACGTGAAATCTCATCAGGTTCTAGTTTGGAAATTTTCAACTGACTTGTCCTTAGAGCTTTTTGAGGTAGAACTTTGCAGATTTCATTTTGCAGATTTTCACTACCTTTTTTGTGAAGAAACACGATCTGATGTCAGTTCTGAATTGCCTAAGACTATGTTTAAGCTTATCTTTCCTCCTTCTGACCTGTTGCACCAGAAGGGCAGCTCAATGGCTCAGTGGTTAGCGCTGCTGTCTCATAGCGCCAGGGACCTGGGTTCGATTTCACTCACGGGTGACTGTGTGGAGTTTGCACATTCTACCCATGTCTGCATGGGTTTCCTCCCATAGTCCAAAGATGTGCAGGTTAGGTGAATTGGCCATGCTAAATTGCTCTAGGATGTGTAGGTTAGGTGCGTTAGTCATGGAAAATGTAGAGTAATGGGGTGGGGAATGAATCTGGGTGGGATACTCTTCGGAAGGTCCGCATGGAATTGTTGGGCTAAATGGCCTAAATCGTACTGTAAGGATTCCGTGAAGAAGCAGGTTCCATCCATGTAAAATTTTGTCTTTGGACATTGCATAAGTTGCTGCCTACTTGTCAGCTTTGATTTTGTACAGGTGACATTTAAAGTGAGACTTAATGACAAAGATGTAATGAACTGACGCCTCTATTCTCCCAACTGACAGCTGGGAATGACGACTGTAATTTAAATGATCCTTTGCTCACCCACCTGAATCCTGACTAGATATCAGACATGTCTCAACTGTTTGTTCTGTTACATAAATGATTTTCCTTTGTTTCCTGTCTAAATGGTCAGGATCCAGTCATGCCTTCCCCTGAACCATCACTTGATGACAAGACTGATGAAGTTGACATCCCTTCAGAAGAAGCTGATGGAAGTAAGTTTTAACGTTTCAAACCTTTATGAAAGATCAATGGTATTTAAAAGGAACACATTGTTTCCTGCCAAAACAAAAAAATACTTGCACTAATTTAGCATTGGCTAAGCAATAGACAGATTTATGAAGAAAGAGCAGGAAGTGTACTTGACATTGATATTTAGTGCCAAAGATGGAAAGCATTCCATTGCTCATCTGTAAAATCCCCCAGCTTGATGAGCTCAGAATTCATAGTGATCCATATATCTTTTGAAAATAGTGTGTATAATAATTACTCTAACTTAGGGAAAATTATTTAATTTTGTATTGCAATGTTAATGAGTTGCATTAACATCACTAATTAGACATTGTAACCCGATAATTGTAAGGACTGCTCACACTTGTGTATAAGTCAATTTTGTGAAGGTTAATCGCATGAATTTTGGCCCAAAAGAATTACTTTTTCTATATACTGTGTAACCATTGACTCTAGTTTTCAGAGATCAAAGGTCAAAATTTCAGAAAGAGTGTGGGTTTGGGAAGAGAGAAAACGTAGCTTTAAATGCTAAGGCTACATTTGAAAAGATAACTATGAAACCAAGCAAATACAATTCCATAAATAACACTGACAAAAAAAATCCTAGTTGCCATAAATGTTGCACAAGGTAAACATAGTGACGGTTTAGTCACAGATCATAAATAATTTATTTACTTTTAAAGAGGGAGAGGATATTGTCTGCAAGTTTGCATAAAGAAGATAGTTGTTCTGTGTTTACTCTGGGAATCTGAGCAAAATGGAACTCCATTTTCTTTTTTAAAGGCAAATAAAGTGCAATTAAAGGCTCGGAGTCAAATATGGTTAGGAATATTGAGCAGAGGATTGGGCTTGGGAAGTTTATTTAACTGACTGCAGCTTTGGTTTTTCTCATGAATTAAAAGCTGTTTAAATTACTGTGACAATTCCTCAGCTTCCTCGCCACTAGAGGTCAGCCTGTCCATTCAATGAGTCACATATCGAGCACTTGTCATGCATCAAATCATCACCCATGTAAAAGTCAGCCCTGTGACTCTTGGTCTAAAATATTGGTTTCAAAAAATCCATTCTTCGAGCAGTATATATGGTATGTTTTTGATAAAACATAATTATTTTATCAGTCTTATAATGAATTAAAACAAAATGAGAGCAATACTTTCATTAGTGTACCAAAACATTGCATTATTGTTAAAAGACACAAGTTTATACTATAAAACTCCAACATGGTATTTCGCATAATACAGGTCAAATTATTTGCTGATCAGTTAGAGAGTAGAAGTAACAGTTAATAAAGATGAGTTTTCATGTACCCTGAGTGGATACTTAAAAGGAAAAGTTACACTTGCCTATGCTGTTGTTGAGAAAATATTGCACGGTAAGAAAAATACATGCTGATGCACAGCAGCAGTTCAAAGGACCGAGTTTGTTTTTCTTGCTCCTTCAAGAGGGTGATTTGTTCAATCTCAGTTTCGTGTTTTATTGATGCCACCATGATTTTGTTGCTGCCATTTGTGTTTTATAACAATAATGTAATTTTTTGGTGAATTAATACCAAATTGCTTTGATATCTTGTTTTAATTCATAATAAGACTGATTAAAAAGTAGTAAAAACCTGTTATTTCAATATGGTAAATACCCAAAAATAAGAACTTGTTGCAAAATTTCACATTAGTTCGATTGCGGTATCCAATAAAACAATTGAATTCATGTTCACATATTATTGGCAATCACCTGTGTGCTGCGTTAATGAACCCTTGCTGTTCATATCACACTACATCATAAACCAGCCTTTTCACACTGGCTGAGGTTAATATGAAAGCCTCTCCTCAAACTCTCCCTTTGCCTGAGGTATGGTTAAACCACTACCAATTGTCTGAATCTAATGAGAGAACAGCCCTATGGACTTGGAAGACTATGGCGACTTTACCTTACCTTTAAACCTGTTATTATTTGAACTGTATACGAGCCCTTCACTTTGATTTCTGCTTCTAAACCTTTCCTGCTTTCAGGCCATTCTTTCCAGACTAGCTGTGAAGTGAAGTAGAACACAAGGTGTCCAGATGATTAGATCAAACTGGTCTGAGAAGTGCTTGTATACACTGTTGTATTTCAGCTTTGTGATAACCTATAACATCTGTAGTGTTTGCTTAATTTCTGTATTTTGGAAAGTGCTGCTATTATGACTGTGTAGATTAATCAATGTTGTCTATGAAGATCCATGCTGAAATAATTTCTTACAATCACAACCCTACGTCAACTGGATTAATTTGGCAGAACTGTTGCTACTGAGTTTGATTCTAGATTGAACACAAAATCCTAGGCTGACTCACAATAGAGCATTCAGCGAGTATTCCTCTAACAGAAGTGCTTTCTTTCAGCTAAGATTTCAAAGCAAATCCCCATGTATTCCTAGATGGATGTAAAGATCCCAGGTTTCAGTTCCAGTAAAAGCAGGAGAGTTTACCTTAGCATCATGGCTAATAGTTGTCCTGCAATTGACATCACAAAAACAGATTGTCTGATGATGGTGACATTGTTGTTTGCGGGAGCTTAGTGTGCACAAATGACTCACCATTTGAGCTGAAGTAGGCATGATATTAGTTTCATTTCACTCACCATGGCTTGATTGGAGACCAGTATTGACTGAAAATATGTAATAAAACAATATTCAAATCATGAGAATTTTTTTTAAGAAGTGAAATTTATTTTCTTCTCAAACATTTTGAATGGAAATATTTAGAATGGTTAATAAAATCAATGCCAACATATCAGGAATATTTTGTGTTGTAGACAAAAATGAATGACTTTCAATATATCAAGTCCTTTAATAAATTAAGATTTGGCAGCTTAAACTTTCAAATGAGGGCACTTTGCATACAAACAAAAAAGAAATTTTTGTTCTTCTGGTGGGCAACAGGACAACTTCATGGAAACAGATTTGAATTATTTCTCAGAACAAATTACTGCAGCAGTTGGAATCTGTACTGAAAATAACAAATGCTGGAGATTACTGGGTCAAGTAGCATCCATGGAAAGAGAGCAAACTGATATTTCAACTCTAGATGACCTATAATTCACTTCAACTCTGTTGAAGCGTCATCTAGACCTGAAACATTAGCTTGCTCTGTGTCCATGGATGCTGCCTGACCCACTCTGATCTCCAGCGTTTGTTGTTTTCAGTTTGAATAATTTCTGTTGTTCATGTTTGATTTGTTCAACTGTTGTTGAAAACTGTACAGTTCTGATGGTGTTTGTATTTTAAAGTCTCCAATCTACATCCATCTTCCCAGCAAAAATAGTCAGAGTCAAACAGCATGGAAACAGACTCATCATGCCAACCATAATCCCAAACTAAACTAAGCTAGTCCCTCCTGCCTGCACTTAACCCATATCCCTCCAAACATATCTTATTCATGCCCTTATCGAAATACATTTCAAACATAACTGTAAATGCATCTACCACTTCCTCTGGAAGTTCATTCCACACATGAGCCACTCTGTAAGCACACAAAAGTTGTCCCTCATGTCTGTCTTAAATCTTTCTCCTCTCACCTCATAAAATGCCTCCTTGTCTTGGAATCTTCCATCCTGGGAAAAAGACACCTGCCATTTACTTTATCTATACCCCTCATGATTTTGTAAACCTCCGTAAGATACTTCTCAACCTCCCATGTTCCAGTGAGGAAAGTCCTAGCCTATCCATGTTTCTTTATAACTCAAACGCTCCATTCTCAACAATGTTCTGGTAAATCTTTTCTGAACACACTCCAATTTAATAATAATCTTCCTGTAACATGGCCACTGTGTTAATTTTCTGGATATCAAGATTTGTACGGATATAACAACTGATCTGTATCATCATGAGGCTTCCAAAGCAACTTATGAAAAAACTTAGTATGCATTCCAAGCTAAGCATTTAATCATTAGCTGAATACACATTCAAAGAGAATTATCTTTTCAAGAAGTGAAAATAAATACTGACTATTTTATCATGTTCCAAATCATAATGAAAATAACTTGAAGTTTTTTTTCTTTAACGTATAATGATTGACAGAGCAGGGAGACTCAGTTTAGCCAAAGTCAGGAAAAAAATTTGATCTGATGCATGTACCCTATATCAAAGGCTTCCAAAGCACACTTTCTTTTTCTTCAAGTAAATTCTTATTCTGAATTTATTTTACTGTGTCAATGTTAATGAGATGCATTTTAAATGTTTAATTGGTAATGTGGAAAGGCTTAATAGAAAAAAGTTAGCCCTCAATCCTAAATGTCCTTTCCATTGCACTGATCTATTAATTCAGTATTATCATTTAGAATTGTACTGGACTTTGCCCTTCTGGGTTTAATGATCTGAATAGATATTGAACAGATGTTTATTCATTCATGAATGATGATTTGATATATTTGTTTTTATGAATAATTAATATCAAGCATTACAACGAAGGTTGTGGATTATTCACACCTGTTAGAGAAATGTGTTGATGAGTTTTTATAAGGTTGAAAATTTGAGATTGTTGTTATTTGGGATGCATACTGCAAATCAGTGGCCTTGTTCTAAAGGCCTTGAAATAAGCTTCAGTTATGGGTATCAAAATTCAGATTTTTCTTCTACTGGCAAGGAAAGAAAAATAATTGGTGTTGATAATCGACTGTTAAATTCAGTCTCTGAATGTAAAATAAAGATTTGTAATCGACTGCTGTTTTCTCAACCTAAATCGAGAACATTTGTATCTGAATTAGGGTATCTTCATGAATTGACAACAAATCACCATTATTTTTCTCATTCCTATTTGAAATCAATTTCAGGAAAAAGTAGGTTTGTGGTTCAACAGTAAGTGGAACAAAATGAGCAGTGATGTTAATTTTCAAGCATTACTTTAACGCTTCAGTCAATGGTTTATTTTGAAGACAAAGTGATAAAATGTACAATGTCCTAGAGTCTGTTGCTCTAAGGTTCTGGTTGGTGTGACCGTGTCATTAATCTTGTACAATTGTCTCTGGAGTCTTGAGATGTTGCTTTAATTATTCGTTCAAAAGAACAATTAGTTTGGGAGATTTGTAGCTCGGGTGCTCGTTGTTGTGGTTCTGTTCGCCGAGCTGGGAATTTGTCTTGCAAACGTTTCGTCCCCTGTCTAGGTGACATCCTCAGTGCTTGGGATCCTCCTGTGAAGCGCTTCTGTGCTGTTTCCTCCGGCATTTATAGTGGCCTGTCTCTGCCGCTTCCGGTTGTCAGTTCCAGCTGTCCGCTGTAGTGGCCGGTATATTGGGTCCAGGTCGATGTGTTTGTTGATAGTCTGTGGATGAGGGCCATGCCTCTAGGAATTCCCTGGCTGTTCTCTGTTTGGCTTGCCCTATAATGGTAGTATTGTCCCAGTCGAATTCATGTTGCTTGTCATCTGTGTGTGTGGCTACTAAGGATAGCTGGTCGTGTCGTTTCGTGGCTAGTTGGTGTTCATGGATGCGGATCGTTAGCTGTCTTCGTTTTTGTCCTATGTAGTGTTTTGTGCAGTCCTTGCATGGGATTTTGTACACTACATTGGTTTTGCTCATGTTGGGTATCGGGTCCTTCGTTCTGGCACTCATCCACAGACTCTATCAACAAACGCATCGACCTGGACCCAATATACCGGCCACTATAGCGGACAGCTGGAACTGACAACCGGAAGCGGCAGAGACAAGCCACTATAAATGCCGGAGGAAACATCACAGAAGCGCTTCACAGGAGGCTCCCAAGCACTGAGGATGTCACCTAGACAGGGGACGAAACGTTTGCAAGACAAATTCCCAGCTCGGCGAACAGAACCACAACAACAATTAGTTCAGTGTAAAACCTCAAAAAATGAGTTTTTTTTTGTTTTCAATAATGATGAGATCACTGGGCAGGTCGTTCTTTCGTATGCTTTCCTCCAACTCGGCTTGAGCTCAGAGGTCACCTTCCAGTTGCACCAGCATAACAGGAGTACATTTCCAAACCAGTTACTATTCAAAGCAACTTCAGCAGGGGCTGTACAGCACTTACACAAGTCATGTGGTTTACACAAAGCCTTGTCATAGAGTCTTGGAGTTTTATAGCATGGAAACAGACCCTTCAGTCCAGCTCATCCATGCCAACAAGATATCTTAAATTAATCTACTCCCATTTGCCAGCATTTGGCCTATATACCAGTAAACTCTTCCTATTCATGTATCTATCTTGATGCCTTTTAAATGTTGTCATTATACCAGCCTCCTCCACTTCCTTATGCAGCTTGTTCCATACATGCACCACCCTCTGCATGAAAAAGTTGTACCTGAGGCCCCTTTTAAATCCTTCTCCTCTCACCCTGAACTTACACCCTCTAATTTTGGACTCCCCTACCCTGGGCAAAAAAAGACCTTGGCTATTCACCCTATCCATGCCCCTCAGGATTTTATAAACCTCTAATGTCACCCCTCGCCCTCTGAAGCTCCGGGAAAATAGCCCCAGCATATTCAGCCTTTCCTGAAAGCTCAAACCCTCCAATCTGGCAAGATTCTGTAAATCTTTTCTGCATCCTTTCAAGTGTAACAGCATCCTTCCTGTAGCTGGGATACCAGAATTGAATGCAGTTTTACAAAAATGGTTGACCTAATGTCCTGTACAGCTGCACCATGACATCCAACTCCAATACTCAGTTCGTTTGACCAATAACGCAAGGGTACCAAACTTAGCCTTTGCTACCCTGTCAACTTATGACTACATCTTCAAGGAACTATAAATGTGCACTCCAAAGTCTCTTGGTTCAACATCACTCCCCACGACCCTAATATTTAAGCGTATATGTCCTGCCCTGATTTGCCTTAACAAAATGAAACACCTCTCATTTAGCTAAATTAAACACAACCTGCCGGTCCGCAACCCATCAGTCTGAAGTCTTTTTGAACTCTTGATCTTTTTTTTTGAAACCTGCCCCATTGTCCACAGTGAAATTTCAGTGGGCCTTTTTTCAAGAAAGCATTCACTGGTATTCCCACGCAACCTCCAATAAATCATTTGCCACAGTCTTTTAAAACGTAGGTTCTTGAAGCAATATTAAATCGTGTGTCTTTGTCCCAGATTTGAAGTGAAACAGTTTGAAGCTTCATGATTCTACTAAATGTCTTGTTGATATTCTTTTTACTGTTATTATTAGTCATTTTAACAACACTGTGCAAGGTTAAGTATTTATTATATACTCCATAGTATTTATTTTCTTGATACTGTTGATATCATCATCGTCATTTGCTTGGAGACATGAGCTAAAAATGAGGGCAGTAAGTTTAATCCAAAATAAGGCTCTGTTCTGTTCTCCCAGCTTTTCTGCATTTGTTGCATCTGTTCTGACAGTACCACCTGCCACAGCATTTCTTCAGAAATGTTTTCCTTCTTCCTCGATCAAGAAGCCCCCTTTACTGGGGATTGTAAGGAATTTCATCCCACTTCCTGAACCTTTGCCCATAACCCTTAACTTTCTTTTTCCCAGACTCACCAAAAAGTTTCGTTTTTTTTCCAATTTATTCATGGATGTAGACATTGCTGGATGGGGCACCATTTATTGTCTCTTCCTGATTCATGAGAAAATGATGGTGAGCTGCCTTCTTGAACAACTGTAGTTTTTGACATGGGTATCCATGTGCTGATCGGGATGGAGCTGCAGGAGTTCGACCTAGTAATAGTGAAGGAACAATTACATATTTCCAAGTCAGGATAAGTGGCTGGAGGGGAACCTCCAAGGGCACTCACTGCCATGTGTCTCATCCCTTGCAATCATCATAAAATCCACTATTTTCTCCATGCAATTCTCCCAATTTGCAGGACATTTTTTAAAAATTTAATCTGGTTAGAGAATGTGTATCTCCAGAGCCAACTAACAATCTCCTAATTTGCCACTTAGTCTGTAGAGGGGGAGGCACTGTTAGGTCATGTGTTTGTCTCGCCACAGGTGTAAAAGAGCCCCAGCAGTGGAAGCTGGCTGCACAGAAGCCCTGGCTTGTCCTGAAACTGTTTGGCACAGAGCACTTGACATGGTCATTCAACCACTGCCATTCAGCAGATGGGATTTGTCACAAGGAGCTTGTCAGTGACTTCTCATGTTTCCCATTGCTTGATCCCAAGGATGTCTGCTTGTAAAACTTAAAAGGTTATTGTATATGGGGCATGCATGGCAGCCATGAGGTGGATCAAAATGGTCATGGCACAGGAAATAGGTGCACCACAGATGAGTTCAGCCAATTGTCAGTGGTCGGATGTGTGGAGGAATGATGATTGCAAGATCAGGAACCCATGGAAGATAGAGGTGTTGAACAGCGTGTTCCATTTTTGCTTTGCAATATTGCATGTAGTCAAATGTGTGTGTAATGACCTATACCAGATAATAATAATCTATAAATGTAAGTTAATGTCAAAGTTGAACAAATATTCAAAGAATAGCACCTAATCTCTCAATTAGTACATTAGTATCTTATGGACTTGATGGTGAGTTTAACAATATTAAATCAATACTGCATCTCCCAGTTTGTCCAGGTAGATGTTAGTGTAGTTCAATATTTTAATTTATAGCTTTGCCAGAGACATCGCATGTTTTTTGCCTCTCCCACAAACTGCTTTTTATGTGTTGATTTTTTTTTTTGGAATTTAGTCACTCCTGCTTTCCATCTTCACTTTTAAGTTCTCCCCTACCCTGCTTTCATTTCACGCCTTTGTACTTGTTTAAAAACTGATATGTTTATATCACCTTCAGTTTTAATAAATAGAATTTGTCCTAAAATATCAACTTTGTTACTCTTTCCACAGATGCTGCCTAATCAGCTGAATATTTCTAACATTTTCTCTTTTTGTTTTAAAAATAATGTAGTTTAACATTTTGATGGGAAGGGAGGTTATATTTTTCATCATCAGTGACTTGTACATTTCCAAGTGAATGCTTTTGTTTCAGATTTCTAGACTTTATTTTTCTTTTTGTTGCTACTATACACACTAATCTTCAATACGAGACCAATAAACTGTTTTCTAAGTCCTGCAAAATGAGTTAACCTAAGTTGTTCTTCCTTTCCTTCACAGTTGTACCATTCCTGCCACATAGTCGGACTAAATTAGACAGGGTCACAGATGACTCAGAGGTGGGTTTTACAGTAACATCAAGCTTTTTTATGATTTCACAATTGAAGAATCAGTAATGATGTAGTGGATATGTCCAACCTGGTATAATACCTGGAGTTCATGTTCTCTTGCTGGGATGTCATCAGTTAGCTGATCTCAATGAAGGCAACTGTAATGTTTCTGCAACTGTTTTCACTGAACAGGGTTGGCAAGGAAAACAACAATTCTGGCTCCTGATCAGTGATATTAGCAGTGGATAGTGTCCAATAGTCACACAGCACACATGCTGCAATATCTTGCAAATTCTTAAAATACCAACATCTCAACCTGAATGAGAAGGGAAATAATTTCTTTAACCATGCTTTCTCCAAAACCATAGTGCTGTGGAGAGATTTCAAAAATTGCAAGAGACTACATGAAGAACCAAAATGCTAAGTCAGATTAGCTGAATAAGGTCTTGGTAAGGACATTGATGAAGCTATTTTGCATCGATTGATATGTTTACAAATAAGAAGTGATAAAATAGAGATGACTGACTGCTGTCACCATTCAGTGGAGGTACGAGCAAAGTAACAAAATATCAAAAATATGTCATTTATTGAAGCAATATAATAATTGTAGATTTGGAGTTAAGATTCATTTTTGCTTCAAGTTGCTGGTGTATGTTTAATGCAAATTAATATTTTCAGCACTTTGATTTAGTCGTCATAGAGAATAGAAGGCAAATTTGCATGGCTGAGTTCAGAGGAGGAGTGTCAGTCTAATTGGATAGCTTCCAGAGAGCTGACCAAAACATGATGAGCCAAATAACTTCCTTGCTACGTGGGTCATTAATGGATCATTTAATTCAATATTAGTTTATATTGAACTGGCATACACAAGGAGGAGTTATAATAATCTATATTATGATATATTGACTGGACCATTATATCTCCAAAGTATTTTATGTTGATTGGTGTCATTTTTTTAAAAAAAATTGGTTTCCAGGATATCAAGCCAGTGGTTGATGGTGTCGATGGAATCAAGATTTCTTCGGTGCTGGGTTTGCAAGACTTTGACCTTATACGAGTCATTGGCCGTGGCAGCTATGCTAAAGTTCTCCTTGTGCGCTTGAAGAAAAATGACTGTATATATGCAATGAAGGTGGTAAAGAAGGAACTGGTCCATGATGATGAGGTAAATTTACTCATATAAAAAGAAAGTGTTTTTAATTACCTTTCATACACACAATATCCTACAGTTAATTATATATCCCTCAAGTGCAGTCACCCTTCTAATGTAGAGAAAAGTAGCTTTCATCAGGTTTCCATAGTGCATTTGAGGACTGCACATTTTATCATCAAAAGCCAAAGCTAATTAATTCATAGGTAATCACAGTTAATTTTTTTGATACCGATCTTGATACTTTCTTTGACCAGTTTTAGAGTAGTACTTATGTTGGAAAGTTGGTTGCAACAGAGGAAAAGAGTCTTGAGCCATTGTTTCTGCACTAACCAAAAACAAATCCAGCCACCCATCCTAATTTCATCCTCCAGCACCTGATTTGTGACCTTGCAAGTTACAGTACTTCCAGTGTTGATCCAGAGACCTCTTTTAAGCAAGTTGAGAATTTCTGCCAATTGGGCAGAGAATTCCAGACACAGCTCCAAATCAGTGTGCCCTCTAATCATCATCTAATCATCACTTTAAACACATACCTACGGTTAGTTGGCCTTTCCTGGTTTATTCTATCCAGGTCTATCATAATTTCACATGGATCAATTAAGTCACCTTTTTCCTCCTCTGTTCTGGGAAACAACCCTGATCTATCTAATCTTTTCTCAAAGCTACAATTTTCAAGCACTGGCAGCTTTCTTGTAAATGTCCTCTTGACTCTCCAGAGCAATTGTGCTACCTATTATGTGGTGACCAGAGCTACGTGCAAGCTTCTAGCTGTGCCTTAACCAGTGTGTGAAATAATGCCAGCATTATATTCTTGGTTTTGTATTCGGTGACCTATCCAGTAAATAAATGTATTCCATATTTTTTTCCCATCTTATGAATCTTTACTATAATTCTAAATGTTAAAAATGTTACTGTCTGGTCTTTGAGGGGGACGAGGACCAAAACATCTCCTCAATACATATCCCTTTCCGAGAGAGGTAAAAAATGGAAAATCTGTTTGTACTCCTGATCACGGTCCATTGACTACTAATGTGCGAGAGCATGCACATGTTATATGTTTGGTAACAAAGTGAGTGGATTGATTGACCTATGCAGGTGTGAAAAGAAGCTATGACTGGAGATGCTTTGCTTATGACCAGATAACTAAGAGTGGAACAATGTAAGGACAGTGTCTGGACATTGAACTGTAGAGATGTGGGCAGAAGACTATGTTGAAATTTGTAACTAAGTTGGAGTGAAACTATACCATGATTGTAATTACAAGGTGTAATTTGGAACCTTAATTGGTATTAATGATTTTTTTTGAGAAGGTGGTCATAGCAGCTGTTTAAAGCAGACAGTACTTAAGAAGAGGAAACCAAAATTGGTTAGCATGGAAGAGCAGTGTAGAAATGTAATCAGGGAACAAGAACAAGAAGAATTCGAAGAGAACGTGAAAGGAGAAAAGTTGAAAACTTAGGAAGAGTACATTGATAGTTATGAGTTGGGAAGCCTGATGTGACACTGAGGTGCAGCTCAGTCTGCAAGATTTAAAATTTGGGGGTTGGGGTCAAGTTGAGAGAAAGTAACATATGTGTTTGAAAGGCTGGTTTCAATTATTAATGACAGTGTCAAATGATATCAATGTTTGAAACTTGTGTTGTTATTAAGAGCATGTTGAAATATTTACCTTGAATAAAAATAAGTCCTTTAGCCCAGAAAGATCATTGCTTGCAAAAATATCAAAAACACTTTATAGGACTGAATTTTACCATAAACTGACTAGTGTCAATTTCAGGGAGTTTCATGGAGGGTTTCTCTCTGAGCTATAGCAACATATCTCCAGCAAATCTTTGCTGGTCACTTCGTTGTGTGTGAACCGCACCTCTGGCATCACTCTCTTGCTATCTTGCATACAGCAGCAGTGGAAGTACTTGAGTTACATCAGTTGAGCCATATTTAAACCTCGGTTGTGTACAAGATCAATAACTGCAAGCTAAGACCAGCCACTCACAAATAGAGTGGAGAGACTTGCCCTGGATATGGCCAACTTGATTTGCTGATAGGGACCTAATGAGCAGGATGAAGGATGGCTGTCATCTTCTCCGCACCATAGAGAAGACCATAATATGTGACCCATGACCCTGTCAGCCTGGTCCAAAGTTACCACTGAGGTCAGTGCAGTGTCCACTGTCCAGAGGACTGTCCAGCAATGCAGAAAAAAGTTGTTTAATAACCTTAGGTACTCTACAAGAGTAAGTGCCACTTTTTTGTTTGACTGCTACTTCACAACCACTGAGTCTTCTACAGCACCAACTTCTGCCAAGACTCATAGTTTTCCAATCCATAATCTCATGCAACATCTTCCTTCAGTTGGTCTCAGCATCGACCCCATCAATGTATAACATCCACATACAAATCTGTATGATGATAGATGTCTTAAATTTGCCTTATGTGACTTTGTTTGTTTGTTTAATGCTATTGCTTGAAGGGCCGCATTGTACAAAAGTAGAGACCCCCCCCTACCGACTAACTTCGAGAGAGAGCTTGACACAAGTACCCCAAACCCACCCTCCTCTCATTTATCTCTCCACCCTTCAGGCACTATGCCTGTATTCCTGATGAAGGGCTTTTGCCGATTTTCCTGTTCCTCGGATGCTGCCTGAACTGCTGTGCTTTGCCAGCACCACTCTAATCCAGAATCTGGTTTCCAGCATCTGCAGTCATAGTTTTTACCTCCATGCCATTTACTTACTGTGCCAGTATCCCCTGACTGAAGATAGTCCCCATTGATTAAATGCTATTCCTTGTAATCTTTGAGTCGTGGCCATTCGATTGAAGCCCTTTACGTGTGTCTGCCCCATACATTGCTAGCACGTTCTGCAGGTGTAACATTGATATAGCTTGGTGTCCTACAGCAACATGTCCACGTTCTTGATTGATCATTGGTGATAACCATGGCAAGCTGTCTGGCTTGTGCCTGCTAAAAGGCAGGACAAGACAGAAGCATTAAGCACCTCTAGGTTCTAAATGAGGCAAACTGCGCATCAATGAGGCAAGATTCTTATCCTGCTGTTCAAACCTTGGTTGCAGCACTGACCTTTATTTGCCCTATGATGTTGAATACACAGATAAGGGTAGTGCAAGTTGATGTACTCTGCATGGACTTCAGTAAGTCTTTTGCCAAGATCTCTCATGGTGGACTGAAGCTACAGGATCCAGTTTGCCAAATCAGATCCAAAATTAGCTTAGTGGCAAGAAACAGATGGTGATGACTGAAATATCTCTTTGTGATTGGAGACCTGTGTGTCGTGATCTACCATATGGTTCAGTGGTGGGTGTTCTACTATTTATTGTGTACATAAATCATGCAGACATGAATGTATGAGGATGATTTGTAATTTTGCGAATGAAATAAAAATTTATCATGTGGTAAATAGACAACAGGATAATGTAGACAGGCTGATCAGATGCATTGAACAGTAGCAAGTGGAACTTTGGAAGGACTGACAAGGGAGAACACCTTGATTGGTAGGATCCTAGGAAGTGCAGAGGATCAGCGGGACCTTGATGTGCATGTCCATTGATCCTTGAAGGCAGCAGAACAGGGAGATAAGGTAGTTAAGGTATGTGGGTTAGTTGCTTTAATTCATCCAAGCTTTGAATGTCTTGGAATGCCTGGAAGGTTTTCATGGAACTGTATCTAATGTTAGTTAGGCCAAAGCTGGAGTACTGAGTGTAGTTCTGGTAATGTGATTGCACTGGAGAAGGTGAAGAGGAGTTTTACCAGAATAGATGAAAATAAAATAGATAGGCAGAGGTTGTATCAATAGAGCAGAGACGACTGAGGGATTTCGATAGGGTATTGTAGGAAAAAGCTGTTCCACTTGGTCGAAGGGTTAATAACTATGGGGCACAGTGTTAAGGAAAGAAGCGTGAGGTTTGAGAAAAAGCTTTATTGACCACAAGGGTGGTGGGTATCTGAAACTTGCTGCCTAAAAGGGTGGTGGAGGCAGGAACCCTCAAGACATTAAAGAAATATTTAGATGAGCTCTTGAAGTGAACATAACAGACAAGGCTATGTGCCAAGTGCAGCCCAAGAATAGTTAGATGCTTGATGACTGGATTGGACACACTGTGAGACAAAGCCCCTCTTTCTTGCTATAAAAATCTTGCCAGTCATCTCATTTTTCCAATCTTGCCATTTTTCCCAACTGATTCGTCATTACCCACATCATTTGGGATTGAAAAATTCCACCCGATGTTGTTTCTAAGTCTTTTCCAGATGAACTTGACTGCAATCATAGGATGTACTGTGCCTTCAGTTCTGAAAGGTAAATTATTAGGTGTGGTGAGTTATCATATGTGATCCCACACTTTGTGAGTCACCTCCTTGGTAGCTGTGATTGTTTTAACATTACCAAGATTGTTTAACATTGACTGCAGTAATGCAAGTATTTTACAATTTTTCTTTTGAGAGAATGCATTCAAAATTATGCAATTTAAAAGGGATGTTTTGATAAAATTTTGTTAGATTATGAATTGCACTTAAAGGCAATTTCAGTAAACCCTTGCTTCACATCATTCGAGGATTTCTGTTGAATTTTAGTGAAGAGAATCTCAAAGTACGTTAGTCTATTGCACGAGTTGAAAAATATTTCATGTGACTAAATTTAAATAGCCCCTTTTTCTCAAATGGAAGTATGTCTTGTTAAGGTGCTGTTTTCATCTGACGTTTCTTGCTTCGGAGGCTGAGTGCCAGTTTGCCTCCTTAAATGGAAATCAGTTTTTTGGATTAACATCGTTGCCAGTCCAGCAACATCAATAGCTAGGAAAACTTAGTACTGTCTGAGTACTGGTTTCCTTTCAGCTGGTACTACTTTTCCTGGCATTTTATCCTGGTCTTGGTGCCAATCCAATGGCAGCTAAGTTGGGAAAAAATATAAGCCAGCTAGGGATTTCTGTGTATTCAGCTAACGCTACCTTTCCTGGCCCAATTACTTCTGGATTGGCTTTCATGCTGATCCTAAACCACGTACGTTAATCGATCCAGCACTACATCACTATCGTAAACTTAAGACATTAGCGCAACATCATGTGCAAATGGGGCCTCCTTGAGGGATAAGAAAGACTAACATTGTGTTGCACATCCTTAATCTATATTTCCAGTTTATATTCATATTATATTTGTGTTTATTTTGTCAGTACTCGCATAACAAATGCATATCACTTAATGCATTTGCTAACTGATTCACATTTGATTCCTAGGTTGTATTTTAGCTATAGTTGTTCCAGATTATTAGCTAATATTCCTGTTGAAATTTATCGTAGCACAGCAACATTTCCGAATGGGACTAGATTTTTAATCCATCTCGCCCACCTAACCACAATATTCCCATAGTGGTGTTCAATTAAATTTGAACCTTGTTTATTTTTGATGTTCCATGAAACCTGAATGTCATTTTTTGACTATAATCTATTCATGCACTAAAGCTGGCACCATGCTTCACATACTTGCTTTTCTTCCAGTAAAAACAAACTCCTTATCAACATCCTGTTTTCTTTTGTTATCATTGAATTTGCTACCTATGCTTACATTCTGTACATAAAGAAAACCTTACTTTGATCAAATTTGTCCAAACATAGAATGCTTCTACTGAATGTCCTCTGTCTTTTAGAGAAAGCATCCAATTGAAGTTGATCTTTTACCAGTATGTCATCCTTTTACAGTTATGATATCAATTATAGCTCTCTAGCTACTGAATAGCTATAATTCCACACTACTTTTGAACTTGGACCAAAGCTTCAGAGAATCTTTCAGTTGTGGTCTCACTGGGGCCCAAAACTGTTTTAACATGACTTTTATGGATGTATACATTGTTTGGACCTAATGCTATCCATCACATAACATAAAAATTAACAAGGGCCTTCAATACTGAACCTTCTGGCAGAGTACCAACTGCAACCAGATGCTTCCTGACGTTGTATGTGAAGGTTAATCCAAAAATTGGGTACAGCTAGACCTGTGAAGAAAAAGCTGCTGAAGGAATGTGTCAACACATGAAGTCATATTCCAATATGAGTCATGATTTCCAGCAGCGTTAGAATGAGCCCTTCACTTTCAAGTACAAATTAGAAATATAAACCACACGAGTAGTTCTGGGCCATTGTGTGCAGAGCTAATTTCATAGTTAGGCAATGGAGTCCCTAAACTCTGCATTTTAATGAGTAAATCACAGGAATTATTGATAGGAACATAAACACTGTTGAAATTGAAGGAAGTAGCATTGGTACAAATGCATTGCCATCAGCAATTTTTGCTTTCAAGTTAGGTCTTATCGAAATGCTGTCCACTTAAGAGTTCAAATGTATTTGACTGTTAATATGAGATGATGTATTAGACCTGGATACTTGCGTTCATTTTTCAAGAGTGGATCCCAATATCTGATGTATGGTCTTAAGATCAAGTGAATGAAAGACATCATGTGGATCCTAGGGATTGAAGAAAAGTCTGAGTCCCTTTAGAGTTTGTTGTTACAGATCTCCTTGTGTCCAGATAGAAAGCAGAATTTGCAGGGGCCTTAGAGTTATTCTTGAGACAGGAGAGAAAATGCAGAAAGAAGCAGAGTGTGTTTAAAAGAGCAAAAATAATATCACAGGAAATTAATGCTTATTACTTCATGCTGAAATCAATGGAAAGCAATCTATTAATTTGAAAATGCTTGAGACTTCCTGGCACCAGTAACATACAAAGGGCACATTTGTAACAGTGAAATTAGCAGCTTGTAGTGGTATTTTATTTTCCTTTCCTTCAAAGCCATCACAAGATGGCAGCATCGTTTCAATCTGCTATTTTGAGTTGATCGCTGTTATTCTGATTTCAATATTTAATAGACGCTATATAGACAGTAGTCTTTCTAAGCACAATCTCACTGCATGGAATATAGCCCGCAGATATTTAGCTATACTAACTTCCTACCTCAGAGCAAATTCCTTTCCACTCCACATGGATATTATCCCAGGTCATTTCTTTGTATGTCGCGTTGGTTGTGGGCAACGTAGAAACTGAATGTGAAATACCTGTGGAAGCACTTGCAGTCAATACCTTCAGCAGAGGTAGGATGACAATTGGCATTGAAAAGAAAATGGAGAAAAACAATGGCGTGACTATTTGGAAACTTGTTACCTGCAAGACTTAAAGCTTCAACAGAACACATAAAATACTAATGTTCTAGTTTGATACACTAGAGATTTTAAATTGCTATACAATGCTTTGACTTTATAAGGAAGCAGCTCAGCAAATGTAGAATGCTATTACATTTTTAGTTTCTAAATGTATATCATCGATCTTATGGTTACTCAGAAAATTATTTGTGGATGGTCATTTGGTTATCTGAAAGCCTGATGGTGATAACATTGCATCAAACATGACCATGGGATCGCAGCATTTCTGTTTCCCAGCACTTAACTTAGTCTCCAGCCCATTCATTCTCTTGCTCTGTCTTCTCTCTTCTAACACTCATTTCCATCACCCTTCTTGCTGTTTCACCCACCATCTAATTTGTTTGTAAAGAGCAATAAATAGAAGAAGAATGTAGTTTTGCATTTAACTGTTGAGGGAGAAGAAATTTTGCTGGCTTAACAAAGCAGTTGCAACATATTTAGATTGATTCAAGAGCTATTATTGCAATCATTATTTCACTGTAAAAATTTGAGCCTGTTTTATGAGGATGATAGCATTTCTTTAGGATACATTTCTGTGATAAAATAAACAACAAGAAAAATGTACAGAAACAGCTGTTTTCAATTGCAGTTCAGATGGACATTACCAAGAATTTCTGGGAATCTACCTCATCTTCAGCTTTAATGAGACCATATCCTGTTTTGTTGGCCCTACTTGAGCCCATATTTCACAGCTATCAGAAACCACAGCAGCAGAATATTTAACATATTGCAGCATCTTGTTTTTCATTTAAAAAAAGATCCAATCAGAGTCCTTTCAATATTTATGCGTGGAATTTATTTCTCTTGCTGTTGGATCCCATTTCTGTATCTCACTAGAATTCTTGTCTTAGATGTAAGAAATGTTTGGCAGCTAGAGTGAGAAAAGATGAATTCATGATTTCTGCAAAAACAGAGGAAAGGAAACTTTTGCTGGCATTTGCAACCCTTTTAATGCTGAAGAAGGATTTTTGATGAGTTAGAAAGTTATGGTCTTATGTTTGCACTGCAATGCTGAAGTCAAATAGTACACTTCTTACACTGCAGAAGCTCAAAAGTTATTGTCATTTAATTCATCTCATTACAACCTCATATATTGAGGAAAACAGTGCTAAAAAAATTACTAAATTGAACTATACTTGACTCGAACTACGCTTTACGCTGTACATTTGGCACAAAAGTGACACCAAATCTTAACATTCATTCAAAGGGTACAATATCAAGTGACATTTTCATTTAGTAATATAAACAATTACACTATGGATAATTATGTTGCATGTGAATTCGAACATGGTAACCAATTAATAACTAGTTTCTTACACTAGTTAAATTTTTGAAGAAGTCAAGACAGTAGATATTATGGACAAGTACATTTTTGACATGCCAGACAACTAAGAGTTATGTATCTACATTTTTCTTAGATACAAAATTTGGTGGAATGTAAACGGTAAGGAAGACATAGAGGCTGCAAAGGGATATAGGCTGTTTAAGTAACTGGCAGCAAGTTTTGGTCACCCTATGTAAATAAAGATATACTTATTTTGGAGCCAAAGGCAAAGGTTCACAATGTTGTTTCCTGGAATGAGTGTGTTACACTATGATGAGTAACTGAGCAAATTGAGTCCATATTCTGTGGTTTAGAAGAATAACACATAATATCATTGATAAATACCACATTTGAAGAGCCTTGACAAAGTAGATACCGATGTTGTTTCCCCAAGTTGGGGAATTTAGAAATGTGGAATAAGAGATCAATATCAATCTTCTAGGTCTGAGATGAGAAATTTCTTCACACGGAGGATTACAAATCTTTGGAATTGTCTACCTCCAAGGGTTGCAGATTTTCCACTACTAATGGAGTTTTGCATCTCTTAGAATCAAGGAATATGAGGAATGGGCAGAAAAGCCGAGTTGAGGCTGTAAATTAGCCATCAACGTAATGAATCACAGAGCAGGCTCAAAGGGTTGCATAGGTATGAGAAGTATCTTTTTCCTTGCTTAAATATTTAAAAATAAACCTTTCACCTTTTATGAGGACAATGTTCACATTTACTTACTACCCCCACATTGTACCTTTCTGTTCACAGGTTGATTGGATAGTCAAGTGTCCTAGATTAACACCAGTGCCACCCTGAAATGCAGGAAGATATGCCAGAGGAAATTCCTAATGGTCCAGTTTTAGGCATGTGAGGCAGGTTGGGGAGGTGCATGAATTTGGATAGATGTGTACTAGTCAAGAACCAGTCAACTCTTAAGTGAAGTTCGGAGCTTAACTGTTTGAAGAAAATCAGTTGAGTCCTGGGCCACCATTGTACTATGTTGTTTATCCCATTGTGCACCCATATCTTTCAAATGGGTTTTCAACATTTCTACATAATTACCGCACTAAAGAACGACGTGCATTCATAAATTATCTTTCATGACATCAGTATGTCGCAAATGACTACTGTGTTAACTCATTCAAATTTTCTTTGCTTTTATTCAACAAGTACATAACTTGCACCTCCTTCTGGGCCTCCTCTTTGTCACAGTGTTTAAAGTTTCAAAACTTGTTGCTTTATTTAAAAAGGAAATACCTCAAAAACCTAATTGCCTAATACTTTAACATTTAACATCTAATGTGTGTCTCTGCAATCACTAATCATCAAGATTGGTTCAGGAGATCAGGATTTCACTTGCAGTCTGATCCCCCAGTGGTTGGAAATTGGGATCTTCCAGACTGACCGAAGTACCTATAGCTTCATGCAAAATGGCACTCTTTTCAGTCATCATGGAAAAAGACAAATTTCTTTTCCACTCAAACATTTTTAAAATTTATTCTTTAGGAAGTATTTCAGGAATTCTATATTACATCACAGGCTTCTTTTCTCAATTGGAGCCTGTTTAAGCTGATAGGAAAGAGTAATGTGATGCTTCTTGGAAATATTGACGTTTATTCATTTAGTGTTTGGCTTGAATTTTTAGTGAGGGCACCTTTCAAAGCGTCCTTATATAACAACTTCCACCTCACCACAAAGCAGAAACTTATTTCCTCATTATCCTACAGATTTGGATCTCAACCTGACTGGTGAAAAGCTCTTTTGAAGTCAAATCATAAAGTTTTGAAGTTTGACACCATGCATATACTTGGTCGAATTCTAAACCTCTCTTAAACACCAATTATGTTAATTCTTTGTTTAGAGAGTGGAGGCATTCCCAACATTGGGGTTCACTAGCCAAAAGTGGATTTTGTGCACTTGTATGTAGTGCTCACCTTGATGAAAAACTATAATTTGGATCTGTCAGTATCGATGTGTTTCTGCTTGACTAGCATTGTTATGCAGCAGCTTAGCCTTTATTATGAGCTGCACTGTATATGAATAGGAGGGGTTTGGAGGGATATGGGCCAGGTGCTGGCAAGTGGGACTAGATTGGGTTGGGATATCTGGTCAGCATGGACGGGTTGGACCGAAGGTCTGTTTCCATGCTGTACATCTCTATGACTCTATGGTTGCAGGATTCAGCTAGCCAAACATTTTGCATTGAAATAAAGATCTGTGAACAAAAAGGAGGAAGAAGATACTAGGTTCCTTTTGAAAATTTCCTAGTCAATCATACATTTAAACAACATTCTGTCTAATCATTTTCAACGGCAGTGCTTTGCAAACTGGTCATGAATGGTACACATTGTGAACTGTGTGGACCTGGCAATCTGCATCCTTCGCACTTAACAGTTTAAGCAATGAAGCTTGGTTTTTAAGGACCGTGTTAATGAAGTCTGTATTTACCAAAATGTCTGGAAAAAATGTCTGCTGATATGTATGAGTGTGCAGACATAGACTTGGGTTCGTGAACAAACATTTGCCTCACTTTCATTAACAAGATTGCAACCATGAATGTAATTCCAGTGGACTTCGTGTAAAAGAGTAGTCTTGACATGCCACTGAATGCAAATGAAGTTCCTAAATTACTATTGGGAAGACAAATACTGTTGAAAGATTCTGAGAACTAATTACCAAAAGTTTATCTTTGTGTCAGGCACCTGAATTTTGGGCTTCTGCCAACGAAATTCTCCCCTCAACTGTCTAAACCCCCGGATGTCACACAACCAGTCTGGCAGTGCAGAGGCAGATATAGGGTTGGGATGATGGAGAGGTAGAGCTAAGTATTGTCAGTATTTATGGAAGCAGATTTCATGTCTTCTAATATTGACATTAATGAACAGTATGTAGAATTGAAAGAGCAACAAACAATTGATCCTTCAGGTAAGTCCATGATAACTATTTGGAGAGTATCATGGTCTTAGGCACAGGGATGTATTTGTTATTTTCTTAAGGCCATTTCTATGTTGTGACAAAGGTGGTAAGCATACATCCATTTATAATTCTGTGCAAATTCACTAAGCTGACCTTTCCCTTTAATTCTAAGTTCTTTTCAGTATAACGTTTTAAGAAAACATTTTAAAAATCATATTTCCTATGTTTATTTAGATCTAATACTGTAAATTTTGTAGTATTTGACTTGGGCATTGCCAGTCAACTGTGTGGGCGTCTTGAGGACCACAGGCTCCAGTCTGACAGCAGTCTGTGGTCCTTGCAGAACCCACGTCGTTGGATGACTGTTCCAAAGGTAAACAACAACAAGAAGCTTTCCTGTATCTAAGTAATTATATTAAACTTGCTTTCCATCCTACTTCCTTCTCTTTTGCCAGACAAAAATATTTTGAATGGTGATTCAATTAAATAATGAAAATTATATCTTCATGCTTTTGATCACAATGCAGCTATCAGTTTGGTCAAAGGAAATAGTTTCTGGAGAATGAATTCCAGCGTAGTTGGTTTAAGGGAAGCTTGAGTATGTTAAGATGCTGTCTTTGCCAAAGGGTAGAGAAGTTGGAACCTGATGATAAAATATGGGGAAAAGAATTTATCAGTTTCCCCCTTAATAAATATATAGTCATTTAATAAATGTTAATTTTAAATGGTTGACCATGAAATTGGTTTTCAAATCATTGTCAAGGAAACTTGGGTCAAATGCTACAGTAATGTTAAGTTTTGTCTGAAATGTGTCCATACTTTTATTTGTAAAAATGTCTGTTTGTAAAGGAAGCATTTTACAAGGTGGTTGTGTATTTTCTACAGTAACTAAGTGAATTTTGTTCTTAGAGTAACATGACTGAGAGATCATTTGTTCTTGACCCTAGGATTCAAGACCTTGTAACCCAGTCCCCATTCCATTTGTTGCCAGACTAGTTCCCTGTTAGACCGTGGGTGGTGCTATTAGCCAGGCAATAGCTACTGGAGTGTAGGTGTATTTATTAAACCTTTCTCTCAAAAAAAAGAGGTCTGGATCAAATGTATTATTTTTTACTTGGTTGAATTAGGATTGGCAAAGGTTCAGGGAGAAAACGAAATAACTATGTGTGGAAGGAACCTGCAATTTGCACATAACTTAGTAATCTGAAGAAAGTATTAAGGAATCCAAATTGTAATACTTGAAATAAAAACACACAAGTTAAATAAAAATGAGCACTGGAAGTGCCCAACCCAAACTGTCTGCATCTAATGAGAAATAAAGATATAAAATATCTCTCGAGTGCATACTGGAAGGTAGACATGCCTTCATATAGGAGTGAACCATTGAGGAGAGAGGAGAAGAAAGAACAAGTCAAAAAAAACGCGAGTCCATTATACTATACTTAAATACTATAAGTTAAGGACTTTGGTTTTCTGGCTGACAGGATTTTGAAAAAGCTCACCATAGTTATTAAGCCTGGTTCTTGTTACGCCTACTGTGATTGTCTGGTATTTTGCTTTTCCGACAGAGTCCAAGTTTCATTTTTACACACGCTACAATCAACCCATTTGTCTGTATTCAACCAGGTTACCTATTGTTTTCTTTCTTTCTCCTTCCCCACATTTATCATTTTGGTCAGTCCTATCATAAAGACATGCTTTTCAGATTTACATTGTGTCTGCAACCCCCTGAACATTTAATTTACAATTTCTGGGTTGTAGTATGCTTGTTGAAAAGTTTTGCTGACTCTACATTTGATGAGCATGCTTTTTAAAAATGTATTCATGTTGATAATTATTGTTTTTATTGTTTATTCATTTTCTTGTTTTACTTCATTTGTCTAGCTGGATAACAATATATTTTTCTATGGATCAGCTTAAAATGGCATACTTTTGTGTTGACTTATGTGCAGTATCATTTCACACATTGGAAGTTTAGTTTAACCTTGAAATTGCCTTTCATGTATTGCACTGTAGCACCTATGAAGAAAATCTTTTCCTTCACTAAATACATTATCATGGAAATAGTGCATTGCTGATGGCAATGATAAGAGAGTAACCTTGAGTAATTTGGGTTAAGTTACCTATATCAGTCATCTGAACTTTAAGATGCACTTACAATGCTAAATTTGCACTCTTGAACAAAGTTATCATGTATGAAATGTGTGATAACCTATATTGGGTTTATTTTTTGTTTCTGCCTGTTTGTGTAACTGACATACAATAACATCTTGGGCTAAAGTTAGCACCTTGCATAACTATACATATTACCATGTGTTAACAGAGATTCTAGCATGTAAAGAAGTTAAAAAAAATTCGATTTGAGATATATATATTAGGTGCTGTATAGTGCTACACTTAAAATAACTCCAGCTAAGGTTACTATAAAGAATTCTTCTTCTGAACCTTGCCCCTCACCTGAGGCATGGTGACCCTCAAGTTAAAGCATCACAGTTGTGTCTGTAAAAGTAAAGCAGCTCTGTAGTTCTCTGGGACTGTGGTACCTTAATATTTACTTAAAATAAATTACATTGTGCAATTACTTTTGTGATGTATGATCATCCTCCCAATATCATAATTATTTAAAAATGATTGCAATTATTTAGAAAGTTAAAGTTAGCCAGCCAAACTAAGGAAGTTGAAATCATGACAGGCAAGAGCAGCAAGTGGAACACATCTCCAATCACATGTGGAGTCACAGACCCTTTTGCTGTCCAGGATGACCATGTGTGCAGAAAGTGCTCTCAAACTTCCTAGCTGTGTGAACTCTTGATGCAAGACCTCATCTCTCATTCTACTTATGTCATAAAATAGAGGTCATATTACACATTGATACCAATGATGTAAGTAGAACAAGGGATGAGGTCTTGCATTATGAGTTCAGAGTTTGGTAGTAGATTAAGAAGCAGGACTTGGAAGATCGTAACCTCTGGATTCCTCCCAGTGCCACAAGTTAGTGAGCACACAAATAGGGGAATAGAGAAGATGAATGTATAGCTTGAGAATTGTTGCAGAAGGGAGGGTTTTAGATTCCTAGGTTTCCCAGACCATTTCTGGGGAACGTGGGGCCTCTAAGTAGGATAGTCTGCACCTGAATCAGAATGGGACCAGTATCCTTGTAGGAGGTTTTGTTAGTGCTGTTGGGAAGAATTTAAACTAGTTCAGCAGGGGCAGGGATCACATTACGTTAGTTCAAGTGCAACATAGCATAATTTAGAAAAGGAATCAAAGCAGAGCAAGTTCAGCCATGTGGTGTTTCGAGGGAGTAAGGCAAAGCTAGATGGCCTCTAATGCCAGGAGTTTTAGCGGTGTGGTTGAAGGAGGATCAAAACTGGCAATTTAATATTGCAGCCTATAGGATCTTCAGGCAGGACAGGAGGGTGCAAAAGTGAAGAATGTGTTGCATATTATTAGCAAGTCAGTTACTGCTGTAAGGAGGGATGATATCTTGGAAGGAACATCAAATGAGACTTTGTGGTTCGACTTTCAGAATAGAAAAAGGGCAGTCATTGTTAGTGTATTAAAGACCCCCACAAACAGTCAGCGAGCATAGGAGTTAATATGTAGTCAATTCACTAAGGCATGAAAAAGAATAATCGGGTAATCATATTAGGGAATTTCAACAAACTGAATATTAATTGGGACAATCATGGTATAAAGGGTTTCGGGAGAGCAGATTTCTTGTGTCTGGGAGAGCTCTTTATGTAGATGGTTCAATAAGGGATGGTACAGTACTGGACCTAATTCCAGAGGAATGGAACCAGACAGGTTTTGAAGGTGACAGTGATTGAGCATTTTAATGATTTGTAACCATAATACCATATGTTACAAATTTGTTACAGAAATGGAGAAAGATGGTCTGCAAAAAAGGGTTTAGATTTTATTTAACAGTAAGGTAGTTTTATTTAACAAAAAGATAAGATCTGGCCAAAATATACTGGAAACAGCTACTTGAGGGTAAATCTAAAGCAGAACAGTGGGAGGTGTTCAGAAACGTACTGAAAGGAATACAGGCCCAATATGACCCCCTTAGAGTGAAAAGTAGGAGCAACAAGTCCAGAGAACTGTGGACTACAAATATTCAGGACTGGACAAACAGGTGCAAAGAGATGTATAATAGGTGCAAAGGGAGAAAAGCAACATGAAGTATAGAATGTGCAGGACGATCTCAAGAAAACAAAAAAGAAGCATCAGAAAATATTGGCAGGCAAGATTTGGGAGAATCACAAGATATTCTACAAGTCAACGAACCAGGAAAATTTAGAGCATATTAGGGACCTAGGACGCTGTCTGAGTGAAGCCGGCGATCATGAGTAGAGTGTTAAATAAGTAATTAACATCCGTCTTTACTCAAGTGGAAGAGGCCGAAAGCACAGTATTCGAGAAGACTGTGAAGTCCTGAATAGAAGCAAGATATTTTGGGAGGTTTTGGCAGAGTTGAAAGTGGGCAAATCACCAAGTCTTGATACAATATCCCAGATTATTGTTGGAGCAAATGGAAGAAATTACAAGGTCCTAATCCAAATTTTTAAAGAGTCTCTGGCCACAGCAGTCATGCCAGAGGATTTGAGGGCAACTAATGTGGTTCCACTTTATAAGAAGTGTGGTAGAGATAGACCAGGGAACTATAGATCTGTGAACTAGGTGTCTAACATCAGTGATTGGGAAACTATTAGAGAAATTAGTGAAGGAGAAAATACATCTCCATTTAGAGAGGCAAGATTAAACAGATATTCAGCAAGACTTTATCAGAGGGAGGTCATGCTCAACAAATCTGGTGGCACTTTGAAGGGGTGATTAACTGTTTGGATAAGGTAGGACAGTTGATAAAGTTTGATGGATTTCAGCAAGGCCTTTGACAAGATCCCACATGAAAATCTCAAAGAAGGTAACTTGGCACGATGGATCAAAAATTGGATTAGTGACGGGAGACAGGGTGGTGGCAGAAGGCTGTTTTTGTGACTGGAGTACCACTGCAGTGGTGCAACACAGGTAATGATGCTGGGTCTTTTATTGGTTGTGGTATTCATAAATGATACAGATGAGAATGTGAGAGGAATGATACATAAGTTTGAGGATGACACAAAGATTGGCTGCGTGGCTGGCAGTGAGGAGGAAGGTATGAGATTACAAGAGGATATTAATGGATTGGTCAGATCAATGGTAGATAAAATCCAAAATCGGCCATAGAGTCTGTAATAACCCTCCGAAGATCATCGACCAGATCCAACCCATCTCTGGACACTTCCATGGGGTTTTTAACTTTTGGTTAAATCACCTAAGCACCTCGGGGCAATTTTTAGCATGGCCAGTCCACCTGACCTGCATGTCTTTGGATTATAGGATGATACCAGATAACCTGGAGAAATCCACACAGGTGTAGGGCAAACATGCAATCTCCACACACACTACCCCAAGGCTGGAATCAAACCTTTGTCCCTGGCACTGAGACAGCAGTGCTAACCACTGGTACCATGCCACCCCATTTATCTGTCTAAATGAGGTGATGCAGTTTGGAAGAAAGTACAAGATAAGAGAGTATATAAAGAATGGCAAGATACTAGGAAGCTCAGGCATAGGGAGATCTTTGGATGCTTGTCCACAGATCCTTGAAGATGGTAGGGTAGCTAAGGAAGCATATGGGACATGATTCACGACCCTTTTGAAAAAAGTAATTTCCCCTCATCTATTTTAAATCTGCCACCCTGTAACCTAAACCTATGGTCCCCATTTCAGATTGCCCCACACGAGGAGCCAGACACTGTACGTGTACTTTGTTAATCCCCTTTAGCATCCCATATACCTCAATTAGATCTCCTCGCACTCTTCTAAACACCAGAGTATAGGCTTAAACTGTTTGACCATAAGACAATCCCTTCATCTCTGGAATCCGCTCTGAACTGTCTCCAGTGCAACTACATCCCTCCAAGTAAAGGAACCAAAATGGCATGCAATATTTCAGTCTCACTAATATCTTGTATGGTTACAGCAATAAATGTCAAAATGTCAATAAATGTTACTCTGTTCTTTTAGCAATAAATGTCAAAATTTCATTTGCCTTCCTTTATTGCCTGCTATACCTGCATATTAGTTTCCAGCTATTCATGCACGAGAGCACCCAGATTCCTCTGCACAAAGCACTCCTTAGTTTCTGTCCATTTAGATAGTAAATTGCCTTTCTGTTCTTCTGACCAAAATGGATAATGTCTCACATATCTATATTAGAATCCAGATGCCACATTTTGGCCCATTCATCTAACCTATCTATATCTATTTATAAATCGCTCATTTCTTCATTGCAACTTAATTTCTCATCTATTTTGGTGCCATGTGCAGATTTGACTGCAGTACCTCTTATCCCTGCATCCAAATTGTTAATGTGGATTGTAAATAGTTGAGGCTCAAAGACCAAACCTGTGGCCTTCATATCCCTCCAGCTGCATTTTGCCAACCAGAAAAATACCATTTATCCTGACTCTCTGCTTTTTGTTGGTTTGCCAGTCCTCTATCAAATGCATTCTGGAAGTCCAGATATTCTACATCTACAGGATTTTCATTATCCACTTTGCTTGTTACATCTTTGAAGGGCACCTTTGATCAAACATGATTTATCCTTCATAAAGCCACACTGACTCTCCACATGTCCTGTTGCTTCCTTAATAATGAATTATATTAATTTCTCAACAACAGATGTTAAATTAACTGGTCTATAGTTTTCTCGTTTCTGTCTCCCTCCCTTTTTGAATAGGGTGTTATATTAGTGTTTTCCTAATACACTGAAATCTTTACTACATCCAGGGAATATTTTGGAATATTATCACCATTGGATCCTAAACTAAACGCCACAGATGGGGTAGACTTTGTAAAATATTCTCCATCACCTGCTGAGAAATTGCACAGGCTGTCAATACCCCAAATGGCAGTTTCATATATTGGTACAAATCTTTATGGTTATTAATTATGCATATTTTGGTAATCCTCATCTAACTGCAATTGCAAGTGAGCATGGCTCATGTCCTTTGTGAAGGGCAGCCCCCCCCCTACCAGCTTTGCACATAAATCCTTTGCAAGAGATTGGGGATTTATCCAACTGCAAAAAGCACTTTACTGTTTGTTTAAATTCCCCACAAAGGCGAACTGACCCATCACGCTTCACAATTGGTATAACCTATGCTGACTGGACTGGTTTGATGATTCCTTCACTTTTCAGCCTTCTGATTTCTGCCTCTGTTTTTGCCTGTAAGACGAAAGGCACTGAGTGGGTCTTGCAGAATTGTTGAATTTATTCCTAGTCAACAAGCAAGGTGGCCTTGACACCTTTGATAGTCCCCAGATCTTCCTGAAAAATTTCCAGGTATTTAGTTAAACTTTACTCTGGCAGCCTTTTGCTAATCAAAAAATGTTGAGGCAATCGAGGTGAATCTTTCTCTACCAATTTCACCCCATCAAGCTTGGCCCCAAGTCTTTTACTAAAATCAGTTGAAACTGAACCAGCTGCTTCACATAAGAGACCAGAACCAAAGTTGTACCCTTAATCTGGAAAAGGTCCTGGATATAGGTTCTCAGTCAAGTCGGATTCTTGCGCAAACTTAAGGTTTGGAGTTCAGAGCAAATTTTGTTAAAGTCTAATTTTGCAATCACTAAAATGGTCATGCTGGTATTGACCTCAGTTAGACTCCGATGACAATTTAACCAGATCAAATTTTGATTGGTTCTGATCTGGATGTTGCTAAGCAACTAACTGTTCCAAACCAGCTGCAAGTAGACTTTCCCAGGGTGTACACTCTCTTGGATATTGGTCGATGTGTTCTTTTACTCAATTTAGGTCTAAGGGGACTCCTTTGCTGTCTTGAGTCTGCATACCAGCAGCAACCACAATGGTTTGTCAGCCTGGATCTTGAACAAACTTTTAACCGTTTAACGGAGGTTTGGCTTTATTTTGAGGTTTTGATGTGGGCTGACATAGAGTCCCTCTGCTCATGATACGTTCTGAGTGAGGCTGTGCAATTACCTTCAATGAAGTGGTATTCCCCAAGCTTAATCGGACTGGCAAGGGTGCTCACTTCCATTGGAATACCCTATAATTCTCATACTCCACCTGCCACATTTCCAATGATAAAGCCAGTTGTGTGCCTGTTTGGAGTCCAGTTGGGCTTCAGCTTGTAGGAGTTTATTCATGATTACATCATTTATCCCACATATCAAAACGGTCTCTCAGCATCTCATTAAGTTTAAATCAAAGTCACATGAGTTTTCCACTTGTCTTAATCCAGTCAACAATCCTGATATGAATTCCCCTGGTTCTCAAATTGCCAAGTAAAATGGAAAACACCTTAGGATTAGAGGTCGTCCATTTGGCTAACCTCATTATAATCACTAAAGATCCATTATCTTTGAGACCACTTCCTTTTTAAGACCTTGAGATGTAGCTCTCAGGCCTTGGGGATTTGTCTGCCTTCAATCCAATTGTTTGCTGAATACATTTTCCCTCAAGATGATGATTGTCCTCTCTTTCTGTAACCTCTATGTTACCTATTATGATTGGGATAGTATGAGTGTCTTCCACCATGAAAACATAAGGAAAATATTCATTTAATTTCCCTGCCATTTTTGTGTTCCCCACTATTAACTCCCTACTCTCTTCCTCCAATGGGCCAACACACTTCAGCTGCTTCATTGCCTTGTAAATTTTCATAGAAGTTTTGTGAACCATTTTTATATTTTGTACAAATTTTCTTCAATAATGAACCTTTACTCTTTTTATGACTTTATTTCGTAACTCTTCGAGCTTTAAAAGTTTCCCAGTCTTCCAGCTTGTAATATGGTTTGCCTTACTTTTTGTCTTTGTTATCTTAAATTTTCTTGCTTAACCACACAGGTTATTTTGCTTTCTTACAATCTGTCATCTTCTCTGGAATATGTTTTAGTTGGGAACAATTGAATATCTCTTTAAGCATTTACCACGCTTTTTCAACTGTCCTACCTTTTAGTCTTCATACCAAGTCCACTAGGGCCAAATCTAATGTCCTGCCTAAGTAATTGCCTTTGTTGAATACCAAGATGATTGGACTTGAGTTTCTTGCCTTCAATTTAAAAATCTAAGCCTGCTGTAATCCCTCTTTGCTGGAGGATCTTTTGCTTATAAGATCATGAATTAATTAGATGATACCAAATCCAGAATAGCGTACTCCCTGGTCTGTTCCCCAACATTTGCTTCAAGAACTAGTCTCTTCTAACACATTCAATGAACTGTGCTTAGAGGCTGCTCTTGCCAATTTGATTAATCCAGCCTATGCATATTAAAATCACCCATGATTATTGTCTTACCTTTTGTATAAGCCTGCAGTATTTCCTGGTTTGTATTGTGTCCCACTGTTGGGAATTTATAGATTATTCCCATCAGGAACTTGTTTCTCTTGCTACTTTGTCTTTACCCAGATTGCTTCTAGATCTTAATCACTAATGCCTATGTTATTTCTTGTGATAGTATTGATGTCCTTCATTATCAAAGTTATACCACCTCCTTTTCCTTCCTGCCTGCCTATTCTTCCAGAATACTGATTATTTTTGGATATTCAATTCCCAATCAAATCATGCCCATTCATTTCCATTATTGATCTTATTCCGAATACTTTGTGCATTCAGAGTGTATTCTCTTATCAATTTTCCCTACACTTTTCTGATTCCTTGGTGCAATTTGACATTAACACATTCTGGCCCTTCCTTTATCAGCTTCACCACTAACCCAAATTCCCACCTTGTCCTTTAACTTTGATTTTTCCACTTTTCTATGCAGCTAAGTCCTTGCCCTCACACAGGCACACACACTATTTAGTTTAAAGTCCTATCTACAGCCCTAGTTCATAGTTCATCAGGATTTTGGTCCTAACTTGATTCAGGTGAAATCCCACTGGAACAGCTCCCTCCTTCCCTCATATTCGTGCCAATGTCCCATGAATTTGAATTCACTTCTCTCACACCAATCTTTGTGCCATGCATTTACCTCTTAAATCATGTTAACCTTGTGCCAGTTAGTTTGTGACTCAAGTAGTAATCTAAAGATGATTACCTCTTTTATTCTGCTTTGTAATTTGGCCCTGATTATTCCTATTCTCTCAGCAGAACCCCTTTGTTCTGCCTGTATCATTGGTATCTATGTGAATTGTGACAAGTGAATCTTTCCCCTCCTATTCCAAGTTCCTCTGGATTTCTTGAACCCTGGGAACCTTTGGGATGCTGGACTCTGGCCCTAGTGACTATACTTCTAACTATACAATCCTTGATTTTGATTGTATTTTTCTTTTCTCCCTCAGTTGAATGGCTCCATGTACTATGGTGCTGTGGTCAGTTTGTTCATCCTCCCTTCAGTCCCTGTTCTTGTCAACACGGAGCAAGAATTTTAAACCTGTTTGAGAAGGACCAAGTCTCCTGCAATGGTACCTCCTGGATCCTTCCACCTGCCTCGCTCATAGTCACACTCTCCTGTCCTTGACCACAGACTGAATTTGAGGTAATTAATCTAAGGGGTGTGACTATCTTCCTAAACGCAGCATCCAGTTAACTCTCCCCTTTCCTGATGTGTCCGGTGTTCAAAGCTCAGAATCCAGCTCATCAACTGTGAGCCAGAGTTTCTTGGGCGACCAGCACTTGCTACAGATGTGGTTGCTGTGAACCACAATGGGGTCCACCATTTTCTGCATCATACTGGTATAACATCACCTGGCCTTGCATCTCCTTTTATTTAATTCAACTTCAGTTTTTGTTTTAATCCCAACTGGTCTGGTTTTTTAATCTGTTGTTTCCTACATACCTTTAAGATAGGTATTCAATTTAGCATTACCTAACAACCAATGAGCTTGGGGTTCTCCTGTGATGTCACTTTTCTTTAACTCTGTTTATGATGAGCTCCTTAGCCATAACTGTTCTCTTCCCTCACTCTTTTAACTTGCTCGTTCCACCTCCTTCCATGCTGTTTCTCACTCTGAACCGTACTTCCTTCCTCCGTTGAGTTTTAACTCAACGGGCCACCCTCTCTCCAGACTTCCTTGCTCTGAAGTTGCACAACCTTCCTCTACTGTTTTCACTTGCCAGACCTGTCTGTCTCCGCTTTGTTTCTGAATCAGGCTTTGGGTCAGCTCCTGTAATATCTCCATATGTTATCAGTGTCATAACTTATTTTATAATGCCATTGCGCACAAGTTTGGATATTTTAATAAATTAATACTTCAGTACATTAAAGTGCATTAAATATTGTACAACTTGTTGTTCTAAGTAACCTTGGTTTTTGATCTTGCTCTTGAGTTGCTAATTCATGATACCACATAAGCATGCACAGCTACCTAGATACTTCAAATGTACTTGCAATGTGATTGACCCCAGAGAGCACTATATCTCTCCAAGAGGCATAATTGACAAGCCCAATCTCATGCTGGTTATGTGTCTGCATGTACATCCAGTATAAAATGCCATTCAGTTGTGAAATAAGAACTCTGGTTGCATTTTTCTTCTCTCTTTTGTGCAGAGTAGCTCATAGCAATTGCAGCATTTCACAATTGTCAGTTACCTTGTGAACTCTGTGAAGTCCTGGAATCCATCGTATTGGCCAATGCAGACCAGTTACACTGGCTCTACGAACAGAAACATCAGGGAACATGAAGTTTCATCTATTGTTTGAGGAATTATGTGTTTTTGTTTTATTGGCATTCATTCTAATACAGACACGAACAAAGGCACTGATTTGGCATTTCAACTATTTATTTCTTTGAATCAGAAATTTATTTTGTAACTAGGAATTTTAAATTTGCAGACCAGAAATTCCAGACAGTGCACAACCTCTTGAGAAATCGAGCAAGTTAATTTTATCCATACCGTTATGGTGTTAGCAAATGTAATGTATGTACAAAGCATCAGACACATATGCTGAGGTTGACTGATGTTGCAAGAAGTGTGAAATTAAACAAGAAATGGGTCTTAATTAACATTCTGTATCAGTCTAAATGCCTAAGATTTGCTTCCAATGATGAGACATTAAATATTTTTATTGTGAAATTTTGGCAATGACAGACTGTGTGGTTTTTAGTAGAGAATTGCCCAACTGTTATTTGCCATGATAAATCATTTGTCTGCGGTTCCATCAGAAGAAAAAAAATTGAATACAGTTTAGAATTATTTCCCCAGTTTCAGGATTTTAAAAAATTTTGAATATCTCTAACAAATCTGCGTTGTAAAAGTTGTACCTAAGGATATCATTTTTTCTGTACATTATTTTGAAATAATGTTAATATCTGCGTATGTTGCTGATTGCATTCTGTGCAGTCACATGACAAAAGGAATTGAGTTTGGAAAGTTTATGTACAGCAAACCTTTTTATTCACTGGCACCTCTGGAATCAGCAATGTGCCAGTTTATCAGATTTTCTAGATAATCAAGAGAATCAATGTAAATACACACCCTGGGTAACAGAAACATAATTCAGGGCATATTCACATTATTGTTGTACTTTATTTACATCATAAATCACTTAAATAATAATGCAACTTGGCCTGAAATAAATCTTACCGGCAGAGTGCCTTCTCATTCTCACACTCATCTGACTACTCAGACATCACAGTCGATGGTAGTATTTGAGGAGAAATTGAATCAACTGTTGATATTCGACTGAACAATAAATACTTTTGCACTGATGTAAATAAATTTTTAAAAATTATAACTGGACAGAACAATACTGTAAACTTTGTGGTATTTGAGGTATATCATTTTTGCTGGTTTATTGAAAGTCCCAGTTCATAAGATGCCAATTAAAACCAAGTTTACTGTAATTGTATCCCTCCATTTGGTTCAACAAAGTATATTCCCCAATGTATTCTATATTATTTTTGTTCTTTGTGAAAATGTTTAATTTCATAAATCAAATGTTTTAAGGATATAACTTTTTGCTTGTGTGAATTGTTGGATGGAAGATAAATGAAGTCAGGGAATCTGAGTTTGAGAGGTTAGTGATTACAACTCAATTGTAAGCAATTACAAATCAAAGGGTATCCGATGTTTCTTTTGAGGTCAGCTGAAATGTGAATACACTTCACAATTAATGCCTTAGCTTTGAGTTTTATTTGGGACAACCTGTCTAGAGTTCTGTTAACAGCATATTAGCTTATGTTGAAGCTATTAGCTATTAAAGCTAAAAATATAGAGGGGAAGGGCATTTGTTGATTAGTATTTTGAACTCATAAAATGATTTTTGCAATACTCAAAGTTGGTTGGGAAGACAACTGCTAGTTTTGGATTGCATTTTAAAAGTAAATCTAGTAAAAGATTTGCATCTTGTTTCCATCTCTACTAGATGACTTAGTAATGAATTAAGATAGTTGTCTTCATTAGGGATCCCAAATCAAAAAAAAGTCTGGAAGCACACTATAAACAAAGGAGATATATAAAGCCTCCATATAATATTCAGATGTCTCAAAGGGTAAATTTGAAAATTTAATTAAGTTAGTTGGAATCTGTATTTCGATATCCTGTATTACAATGGAGCAACGGTGTAACGAGGCAGTCTTTTGTGGGTTTATCTGTATGATTTCACTCAGATGCAAGCTGAGGGAGAAAACTGCCAACAGTTGCATTTCGAGCCTGGAAGCAGTTTTGAGACTTACAGAGAGAGTGTGCCATGTCCTATACGTAAGTAAACAAGAAAGCAGTGAAGCCCATGCTGTTACGAGGGAGTCCACAATTGTGAGTTAATCTAAAGAGAGTTGAAGGGTTGCCTGACTGAATCCTAGTGAAAGAATCCCCAGAATTCTTACACATTGAGGAATAGCAGAAACATAGATTCAAAATGAATTCCCAAGAATCATAGCAAACCTTGGTTTGGTCCCAGGAGGAGTGAAGGAACTCCCAAAGTCCTGTAATGTAAAGGAGAACTCTTTCATGGAATTCAAAACTTAGCAGGAAGTGAGCTGCTGAGATTTTGGGATTTCAAATCTAAGCCATTATGAAATACATTATTAAGTTAATGCTTGCATTGTTTGACTCTTGCACAATAAATGTTTGTTTAAAATGTGAAAATTTGCAGCATGATTATTTCGAACACAGTACAGGCCCTTTGACCGTCGATGTTGTGCCAACCTGTGAAATTAACCTGATGCTCACCTGACCTACACCATTTCATTATTATTGTGGTTCTGTTCACCGAGCAGGGAATTTGTATTGCAGACATTTCATCCCTGTCTAGGTGACATTATCAGTGCTTGGGACCCTCCAGTGAAGCGCTTCTGTGATGTTTCCTCCTGCATTTATAGTGGTTTGAATCTGCCGCTTTCGGTTGTCAGTTCCAGCTGTCCTTTGCAGTGGTCAGTATATTGGGTCCAGGTCGATGTGCTTATTGATTGAATCTGTGGATGAGTGCCATGCCTCTAGGAATTCCCTGGCTGTTCTCTGTTTGGCTTGTCCTATAATAGAAGTGTTGTCCCAGTCGAATTCATGTTGCTTGGTTATCTGCGTGTGTGACTACTAAGGATAGCTGGTCGTGTCGTTTCATGGCTAGTTGGTGTTCATGGATGCGGATCGTTAGCTGTCTTCCTGTTTGTTCTATGTAGTGTTTTGTGCGGTCCTTGCATGGGATTTTGTACACTACATTGGTTTTGCTCATGCTGGGTATCAGGTCTTTCGTTCTGGTGAGTTGTTGTCTGAGAGTGGCTGTTGGTTTGTGTGCTGTTATGAGTCCTAGTGGTCGCAGTAGTCTAGCTGTCAGTTCTGAAATGCTCTTGATTTATGGTAGTGTGGCTAGTCCTTTGGGTTTTGGCATGTCCTCGTTCCGTTGTCTTTCCCTTAGGCATCTGTTGATGAAATTGCGGGGGTATCCATTTTTGGCGAATACATTGTATACGTGTTCTTCCTCTTTTTGCAATTCTGGTGTACTGCAGTGTGTTGTGGCCCTTTTGAATAGTTTTGAACTACAAAAGCAACCACCCCAACACACAAAAGAAGTTGCATCAAGACACTAGAACTGCAAAAAGAGGAAGAGGAACAATGTATTCGGCAAAAATGGATACCCCCGCAATTTCATCAACAGATGCCTAAGGGAAAGACAACGGAACGAGGACATGCCAAAACCCAAAGGACTAGCCACACTACCATACATCAAGAGCATTTCAGAACTGACAGCCAGGCTACTGCAACCACTGGGACTCATGACAGCACACAAACCAACAGCCACTCTCAGACAACAACTCACCAGAACGAAAGACCTGATACCCAGCATGAGCAAAACCAATGTAGTGTACAAAATCCCATGCAAGGACCGCACAAAACACTACATAGAACAAACAGGAAGACAGCTAACGATCCGCATCCATGAACACCAACTAGCCATGAAACGACACGACCAGTTATCCTTAGTAGCCGCACACGCAGATGACAAGCAACATGAATTCGACTGGGACAACACTACTATTATAGGACAAGCCAAACAGAGAACAGCCAGGGAATTCCTAGAGGCATGGCACTCATCCACAGATTCAATCAATAAGCACATTGACCTGGACCCAACATACTGACCACTGCAACGGACAGCTGGAACTGACAACCGGAAGCGGCAGATTCAAACCACTATAAATGCAGGAGGAAACATCACAGAAGTGCTTCACAGGAGACTCCCAAGCACTGAGGATGTCACCTAGACAGGGGTCGAAACGCCTGCAACACAAATTCCCAGCTCTGCGAACAGAAACACAACAACGAGCACCCGAGCTACAAATCTTCTCTCAAACTTTGAATTCCATTATTATCCATATATATTTCCAATGCCCATTTAAATGCCCTTAACATTGGTGAGTCTACTACTGTTGCAGGCAGGCTGTTCCACACCCCTACTACTAAGTAAAGAAACTACCCTTGATATCTGTCCTAAATCTTTCACCCCTCAATTTAAAGCTATGTCCCCTCATGTTAGCCTTCACCATCTGCGGAAAAAGACTCTCACTATCCATCCTATCTAATCCTCTGATTATCTTTATAGTCTCCATTAAGTCACCTCTCAATTTTCTCTCCAATGACAACAGCCTCATTCCCTCAGCCTTTCCTCGTAAGACCTTCCTTCCATACCAGGCAACATCCTAAAAAAATCTTCTCTGAACCCCTTCAAAGCTTCCACATCCTTCCTATAATGTGGTGACCAGAACTGCACGCTATACTCCAAGTGTGGCCTTACCCATGTCTTGTACAGCTGAAGCATGACCTCGCGGGTCTAAAACTCAATCCCCCTACCAATAAACACCAACACACCATATGCCTTCTTATCAACCCTATCAACCTGGGTGGTAACTTTGAGGGATTTATGCACCTGGACACAGAGATCTCTCTGTTCATCTGCACTGCCGAGAAGTTTACCATTAGCCCAGTACTCTGCATTTCTGTTATTTCTTCCAAAGTGAACTGCCTCACACTTTTCCGCATTAAACTCCATTTGCCACTTCTCTGCCAGCCACTCCATTTGCCACTTCTCTGTCAGCCCTCCACTTTATCAATGTCCCTCTGTAACCACAAAATCCTCCGGCACTATTCACAACTCTGCCTATCTTAGTGTAATCTGCAAAGTTACTAACCCATTCTTCTAAGCCCACATCCAGATCATTTATAAAAATGACAAACAGCAGTGGCCCCAAAACAGATCCTTATGGCACACCACTGGTAACTGAGCTCGAGGATGAACATTTCTCATCAACCACTACCCTCTGTCTTTTTTCACTAGCCAATTTCTGATCCAATTATCTAAATCACCTTTTATCCTGAAACTCAGTATTTTGTGCAATAGAGTACTGTGTGAAACTTTATCAAAAGCCTGTAATTTTCTATGTTCTATGAAGTCCATATACACCACATCAACCACTTTACCTTCACCTGTTTTGTCACCTTCTTGAAGAACTCAAGAAGGTTGGTTAGGCATGACCTACCCTTCACAAAAAAGTGTTGACTATCTCCAATCAACTTATTCCTTTCTAGATGATTATAAATCTGATCTCTTATAACCTTTTCCAGTACTTTACTCACAACCGTAGTAAGGCTCACTGGCCTATAATTAGGGTTGTCTCGACTCCCCTTCTTAAACAAGGGAACAACATTTGCTATCCTCCAGTCTTCTGGCACTACTATCAACAATGATATAAAGATCAAAGCCAAAGCCTCTGCAATCTCCTGGCTTCCCAGAGAATCCGAGGATAAATCCCATCCGGCCCAGGGGTCTTGCCTGTTTTCAGATCTTCCAAAATTGCTAAATCCTCCTTGTTGTCAACCTCAATCCCATCTAATCTAGTAGCCTGTGTCTCTGTATTCTCACTAACAATGCCCTTTTCCAATGTGAATACTAATGATAAGTATTTATTAAGCGCTTCCCCTATGTCCTCTGATTCCACACAACTTTCCACTAGTACTTTTGTTTGGCCCTAATCTTACCCTCGTCATTCTTTTATTCCTGATATACCTATTGAAAGCCTTGGGGCTTTCCTTGATCCTATCCACCAACAATTTCTCATGTCTCCTCTTGACTCTTCTTAGCCCTCCCTTTAGATCGTTTTTGACTAATTTAGAAATCTCAAGCCCCCTAATTGAGCCTTTGTCTCATCCTCTCACAAGCCACCACCTTCCTCTTGACAAGAGCTTCAACTTCTTTAGTAAACCATGGTTCCATCTCTCAACAACTACCTCCCTGCCTGATAGGTATATACCTATCAAGGACCGCAAGTAGCTGTTCCTTGAATAAGCTCCACATTTCATGTGTCCATCCCTGCAGTTTCCTTCCCCAACCTATGCATCCTAAAGCTTGCCTAATCACATCATAATTGCCTTTCACCCAGTTATACCTCTTTCCCTGTGGTTTACGTATCCCTGCCTATCACTATTGTAAACTTACCAGAATTGTGGTCACTATTGCCAAAGTGCTTACCTACCTGCAAATCTGTCACCTAGCCAGGTTCGTTCCCCAGTACCAAATCCAATATGGCATTACCTCTTATTGGCCTGTATTATATTTTGTCCGAAAACCTTACTGCGCACGTTGAAACTACTTGAACTATAGTATTCCCAGTCAATGCTGGAAGTTAAAGTCTTTCATAACAACTACTTTTAATAATTGGGACCTCAGATTTCTTTTGAAGTTATTGGTCTCTTTTGAGATCATACTTTTTATGTGTGAACATCAGTGGAAAAGACTGTATTTGTTGCTTATCCTTAGTTGGCCTCTGATGCTGTTTAGCCATTTCTTGAATCACTGTAGACAGTATGGTTTAGATACATCCATTGTGCTGTTAAGAATGCAGCTGCAAGTTTTGACCCAGTAACAATGAGTCAACAGCAAATTGTTTCAAGTCAGGGTGATGTATGGATTGGAGAGGAACCTGCAGATGATTACTTTCCCGTATGTCTGCATCTCTTCTCTTTCAACGGTAGAGGTCTTGGATTTTGAAGTTGCTGTTGAAGATTCCTTAGAGATTTGGTATGGTGCACCTTGTTGATGGTACACAGTTTACTACTGTGTATTTTGTGGGAATGAGTGGATAGCATACTATCACCAGTTAAACAATCAATCGCTGTTTTGTTCTAAATGATATCGAACATCTTCAATGTTTTTGGAGATGCATTTATCCAAGTAAATGGAAAGCATTCTCTCTCACTCCTCAATTGTGCCTTTGTAGATGGTGGGCATCTGCAGTCATCACTTTCTCCCAATAGGCTTCAGAAGTCAGGGGTAAGTGGTTCACTGCAGAAAAAGCAGCTTCTGACCTGCCTTTGTTATGATTTTGACTTGTCCAGCTCCTAGTCGACAACTGTCCCCTATGATATTGATGGTAAGTGATTCAGATAATTCAGACATAGTAATGCCACTGAACCCAAGAGAAGATGGATTAACTTCAGTCTTGTGGGTGATTGTTATTGCTTGTGACTTGAATGACATGAATATTGCTCCCTTTTTCTCAACACTGCCCTCATTGTTGTTTAGGTCTTGCTGCATGTAGATACAGATTACTACAATATACAAAGAGCATTAAATGTCAGTGAATGTTCCCACTTCTGACTTTGTGATGAAAGAAAGATCAGTGAAGCAGCCCAATGCAGTTGGGCCAAAGATCTGATCTACCCTGAAGAACTTATGCAACAATGTTCCAGGCCTGAAATCATTACTCTTTAACAGCCACAGAACCTTCCTTTGTTTGAGATGTAAGTTTTCCTCTGACTCCCATCTCCAAAAGGGTTTTAGTCCTCCTGTCACTAAGTCATAGATAGTTGTCTCTGCAACAGGTAGATTAATGTGAACAATTCACCAAAGTTATCTCACTCCTTTTGGCTTTGTCACCAACTTAAAAAGAACTCATTGGAAGAATAAGCTCCACAATATCTTGTTCTTTAATAATGTGGAGCCTACAAGCTCAATGTAAACTATCAAGCTGAATCATTTGCAACAATCTTCAGCCAGAAGTGCCAAAAGAATGATCAATTTCAATTGTCTCCAGAGATCCCTAGCTTCACAGATGCCAGACTTGAGCCACATTGATTCACTCCACATGATAGCATTAAAAAATCACTGGAAACTCACATGACTTTGGCCCTGACAACATTCCAGCAATAGTAATGAAGACTTGTACTCCACAACATGCCAGCCTCCTAGCCAAGGACAGCTACAAAAATGACATCGACCAAACAATGTGAAAATTTGCTCAGGTATATCCTGTGCACAAAAAACATTACAAATCCAACCAAACCAAATTCCTCCTCAGGGAGAAAGTGAGGACTGCAGATGCTGGAGATCAGAGCTGAAAATGTGTTGCTGGAAAAGCGCAGCAGGTCAGGCAGCACCCAAGGAACAGGAGAATCGATGTTTCGGGCATCAGCCCTTCTTCAGGAAATTCCTCCTCAGTCTACTTTCAATCATTAAAGTGATGGAATGTGTCATCACTAAGCAGTAACTTACTCACTGACATTCAGTTTGGGTTCTGCCATGGTTACTCAACTCTTGACTTACTAATCATTTCTTCTATATTCACATCCAAATCATTATATAAATGACAAAAAGCAGTGGATCCAACATTGATCTTTGTGGCACACCACTGGTCGCAGGTCTCCACTGTGGAAAAACAAACCTCCACCACCACCCTCTGTCTCCTACCTTCGTCAATTTTGTACCCAAATGGCTAGCTGTCCCTTGATTCCATGTGAACTAACTGTGCTAACCAGTCTATCATGTGGAGCCTTGTTGAATGCCTTGCTGAAGTCCACACAGACAACCTCCACTGCTCTACTTTTATCAACCTTCTTTGTTACTTACTTAAAAAAACACAATCAAGTTAATGAGACGACAGAATTCCCCACACACACCAACCATGTTGACTGTCCCTCAATTGTACAAGGCATTTGTGAAACTGCACCTGGAGTATTGTGCTCTGTTTGGTGAGGAAGGATGTTGTGGCATTGGAGGCAGTTCAGAGGTGGTTCACTAGATTGATCCCAGAGATGACTGATTTGCTTTAAGAAGAGAGATTGAACAGTTTAGGCCTATACTGTTAGGAATTTAGAAGAATGAGGGGAGGGGCTGGATGTAAGTTTGCTCACTGAGCTGGAAAGTTTGTTTTCAGATATTTTGTCACCATACTAGGTAACATCATCAGTGAGCCTCTGGTGAAGCATTGGTGGTATGGCCCGCTTTTTATTTGTGTTGTTTAGGTTTCCTTGGGTTGGTGACATCATTTCCAGTGGTGATGCCATTTCCTTTTTCTCAGGGGGTGGTAAATGGGATCCAAGCCAGTGTGTTTGTTGATAGAGTTCTGGTTGGAATGCTATGCATGTAGGAATTCTTGTGTGTGTCTCTGTTTGACTTGTCCTAGGATGGATGTGTTGTTCCGGTTGAAATAGTGTCCTTCCTCATCTGTATGTAAAGATACTAGTGGGGGTGGGTCATGTCTTTTTATGGCTTGTTGATGTTCATGTATCCTGGTGGCTCGTTTTCTGCCTGTTTGTCCAACGTAGTGTTTGTTACAGTTCTTGCAAGGTTTATTTTCGAATCTTCTCAAAACTCGCAAATGAAGGGAGTTCAAATTGAGGTATTCAAGATGATAAAAGATGTGGAGTAAATAGACGTGGAGTGGATGCTTCCTCTTGAGAGTCATTCTAGGACGAGAGGTCATTGTTTTAAACTTGCTTTCTTTTATCCTAAGACTGAGTTGAGGCTAACCCCAAAGGGTTGTTAATCTGTGGAATTGTCTACCCCAAAGTGCAGTGGATGCTGGGACCATGAGTAAATTAAAGGAGGATTTAGACAGATTGTTAATTGGTAATGGGTTGAAAGGATATAGAGAGATGGCAGGAAAATGGGGGTGAGGAGCCACATCAGCCATGATCGAATGGTGGTGCAGACTTGATGGGCCAAATGGCCTAATTCTGCTCCTTTGTCTTATGAACTTATAATCAGTCTTTACCTTTCCAAAGATATGATTCCTCAGATATTTAAGAAGTATATGTGCAAATTGAACAAGACTTGGATAACATCCAAGGTTGGGTTGACAAGTGACAAGTAACATTTGTGCCACACAAGTGCCAGGCAATAATCTCCAACAAGAGAGAATTTAACCATCACCCCTTAAAGACATTACCGTCAATGAGTCACCCAATATTAACCTCCTGTGGCTAACCATCACCAGAAACTGGACTGAACTAGTCATTCAAATGATCTGACTCCAAGAGTAGACAGAGACCAGGAATCCTGCAGTCAGTCACCACCTGGTCTTCCAAAGCCTGTCCAGCATCTGTAAGACGCATCCAGAAGTGTGATGGAATATTTATTCTTGGATGACTGCAGCTCCACAAGTATTCTAGAAGCTTAATATCATCCATGAGAAAGCAATCCTGCTTGATTGGCACCATATTCACAAGCATTCACTCCCTACACCAACAATATTCACTAGCAGCAGTGTGTGCCATCACAAGATGATTCAGAAATTGAGTTAGTCTCCTTTCAACAGCCCCTTCCACACTTCTGACCCATACTCGTCTGGAAGTGCAAAGTCAGCAGATACATGGACACACTACCAACTGTGGGTTCCCCTTCAAATCACTCACCACCCTGACTTCGGGATACATCACCTTTCCTTGTGTCACTAGGCTAGAATCTTGGATATTCCACCCAAACAGCATTGTGGATCTACCTGTGCAAAATGGACTGTAGTGTTCAAAAAGGCAAGTCACCACCATCTTCTGAATGGCAACTAGGGCTGGGCTGCCAAAGTAGGGATGCCCATAATGCATGACAGAATAAAATATGAGGGTTCTTCACCCAGCATGCACTGTATGTTCATACTTCCTTCAGTGTTTTTATCCAAGTGGTGTTCAAAACCGGGTTACTGGTTAATAGCTGAGGGAGAGTGGTAGGTTTTCATTGCCCGTATTTGACGTGATACAATGAGCCTTAGTTCCAAAGGCAATGTTTAAGATTGCTACCCTCCCTTCTGGTTATATGCTGCTGTGCCATGCAGGAGTCTGAGCCAATGGCTGTAATAATTTGTTTAGGGCGTATGACACTGTCAGGATTTTATTTGAGTTTGATCAGCAGCTCTCCAAATTTTAGTGAAGACAAATTTGTAGGATTGACTGTTTCTTTATAATTCCATTTTCCAGGTCTGTCAGGTTTTATTCTTTTTCAAAATAGCAGTGTTTTCCTCTCTTTGCTCTTGTGCAAATATAAAGTGATAAAAGTCAGAACAAGATTTTTTTAAATAGTCTGACAAACATAAAAATTAAATAATTGAACAGAACTAAATAAAAAGCAAATTAATTTTATCAGTACTGGAGAAAGAGTTGCACATGCTGTATTGCAACTTATCTCTCACTGAAAAGTAGAAACTCCACATGAGAGATTCTGAAGACTTTGAAAACACACTTTTGAACCCATGTTAGATTTAATTATGAACAGTATATGTTCAGTGTCAGATCTCTAGAGGGAAATGAGATTATCGATTAGTATATGACTGCACTAATGGATCTAGGCTCCGTCTTGAGGGTTTGAACAACTGAAAGATGATCTCATTAGAGGTAGAAATATCTTAAGTGTATGATACCTTGCTGTAAGAGCAAGTATTCAATCAACTAGAGCATATTAAAGGGAGGATAGAGGAGGTTTTGCATAATGCTGAGATACAATTCAGGACAAGTGAGAAAAAATTAGAACAATGAAAGAAATATTTGCAGAAAAATCAATGCCATGAGAAAGATTGTGGGGGACTTTAAATAAAAGAAAGCTAAGAATTTCCAGTGTGTGGAGAGTAGTAGTGCTGTGATTCCAAGAAGTTGAATCATTTTGCATGCAAATGCTTAACAAGAAAGAAGCGAACCAATAAAGAGGGTTGCTAGAGAGATGTCAGCCAGTGATTCTGATTAATTATTTTACATGTACAACAAGTTCATATCTTCAGATTTAAAGTAATGCTGTTTGATTGTGGAAGTGCAGAAGAAGAGCATTAAATGCAAGTGAAGTACATATGAATACCAGGGTAAATATGCTTCACTATAGTCAGAGTCATAGAATCATACAGCATGGAAACAGACTCTTCAGTCCAACCAGTCCATGTCAACCATAATCCTAAACTACCTGTCCTTGGCCCATATTCCTCTGTACATTTCTTATTCATGTTGAAAATTATTTACATGTCTTTTAAATGTTGTAATTACCCATATCCACTACTTCCTCTGGAAGTTAATTCCACATAAAAATCACACTCTGGGGAGGGGAGGTGGAATTGCCCCATGTCTCTTTTTTTTATCTTTCTCTTCTCACCTTAAAAATATGCCCCCAGCCATTAAACCCCCCACTCTCGGGAAAAGACGCCTGCCATTCACCTTATCTATATTCTTCTTTAGTTTTCTAAATCTCTCTATGGTCATGTCTCAACCTCCTACCAGTGAAAAACATCCCAGCCTATTCAGTCTCTCCTTACAACTCAAACCCTCTATTTCTGGCAACATCCTGGTAAATTTCTTCTCAACACTCTGCAGCTTAATAATATCCTTCCTATGACAGGGCAGCAGAACTGTACAGAGTACTCAAGAAGAGGCATCACCAATAACCTCAGCATAATGCCCCAACTCCTATATTCAAAGGTGTACATAATGAAGACAAGCATGCTCTACCCCTCCTTAACCACTCTGTCTATATGTGACACAAACTTCAAAGAATTATATCCCTGAACTCCTAGGTCTTTCTGTTCTACGACACTGCCCAAGGCCTACTTTTAATTGTAGAAGTCTTGTTTTTGTTAGTTTTACCAACATGCAATACCTGCATTTATCCATCTGCCACTCTTCAACTCATTGACCCAATTGATCATGATCTCTTTGTAATCTTAGATATCCTTCTTCAATGTCTACTATACTCCCTATCTTGGTGTCATCCACAAACTTACTAACCATATGTTGTGATTGGAACCAGGTGATCTTATTGACTGAGATCCTTGATTGGGATTGTTAGCCTGGGTCAATCAGGGCCCTGGCTGACAGACAAAGGGGAATCCACATCTCCTCACTTGAGGGACTGATTGATTTGCTAGCCACAACCAGCGTACTGTGCACGTGTAAATAAAGGGTGACTTGGTGATAGGATATCGGCCGCTGTGCAGTTATTTCACCATGCTTTTTACATTCTCATTTAAATTATTTATGTAAATGACAAACAAAATTGGAGCCAGCACTGATCCCTTTGGAACACAATTCATCACAGGCCTCCAGTTTAAAAAACAGCTTTCCACCATTGGTCTTCTGCCGTTAAGCCAATTTTGTGTCCAATTGGCAAGCTCACCCTGAATCCTATGTGATCTAACTTTACTAATTCGTCTACTGTACAGAACCCTGTCAAAGGCTTTAGTAAACTCCAAAGAAACAATATCTGCCACTCTGCCCTCGTCAATCTTCTTGGTTACTTCCTAAAAAACACTCAAGTTTGGGCGGCGCTATTTCCCTTGCACAAAATAATGCTGATTGTTGCTAGTCATTCCTTGCCTCTCCAAATGTATATAAATCCTATCTTTTCAGGATTACTTCCAATAACTTACCTACCACTGAAATCAGACTCTCAGGTCTGTAGTTCCCAGGCTTCACCTTACATTCTTTCTTAAACAAAGGCACAACATTAGCCACTCTCCAGTTGTTTGGCACCTCCATTGTTTTTATAGATGATACAAATATTTCTGAAAGGGGCCCTGCAATATTTTTCCCTAACTTCCCACACAGCCCTCAGACATACTAGATATGGTCCCAAGAATTCATCCACCATTGTTTTCTCAGACCTCCAACACTTCCTCTTCTGTCATGTGAGCTGTTTTCAAAATATCAATATTTATTTCCCTGAGTTCTCCAGCCTCCATTGCTTTCTCCACAGTAAAACCTGACACAAAATATCCATCTAATATCTTTCTCATTATCTGAGGTTCAGCACAACAGTGACCTCTTTGATCTGAGGCCTTACTTTCTCTTTAGTTTCTCTCTTGCTGTTAATGTACTTGTAGAATTTCTTTCGATTATCCTGAACCTTATTTGCCAAGGCTATCTCATATCTTCTCTTTGTCTTCCTGATCTCCCTCTTAAGAATGCCCCAAAAGCTCTTTACATTGTTCAAGAGATTCATTTGAACACAGTTTGAATTGAATATATGATTTTTTGTCTTGACTAGAGTTTCAATACCTTTATTCTTCCATTTGTTTCTTATCCTACAAGCCTTACTTTTCACTCGATCAAGAATATAATGACAAAACTCTTGCTATCTCATTTTGAAAGCCTCCCACTTATCAAATGTCCCTTTATCTGCAAACAGTTCACTCCAAATAGCTTTTGAAAGCTCTTGTCTCATGCTATTAAAATTTGCCTTACTGCAGTTAAAAACTTGAATTTTTATGAGAGGCTTATTCTTTTCCATAAATATTTTAACACAAGTACAGTTATGATCACTAAACCCAAAGTCACTTGTCCTGTCTTATTACCCAAGAGAAGTTCAAGTTTTGCTCCTTCTCTAGTAGGAACATTTACATATCGTTAAGGAAAATTTTCTTGAACACACTTAACAGGTTTTTCACCATCTGAAACTTTAACACTTGTAGTCACTGTCAATGTTTGGAAAATTAAAATCACTGACTATTACAACTTCATTAATCTTACAAAAATCTGAGATTTCTCTACATATTTGTTCCTTAATTTCCCTCTATTCGAAGGTCTATGGTACAATCTTTTTATTTCTTAATATCCCCTTCCACTCTTGCCTCTTTTTCTATCCTTCCTTTAGCACCTGAAACCTGGAACTTAACCTGGAAGTTGCCGGTCCTGTCCATCCCTTGGCCTGGTTTCTGTAATAGCTATGACATTCCAATTCCATGTTCCCAAACATACCCTGAGTTCATTAGCCTTACCTGCAACATTTGTGTTGAAATATTTCAACATTTGTGTTGAAATAAATGCACTTTAATTCTTCAAGAGTTACTTAGCCCTTTGACTTGCTGTTGTCTGTCTTTTCTAATTAGCTTATTCTTTTCAAATTGAGAACCATTCTCATCTATCTACTCAGCTACTCAGGCTTCTTCTGGAGTTCTAATCTCCCTGTTATAGGAAGGATATTATTAAGCTGAAGGGGGTTCAGAAGAGATATACCAGGATGTTGGTAGGAATGAAGGTTTTGAGTTATAAGGAGAAGCTTGATAGGCTGGAACGTTTTTCACTGGAACGTAGAAGGTTGAGGGGGTGACCTTATAAAACAATGAATGGTATAGATAAGGTGAATGGCAAGTGTCCTACCCAAAGGGTGGGGGTTTTTTAAGACTTGGGGCCATATTTTTAAGGTGAGAGGAGAAAGATTTAAAAAAGACATGGGCATTTTTTTTTGATATACAGTGTAGTTCCACGGGAAGTTGTGGATGCAGGTACAGTTACATGTTTACAAGATAATTAGATAAGTATGTGAATAAGAAATATTTGGGGGATGTGGGCCAAGCACAGGCAGATGGGACTAATTTAGTTGGGGATTTGGTTGACATGGACTGGTTAGACCAAAGGATCTGTTTCCTTGCCATATGACTCTGACAGTTCCTGTATTGTAGAATCGTGTTGACTTGAAACATTTAGGGTTTCGTCTTGTGTGGATGTTCAAGTTACAGATTGAGGTTAATATTTAATTCATTGTTATAAATTTTATTCTACCTGTGTAATGACAGTAAGCATCAATGAAATGTAATGAAGGGTTTCATAACTGCAATTCAATTTAAGAAAGCACATGCATTTCTATTGAACCTTTCGCACTCTTAAAATGTCCCAACACAAAAATAAAATTGTCTCCAAATTTTTGGAATTTTTTTACCCTGTGAGATATAGAAAGGACCTATTTTAGATTTTTAATTCATAATTAGAAAGTTTAGAACTCTAGAGTTGAAGTTCGTTTATAAAGAATGACATAACAATATAGAAGTGTGGGATGTCGCATCCCAATATGCAAATCCCAGTTCAAAATCAAACCTCTCTATTCCCAGAGAGGTGTCAAGTCTTGAGATTTAATTAAAGTTCCAAATATCCCAACTAGCTTCACCCTTGCTGCTAACCAGGATAAAAGTCAACTCTACCTAGTTGCTTCAGTAACAAGTTTAAAAACTCTATAACAGGAACAGTGAAAGAACAGGATTTTTAATTTATTATCCTAGACCTCACCTGTTTTGAAATTTCATATAGACATAAATTAAAAAGTAAATAATAAGAGGAAGTCAGGATGCAAAGAGGGCCACAATGGGATTTACAGGGTCAAAATCACAAAGTGACAGCAAATATTTATTTACTTTGTAGTATTTATGAGGAGATAGATCATGTAAACCTGACATTTTAAGATCAGACTGTAAATAATGTAACTATTCTTGTAAAAAATAGAGAAATAGTCAGTAAGCTAACCAACATAAAGATGATTAAGCTCCTGATATGAGCAAATTAAAAGACTGTATGGGATAGATTTAATAGTACATTGTGGACAAAATTAAAATGCCAGAGAGCTAACTCTATACCTCAATTTAAGAAGGAAGATGAAATTGTTGACATTGTTGAATGATCAGTTGCTGAAGAATTATATTGGATTCAATGTTAACTCTGTTTTTCTACATATGCTGCCTGACCTGCTGAGTTTCTCCACTTTCTGCTTTTCTATATGAATGATTAGGTTAACATAGGCAGTAAGAAAAATTATGGAAATCCTCACCAAAGGAGAATAAAGAAATTACTTTATTAAAAAAAGTAATAATTAAGATCAGTATAAATTTCAAAAGACAGTTTTGATTCACTAACCTCCTTTATTTATTGGAAGAAATTAGAGACGATATTCAAGGGTGGTGCAACATATGTAATTAAGATAGATTCCACAAAAGCCTGTGTATGGTTGTGGTTGCCTCATTATAAAAAACATGCAGAGATACTAGAGCGATGCAAAATTATTTACAAGGATGTTAGGTACATTCTTGTATTTTTGCTATCAGGAAATGATGAATAAGCTGGGTCACTTTTATTCAGTAAGAGGCAGAGAGAAAACAGGGAATTATAGACCAGTCAGCTTGATGTCGGCAGTGGGGGGCAAAATGCTAGGGTCCATTATAAAATATTCAATCGATTAAAAACACAGTGGCAGAATCAGACAGGTTCAAAATGGATTTACAAAAGCAAAATCGTGGGAGGTGGTGGGGTGGGGGAGGTAGGCGAAGGATGTGGTTTATTTGAACTTTCAGAAAACACTTGACAACATCCAACATAAAGATCCTTGTGTCAAGCTGAAGCACGTGGCATTGGGGCTTGTGTATTAAAATGGTTAGAAAAACTAGTTAGCCAGCAGGAAATAGAGTAGGAATGTCTTTTTCCAAATGGCAGGCAGTGACTGGTGGGTATCTCGGGGATCAGTGCTAGAACCCCACCTAATCACATTATATGTATATATTAATGATTTAGATAAGGGAACTAAATGTAATATCTCCAGATTTGGTGATGACATAAAGTTGGATGGGAGGGTGATCTGTGAGGAGGATACACAGATGCTTCAGTATGGTTTGGACAAGCTAAGTGAATGAGGTAATGCAAGGCAGATGCAGAATAATGTGGATGAATGTGAGGCTATCTGCTTTGGGAGCAGAAACAAGAAAGTGGATTATTATATGCTTACAATTTGAGAAAGGGAAATGTGCAACAAGACTTGGGTTTCCTCCTACCCCTGTCACTGAAGGTAAACATGCAACTGCAGCAGACAGTCAAGAAGGTAATAGTATGTTTGCCTTCATAGCAAGAGGATTTCAGTTCAGAAGCAGGGATGTCTTGCTGCAATTATATAGGGTCTTCATGAGACTACAAATGGAATATTGTGTGTAGTTTTGGGCTCCCTATTTGAGGAATGATGCTGTTGCTATAAAGGGAGTGTGCAAAGGTGTGCCAGTCTGATTCCTGAAATGGCAGGACTGATGTATGAAGAGAAGTTTAAGTAGTGAGGATTGTATTTGTTGGAGTTCAGAAGAATTAAGAGGACGAAGCTGATCGCATCGGAACCTATAAAATTCTAACCTGATGAAACGGTGGGTGCAGGAAGGATGTTACCAGTGACAGGGGAAGTCAGAACCAGGGTCTGGGTAGCTAGAATATGGGGTAAACAAATTAGAACTAAGATGAGTAATATCTTCATCCAGAAAAATTGTGAAGCCTGCAGAATTGACTACCATGGAAAGTCATCGCTGCCAAAACATTATATGATTTCAAAAAGGATTTAAGTATAGTACATGGGCCTAGAGTGATAAAAGGATATGGTGGGAAAAAACAGTACCAGGCCATTGAATTCGCTGATCAGCCATGATCATAATTAACAACAAAGGAGGCTCAAAGGGCTGAATGGCTTACATCTACTCCTATTTTCTGTGTTTCTCTATTAATGTTGGAAAGAAATAGTTGACGAGTGACCCAATAAGCAGCTTAAATTTATGAAAAGATGTCAGAAATCACAGAGAATATTGCTATTTAAGAAAAGAGCAAAACTAAGGGTCATCTACTGGACAATCAGTAAGAAAACCACTAAGAAATTAAGAAGAGAAGTCTTTCTGCAAAGATTGCAGAATTCAACTGCAGGGAGTGGTTCAAGACAATAATGTAGATTTATTTCAGAGGAGTGTAATTGATGTCAGATTAGAAATACAGGTTTCTTCAAAGCTGGAGTAGATAATTTCCTAATTATCCTGCTCAAAGATGTTCTTGCGTGCAACTCAAGTAGGTAGGTCTTGAATTCTGATTGCCTGTCTCAGAGGTAAGGGTATACCACTGTGCCACAAGAGTCCCAGTGGCCTGAAACAGAACAGTCCAGAGTCAAGTGAGAGCATATGATGCCCATTGGAAATTATGTTCTAGAGCTGAGTTCATGTACATCATACCAACACTTTGATTTAGCCCTCTCCCTTATCTTTGGTGGTCTGCATTGCCCTAAATGAGCTTTGCACGTAATTTAATCTGTTGGAAAACACTGGCGATTTAATGGTGCTGGTTAATAGATGAAAATTGCCGCAGGTGATTTTGTGATGGGGAAAGACATTCAGTTGTTGTGAGAACACATCCGGATATAGAAAAAAAAAGCTGAGTTCTAACTGAGGTTGTTATGGTGTCGCGGAAGTGACCCTACCTGTCTGAAAATTACTTCTCAGAATAGATTGATTATAAAGTATAAAAATATGCTAAGTTCTCTGGCACCACAGGTGATTTGGTGGAAAAACATAATTCAGTTGTGTGATAACTCTTCCAAATGTATAAAAGGAGATCTGAATTCAGTTGTTGTGAGAGCATATCTAGATAGAGCAATAAAAAGAGCTGAGCCCTAATTAAGGGTTCTTGTGGTACAGTGGGTAGTATTCTCATCTATGAACTAGGAGGCCCACATTCAAATCCCATTTGTTCCAGAGGCATGTAATAACATTTCTGAATAGGTTGATTAGAAAATACAAAAAAAAGCTGAGTTCTGACTGTTGGGGTTGGAGTGTGTTACTTCCAATTCTATTTTAATTTAAACTCTTCCCTTTATCCCCCACCACTCTGTTTTTGTTATTATTGTATGCTCATGGCAGCCAATGCTTGATCATTATTCTTCAGGTTGGTAAGACTTGGTGGTTTTAGTAAAAGGAAATCTGTTCCAGAAATGTGTTATACCTCTGAATAGTTTGCTTCAAAAGTATCAAGAGGTAGGTTCTGAGGTCTTCTGTGGTTCAGTATGAGTGATTGCGCCTCTGAGCTTGGAAACTTAGGTTCAAGTCCCATCTGCTTCAGAAGTAGAAACACAAAATAGGAGTAAGCCAGTCAGCTCTTTGAGCCTCCTTTGTTATTAATTATGATCAGCGAATTCAATGCTGTTTTTCCCACCATATCCTTTTATCACTCTAGGCCCATGTATGATATGTGGCATGATATGTTTGAACAGGCTGATTAAACATATCTATGAGAACTGTCCTGGGGGTTCCTGTGGCATAATGGTAGTGTCACTACCTCTGGGCCAAAAGGTCTGGGTTTAAGTCCCACCTTATCAAGAGGTGTGTTCTAACACGTGATCAGGTTGATTTTTAAAAACTGGGTTATCTTCCCCCTCCAATTCCATGTTAATTTAAAATCTTTCCCTACCCTCCTCGGTGCGGCGCCTTGGAATATTTCCCCATCCAATCTGTTTTAATTTCATGCCCTCCCTTGTTATTGTTCCACTGTCCCTTGTGGGTAGTGCTCATGTTCTTTCAATTAGTAACGCAAGTGATTTGATCATGGCTATAGTTCCTAAAAAAAAAGGTCCAGAGATGTGTGACAATATTCCTGAACAAAAGATAAAAGGGCTCCGGGTGTAAGTTTGTTCACTGAGCTGGAAGGTTTATTCTCAGACGTTTTATCACCATGCTAGGTAACATCATCAGTGAGTCTCCCTGGAAGCACTGGTGTACTGTCCCACTTTCTATTTGTGTGGCAGGTGATATCACTTCTGGTTCTTTTTCTGAGTGTTTGGTAATTGGGGTCCAAATGGATGTGTTTGGAGTTATGGTTTGAATGGAGACCTCGAGGAATTCCCATGCGTGTCTTGGTTTAGCCTGTCCCAGGATCGATGTTTTGTCCCAGTCGACTTGTGCCCTCGTTGTCTGTGTGTAAGGATAGTAGTGATAGTTGGTTGTGTCTTTTGGTGGTGAGTTGGTGCTTGTGTGTCCTGGTGGTGTGGCTAGATTCCTGTCTGTCTGATGTAATGTTTGTTTGTTGATATTTTGTATGTGACGTTCATTCTGCTGGTTGTTTGTACAAGGTCTTTTAGATTCATCAAGAGTTGTTTGTGTGTTGGTTGGTTTGTGGGCTACCATGATATCAAGGGGCTGGAATATTCTGGTCGTCATCTCTGAGATGGTTTTAATATACAGTACTGTGGCTAGAGTCTCTGGGCATGATGAGTCTTCTTATTTAGGATTATTGTGTAAGAATGGGCAGACTGTGCTTATCCGAGTACCCGTGGTTCTTGAATACGTTGTATAGGTGTTCTTCAGCATCTTGTAGTTCCTGGGTGTTGTGGCTCATTTAAATAATGTCTTGATGCAGCTCCGTTTGTGGTTGTTGAGATGATTTGCTCCTCTAATTGAATATCTGATCTGTGTGTGTCACTTTCCTGTAGACATTGGTCTGCAGCTGTCCATTGGCTTTTTGTTCTACCGTGACATTCTTTTGAAGGTGTGTCTTGTTAACTTCACCTGTCTTGTGGAGTTTCTTCAATGACGCTGTAATACAGAACAGAACACCACGTTGAAAAAGCAAACACGCTATTTGCAGATACCTGCAGATACGGAAACCTACCAACATGTGTCTCCACAGGTAGAAAACCTTTTTACAGCAATACTGAAGAAACACCACATAGGCATTGTGCCCCAACTCTTTCGCCGTTAGATTGATGACTGCATCGGTGCAGCATCTTGCACTCAGGCTGAAGTGGAGCAATTCATTGATATCGCCCACAAATTCCATCCTACCCTCAAGTTCACTTGCTCCCTCTCTGACATCACCCTCACCTTTCTTGGCCACTCCATTTCCATCTCCGGCAATGGTCTCCAAAAGGATGTTTACTACATACACTTAGACTCCCATAACTACCTGGACTACACCTCCTCCCAACCAGTATCTATTCCTCCACCTCTGCCACAACTGCTCAGACGAGGAGACATTCCACTCCCAAGCATCCCAGGCATCCACCTATTTTGAACAATTCCAGACAGCCCTCTACCACACCACCTCCACTCCCTGTTCCATTGCTCTAAACCTCCCTCCTCCAAATGCAATAAAGACAAAGTTCCCCTTGTCCTCCCTTACCATCCCACCAGTCTCTGCAGCCAACTCCAACTTGACCCAACCACCAAGAATATCTTCCCCTCTCCACCCTTCTTTGCCTTCCGCAAGGACCATTCCCTTCAACAGTACTTGCTTTGTGCCACTCTCCCCACTGGCCCCCAAAGTACCTTACTCTACAACTGGAAAAGATGCAAGACCTGCTGATACACATCCCCTCCCCTCCATCCAGGGCCCGAAACAGTCCTTCCAGGTGAGCCAGAGGTTCACCTGCCTCTCTTCCAACCCAGTTTACTGCATCAGGTGCTCCCAAGGTGATCTCCTCAAATTTGGGAGACCAAACATATAAACTTAGGGAATGGTTCACCAAGCATCTTAGCTGGGTAGGCAGTGGCCAACCAGACCTCCCAGTCACGATCCATTTTAGTTCCCCCTCCCATCCCCTTTCTTACATGACCATCCTTAGCCGCCTCCATTGCCACAATGAAATAAAGCGCAAATTGGATGAACAACACCTCATCTTCCACCTGGGCAGTCTACAGCCTAGAGAACTCAACATTTGAGTTCTCCAATTTCAAATACCTCCCTTCCCATCTCCTAACTCTTTTCCCAGCCCCCTTCCTCCCTGCCACCATCCAGATTCATTTCTCCCATTGACCAACCAGGCTGTACCCTCTACTTGTCTTCACCTATCCCCACTTTACCATCCTGCCCCCGCCACCCACTTTATCTGCAGCTCCCCTTACCCCCACCCCCAGACCTGAAGAAGGATTACACCCAAGACGTCAACTTTTCTAACTCATGATGCTGCCTGGCTTGTTGTGTTCTTCAGGCCTTCTGCCTGTCTACTTTGGATTCTAGCATCTGCAGTTTTTTTTGTCTCTATAATTAAAATAAAAAGCTGAGTTCTTGAACTCGTTCTTTTAGTACAATTTAACTGGATGATTTGCTAATGGCTTATTTTGAAAAGTTCTTACTCTTCTTTCTTTCTTGTTATTGTTCCCCAGCCCCTGATGGCCAATGCTTGTGATTTATTTTTCTAACTGGTTAGAATGGGTGATTTGGTGATGGGTCTTCAAAAGTAAAGAGCTGAATTCTTTGATGTGTAACCTTGTCAAATTGATGGTGAGTTTCAAAAATGAAAAAAAGACCTGAGTTCATTGAGGAGCTTGTGGCGTTATGTCCCTAACTCTGAACCAGGAGAAGTCCCACCTACTTCAGATGTATATCATAATACATTTGAACAGATGTTTTTTAAGAAACCTCATTTCTTTGCCCTGGTTGATAGCGTTGTTTCTTTGGTTAATTTGAAAATTGTTAAATTGCTGCTGGACTTTTTTTTTTATAAACGAGCTGAGTTCTTGGGGACTTGTGGTGCAATGTAATGTCCCCATCTTTGAATGAGAAGGCCCTAATTCAAGTCCTACTGCCAGGGTTGTGTCAGAATGAGTTCAAGCATGTTGATTTTAAAACAAAAGAACAGAGTTCTTGTGATTGGGCCATTTGATGTTGGGTTCTTCAAATAAATAAACATCAGCTTTTTTTTATAAATAAAGAACTAGGTTAAATGAAGCCCTGGTAAATGTCTAAGAGCCTTTAGCTGCCTAATTCAACATACAAGAACATAAGAAATAGGAGCAGGAGTAGGCCATCTGGCCATCCAGCCTGCTCGGCCATTCAGTAAGACCATGGCTGATGCTGTTGTGGACTCAGCTCCACTTACCCTATGGACATTGTTGTATTAAACAGATGAGCACACAAAGGAGAAGAGGACAGAGATTTATTCTGTTCGAATCAGATGTGGAAGAAGGTTTAAACAGAGCCCACATGTCAGCATGGATTTGTTGTACTGAATGCCCTGTTTCTGTTTTATATAATAATTACATTGTGCATTAAACCTTCTACTTATGAAAAATATTCACTAGGGCAACCCTATATTGAGATTTTTATCGCCATGGTTTATATATTGTTTAAGAAAAAGGAGAGGCTAGTGAGTGAGTCTTTTTTTTTTGTAAATATATTTATTAGCAAATTTTTTTAACTTTACAAACATATAAAATTATTGAAAAATACAATCAATAACAAATAGCAGTATGATAAAAGAAAAAAAACACAAATTACAGTACAATTACTGTCTACTAACTACTAACCTACCCTATAATACAAAACAAGCCCTAACACTCTGCAAAGCAACACCAAAAAAAAGCAAAAAAAAATAAAAATACAAAATAGCTATGCTTGGCACAATGCTCCCACACAAAGGAACGGGAGCATTGGAGTGAGTATTTTAATCAGTCTGTTCAAATCTGTTATGATACGCAGGTGGCACTTGTACTTGTGCCTTTACGTCCAGTGATAGTGACACAGTCACTTTGCAATAAGAGCCCTTACACATGAGGTGGGATCTTCTGCTTTCAGCCAGCATTAATGTAGAGTTTAAATTAAATGGGAGAGAGTGCGATGGAGGATTTTCATGAAAAGCTCACTTTCAATCCAATTAATATTTGTTTTAGATTTATACCTTATGGTTTGTGACCTGCGCCTTATATTATGTAATTGTTTTTCCTTTTACAGGATATCGATTGGGTGCAGACAGAAAAGCATGTGTTTGAGCAGGCCTCCAGTAATCCATTTCTGGTTGGTCTTCACTCATGTTTCCAAACAGAAAGCAGGTAAGAAACTGTTCTAAATAAAACTCAAGGTGTTTTCTTTTTTCCACTTTGTTTCATCCGGCTATTCTGCGTGTAACTAATTAATCTGAAGAGATCAAACTATTAGCTAAGGACCCTGGATAGAGCTTGTATGAGATGAGATTTTAGCCCTCTTTTAAATTCAGGGGCTTGCAGTTTAAAGCCCTCTTGACATCCACTATGCTAATTTACTTGCCTTAATCAGTTGTATTTCATCAAATTTAAAGTACATTAGAGTGCAACAGCAATGTGACAAGAAGCCATAGTGCTTTGACACTTGAAAGGATCTGGTCTGCTGCAACTCAAACTGTGTAATCTACTCACTGAAGGATAGCAGCATGACAGCAAGGAAAATAAAATGGAGAGAAAGGCTAATAATTTGGAAGGAGAGCAGGAAGTGACATGTCCTTGCCATTCTTTGTGAAGCTTTGGCTTAATCCAAATGAGACAGCTATTGTGTTTTGAAGCCATGGATGCAGTTGCCAAGCAGCAAGCACATGAGGACCACATGGACTAATGGCCATTGCTGTTGTCACTGGCATTCATTCATGTTGTCCTAATGAATTCTTGTGCGTGTTTAGAGTTGGACTGCAGTCGTGCAAAAAGATAGCCGTCCACCACCTTCTCAAGGGCAATTGGTAATTTTCAATAGCACCTATGAATGAATTGTTAAAAGTTGTCTGTCTTTTGTATTTCTACAAAGACAATCATGCAATGTATATCAGACAAATGAGCATTGGTGCTGGGATTGATTATTTAGTGAATCTTATTTTCTGTGACATGTTTCAGGTTGTTTCTGGTTATAGAATATGTCAATGGAGGTGACCTTATGTTTCATATGCAACGGCAAAGAAAGCTTCCTGAAGAACATGCCAGGTACCAAAACCTTTTACATCCTCTCATGTGACCAAATAATTAATGAAAACATCATAGTACAAATTTACTAGAACAATACTCAGGTGAATGAGAGCAAAGATAGTGAGTGCTGCCAGGGTGAATTGCTTTTGGAATGCATATACGCAGAACGAGGAGGTTGGCATCTTTTTTAGTTATCTATAGAAAGGATGCTGGGCAGAATTTTCTGGTGTTGCTGGTAGTGAGTTTGAAGCTTTTTTTATAGCCAATCGTTGACCTCTGAAAGGCCTCATCCCGCTGCCGCTGAAATTAATCAAGCTACGGGGGGGGGTGGCCTGTCACAATGTGACATGCCAAATAACTATTCGTGTTTGTTCACAGGATGTGGCTCGGCCAGTATGTTTTGTCCATCCTTAATTGGTAGGCAGTTAAGAGTCAACTACATTGCTGTAGGTCTAGAATCACATGTAGGCCAGACCAGGTGGCAGCTTTCTTTCCCTAAAGTCAACTGAATGGGTTTTAACAACAGCTGACAGTAGTTATATCGTGCATTGGCGAGATTTATATTCCAGATTTTTATTGGATTCAAATTTAACCATCTGCCATGTTAGGATTAGAACCCATGTTTGTAAAACATTAACCTGGGCTTCTGGACTATTAGTGTAATAACATTAGTGCTTTATCACCACCTCCCATTTGTGAGTTACGTCACTCAAAGGGTGATGGAGATGGTTTCTTTTGATCAGAGGCATTCCATGTCTGATCAAAGGACTGCACATTAGAAAGGTGCTCTGCCTGATGAGAGATTGTGACCAATGAGATTGACCCCACCCTTGCTTCCAATTTGAAATCTTTGGATTCTGGAGGTGTTCTTCTGACAGCAGCCAAACCTCCTCAGTAGTGCTATTGAGTGCAACGGCTGCCAGCCTCTGAGCAACACCTCATGCTAAATGGGACTTCTGCCCCAGGATCTTGATTCTAGGGGAAGCATGCTGCAGGCCTTATCACTGTTTGATTGACGTGTGATTCAGTGTAGCTTCTCAAAAGGAGACAGTGTGAGTTTGTCTCTGAATCTCCAGATGGCAGACAAGACACCTGACCCGACATAAACCAAGGCATTTAATTCAAAAGCTACCTTTGTCCTAACTTAAACCAAGAACCATCTATCATGGTTTAATGAGAAGGAGAAACTGAAGGAAATCAGTGTTAGTAGGGCAACAGTGTTGGAGAATTTGATGCAATTGCAGGCTGAGAAATTCTCAGCTTGATAACCTACGTCCCAGAGTATTTAAAGTGGCCCAGAAAGCGATGGATTCATTTGTGGTATTCTTCCAAGATTCTGTAAATTCTGAAACTGTTTCTACAGATTGCACTGTGACTAATGTAACCTCTCTATTTAAATAGAGAGGCAGAGGGAAAACTGGGGATTTATAGATCAGTCAGCCTGGTGTCGGTAGGGTAGAAAATGCTTGAGTCCATTGTAAAAGATTTAATAGCAGAGCACTTTGGAAAACATCAGCAGGATCAGACAGAGTCAACATGCATTTCCGAAAGGGCCACCATGCTTGAGAAATCTACTGGAATTCTTTGAGGATGTAACTCGTAGAGTTGATGACAGGGAACTAATGAAAGTAGTTTATCTGAATTTTCAGCAAGCTTTTGACAACGTTCACGTAAGAGATTAGATTAGTTAAAGCACATGGGACTGGGATAATATACCGAAATGGAGAGAAAATCTGATTGGCAGACAGAAAACAAAAAGTAGAAATAAACATTTTACAAAAAGCAGGCAATGACTAGTGGATACCTCGGCGATCAGTACTAGAACCCCACCTAATTGCAAAGTCTATTAATGATTTAGATGAGGGAACTAAATGTAATATTTCCAAATTTGCAGATGACATAAAGCTGGATGGGAGAGTGATCTGTGAGGAGGATACAGAGATGCTTCAGTGTAAATTGGACAGGTTCAGTGAGTGGATACATGCATGGCAGATGCAGAATAATGTGGATAAATTTGAGGTTATCTGTTTTGGGAGCAAAAACAGGAAAGTGGATGTTTATGTGGCCCTTGAGCAAGGAGAATATGCAACAAAATCTGAGTTTCCTCATGCCCCAATCACTGAAGGTAAACGCACACATTCAGCAGCTGGTCAAGAAGGCAAATGCATTAGCCTTCGCAGTAAGAGTGTTTGAGTACAGGAGCAGGGATGTCTTGATGCGATTATACAGGATCTTGGTGAAACCACACCTGGAATACTGTGTGCAGTTCTGGTCCATATTCATATGAGTTTGTAAGAATGAAGGGGGAATCTCATAGAAACCTATCAACTTTTAACAGGATTTGACTGGGTAGATGCAGGAACAATATTCCAGCTGATGGGTAGTGCAGGACCAGGATTCACTGCTTACAGTTAAGGATAGGCAGTAAACCAATTAGGGTCAAAATGAAAAATTTGTTCATGCAGAGAGTGGTGAGCCTGTGGAATTCACTACCACAGAAAGCATTCAAGGCTCAAACATTGTATTTCCAGGAGTTGTATATAACACTTGGGACTAAAGGAATCAAAGAACTTTGGGGTTGGTGGTGGGAGGGCAGGTAATCAAGTTGGATCATCAGCCATGTTCATAATGAATGCTGGAGCTGGTTTGAAGGGCTGAATGGCCTCCTCCTCTTATGTTGTCTTATTTTCCAATGTTTTAGCCTTTGTCCTGTGCATTCTAGCTGCCTTTTAACAAGATACCAATTTTAAAATTCTCATACTCGTTTTGGAATTCCTTAATGGTGTCAGACCTTCCTATCTCTGTAATCTCCAGCTCTATAATCATTCAAGCCATGTGCAAGCGTCTGATTCCAGTCTTTTGTTGATCCTGATTGAAAACATTTAACTGTCACCTTTCAGATCCCCTTTCAGCTGCCAAACCCTTGGAAATGCCTCCATAAACCCCTCTGACTCTTCACTTCTGTTTTCCCATTTTAAGATGGTCTTTAAAATACATCATTCTTCTGGAAATCAGTTTGTGTCACTATATTAACTAGTGAGTCATGCAATATTAAAGTTGTTGTGACTGTCAATCACAGCTTTGTTCAAGTCATTCATGATAATAGAGAGTCATAAAGTATACAGTATGGAAACAGACCCTTAAATTGAACCAGTCTGTTGCCAACCATAATCCCAAACTAAACTAGACCTACCCTCCTGCGGATGGCCCAGATCCCTCTCAACATTTCTTATTTAAGCACAGGTTGTTCTGCTACAACATACGATACGTTAACGCAAATATTTTGCTGTAACGCAATTGACGAATTAGGGACACTGTTGCTAAAGCACAAATTTTTAAAACGTGTTGGCTGTAAGGCAATTACATTGCCACCACTTTAAGCACTGTTTCAGGGAAGAACTATCTGTACTTGTGTTTTAAACGTTACAACTGTATCCACATCCACCACTTCCTCTGGCAGTTCATTTCACTCACAAACCATTATATGTATAAAAAAAAGTCTCTCATCTTTTTAAATCTTTCTTCTCTCACCTTAAAAATATGCCCCTACTCTTGAAATCCCCTATCCTAGGGCAAAGACATCTGCCATTCACCTTATCTATTCCTCTCAGTATTTTATAAACCTGTAATAAGGTCATTTCTCAACATATGCTCCAGTGAAAGTGGTCCCAACCTATCTAGCCTTTCTTTATAACTCAAGCCCTCCATTCCCAGCAACATCCTGGTAAATCTCTTCTGAACCCTCCAGTTTAATAACATCCTTCCTGCACCAGGGAGGCAACACACCATTCTGATTGTGCACTGCTCTCCGCAGCAACGTCTGACTGTGCCTCTGACTAGCGGATCCCCCATCACAATCGACCACTTGGAACCCAACATACATCTAATGTATTGAGGGGTACGTCGGGTTCTAAGCGATCAATTGTGATGGGGGAACCTGCTAGTCAGAGGCACAGACAGACATTTCTACGGCCAGCAACAAAAACTCAGGATCGTGTGTTGCCTCCCTGGTGCCAGCATCAGGGATATCTCAGAAAGGGTGCAGAATGCTCTCAAAAGGGAGAGAGACCAGCAGAAGGTCGTTGTACACATGGGAACTAACGATATAGGAAGGGAAACTGAAGAGATTCTTAAGGGACAATATAGAAAGTTAGGTAGGAATTTTAAAAAGGAGGTCGTTGAGGGTAGTAATATCTGGATTACTCCAGGTGCTATGAGCTATTGAGGGTAGGAATAGGAGGATAGACCATTTGAATGTGTGGCTGAGCAGCTGGTGCAGGGGAGAAGGGTTCACATTTTTTTGAACTATTAGGAATCTCTTCTGGGTAGAAGTGACCTGTACAAGAAGGCCGGATTGCACCTAAATTTGAATGGGACTAATATATACTGGCAGAGAAATTTGCTGCAACTGGTTGGGAGGATTTAAACTAGTAAGGTGAGAGGGTAGGACCAAGGAACTAGTGAGCAAAGAAATCAGTCTGAGACTGGTATAGTTGGGAAAAGGAGCAAGTCAAACAATCAAGGCAAGCAGGAACAAAGCAGAGAGCAAGATGGGACTGATAAATTAAACTGCATTTACTTCAATGCAAGAGGCTTAACAGGGAAGGCAGATGAACTCAGGGCATGGTGTGGAACATGGGACTGGACTACCATAGCAATCACCGAAACGTGGCTCAGGAATGGACAGGACTAGTAGTTTAATGTTCCAGAATACAAATGGTGTAGGAATGATAGAAAAGGGGGTGGGGGGGGGAGGCGGGAGGAGGCGTAGTGGTGTTTTTGATAAGGGATAGCGTTACTGCTGTACTTGGGGAAGATATTCCTGGGAATGCATCTAGGGAAGTTATTTGGGTGGAACTGAGAAATAAGAAAGAGATGATCACCTTATTGGGATTGTATTATAGACCCCCAATAGTCAGCAGGAAATTGGGAAACACATTTGTCAGGAGATCTCGCCTTGGAGTGCAGGTTTATAGCTCCTTGAAAGTGGAGTCGCAGGTAGATAGGATAATGAAAGAGGAGTTTGGTATGCTTTCCTTTATTGGTTAGAGTATTAAGTAAAGGGGTTGGGAGGTCATGCTGCGGCTGTACCAGACATTGTTCAAGCCACTGTTGGAATATTGCATGCAATTCTGGTCTCCTTCCTATCGGAATGATGATGTGAAACTTGAAAGGGTTCAGCAAAGATTTACAAGGATGTTGCCAGGGTTGGAGGATTTGAGCTACCATGAGAGGTTGAATAGACTAGGGCTGTTTTTGCTGGAGCATCGGAGGCTGAGGGGTGGCCTTATAGAGGTTTATAAAATCATGAGCATGGATAAGATGAATAGATAAGGTATTTTCCCTGTGGTGAGGGAGTCCAGAACTAGACAGTATAGATTTATGATGAGAGGGGAAGATATAAAAGAGACCTAAGGGGCAACTTTTTCACACAGAGGGTGGTACATGTATGGAATGAGCGGCCAGAGGATGTAGTGGAGGCTGGTAAAATTGCAACGTTTAAAAGGTATCTGGATGGGTATATGAATAGGTAGAGTTTGGAGGGCTAAGAGCCTGGTGATGGCAAGAGAGACTAGATTAGTTTGGAATATCTGGTCGGCATGAATGAGTTGGACCAAAGGGTTTGTTTCCGTGCTGTACATCTCTATGACTCTATCTGCCAGAATAATCGAATGGCTTCGGTCGGGGATTTTAACTTTCCAAACATAGATTGGGACTGCCACAGTGTTAGGGGTTTTGATGAGGTGGAATTTAAGTGTGTACAAGAACATTTTCTGATTCAGTATGTGGATGTACCTACTAGAGAAGGTGCAAACCTTGAACTGCTTTTGGGAAATAAGACAGGGCAGATAACTGAGGTGTCAGTGGGGGAGCACTTTAGGGCCAGCGACCATAATTCAATTAGTTTTCAAAAAATGATGGAACAGGATAGACCAGATCTTAAAGTTGAAGTTCTCAATTGGAGGAAGGCCAATTTTTGACAGTATTGGGCAAGAACTTTCAAAAGCTGATTGGAGGCAGATATTCGCAGGTAAAGGAATAGCTGGAAAATGGGAAGCCTTCAAAACTGAGATAACGAGAATCCAGAGACGATATATTCCTGTTAGGGTAAAAGGAAAGGCTGGTAGGTGTAGGGAAAGCTGGATGACTAGAGAAAGTGAGATTTTGGTTAAGAAAAATAAGAAAGCATATGCCAGCTATAGACAGGAGAGATTGAATGAATCCTTAGAGTACAAAGGCAGTAGGAGTATACTTAAGAAGGAAATCAGGAGGGGAAAAAAGGGAACATGAGATAGCTTTGGCAAATATGGTTAAGGAGAATCCAAAGAGATTTTATAAATATATTCAGGACAAAAGGGTAACCAGGGAAAGAACGGACCCCTCCAAAGATCAGCAAGGCAGCCTTTGTGTGGAACTGCAGGAGATGAGGGAGATACTAAACGAGTATTTTGCATCAGTGTTTACTGTGAAAAAGGACATGGAAGATATAGAATATGGAAAAATAAATGGTGACATCTTGAAAAATGTCCATATTACAAAGGAGGTGGTGCGGGATGTCTTGAAACACAAAAGTGAATAAATCCCCAGGACCTGATCACGTGTACCCTAGAAATCTGTGGGAAGCTAGGGAAGTGATTGCTGGACTCCTTGCTGAGATACTTGCATCATCGATAGTCACAGGTGAAATGCTGGAAGACTGGAGGTTGGCTAACATGGTGCCACTATTTCAGAAAGGTGGTAAGGAAAAGCCAGGAAACTATAGATAGGTGAGCCTGACATTGGTGGTGGGGAAGTTGTTGGAGGAAATCCTGAGGCACAGGGTTAACGTATTTAGAAAGGCAAGGACTGACTAGGGACAGTCAGCATGGCTTTGTTCATGGGAAATCATGTCTCGGTAACTTGATTGAGTTTTATGAAGAAGTAACAAAGAGGATTGATGAGGGCAGAGCAATAGACGTGATCAATATGGACTTCAATGTTTATCAATATCCTACGGGAGACTGGTTAACAAGGTTAGATCTCATGGAATACAGGAAGAACTAGCCATTTGGATACAGAACTGGCTCAAAGGTAGAAGACAGAGGGTGGAGGTGAACAGTTGTGTTTCAGACTGGAGGCCTGTGACCAGTGGTGTGCCTCAAGGATCACTGTTGGGTCCACTGTTTTTCATCATTTATACAAATTTCTTGGATATGAACATAGGAGGTATAGTTATGAAGTTTGCAGATGACACCAAAATTTGATATGTAGTGGACAGAGAAGAAGATTACCACACAGTTCAACGGGATCAGATGGGCCAATGGGCTGAGGAGTGGCAGATGGAGTTTAATTTCGATAAATGTGAGGTGCTGCATTCTGTAGTCCAGGGCGAAGTGTGTTATGGAGTGGCAGACAACATTAATATGGAACTCATTGCAGCAGCAACTGCAAACACTTTCAAATATTTTAACATGAAGTGGCATCCAAGACACTGCGAGGGTACTGGCTCTGTAAGATCTCGAAAGCCTTACCTGAGGGAGCTGGAAATTTCTCCAAGTTGGAAAGCAGCATTCGAACTGCTTGGGTTTGGTGGATATTAGTAGGAATAGGTAGTGCTTAGATCACAAATCTGAAAAATTTGGACTAAGTTATATCAAATTTCTATCTGCATATAATATGGTCAGATGATGAGTCTCCCTTTTCCATGCCTTGTTTGACCACCACAGATTTTTAAAAAGGATATGTTTGTCAATTCAATGAGTGCTTAACTGTTTACGTGCTATGATGATAAAAGACATGGACAGATTTTCTTGATCTTTTAAAACGATAACAGTATTACTTAAATTTAAACCAATCTAAATAAAATAAAAATACTGCAATTCTCTCACACCCACATACTTGAAGTTCACATTTATACAAATAAATTTCAGAGTTGGTGGATAGATTAAGGAATTTGAAAATCCAATACAGTTGAAAATTGGTGTCTTGGCTGCTTTCAGGCTTTACTCTGATTCATCTTTGGCATCATAGTGGTTTGAAGGTCAGCAGAGAGGTTTTTTCAATTGAGTTTTGATTTGATACGTTATTGTCACATGTACCGAGATACAGTGAAAAGACTTTTTGCATGCTAACCAGACAAATCTTACCTTACGTAAGTACATGAGGCTAACGAAACAGAATGCAGAATATAGTGTTACGGCTGCAGAGTCAGTGCAAAGAAAGATTAACTCTAATATATGAGAAGTCCATTCATAGGAGCTGCTAGATTTGAGTTATCCCTGCCTGTGACTTATAGTCAAAAATTGGAAGACGATGCAAAACTTAAAGTTGATTGGATAGACCGAGACCAATACAGGGAGGGTTTTATTAATGTCTCATTTGGTTATACTAATCTGCAGAGAAAACAGATGCTTAAACAAACATTGGTTAATTGATTTGTTACACAATTCCCTATCGCCATCTGCACCTTGACCTAAATATGACCTCGGTGGGTGATTCCAGTTGCCTAGATTACATCTGGGGGAAAATTTTTTTTATAGCCCAGCACCATTGTCTAAATGGTTATGTCTGATGGTTTGTCTCCACCTAGGTGAGTGCACATAGGGAGTGATTATATGGACGTTTTGCAAATGGGATTGAGATGGCACCTGTTAATAGCCTTTCAAAGCAATTGTTCCTGGTGAGACTTTGCAGACCTGTTGTCTCAATTTCAATGACTTGGGATATAGAAGGGATAATTATGCAGGTGTTAGGCCATCTTTAACTTTGGTTTCAGATCATTGGAATATGGCTTCAGTCTGTTGCACAATTCAGTTGGTATTTTCCAGTCAGTAAGTTCATTGTGATTTTTTTAATCAAGTGTATGTACAATATATCATAAATATATAAAATGTAGTAAATATGTAGATTGTTGCAGCTTTCGCATGTTTCGGACAGGAACTATTTGTGTCTTAAAAGTCAGGCTATACATCAAAGCAGTGGTGAATGGATAAGAAATATCTGTTTTGTTTACACCCAAATAGAAAAAGATAGCAATGAGATCAAAATCATTCTGGAAGAAGTATGATTAACGAATCAGTCGAAAATTAGTTTCTTCAGTTTGGAAATCTTGTCAAGAACAAGAAACAGGACAGCAATACTTATTGTGATGCAGTTTTCTGAAATTATCAGTATCTTTGTTTCATTTAGGTTTTATGCTGCTGAAATTTGCATTGCCCTCAACTTCCTTCATGACAGAGGAATCATTTACAGAGATTTGAAACTGGACAACGTTCTTTTAGATTCTGATGGTCACATCAAATTAACAGATTATGGAATGTGCAAGGTAGGATGTTTATTTGTAACAGAGTGACAGTTAGTAAAAACATAAACCAATAAGGGATACATATTATTTTTAAAAAGCTTCTCCCACAAGGTCTGACAAATATTAGTTACCTAACAGTGACTGTAATCTGTTTGACTAATTAGTTGAATCCAACTCTGCATTCACAAAATATCTAAATATACCTGCTTCTAACGAAACCCCGCTAAGTTGTAATGGAGAACAGGACCCTTGTTGATTTTCTTTTTCTTTTTCTTTACCTCAAAAAGGGATCATGCTGTAAGGATGAGTGAAATAGGAGGTGATGGGAAGGGTGAGGGCTGTAACAAATTAAAAATACTATACATGAATGCACGAAGCATTAGAAATAAGATGGATGAGCTTGAGGCTCTTTTGGAAATTGGCAGATATGATATTGTGGGGATAACTGAGATGTGGCTTCAAGTGGACAGGGCCTGGGAAATGAATATTCAAGGCTACACATGCTATCGTAAGGACAGACTGACGGGCAGAGGGGTTGGGGCGGCCATGGTGGTAAGGGATGATATTCAGTCCCTTGTGCGGGGGGCCCTAGAATCAGGAGATGTAGAGTCAGTGTGGATAGAGCTGAGAAATTCTAAGGGTAAAAAGACCCTCTTGGGAGTTATCTACAGGCCCCCAAACAGTAGTCTGGATGTCGGATGTAAGTTGAATCAGGAGCTGAAATTGGCCTGTCACAAAGATGTTACTACAGTTGTTATGGGGGATTTCAACATGCAGGTAGACTGGGAGAATCAGGATGGTATTGGATCTCAAGAAAGAGACTTTGTGGAGTGCCTCCGAGATGGATTCATAGAACAGCTGGTGCTGGAGCCTACGAGGGAGAAAGCAATTCTGGATCTGATATCGTGCAACGAACCAGAATTGATCAGGGACCTTGAAGTGAAGGAGCCATTGGAAAGTAGTGACCATAATACAATAAGCTTCAATCTGCAATTTGAGAAGGAGAGGGTACAATCGGAAGTGACAATATTTCTGTTGAGCAAAGGGAACTATGGAGCTATGAGGGAGGAACTGGCCAAAGTTCAATGGTGCAATACCTTAGCAGGGATGACAGTGGAGGAACAATGGCGGATATTTCTGTTTTTTAATGCAGAAGATGCAGGATCAGTTCATTCCAAAAAGGAAGAAAGACCCTAGGAGGAGGCATGGGTGGCAGTGGCTGACGAGGGAAGTTAAGAAATATATAAAGTTAAAAGAGAAAAAGTATAACATAGCAAAGATAAGTGGGAAAACTGAGGACTGGGAAGCTTTTAAAGAACAACAGAGGATTACTAAGAAGGAAATACGCAGAGAAAAAATGAGCTACGAAGGTAAACTGGCCAGAAATATAAAGGAGGATAGTAAAAGCTTTTTTAGGTATGTGAAAGGCAAAAAAATGGTTCAGACTAAAATTGGGCCCTTGAAGACAGAAACAGGGGAATATATTACGGGGAACAAAGAAATGGCAGAAGAATTGAATTGGTACTTCAGATCTGTGTTCACTAGGGAAGACGCAAGCAATTTCCCTGAGGTAACAGTGGCTGAAGGACCTGAACTTAAGGGAATTTATATTTGCCAGGAATTGGTGTTAGAGATACTGTTAGGTCTGAAGGTTGATAAGTCCCCAGGGCCTGATGGTCTACATCCCAGGGTACTGAAGGAGGTGGCTCGAGAAATCGTGGACGCATTGGTGATTATTTTCCAGAGTTCGATAGATTCGCGATCAGTTCCTGCGGATAGGAGGGTGGCTAATTTTGTACCACTTTTTAAGAAAAGTGGGAGAGAGAAAGCAGGAAATTATAGACCAGTTAGTCTGACCTCAGTGGTGGGAAAGATGCTGGAGTCTATTATAAAGGATGAAATTACCACACATCTGGATAGTAGTAACAGGATAGGTCAGAGTCAGCATGGATTTATGAAGGGGAAACCATGCTTGACTAATCTTCTGGAATTTTGTGAGGATGTAACTCTGAAGATGGACGAGGGAGATCCAGTAGATGTCGTGTCCCTGGACTTTCAGAAAGCTTTTGATCAAGTCCCACATAGGAGGTTAGTGAGCAAAGTTAGGGCGCATGGTATTGGGGGCAAAGTATAAACTTGGATTGAAAGTTGGTTGGCTGATAGGAAACAAAGAGTAATGATAAACTGCTCCATTTCAGAATGGCAGGCAGTGACTAGTGGGGTACCGCAGGGATCAGTGCTGGGACCGAAGCTTTTTACAATAAATGTTAATGATATAGAAGATGGTATTAGTAATAACATTAGCAAATTTGCTGATGATACTAAGCTGGGTGGCAGGGTGAAATGTGAGGAGGATATTAGGAGATTACAGGGTGACCTGGACAGGTTAGGTGAGTGGTCAGATGCATGGCAGATGCAGTTTAATATGGGTAAATGTATGGTTATCCACTTTGGTGGCAAGAACAGTAAGGCAGATTACTATCTAAATGGAATCAAGTTAGGTAAAGGGGCAGTACAAAGAGATCTGGGTGTTCTTGCACACCAGTCAATGAAGGTAAGCATGCAGGTGCAGCAGGTAGTGAAAAAGGCTAATAGCATGCTGGCCTTCATAACAAGAGGGATTGAGTATAGAAGAAAAGAGGTTCTTCTGCAGCTGTGCAGGGCCCTGGTGAGACTTCACCTGGAGTACTGTGTGCAGTTCTGGTCTCTAAATTTGAGGAAAGACATTCTGGCTATTGAGGGAGTGCAGCGTTGGTTCACGAGGTCAATTCCTGGAATGGCGGGGCTACCTTACGCTGAAAGACTGGAGCAACTGGACCTGTATACCCTTGAGTTTAGAAGACTGAGAGGGGATCTGATTGAGACATATAAGATTATTAAAGGATTGGACACTCTGGAGGCAGGAAACATGTTCCCGCTGATGGGTGAGTGCCGAACCAGAGGACACAGCTTAAAAATATGGGGTAGACCATTTAGGACAGAGATGAGGAGAAACTTCTTCACCTCGAGAGTAGTGGCTGTGTGGAATGTTCTGCCCCAGAGGGCTGTGAAGGCCCAGTCTCTGGATTCATTTAAGAAAGAGTTGGATAGAGCTCTCCAGGATAGTGGAATCAAGGGTTATGGAGATAAGGCAGGAACAGGATACTGATTAAGGATGATCAGCCATGATCATATTGAATGGTGGTGCAGGCTCGAAGGGCAGAATGGCCTACTCCTGCACCTATTGTCTATTATCTGACCTCAAACAAATCTGGAATCAAGCCACAACCTTAAGATCAATGTTGTTGATTAACAAACTGTGCTATGCATTTCTTAAAAAGCCAGAGGGCACATCTTGCCTTTTTAAAACAGTGGTTTGTATTATAGATCATAACTAATAACTTTGACTAACTCTGATCATATATACATAGGAGACATTTGCAGATATTATAAAATATGAATTTTATTTGAAAGCAGACGAAAGGAAGAATTCTTGATGATAAAAACACTCACATTTCTGCAGTTGTTGCCTCCATGTTACACATGAATTACAGTGCACCATGTCAAAATTTGCAATTGTGTCAACCAGTTATTTATTCCTGATTATCGCAAGTATATTAATTAGTACAATTACCACTCTTCATTTCTGTTTATTATTTTGTTCAGTAATGTTAATATGATTAGATGTATGTTTCATATATTTTACAGCAATGACATGTGCATCTTGTAAACTGTATTTTGATGTCAAATTGTATTGTTTTTACTATTGTTAAGTGTGCATTCTACATGGTGTTCTACCAGTTAAATGTATACCCATTTATTATTGGAGCGCTGTATTGCATGTGACAATGATCAGATTAGTATTTTCCTTCGCTACTGTGCATTTAAATAAGTTAATGTAAATTCAGTCAACCAAATAGTTTTAAATCACCTGACCCTGAATCCTTGAGGATATTTTTTATGCTGCTGCTAATTGTTTAAATTGTCAAAAAACATACATTTTGGAAACATGTATTTTCAATCTCTAGTAATTTATGTTTGGTCTACAGGAAGGACTTGGCCCTGGTGACACTACGAGCACTTTCTGTGGCACACCCAATTATATAGCACCTGAAATATTGAGAGGAGAGGAGTATGGTGAGCAACTGTAATAGAGGACATAGCTAGTATAGTTGTATTTGATCATCTGTGCAGCAAACCAAATTAAAACATCAGCATTGTGTTCCATTTGTAGAAGAAAGTGATTTCCTACTTCATGTAAAATTATACTCCCTGCTGTCTGAATGGAGAGGTGCAGAGTGGAAGCCAGGAGCCTTTACTTAGGGACACTGGACCTTCTCAACATAAACCTCTTCAAATTAATTTTAGATTTATTTGCCCAAGTCTTACAATAGGTTGTTTGCCTATCTTTTGAAGGCCTGTTTGGAAATCTCAACAGGACAAAGTGGAAAAAATGTTCTAAAATCCCTGGAGATTAAACATTGACAAATGGAATTGAAAAGAAAACACAAAGATGAAATTCAATCTCTCAGCAGTTACAGAGCCATCAGAAATGTTTGAGTTCGTTTTTACAATTGATTTCGAGTAATTTGCATGTGTTTTTAGTTTAACTTCCAATTGAATATTTCCATAATAAGGGAAATGTTCGTATTCCTGAATAATCTGTCTATATTTTAAAAGTCTAGTTTGTTTATATCAGTGGACACAGGGGCTACAATAGTTTGGTGAACTGACCTCTACACTGCTGAAGCCAGGTGCCAACTCAAAGACACCTCCTCCTACTGCCCCCTCGACCATGACCTCATCCTGCATCGCCAAACCATCATCTTCCAGACCATACACAACCTCATCACCTCAGGGGATCTCCCACCCACAGCTTCCAACCTCATAGTTTGGGGACCCCACACTGTACGATTCTACCTCCTACCCAAGATCCACAAGCCTCACTATCCTGGCCAACCCATAATCTCGGCCTACTCCTGCCCCACTGAATTCATCTCCACCTACTTCAATACTGTCCTATCCCCCCCCTGTCCAGGAACTCCCCACATACGTTCGGGACACCACCCACACCCTCCAACTCCTCCAAGACTTCCATTTCCCTGGCCCCCAATGCCTCATCTTCACCATGGACATCCAGTCCCTCTATACCTCCAACCACCATGACGAGAGCCTCCAAGCCCTCTGTTTCTTCCTCTCCTGACCGTACCCACCAGTACCCTTCCGCTGGCACTCTTGTTTGGCTGGACTGGTCCTCACCCTCAACAATTTCTCCTTCGAATCCTCCCACTTCCTCCAGATGAAAGGGGTAGCCAGGGCACCCGCATGGACCCCAACTATGCCTGTCTCTTTGACGGCTACATAGAACAGTCCATCTTCCAGAATTACACCAGCACCACTCCCCACCTTTTCCTCGGCGACAATGATGACTGCATCAGCGCCACCTCGTGCTCCCATGAGGAGGTTAAACAGTTCATCAACTTCACCAACACATTCCACTATGACCTTAAATTTACCTGGACCTCCCTCCCCTTTCTAGACCTCTCCATCTCCATCAACGATGACCGACTCAAAACTGACATTTTCTACAAACCCACAGACTCCCATAGCTACCTGAACTGCACCTCCTCCCACCCTGCTTCCTGCAAAAATGGTATCCCCTATTCCCAATTCCTCAGTCTCCGCCACATCTGCTCCCAGGACGACTAGTTCCACCACAGAACACATCAGATGGCCGCCTCCTTTAAAGACCGCAATTTCCCCTCCCACGTGGTTGAAGATGCCCTCCAACATATTTCATCCACATTCCGCACCTCTGCCCTCGAACCCCACCCCTCCAACCGCAACAAGGACAGACCCCCCCCAATACTCACCTTCCACCCCACAAATCTCCTCAAATCGCATCACCACCAACATTTCCGTCACCTACAAACGGATCCCACCACCAAGGATATATTTTCCTCCCCAACCCTATCCGCTTTCCGCAAAGGCTGTTGCCTCTGTGACTACTCAGTCAGGTCCACACCCCTAACAATCCATCCTCCCTTCCTGGCACCTTCCCCCTACCACTGCAGGAATAGCAAAACCTGCGGCCACACCTCCTCCCCTCACCTCCATCCAAAGCCCCAAAGGAGCCTTCCACATCCATCCAAATTTCACCTGCGCTGCCACACGTCATTTACTGTATCCATTGCTCCCAATGGGGTCTACACTGGGGAGACCGGATGACTTCAATAGAGCGCTTCAGCGAACATCTCTGGGAAACCCGTACCAATCAACCCCACTGCCCGCCAAACATTTCAATTCCCCCTCCAACTCTGCTGAGGATATGCAGGTCCTGGGCATCCTTCATCGCCACCCCCTCACCACCTGAAGGAAGAACGCCTCATCTTCTGCCTTGGGACTCTTCAATCCCATAGCATCAATGTGGACTTCACCAGTTTCGTCATTTCTCCTCTCCCACCTTACCCCAGTTCCAATCTTCCAGCTCAGCACCATCCTCATGACCCATCTGTCAATCTTCCTTCCCACCTATCCGCTCCACCCTTCTCTCCAATGTATCACCTTTACTCCCCACCTCCATCCACCTATTGCACTCTAAGCTGCCTTCTCCCTAGCCCCACACCCTCTATTTATCTCTCCACCCCTGAGGCTCCCAGCCTAATTCCTGATGAAGTCTTTTGCTCGAAACATCAATTTTCCTGCACCTCAGATGCTGCCTGACTGGCTATGCTTTTCCAGCACCATTCTAATCTTGTTTCTAATCTCCAGCATCTGCAGTACCCACTTCCACCAAGTTTGTTTATATGGTCTATTTATTACTGGTGCTTTGGTACTACTTGTTAAAACTGATTGCTTTTCCAAATTAAGTCCCATATGTCAAGTGAAGTGAGGAAAGGGTGCAGGAAGAAAAGGAGGAGATGATGTCTGTTTTAGTTTTTTTAGGTTGTTAGATGAGAGGCTTTAATCAATGACTTGTGAAAGAGTAAGTTATAATATTTATTCAAAACACCACTTACTCCTTTTTGCTATTTGACAGGTTTCAGTGTAGACTGGTGGGCACTTGGCGTATTGATGTTTGAAATGATGGCTGGAAGATCACCATTTGACATCATCACTGATAACCCAGACATGAACACAGAGGATTACCTGTTTCAAGGTTAGCAGGACATAATACAAACTTAATTTTACTTTTAATAAGTGTTGGCTCTCGACCTAGTCAATTAAGTGATGAGTCAAGGCCACCTATCACACACTGAAAAGCAGTTCTCATTTGTCAGCTACTCAAAGCGGGGAAAAATTGGGCAAATAATTTTTCTGGTTTATTTGCATTCATTTAAGTTGCACAGTTGATTTTAAAAAAGCATTTGAGTTTTGCATTCGGTAAAACATAAATAGAGAGATTTGTGGTACAGCAAGATATTCTTTGGTCCATCATATCTATGCCAACAAAAGGAGGAATCCAACCTACTCTCTCCTCCTATCCCATGGTCTATAACTCTGTAGGTTGCAAAACCTCGCATACATTTCAGTGTTTTGTGGGTTTCTGCCTATGCCACCTTTTCGGTAGTGAATTCCAAACCTCAAAATACTTCTTCGACTTCCTTCTAATCCTTCCCCAAATTACTTCAGTTCTATCCCCTGGTTATTTATGTCTCTGCAGATAGAAATAACTGATTCGTACTCACTCGAAACATTATTTTATACTCCTGAATTAAATCTCCCCTTGGCTTTCTCTGTTCCAAAGAAACCAACCCAGAGCATTGATGGGGTGGGGACGGTGGATAACTTCAAGGAAAGGATCAAGCATTTAGGACTGAGAGCAAAATGGCTTTTTCACTCAAGGAATTGTGAACCTTTAGAATTTTCCACTCTGGAGGGTAATTGATGCTCTTATCATTGAAAATATTCAACACACATCAATCATTTTTTGATCTTTCAAGGAATCAAAGTATATGGGGAACGAGCAGGAAAGTGAATTGAAGTAGAATGTCAGGCATGATTGTGGTGGAGAAGGTTAAGGAGCTAGATAATACATCGTTCCTATTTGTTAAGAAATTCCAGCCTAACCAATCTTTCCCATGGCCAAAATTTTCTTTTCATGGCAACATCCATGTAACTCTCATCTGTATCCCCATATGGACAAGAACAGCTTTCCTATATTCTAGTGTTCAAAACTACATGCAATGCTCTGTCTCGTCTAATTAGTATTTTGTACAGTTCTAACATAGCCTCTCTGGCCAAGGACTTGTGTATCAGAGCAATCAAGGAAAGTATTCTGTATGCTTCTGGATAACCTCATCCAATCGAACTGCTATTTGCAAAGAGTTAATACGATGTATTTTTCCATCACTCTATTCTGCAGCCTTGTTTGTTATTCCCAAGTGCATTGACAGGCCCATTGATTTGTACAGCAGTTTTATTTCTCATCATCAGCTCCCTGATCAAAGCTTACGTGATCTATCAACTTTTTCATGCTTCCTTTTTGTAAGGCTCACACAACACCAGGTTATAGTCCAACAGGTTTATTTGGAAGTACTCGCGCTCCGAAAGCTAGTGCTTCCAAATAGACCTGTTGGGCTTTAACCTGGCGTGGTGAGATTTTTAACTTTATCCAGCCCGTTTCAACACATCCTTCTTGGAAGACCTTGTACAGAGACCTGCAGCACATCCCTGGAAATAGCCTACCAATCATAAAAATATCTGTTGTCAATAATACTTTGCTCCCTCTCGCTGAGCCAAATTTCAATCCAACGTACTTTTTATTCACACGAATGAGGGCTTCGCTAGCTAGCCAAGCATTTATTGCCATCCCTAATTGCCTCGAGTGTAATTAAGAGCCAACCATATTGCTGTGTTGTCTGGAGTCACATGTAAGCTATACTCAGTAAGAATGTCAGTTTCCTTTCCTTGAGAGCATTAGTGAACGAGATAGGTTTTTCCAACAATTGATAATGGATTCATGGTCACCTTTAGACTCTTAATTCCAGATTTATATCACTTGTCTCTCTCCTTTGGATTCTATGAACGTGAACATTACAAAAATGGTGATGTTTTGACTATTAGATTCTCCCTCCATATAGTACTTAACATTCATTAGCACCACTTCTAACTTGCAGTTTTGGTTCTCCATTCTCATGTTCTCAGTCACAGACAAGGCTATATCCAATTTGAATCTTTGCATCCATGTTGTCCTGCAGGCTTTAAACTCCACTTCCTCTATGGCCACATAAGGAGAAAGCTCAGTCTATTGGCAATATACAAGCAACTGCCTACCTTAAGCTTCCTGTTTACCATTTGTACTTGCACAACTACCGATCTGTTCAAACATTCCTTCTCTTCCATGTTTGGCTACCTTTGTTGCCAAAAACACCCCTTCTGTTATCCCATTTGTTTCCCTGCTTTGGTCTCAGAGTCATACAGAGAGTGGTGGCAGAGGGTTGCTTTTCGAACTGAAGGCCTGTCACCAGCGGTGCTCACAGGGATCAGTTATGAGTCACTTTTTGTTTATCATTTATATGAATGGTTTGGATGAGAATGTAAACGTCATGGTTAGTAAGTTCGTGAACGACACCAAAATTGGTGGCATAGTAGAGAGTGATGACAGTTTTCTAAGATTGCAAAGGGATCTTGATCAAATGGTCAATGAACTGAAAAATGGCAGATGGAGTTCAACCTGAATAAATGCAAGGCATTGCATTTTGGTCCAACAAACAAGGGTAGGGCTTATACAGTTAACAGAGCCTCAGGTAGTGTTATAGAACAGAGGGACCTAGTGGTTCAGGTACATAATTCTTTGAAGTTTGCATTACATATACACTGGGTGATTAAAAAGGTATTTGGTGATTGGCTTACCTTCATTGCTCAGTCCTTTGAGTACAGGAGTTGAGACGTCATGTTGAGGTTGTATAGGACATTGGTGAGACCTGATCTGTCCAGTTCTGATTACTCCATTACAGGAAGGATATTAGCCTGGACAGGGTTCAGAAGAGATTAACCAGGATTTTACTGAGTATGGAAGGTTTGAATTGTAAAGGGAAGCTGGATAGGCTGGGATTTCTTTCAATAGAGCATAGGAGCTTGAGAGGAATATAGATAGAGATAATGGTAGTCTTCTCCCTCGGATGGGTGATTTCAAGGTGAATGGAGTGAGATTGAAAAAGACACGAGGGACAAATTTTGTACACAGGGTGGTTCGCAGGTAGAGTGAACTTGACAGGAAAAGGTGAATGCGGCTGTAATTCCAACATTTAAAAGACATTTGGCTAAAATCGTAGAATAGCAATGGTTTGGAGGGATTTAGGTGAGGATCAGGCAGGTGGGACCAGCTTTGCCCAGACTTGAATGAGGGTGGCATATCATTGAAATTTTCTCTTCATTGAACCACATCAAGTATTATCTAGCTTCAGGCTCCTCTGCCAAAACGACCACTTTATTATTTCAGCCTTATTTTTTAACCTATTTTATCATTCCGCTTCAGCCAATTTGGTGTTCAGATATTTGTAAATGGCTTTTCGTTGCTTTAATACGCCAATTATGGATTCAAATTTCTCACACTCGAGACAGATGTGAACTTCTATCATTATCACTTTTGCACAGAGCATGCTTGACATTGATGTATTTAATTAGTCCTGTCTCATTATTTACTATGATAGGTGATTATTGTGAGACTGGCTAAGAGGAAGAAGGGAGTGTACATAAGATTGAGGTGACTGAAGACAGATGAAGCTTTGGAAGAATATCTGGACTGTAGGACCAATCTGAAACCAGAATTAAGAGGGCTAAAAGGGGTCATGAGGTATCTTTAGCAAACAGGGTTAAGGAAAATCCCAAAGCCTTTTATTCATATATATAAGGAGCAAAAGGAGAAAAGTTATGCATGGACTAAGAGAAAATGGTTGAAGTTCATTATGATTACTTTGCATCGGCATTCACCGAGGAGAGGGACATGACGGATGTTGAGGTTAGGGATAAATGTTTGATTACCCTAGGTCTAGTCAGCAAAAGGAGGGAGGAAGTGTTGGGTATTCGAAAAGGCATGAGGGTGGACAAGTCCCCAGTTCCGGATGGGATCTATCCTAGGTTACTGAGGAAAGCAAGAGGGGAACTAGCTGGGGCCTTAACAGATATCTTTGCAGCATCCTTGAACACTGTGAGGTCACAGAGAACTAATTACTAAAATTACTAATGTTGTCCCCTTGTTTAAGAAAGGAAGCAGGGATAATCCAGGTAATTATAGACTGGCAAACCTGACATCAGTGGTTGGGAAGCTGCTGGAAAAGATACTGATGGATACGATCTATTTCCATTTGGAAGAACGTGGGCTTATCAGTGATAGGTAACATGGTTTTTTGCAGGGAAGATCATGGCTTATCAACTTAATAGAACTCTTTGAGGAAGTTACAAAGTTGATTGATGAGCAAAGGGCCTCAGGTGTCATGTACATGGATTTTAGTAGGGTGTTTGATAAGGTTCCCCATGATAGGCTGATGGAGAAGGTGAAGTCGCATAGGGTCCAGGGTGTACGAGCCAGATGGATAGAAAGCTGGCTGAGCAACAGGATACAGAGAGTAGTAGTTGAAGGGAATTTCTCAAAATGGTCACAGTGGTGTTCCACAGGGATCCTTGTTGGGACCACTGTTGTTTGTGATAAACATAAATGATTTGGAGGAAGGTACAGTAGTCAGATTAGCAAGTTTTCAGATGATACTAAGGTTGGTGGAGTAGCAGATAGTGAAGCGGGCTGTAGAGAATACAACAGAATACAAATAGATTGGAGAGTTGGGGAAATGGCTGATGGAGTTCAATCCAGGCAAATGCAAGGTGATGCATTTCGGAAGATCCAATTCAAGAGCGAAACATACAGTAAGTGGAAACATCCTGCGGAAAAATGATGTGCAGACAGATCTGGGTATTGAGGTCCATTGTTCCCTAAAGGTTGGAACACAGGTCAATACAGTGGTCAAGAAGGTATGTACGGCATGCTTTCCTATGTTGGACAGGATATTGAGTACAAGTTTTGGCAGGTCATGTTACAGTGGTAGAAGACTTTTTGGTGCGGCCGCATTTGGAATACTGAATACAGGTCACCAGATTACCAAAAGGATGTGTATGCTTTGAAGAAGGTGCAGAGGAGGTTCACTAGTATGTTGTCTGGTTTGGAGGGCGCTTGCTATTAAGAGAGGTTGAGTAGATGCGGATTATTTTATTTATAAAGGCAGAGGTTGAGGGGGGACCTGACAGAGGTCTACAAAATCATATGAGGTATAGACAGGGTGGATAGCAAGAAGCTTTTCCTGGAGTAAGGAACTCTGTCACTTGGGGTCTCGAGTTCAAGGTTTAGGTGAAACGTTTAGGGCAGATATGCATGGAAAGTTCTTTATGCAGAGGGTGATGAGTACCTCAAATGGCTATTGGATCGTACTAATCTATTTTTATTTGTACTATGAATTGATCAGAGTTGTTCTCAAATGCTGTTCTATACAGTTAAATAGCTTTAGTTCTGTCTTTTACAGTTTTTTTTCTTCCTTTTTGACTTAACTCTTTGGTTTACTCTTCTGTTAGTACACTGTGTTCTTCCCTGTTCCACTTAAGTCATTGTTTATTCTGTCTTTAAATTCCAAACCACCCGTTTTCTTTGCCCTTGCTGGCATATGTAGGCTGCTGATTCTCCAACATCTCCAAATTAAAGTTCTCATTCTCATTTAATTTCCTTTGTTGCTTTATCCCTCCCTATTTCCAATCTATATTGTTCTCCGATGCTATCCTGCCCTCCCACAAAACTTAACTGTTTCTCTGAGATTAGTTTGTTTCCTTCAGCTGCTTTGAGTCCTTGCTTTAGAAGTTCTTTCTGATACGTCAGCTGTCTTTCATTTTTTTAAAGCACTTCTCAATACCGTCTTTTTGATGAATTGTTGTTTATGTCTGCAAATCTAATTTCTGTATTGTTGACCAAGTGTCCGTTTTGTCTAATTGTGAAATGCATTGGAATGTTTTCCAAGTAATAGTACATAAATGCAACTTGTTGATTCACAGGAAGTAAATAACATTCCACATTAGTTTTGATTCAGCATTAAATGACACTGATTCTTCAAAGCTAAACTGAATGCTGCATGCACTTATATTAAGGTTCTGAATGTTTACTACCATATGCTGCTTCCTCCATATATGCAGGACTGTGTTCACCAACATTGTCCTGGTTGCGTAGTCTTTGGTTGCACGTTGTCTATGTGGCCTTTGTCAGTTTTGCAGCATTTTTTGTTCTTAGCACAGGGTAGAACTTAATGCATTCACTCAAATACTGACTGCACCTCACACATTCTAGTTAATGTCTCCAGTGCATTAGTTAGGTAGTAGTATTGAAAACATCAAATGCTGGCAATCACAACAGGTCAGACAGCACCCTTGGAGAGACCGGCAGCTAACATTTCCCGTCTAGATGACTCTTCATCAGTTATCAGTACAAATTCCTGCACCTGCAGAAATTGCCCCCAGGAGGCAGTAGTATTAATGGTGGTTAGAAGAACATTTTGGTTCAGACTATATTCTTCTGTTAACTCAGTGAAAATATATTTTTGTTTTGTTAGATTATCAAAGTAAATAGTATGGGCTTGTCAATCCTGTGAAATAAGACCTGTACATTTGGAACTTTCACTGATGGAAGTTAGTTAAGAATGAGATTTGTGTATCTCTCTCCAACAAAGTGCAACAAGTATCATCATCTGCAAAAATATAACATTTCCATTTCCCTTCCAAGGTGTCTTTATAAAATTTTTAAGCGTGAACAAAGTTGCATGCCAGCCTTATGGGATATTCTAAGTTGTGAACATGCACTTACTAGAATTACTTTCTGTCAAGAACAGATAATGACTGAAGGAGAAAATCTCCTCTCAATAATCATGTCAGGACTGAAAGTTGTGTTCCAGAACTAAAAAAAAGACTATTCCATTGAGTCATCTAGTGCATTCAGCTATGATTAATGTTGCACACTCAAATCAGACAAAGTTTAAATGAAAAGAAAAAAATTGAAGACATTTTCAAAAAATAATGAAATGTAGAAAATTAGCATCTATAATAAATTCAGCAATATACTTAATTTACTTTTTAAATCTTTTCAGTTATTTTGGAGAAGCCTATTCGAATCCCTAGATCACTTTCAGTAAAAGCAGCCAGTGTCCTAAAAGGATTTTTAAATAAGGTAAGTGACTGGTTGTTCAGATGTTGATTTGAAATAAGGTATTCATTACAATCCAAAGTCAATGAGGTATTTGGAAGCAGGGAGTTAACTGTTGACACAATTGTTCTTGATATATATTAACAATCTTGGTGTATGAGGTACAATTACAAAATTTGTAGTTAATGCAAAACTTATTTTGAATTGTGAGGAGGATAATGTAGACTTGCAAAAAGATACATGTTTTTGGGGATGTGAAATTGCCTTCAACAAGGTGTTTTACTTGATCTTCCATAACATAAGAAACTGGGTATGGATGTTGTAGTATTGAAAGGTCCTATAACCAATTTATGTAAGAACATTACGTTCCTTGGGAGTATTACTCACTGGGCTGACATTAAGCATTAAATTTCAACAGAGGACCTTGTTTACAGTATAGTGCTTCAAATGATCAGAGGTAAAATGTATCTTGAGATGTTCATATGCTCAAGTCACATTCTCTACTGCGGTAATGATATCATGAGCATATTTCTTAAAGACACACTGACATGCCAACCATAGGACATAATACAACATATGCCACCCTACTTTCCCAAAGACAAAAACCTAGACCAAGCAAATGTACATGGTTGGATTTAGACAAGTGTTGTCAATTCAATAATTATAAAAACAGTTGATATTGAGTTTATAAGATTAACGTTTAAAGCTTCACTGTCACACTTTGATCATTCACCTGGTAATCACATTCCTGTTTGGAAAGGTATATGTCATGTTGCTGGTTGCCTCACTCAACATCATTACACAATCATCATTGTCAGAGTGTACTTCCATACACTGTGCATGATTGGTGTACCATACATTGGTCTAAGCTGACTTCTGTTCCTTTGCAATGTAGACCATGATCAGTACTGAATTGTTATGATCTGGGCTGGTTGCATATTTCAGAAATCTTTGCTGATATCCAAATTTGTGTTTCTAGCTTGCACTTGCTACCCATTGCACAATTTTGGTAGTCAAGGAGGCTGGAAGAACACAGCAAGCCAGGCAGCACCACAAGAAGTCAACATTTTGGATCCTCAGGACTAGATGTGGGAGTAGGGAGAGCCACAGATAATGAGAGAGGGTGAGGAGGAGAAGTGATGAGAGAAGCAGAATGGTAAGGTAGTGATAGGTAGACACGGGTAATGGGTATGATCTGGCAAGCCGATGGGAGGAATGAATCTGGTTGGTAGCTAGAAGGAAGGGTCAGTAGGTGGAATGGGAGGAAGGAGGTAGGGCTGGAAAAGAAGCTGGGGGGTGGTTTGGAAGGTTGTTTCAAATTAGAGGACTCGATGTTAATTCCTCTGTGCTGTAGTCTGCCCTGGCGGAAGATAAGATGTTCCTCCAGTTTGCAGTCTGATTCACTGCAACAATGGAGGATGCCGAGGATGGACATGTCAGAGGGGGAGTGGGAGGGGCAATTGAGGTGGGCAGTGACCGGTTGGTCATTTTGGGCCAGGCGAAGATGCTCGGCAAAACGGTCACCTAATCTACATTTGGTCACACCGATGTAGAGAAGACCATGGCGGGAGTACTGAATGCAGTAGACTTGGTGGATTCGATGCAGGTGAACTTGTGTCTCACCTGGAAGAACTGTTTGGGGCCGTGGATGGCAGTGAGAGAAGTGGTGTATGGGCATAATGTTGCATCTTTTTCGGTTACAGGGGAAGGTATCAGGGCATTTGAGTGGTTGGTGGGAATTGTTGTGCAAACCAAGGAGGGGCGAAGGAAACTGTCCTTAGAGCAGGCAGAGAAAGTTGGGGACGGGAAGATGTTCTGGATGGTGGGGTCTATTTGGAGTTGGTGGAAGTGTTTAAGGATGATACATTGGATGCAGGGGTGATGGGGTAGCAAATGAGGACAAGAGGACCCTACCTTTGGAGGGGGTTGGGAGGAAGGGGGTTTAGAGCAGTGCAACGGGGAATGGAGGTGGTGTGGTTGGAGGGCTGTCTGGATGGCAAAGTCAGGGGAATAGCATTGTTTGAAATTGGAGGGCATCAGAGCAGATGAGATAGGGGAATTGGGAAAACGAATGGATTTGTTTGCCGAATACAGGGTGGAAGAAGCTGTAGTCCAGGTAGCTATGAGAGTCTGTGAGTTTTATAGTAAATGTGTCGCTGGAGATGGAAACAGAGGGGTCAATAAAAGGGGAAGGAGGTGTCAGAGATAAACCAAGTGAATGTAATGGTGGGGTGGAATTTGTTAACAAAGTCAATGAACACCTTCCTGTCTTTCTTGACCTCTCTGTTTCCATCTCCAGTGACATTTTACAAACCGGCATTTGCTGCAAACCCACAGACTCCCATAATTATTTGGACAACACCTCCTCCCACCCTATATCCTGCAAAAATTCCACTCTGTTTTCCCAATTCCTCTGTCTCCATTGCATCTGCTTTGACGGGGTTCCACTCCCAAGCATCCCAGATGTCATCCTATTTCAAACAATGTTCCATTCCCTACTCCACTGCTCTAAACCCCCTCCTCCAAACATAATAAAGGTAGGGTCCCCCTTGTCTTCATTTTACACCCCACCAGCCTCCTCATCCAACGTATCATCCTCAAACACTTCTGCCAACTCCAATTAGACCCTACCACACAAAACATCTTCCTCTCTCTATCCTCTCTGCCTTCCACGAGGACCATTCCCTTCACCACTCTTTGATTCGCACCACACTCTCCTCCAAGCCCCCCAGTATCTTCCCCTGTAACTGACAACACCTGCCCAAACACCACCTCCCTCATCATCATTCAGGCCCCAAGCAGTCCTTTTACTTGAGAGGTTCACGTGCATCTTCTCCAGCCTAGTCTACTGCATCTGGTGCTACTGATGTGGTCTTCGGTGAGACCAAATGTAGACTAGGTGACCATTTTGTTAAGCTGATGACACTAAGCTGGGTGAAATATGGGGAGGGTGTTAGGAGAATACAGGGTGACCTGGACAGGCTAGGTGAGTGGACGGATGCATGGCAGATGCAGTTTAATGTGGATTAATGTGTGGTTATCCACTTTGGTGGCAAGAACAGGAAGGCAGATTACTACCTAAATGGAGTCAAGTTAGTTAAAGGGGCAGTACAATGAGATCTAGGTGTTCTTGTACACCAGTCAATGAAAGCAAGCATGCAGGTACAGCAGGCAATGAAGAAAGCTAATAGCATGCTGGCCTTCATAGCAAGAGGAATTGAGTATAGAATCAAAGAGGTCCTTCTGCAGATGTACAGGGCCCTGGTGAGACCGCACCTGGAATATTGTACACAGTTTTGGGCTCCAAATTTGAGGAAAGACATTCTGGCTATTGAGGGAATGCAGTGTAGGTTCACGAGGTCAATTCCCGGAATGGCGGGACTACCTTACGCTGAAAGATTGGAGCGACTGGACTTGTATACGCTTGAGTTTAGAAGGCTGAGAGGGGATCTGATTGAGACGTATAAGATTATTAAAGGATTGGACACTTTGGAGGCAGGAAGCATGTTTCCGCTGATGGGTGAGTCCTGAACCAGGGGACATAGTTTAAAAATAAGGGGTAGGCCACTTAGAACAGAATTGGGGAGAAACTTCACCCAGAGAGTGATGGGTGCATGGAATGCTCTGCCCCAGAAGGCTGCGGAGGCCAAGTCTCTGGATACTTTCAAGAAAGAGTTGGATAGAGCTCTTAAGGATAGTGGAATCAAGGGTTATGGGGATAAGGCAGGAACAGGAAACTGATTGAGGATGATCAGCCATGATCATAATTTTAGATTAGATTAGATTACCTACAGTATGGAAACAGGCCCTTCGGCCCAACAAGTCCACACTGACCCACAACCCACCCAGACCCATTCCCCTACATTTACCCCTTCACCTAACCCTACGGGCAATTAAGCATGGCCAATTCACCTGACCTGCACATCTTTTGGACTGTGGGAGGAAACCGGAGCACCCGGAGGAAACCCGTGCAGACACTGGGAGAATGTGCAAACTCCACACAGTCAGTCGCCTGAGGCGGGAATTGAACCCGGGTCTCTGGCGCTGTGAGGCAGCAGTGCTAACCACTGTGCCACCGTGCCGCCCAAAAATAAAAATAACCTGCCGCTCCATTGCATGGCACAACACAAATGCAGAGGGGAGACTTGAGCAGCCACTGCTGGCAGAAAAAGCCTACACCTCCTGCTATGAATGGTGGTGCTGGCTCGAAAGACACAATGGCCTACTACTGCACCTATTGTCTGTTGTCTATTATCTTCGCCTGGCCTGAAACGGCCAGCCAAATGTCCCAGTCACTGCCCACTTCAAGTGCCCCTCCCACACACCTCTGACATGTCCATCCTAGGCATCCTCCATTGCCATAGTGAATCAGACTTTAAATTAGAGGAACTACACCTCATCTTCCGCCTGCGCACCCTACCACCCAAAGGACTTAACATTGAGTCCTCTCATTTCACATAACCTTCCCACCCATCCCCGAGCTTCCTTTCCAGTCCCGCCTCCTCCCTTCCATTCCACCTACTGACCTTTCCTTCCTGTTACCAACCAGATTGATCCCTCCCATCGACCAACCAAGTCATACTGTACCTGTGTCCACCTATCATGACCTCACCATTCCGCTACTCTCCCCACTCCAACCCCCTCCCCTTCTCCCTTTATCTGTAGCAACCCCTACCCGCGCATCTAGTTCTGAAGATGAGTTAATACCCATAACATTGACTTCTCCACTTCATCATGCTGCCTGGCTTGTTGTGTTCTTCCAGCCTCCTGTTTGTGTACTTCAGATTCCAGCATCTGCAGTTATTTTGTGTCTGCATAATTTTGGTGGTTCTTCACCTGCTTACTTGTCAGCTACCTCTTCTTCATCACTGTCTTTGAAGAAGAATGCCCTGCATGTCAGAATGGTTGGACAATTGGTTGCTGGGCAAGGTCATTCACACTTACCGTCAGATCTTGCGTTGTGCAGGGGGAAATAATCCCTCTCCATTTGTGAAACTATGAAACTGAAGAAGACATTTCAAGGTTGAACTGTTATGCTTTGGCCAGAGACACTGAACAGTAGCACATGAAAATATCGCAATACAATGCAGCACTCTTGCTTTGTATTCAACACTTGGTGACCATTGATTTTACAGTTCATATCACATTCTGCTAGACGGTACGTGGATGGTAAGTTCACAATATGATATCAGTCATTCTCACTATGTATACATACCTCGAAACTGTTTGCCACTGTGCTGCATTCTGTTTTCAAACATCATCTGATCCTAGGCACAGAACAAACTGAAAGTAGTGCTTATCGTGTCAATGATGGTTGCACTTAGAACATAGAACATAGAACATAGAAGAATACAGCGCAGTACAGGCCCTTCAGCCCTCGATGTTGCGCCGATCAAAGCCCACCTAACCTACACTAACCCACTATCCTCCATATACCTATCCAATGCCCGCTTAAATACCCATAAAGAGGGAGAGTCCACTACTGCTACTGGCAGGGCATTCCATGAACTTACGACTCGCTGAGTGAAGAACCTACCCCTAACATCAGTCCTATATCTACCCCCCCTTAATTTAAAGCTATGCCCCCTTGTAATAGCTGACTCCATACGTGGAAAAAGGTTCTCACTGTCAACCCTATCTAACCCCCTAATCATCTTGTACACCTCTATCAAATCACCCCTAAACCTTCTTTTCTCCAATGAAAACAACCCCAAGTGCCTCAGCCTTTCCTCATAGGATTTTCCTACCATACCAGGCAACATCCTGGTAAACTTCCTCTGCACCCGTTCCAGTGCCTCCACATCCTTCCTATAGTATGGCGACCAAAACTGCACACAATATTCCAGATGCGGCCGCACCAGAGTCTTATACAACTGCAGCATGACCTCGGGACTCCAGAACTCAATTCCTCTACCAATAAAACAATGGCATAGAACAATGGCAAATTTACAGAAGGAACCTGTCACAAGGATGAAATCCTTTGTAAATAGGCCTATGGTTATTTTCATCGAAGAGGTGAATGAAATATTTTATCGAGTTGATACATTGGGTGTGCCTCACGTGCATTCATGAACCTTTGAATATCCTGATTCATCCTTGGCCAGTTCAGAGATGTTCAACATCCATCCGTCCTTAATTTAACATGGAGATGATAGCTTGGTGAAATGCTTTTGGTATCAGGACTTATTTGCCCTTGAAAATGACTTGTCATTAGATACCAAGTTTGTCTCTGCGTGATCAAAATGAACAAATATTAATGTAAGTCTAATACTGTCAGACCATCCTTGCAATGATGCCTTTGCAACTCCTTAAATTGTGCAACTGTTTAGTGTCTCTGGCCAAAGCATAACAGTTCAACCTTGAGATGTCTTCAGTTTCATAGTCTCGGGCATCAATATGCAGATCAAGAGTAATATCATCTTTGCATGGATTGGATAATCTGCTCAGCATGCTAGACATGATCAACTGGTACCTGGCTTCTATCTCACTTGAAAATAATACCTTTGGAACTTGAGGTAGATGTTGCAAACATGGTAGTGCACCCATTAGCAGTTTCTGGCATATTACTTCTATTGGTAATTGATATGAAGGTACCAATGTTGGACTGGGTTGGACAAGGTCAGAAATCACACACCAGGTTACAGTGCAATAAATTTATTTGAAAATACTAGATTTTGGAGTGCTAATCCTTCACCAGGTGTTAGTCAGAGAGGAAGACCTTAAGACACAGTATTTTCAGGAAAAGATCAACAGGTCATACAACTCCTTATAAGTTCTGCGTCTAAGGTCTTCCTGTCTCATTAACACCTGATGAAGGGGCAGTGGACTGTAACCAGGTGTCATGTGATTTTTGACCTTCTAATAGATTATGAATTGTTTCAAAGGTATATTTGTTACAAATAATTGTGTGAGAAACCACAAGATGCTGAATACAAGAGCAAATGTCTTGTGCTCTATATTGGAATAGTTGACTTATGCATGTAACAGGAATTTCAAACCAATGGCAATACACTATTCATTTTGCAAAAGACACTCTCCTAAATGGCCTCTTGCCACAGGTAGGGAACATGCTTTCTCAAGAAAATCTCTCAGTGGAGGTATGTTGTCTGCAAAATTGAGAACATATAGTGAGAGCAAATTTAAAAATCTGAGATAACATTACAGGTTGTTTTTATCCTGCATGGTTGTTTTTTTAACAACTTTGACTTTGTTAGGTTAAATATGGGCTCAATGGACATAGTAAATGGAGTTCAGAAAGGGTTAGTTGGCCTGGCACTTGTATTGCTAAATACCAATGCTTGTGTTTGCACAGCTGACATCAGTAGGTAAAGTTTGTGCTTATGGCCTGCCTTATCTTACCAATGATGTTATCCAACCATATTTAAAATAGAGAAAATGTAGCTATTAATGTGCATTTAAATATAAACGTTAAATCAGTATTCTCATTTCAACACCAACTTAAGTGCCTTTTTTTTATCAAGTTTCTTTTTTATTGTATGACAAAGAAGGTCAAAAATCCAAATCTTCAATTATTTTTGCTTCTGGTGGAGAATTCCTGCTGTGCGATCTCATGCAGATTTTACATGCTTGTCCACAATAATTTTCTCCTTTGGTATGATTTAAAAGTTTTTAACATTATCATAGTACAAATATGTAGATTTTTCAGTAAAACCTTATGCAATTTCCATATAGCAAAAATGCTGCATCACTGAAAGCCATGTGAAAAATCCTGATTTTAAAAAGAATATTTTCACGAGTTTAGCAATCTTCGTTCTTCAGTCCACTAATTCAGATGAGATTGTTTGGGCTAATTTAACTCTTTGTTTTAGTTGGATCTGCTGTTCTTTGTTGCCAATAGCAGATATCACATTGGGAGACTCCTCTACTCAGAACCTGACAGCTGCTGCCTGGGATTGTGCTAACCTGTAATTTGCTGCTATACACACCAATTGTGTTGGCCAGGTCTGAGCTAGTCTACAATATATCATTACCACTAAGATCTTTGAGACTTGAAAAGCGATTCATTCTTCCCTTTTACTCATTACCCAATCTGGTTATGGTAACATTGCTACAATAAAATTGTAAGCAAGATTTAAACATGCCAGTTACTCAGAACATCATCTGCAGTTTAAGAAATACTGTGATTATTACATAATCTTCATTACTGTTGTCACTTTATTAAAACCTCCAAAACTGTTTGTAAAGATATTTATTGAAAAAAGCTACTGTAACAAATTTGGATGCTTAAAAAGGTCCAATTAAAAGAACAGTTCAAAAAAATTATCAACAAATAAAGTAGTAATCAGAATTGAAATGTTTATTTGCGGGTACGTTACCAAATAAGAAGAAGCATTAGATTTACATTGTGATAGTTTCTGCTGTTAGCATTATACTTTTAATATTAAATTAAGAGATCTTACTTGAATAATTCTGTTCTCTGTGCTTAGTCCTCACTTGTGTACAAATTGTTGGAATTCTCAACATATGAACCATGCCTGTTTTAAAAGTACTATTTCAGGAGAGAAATTATAGTTCTCACTGGCACAATATGGATGGCATGATGGCAAAGGCAGTTCGCACTACTGCCTCACAGAGCCAGGGACACTGGTTCACTTTCACCCTCAGGCCACATCTGTGTAGGTTTCCGCTGGGTGCTCTGGTTTCCTCCCACAGTCCAAAGATATGCAGATAAGGTGGATTGGCCTCACTAAATTGCCCCATAGTGTCCAAGAATGTGCAGGCTAGGTGGATTAGCCATGGTACATGTGCATTTATGACAATTGAGTGGCAGGGTGTGGTCTGGATGTGATGCTCTTCGGGGGGTTTGTGGAACTCAATAGGCCAAATGGCCACTATCTGCACTGTAGAGCTTCAATGCTGAGTCTGCTATCTCAACTTAGAAGATATTGACATTTACATATCCTCGAGCTTACAGTAAAGCTTAGGTACAAAGAACTTCATAGTCCATGTTAACAGTGTGCCTTATCTGTATTCTTGTTTTTGCTTTGGAAAATGATACCTTCCTTCATCCCTCCTTAGTCATTCATCTCTTCTGATTAAATGAGTAGTCAGACCCCTGAAAATTAAATATTAATTGTTTTCTTTCTCCCTTCCTTCAGTAAATAATGTGGTTGAAACTGAGGTTCTGCATATTTCCAACAAGGAGAATGTGAGGACTGGAAATCAGGAGTTGAGAGTGTGTTGTTGAGAAAGCACAGCAGGTCAGACAGCATCGAAGGAGCAGGAGAATCGACGTTTTGTGCATCGGCCCTCCATCATTTCTGATGAAGGGCTTATGCCCAAAATGTCGAATCTCCTGCTCCTCTGATGCTGCTTGACCTGCTGTGCTCTCCCAGCAACACACACTCTACCCATATTTCCAATAAGTCCAATAAGCATCTCCCATTTGATTTGTGGCAATGAAATGAATTATAAATGGTAGCTCTACAGTGCAGGTTTTTTTTTAAACTATTGAAAAAGATTACATTGACTAAACCAAAAAGATGTGTAAGAACTATTGAGGAATTAGGTAAGAAATGTTATAATTAGTTGCAATAGCTTGTATTTTTTTCATACAGTTCTTACTTATGATACCAGTTAACAAGTTCTTCAATTTGGATCTTAAAAATGTTATGCTATCTCAAGGTCATTTTGGAAACAGAATATAAACAACGATAAAGGAATTTTTTAAATTAAATTTTTAAATCTTAATTTTTGTTTTCTGGTATGTAACTTGTCTTCGGCTCAGGCAATTTAACTCCAGTGCAAAACTTTATGGGTATGATGGGAAGTATTTGCAAAGGAATCAAGTCTGCTTTTATTTTTATCAGTTTATATTGATACTATTGAAAATAATTGATTGGATTTAACTTACCCTCAGTGAGGGAATTATGGATTAGAAGCAGAAGTCACTGATTTGTATTCTGAAATCCTCCCCTTTTGGACCAACTTAAAGCTTCCTCTCTTGGGAAGCTTTTCTACCTTGTGATAACCCAGCCAAAGAAATGTGTAGTTTCATCTTAATGAGTACTTGTTAATAGTTGGAAAATAACAAAGGAACTAACTTTTACATGGTGTTCAGTTCCACTTAGAAACTGAAGACCATGTGACACTGCATACTTTACACTGCATACTCCTAAATGGAGGTTAGATCAGACCGGAATGCCATTTGAAACAAACCTTCAAGAGATGCTATGAGCCCTCCATATTCTGCATGGCGAATCACCCCCAAACTCAGATAAAACATTGCCTTGGGTGTCTTTTATGCCAAGAGTACTTCTGAAACACATCAGTTGTGGTTCTCACCCATTACATTGTAGATGTCACATGTGCAATGTTTTTGTTGTTGTAGTTGCTCTTTTGCCCTGGTGTTTGCCTGCTATAGATTAATACAGTCCGCCACTTGTAAGTGCACAGGTGGAGGGAAATAGAAAGTTCAACAGTTGTATTTTATTGAAAATTCACAATAGAAGTGGATCAACACATCTCAATTGAGCCTTGTCAATTTCCACATTGAGCGTTTTTTGTTTGATTCATTCATTGATAAATGAGAACTTGTCAACAATAGTAATGTGTAAGCTATTCTATTTTTGATACTTTCAGTGCATTCATTCTGTAACAGTACTCTAGTTTTGTGATATGTTAAGCCATACTAGGACTGTTTCAACTTTTTCATGGGTCACTATTATAACTACAATAAATAGTCATGTCGATTGAATAACAAGCAATGAGCAGTTACAATCGATTCTGTATTTTGGTTGCTCATAACTTGTAATTTTTATTTTACAAATTATTAAAAGTTTAGTAAAATACATTTCAAAGGCAATGAATCTGAGGTAACTTAAATAAAAGCTCAATGCTGTTTGAAATATTTAAATAAATATCCAGCATCCAGATTAAGAATTAGAATAATACATTTACTTGAAAATAAAAACATTTTTTGGATAGGAATCTGACATAACTTGGGTATTTAAAGGAACATTGATATACTTTGATATTACGCACTGTAGTATCTACAGAATTAAAATCGTGAGCAGAATGAAGATGTACACTATTGTTAACATATAACACAAAATATCATTTAAATTCAGAATCAGTGTTTCAGCTGTTCAAATATTATTTTAGAAGTATATATTTCCTGGAAAGAAAATGACTTTGGAATAGAAATTTGACATATTCATCTAATCATCTTTGCGCAGCACTTATCTTTCATATTATTTGTTTAAATTGTTCACAGGACCCTAAAGAACGACTTGGGTGTAATTCACAGACAGGATTTGCTGACATCCAGGCTCACACCTTTTTCCGTAGCATTGACTGGGAACTGGTAAGTAATACAGTACATCTGACAAGTTGTCAGTCATTTGATACCTGTGATGGGCAGGTGGACATGCAGATGCAACAGCCTACTTTGGCATAATGAGGAAGTGGATGTCCAATGGTGATGGAACGCTTCCTGTTGCTTTATTCCAAACAAAAAAATTTTCTGTAATTGGTTTATTAGGAATACATTACTGTAGGAATACTACTTACATTAGTGTGCAACTGGACTGTCTGTTTTAATGGAGCCTTGAACTTGGACAACTATGTTTAATATTTAGAATTATGGTGAAAGGTGTGTTATACATTGTATTGTAATTATTAGAAGTTGTATTTTAAACCAAAAGCAGAGCAATGTTCAGTTTGTTGAAGGGTTTTTAAAAGACAAAGTCGTTCTGGAACAGTGACCTTTAATACATTATTGATAGGAAAGTATGTGATTGCAGTCAAGTTGGGAGAACACGTGTAATGTTGATGGGCAAGAAGTTTATACAATTGATTTTATGATACAGAAGAAACAGAACAAAGCCATTTTAACTTGTTTTAATTTCTTCTGTTTAGAAGAAACAAAAGTATAATTCATTGCAGTGGAGCTAGTCACCTCAGCAGAAAGTGTCGTCTTGTCTGTGGAGATTCCAAGCCAAGAGATCTTGTAGTTTTTGTAGTCTTTAAGTTTTTGGAGAAAGACTAGGCCCCCTGAATTGTGAAAGGTTCATATCTACAGACTCAGAAAGGAATCTTAAAATTGTCTCTACAGTTTGCAGAAAAGAAATTGGAAGGAGTCAGTTAAGTAGAATTTTGAAGAGTTCAGATAGTGTATAATTTCTCTGGGCACAAGTTTTCATGACTGATATTGTTGTAGAGCAGGTTGAAACTATATTTTTATTGTTTGTTATAATTTTTCTGAACTGTTTTGTATAACTTGTTTTTATTTTTGTTTCATAATTTCATGTTCTGTTTTAAAGAACACTTGCAGTTTAGTATAAATATGTTCCAATGACTAACCACACATGACTTCAGAAAAATCCTTAAATATATGACCTATCAAGCCAGGTTTCATTCTGGGATTTGACTTGTCCAGTAGTATCATCAGCCAGGATCATAACAAAATGAGGACTGGATTTTTGGAAACTGAAAGAACTATGGATTGCTGGAAAAATTCGCCAAGTCTGGCAGCATCTGTGGAGACAAATCAGACTTAACATTTAGGGTAAACGTTTCGAACTGTTCTGAGGAAGGGTCACCGAAATGGAAATGTTAACTCTGATTTGTCTCCACAGATGCTACCAGACCTACTGAGTTTTTGAAGCAAATTTTTGTTTTTGGTTCTGGATTTTTGGATCTTACCCAATAAAACTAGTCTTTGGACTTGTGAAAACAAGTGTAAGACACTTCAAAGAGTAATCCTAAATAGATTTATTATTGAATAAACTCTATGTATTGCATTCAGTATTGAACATTTCTTACCAAAAAGAATTCTGACTCCTCAAAAGTATACATTTTTTTCTGGTAAGGTTAACTTTTAAAATAATGGGCACCCTTTTAGTAAACGGAATTTGCACTCTGTAACCCTCAGAGTTTTTCACGCAGCAAGTTTTGAGAAGATTTGTAGCTCAGGTTGAGGTTCTGGATGTAGGTTTGCTCGCTGAGCTGCAAGGTTCATTTCCAGACGTTTCGTCACCCTACTAGGTAACACCTTCAGTGGGCCTCAGGCAAAACACGATACATGATTCCTGATTTCTATTTACAGAGCAAATATTGATCTACAAAAGCAATCATCCCAACATCCATAAAAAAGCTGCATCCGAACATTATTTCAACGAGCCAACACACATTGCAGCACAGAGGAACTACGCAGAGCAGAGGAAAATCACCTATACAGTGTATTAAAAAAGAATGGGTACCCAATGAACACCGTCCACCAATTTCTCAGCAACAAACCCAAACAAGCAGACAAAACGCGTCCAGAAACTCTAGCCACTCTCCCCTACGTCAAAGACATTTCGGAAATGACTGCCAGACTACTCGGACCCTTTGGCATCGTGGTAGCCCACAAACTTACCAACACACTAAAAAGCAGCTAATGACCTTGAAAGACCCTATACAGACAACAAGCAAAACTAATGTCATTTACAAAATACCACACAAGAATTATAACAAACACTACATTGGACAAACAGGCAGAAAACTAGCCACCAGGGTACATGAAGAGCAACTAGCCACAAAATGACATGACCCTCCCTCACTAGTATCCTTACATACAGATAAGGAAGGACACCACTTTGACTGGGACAACACATCCATCTTAGGACAAGCAAAACAAAGACACGCATGAGAATTCCTAGAAGCATGGCATTCCAACCGGAACTCTATCAACAAACACATCGAGTTAGACCCCATCTACCAGCTCCTGAAAAAAAACAGGAAATTGTGTCACCACAGGAAATGACATCACCAACCCAAAGAAACCCAAACATATAAATAGAAAGTAGGAATCATGTACAGTGCTTCGCCTGAGGCCCACTGAAGATGTTACCTAGTAGAGTGACAAAACATCTGGAAATGAACCTTTCAGCTCAGTGAGCAAACCTACATCCACGTTTTTACATGGTGAGGTGGCTATGTCAATGGAAGACCATTTTATGAAGTGAAGAATTAGAAGTGTCAGATGATTCCTATGAAGGCACTTTGTTTCTATTGAGGAAGTAGTAAACCGTTATGGGGTTATTTTAAATTGCAGTCAAATCTCCATCAAATATTTTGTAAATGTGATCTGACATTGTTACAAAGTCTCTCAATTGATCTGTTGAGCCAACAGCCATCTTCTGATTCTTGGACAGGAGTGTGTGGGAAGTATGTTGACATCTTCCAGATGAGATGTATTTTATGCATCTAAACACAGCATATGTTTTTCTTTTTCTTATTTCTGTTTATATAAACACCAAAGTTTGGCATTCTGCTTTTGTCATAATAAAAGTAACATTTGGAGCAAATAGTTGGAGGGCTGAATGATTTGAGCAATCATAGAATCCCTATGTGTGGATGCAGGCCATTTGGCCCATCGAGACACTCCAAAGGACATTCCACCCAGACCCAACCCCCATTCTGTAACTCCATATTTTCCATGGCCAATCCACCTAACCTGTACATGTTTGGACAGTGGGAGGAAATCAGAACATCTGGAGAAAACCTATGCACAGAAAATGTGCAAACACCACGCAGGCAGTCATCCAACGGTGGAATCAAACTAGGGTCCCCAATGATGTGAGGCAGCAGTGCTAACCACTGAGTCACCCCTACATGAGCTTGAGTTTCTGAATTAATAATCTGGTGACTTGATACCTATGCTATAGCCGAACAAAGGAGCATCTCTGTTTCTACTTGATTTCAAACTGTGATACCATAGGGGCAATGGTTTGTTAGTCTAGGGGTATGAATTTCACTTTGGAGGTCGTGCATTGGTAGACATGTTTAAGCCCTGACTGCAACAAGTTTTTAATCAATGAACATATTTCTGTTGTGGATACCTATTATCATAGTTACATGGGGGCAAATATGTGACTGCCTTCAACTGACAATTTGCTGATAAGAGTTTAAAGACATCAAGATTGCAACTACAACAAGTAATTTGTTAATTACAGTAGCCACTATTGTTTCTATTGTTATGGACCACCATAACATATAATAAATTTGTAATTATTTGACCTCTAACTTAAAATGATTCCTTTACTTTCTCCATCTCATCCCCAATGAAATTGATAAGTCCATCCAAGTAATATTTTTGTTTTTTCAAAAGAAAGGAAAAGCCTAAATAAAAAGACACAAGATGGAGGCAAGATTGGATAAATTGACGTGTAATGATAGGATGATGCCAAGCTTGAGTTTTAAATTTTAGATTACAGAAGAAAGAGGAAGTTGAGAAATTGCATAGTCTTGATCCTCGAAACAAATCCGAAAACAGATTACTGGCAAAAAGTTATGCTTACAGAAGGAAAATGCAAGAAATGCAAAAGTAATCTGTTTGCAATTTAATAAAATACAATTCAGAAGAGCACCAGTTTCTGAATATTTTGATGACTAGTAAGGTTACAACTTCATAAGTATCTGCAAAACATCTGATAGATGAGAGCTTTCAAAGCTAAACTGCAAAAGTTCACTTGGTTTAAAAATTGGCTTTTTTGACATAAATTTTAGTGCATTTATTTTGGGAAACAATATTTTCGTCTTGATTCTTATGAATAAATATGTTTGTACTGTAACATAAATTCTCAGTACAATGCCTTGATTGCTGGCTTGTATACAGTCAGTGCATATTTATCTATGTCTCTGCATTCTGGCTCCCAGCATCTCTACCTTCAGGAGATGGTCTGCATAAATCATGCCAGGCCAATAAGTAGATTGCCAGGTTACAAGCCATCTGAGTAGAATTCATGCCTATTTTGTGGTTCAATACTTCTAATGTTATGTTGATGAGAAAACCTCCCTTCATGAGTGTTCAGGCTAAGGCACTTTTGGAAAGTGGAATTTAGTCTTGTGATGTCACAATGGGAAGTTGCTTCGAGCTGATGCTGTGTTATAGGGTCTCAGAGTCATACAATATGGAAACAGACCCTTTGGCCCAACTTTTCTATACCAGTGAGACATCCCAATCTGACCTAGTCCCATTTGCTAGCATTTGGCTCATATCTCTCTAAACTTCCTATTCATATAGCTATCTGGATGCTTTTTAAATGTTGTAATTGTACCCACTTCCACCACTTCGTCTGGCAGCACATTCCATACGCGCACCACCCTCTGAAAACGTTATCGCTAAGGTTAATCCTTTTTAAATCTTTCCCCTCTCGCCTTCAGCTATGTCCTCTAGTTTATGACTCCTCTATCCTAGGAAAAAGGGCTTTGCTATTTGTACCGTCCATGTTCCTCATGATTTTTACATCTCTATAAGGTCACCCCTCAGCTTCTGACACTCCAGGGGATTTCTTACTGACATCCAATTGGTTGTGTAAATGAGGCACTGAATATCCCTATCTACCTCAGTGTCTCTTGAAGGATCTTTTTGGTTAGTTTATTAGCATTTTGCCAGCAGTTAGAGATTTATTTTTCCATTGGGCTGCTCAAAATTCCACATTTAAAATTGTTGATGCTGTACATCTGCCCAGTTACTGTTCAGCATACTAAAGTAAGTTTACTTGTCAAAATAATTTATAAATATAAAATGAGTAGCTAAATATATAGTATGAACATGTAGAATATGTAATCACCTGTAGTTCTTGAAGTTTTTAATAAATGAATCATTTTACTTTGTGTTACACTAACTGTAGAAAGCAATTACTTGTGCTATGTTCCCTGAACATTCACTGAATCTTAGAAACTTAACAATACATATTGAGGCTATTCAGTCTGCAATGTCTGTGCTTGGATATTGCAAGAGTGATTGTGTTTAATCCCACATTGCCACGTTTTGTCTCTAATCTTGCAGGTTCCTTTTTCTCAAATATCTATCAAACTCCCTTTTAAAATTATTCATGGAATCAGTTTTCACTACCTTTTTATATGGAATGCTTCAACTCTCAACAATTAAGTGAAAAAATTACTACACTACATCTCCACTTTAGATCTTTAGCCAATAACCTGCTGGATTGAGGGATTTTTTTTCTTCTGTGAAAACGTCTGTCTCCCTTTAACTTTCTCTTCCAAGTTTCAACTTTTCAAATCATTGGAGTTGTGTACCACTATAAACTGCAAGAGAACAAAATGCTTTGTGTGTTGTGGAAACTGTGTGGTTGTTGAGGGTGCAGTGTGGTTAAATAGTTTGCACTATGTACAATCTGAGAGATGTGGGTGTGAGGCTTAGAACAATGTAAAGTACAAGTTGATGCGATGAAGCTAGCAAATATAATGTATAAATCTTCTTCAACTGTTGCTGAGTGATGAGTGTGTGGTGAACTGAATGTTCATCAAGGCTACTGATGCAGTTTGTAGAATTTGTCATTTTGAAGATGCATTACTGACAACTGATTTGAAGTCATCAAACTTCTAGTGGCGCAGCGTCCAGATTCTTGTGATTTGATTCTTACCGTTGTCCTCCATGGCTGACCGCTCCTGCAGTATTGTGAAGATGTGTTTGAAGGGCTGTGCTCCATTTCTTACACCAAGATGATCCCAGGCTTGGAGTGGTTTTGTCATGAGGAGAGGTTGAGTAGGGTAGGTTTGTATTCATTTGTGTTTAGAAGAATGAGAGGTAATCATATTGAAACAAAAAAATTCTTGGGGTTCTTCACAAGGTAAATGCTAAGATATTATTTCCCCATATGGGAGAGTCCAGGACCAAATGGCATATATTTCAGTTTAAGGAGTTATCAATTTAAGATAGAGGAGAAAGATTTTATTTTCTCTAAGAGTAGTGAATTTGTGGAATTATTTACCGTAGAGAGCTGTGGACGCTGGGTCCTTTAAATATATTCAAGGCTGAACCATTTGCAATATTAATCCATAAAGGAATCAAAAGTTATGGGGAAAAGGCAGGAAAATGGAATGGAAGATTATCAGATCTCATTGAATAGCAGAGCAGACTTGATGGACTGAATGACCTGCTTCTGCTCCTATGTTTGTGGTCTAAGACTTTTGTATCGATTGAAGCTTGGGTTCTGCTTTGTAAAACAACTCTTCCCTCTTAACAGGTCAGATTCTCGTTAACCATTGTCACCACCACCTCTCCTGATTCCACCACTGTTGCTAAATTATGATTATTCAACATCCATCGCTAAATGAGCAGGAATTTACTACAATTGAATGAATGAAAACATTGTATCCAGATTCCACACGAAACACTCTCCCTTAGCAACTGACTCCATCCACCTGCCTGGCAACAATCTGAGATGAAATCAGTCTATCCTCAACCTCAGTATCACATTTAATTCCTGACTGAGTTTCTGAAAGCCTCATTTCACATCTTCATTACCTGTTGGCTCAAGATAGATTCCAGTGCACTTTTGGCTGGTTTCTGCATTCTACCCTACATTTATGGTGACACGGTGGCTCAGTGGTTAGCACCGGAGACTCTATTCCAGCCTTCGGCGATTGGCTGTGGGGGGGGGGGTTCTCCTTGTTTCTGTGTGGTTTTTCTGCAGGTGCTGTGGTTCTTTTCCACATCCAAAGATGTGGAAGAATGGTGGATTGGCCATGCTAACGTGCCCTGTGGTGTCCAGGGATGTGCAGGCTTAGTGGGTTAGCCATATTTAATGCAGAGTTATGGAGATAGAATCGTAGATCTCAGTGGGATAATGTTTAGAGGATTGGTGCAGACTTGATGGGCTGAAGGGCCTCTTTGTACATTGTAGGAGTTCTATAAACCCGAGGTTATCCAAAACTTTGTTGCCAGTATTTTTACTGAGTCTCTTTCCTGCTCAGTCCAGGATGTCACTAATATACATTGATTTCCCAGTCAAGTGATGTCTTATGTTAAAATTCTTCTCCTTGTAATCCGATCTCTCCATAACCTTGCCAATCCTTGTTGCTGTAATTTCTCAAGACCCACAACCCTCCAAGGTATCTGCTGTCTTCTAATTCTGACGACCTGAGCATCCCCAACTTTAATTGCTCTACCAGTCATAGCTGTGTCTTCAATAACGAGCCTAAAGCTCACAAATGTTGTCTCTTTCTTACTCTACCATTGTTTCCTCCTTTCAGACTCCCCTTTAACCTCGTTATTTTGATCACCAGACCTAATATCACCTTACATGGACTGGCATGATATTTTGTTTTATCTAAAACTGTAATGCTTGTAGGATGCTTTATAAGATTAAGGGTATGTATAATTACAAATTGTTGAGGTTGAAACAATAACCAGGGTGCTTCAGCAGTGGAGCTGGAGAACACATCACCAAGCATAATTTTGGACATGTTAGAGAACGGATATTAAAGATAAGTGGTAATGGAAGGCTTTACTTGATGGTAGAAAAGAATGGAATACAATAAAAATTTATTGTCACATGTACCTTTATATGAAAACTGATTAAAGAACAATGGAATACGCTGAAGACGCAGCCAGGATGAGACTGCCACGCAGGGCCACTGGAACATTGGGCAGGTAGCTTCAGCAGAAGAAGACTGGCAGTCCTGGACAAGTCTGCCATTCCTGGACAAGACGAAGGAGTACTTGGACACCAAAGATGAAGAAGACCTCAGGTGCCATGTCTAGCTACAGACCCGAAACCTCGGCCTAGCCTGCGGGTGTGGGCAGGGAGATTCAGCCCAGGACCTGTTCCTCACTATGCTGGGAGACCCCAGGCTAGGGTGGAGCCATGTACAGCTCAGCCAAGCATAGCTGCCTGAGGCAGCCTCCTTCACCTACCACTCTCCAGGTTTGAAGAAAGAAAAAGAGCAGAAGTAAAAAGAAGGAATGAAGAGAAAGTCATCTTCAGATTCCAGGTTTTTCAGCAGCCCAGCAGGCAGTCTTGTCCAGGAGCAGACAAGGCCTAAGCAAAGTACCCCCTGCTCCTCCACCATTTTGATGGATTTTAGAGAGTGATCATTTTGATTTTGTCTCTGAAGCAAGGAAGGTGGGACCAGAATCTGCCTGGACTAGGAAGTTGAATTCAAAATTGCCTCAATATTTAGATAGACTATATTAATGATTAATCCCAGTGCAGCCTAATGATTTCATGTGTAATACTACAGACTGTTGCAGAGATATTCGTAGCATGCCACTTCTTAAACAATGATTCCATGGAAGGTGTACTTATTTTGCAGCAGAGTGATTTACCAAGTGTGTAGAATGTGTTGCATTTTATAATTTGTTAGGTAGTACAGAATTCTAAGAAAAAGGGTTATTTCATCTATTAACCATTGGCGATATATATCCAGCATGTGAATGGTAAATTGAATGATTTGATACGTTAATGTCTTCCAAGTGGTAGTGCTCCTAAAATTTCTGTCTTTCTACAATCTTGCCTGTTCCCTGTTCAAAGAATCCCATCCATTTGAGTTAGAGTAAGATTTTTTTCATCTTTGTTAGCTTTCACCTGATTTTTAGCAGGAATCCAACCTGGTGATAAGTGGAAGTCTGGAAAGTTTTAGTTAAATAATCATCCAGGCATGCTGTCCTTTTTCACCCATCTCAACAATACTAATGGAGGCCATTATATTTACTAACACTATTGACACCATTGTCTTCCACCTGGAATTCTGCCACTAAAATATTTTGGTCTAAATTTGGTCCATTAATTGTATTTAACAGAGAATTTCTAAAACTGCACTGACATGTTCAGCTTTAAGATGTTCAAATTTCACAACCTGTCTCCTGCAGCAGTCTTTTGCTTTGATATTCCTACTGCTACTGACTGTACTAGAAATTCCCTTAGAATCTTTATCTCTGCAGTCCAAGCACAAAACATGGACAGATATCATTAATAAAGACGAGCAATTGTAGAAAAGGTTAAGAAACGTTTTGGTGAAAAGCACTGTGGGATTGTGTTCCAGTAACAACTGAATTCGGTGAGTGGTGAAAATAGCCTCCTTTTTTCAGTAACTGCAAGTAGCACAAGTTCAAGGTGGCAATAGTCCCTTTATACACAGTTCTCACATATATTAAAATTTAATTGCTATGATGTTACATTGTTTTATCTAGAGTACACAAAGGTCTGAGGGTCTTCTGCCCTGGGAGACAGGGAATGGGTTAAAACATGTGCTAAGTGCTGGCTGTTACTTCTGATGCGCTTAAGAGTGTCTGTTCGCTCTGCTTGCATAATTAAGAGGTGTTAATCCTTTAGTCTTATAAATTTGTAAAAATACACAGCCTATATGCTCTAAATAAATCTGAAATTGTAACTGTACTGAATAAAAGGATAAAGGATATTAAACTTATTACCACGGCTGGGTTGTGAGATTTGTTGACTATTTGCCAGTGTGAATTTCTTTCATTCATTCATTCATTCATTCATGCAATTTGATATAAGCTGTTTTGACAGTTTGTTTCTTAAAAGGATAATGACCCAGTTAAAAAGTAAATGAGGAAAATGTTTGGTGTTCTGCATTCTATTCAGGTCCAGGAAACAGTTGATAAAGGCTGATTGTTATTATAATGTTTCATGGAGACATGTTGGGATGACATTGTTAATGATATTGACACCTATTCAGAGGACGTTTTTGATGTAGAAATCGGCCTGCACAAAGTTAAAAATCACACAATACCAGGTTATAGTCCACCAGGTTTAATTGGAAGCACTAGCTTTTGGAATGCTGCTCCTTCCTCAGGTGGTTGTGGAGTACACAAATGTAAGACACAGAATTTATAGCAAAAGTTTACAGTGTGATGGAACTGAAATTATACTTAGAAAAATACCTTGCTTGTTTGTTAAGTCCCACATCTGTTAGAATGGCCATGTTAGTTACACTTCTTTCTTATTGTAAATCACAAAACCTTTTTTAAAAGTTATATTCTCAGGTTAACTGTAACAGTTGATGTCAGCCCAGATAATGTGTTCAAGATGTTAGCTCCCTGTGTGCTGTTGTCTGTGCCATAATGTTCAGACTGATTCTAATCTAATAGGCCTGATAAGGGTTGAATGTTAGAGGGATGTTTTAATTTTAGTCTGTATTATAGTGAAATATATTGCAAAACGCGGTTTAGTAAATGATGAATGAAACCGTAGTGAGTTAGCGAGTGTGTAAAGATAACCTAACACACATCTCACAGTACTAATGTTGACATTACTGTACTGCTTTTTTTAAAGTTGTAGTATAAATATGCACTTGTGTAAAGAAGTGGTTTAAAAATATATTTAGTACATGGAATAATAATTCACAGTGTTAGATGAAAAATATTAAACAAGAATATACCCAGAGTAGTTTGATATGAATTAATTTGATATGACAACCACTTATGTTTGCATGTCTTATTTTTTTTACTGTAACGGCAGAAATTCAGCTAACAAAGAATGTTTTAAGTCATCATATTGAAAAGCATTTAACTGATCTTCAAATTTCTAATATAATCGTTGTGAATAATCAATGCAATTTTCTTTCAGTTGATAAAATTGTTGCATTACGAGATAAAAAGAACTCATTAAAATATTAATAAATTTATTAGTTGTATTCCTTTTCAGTAACTTTGAGCTTTAAACTTGATGTCTTATTGATGAATGTTCACTAACAATGAGATTAATCCAATGAATGAAGTCCCATTAAGTTAATTTTAAATGAAAAATTTTCAGGCTGCTTTTTCAGCAATAATAATATCAGTTTGAGTAATAACTATTGGATAAAGGGACCTTCTATGTATTCAATATCTGCAGTAAGCAATTGTAAATTTTGAAATTCCTCTCCTTTTCTAAAGAAGTTGACTCAGTAGATTGAGTTCCAAGGACTCTAGTAGTTTTTTTTATATTTTCTTTCCCTTTGATTCAAATGCCCAACTGAGATGAAATTAGAATTAACTGTAAAGGAAGGTGCCAATCTGTGGGACTCTGGTCAAAACGACTTTGTGCTACAACGCTTAGTAGATTTATTTTTCATTTATTGAAAGGAACATAAACACCTTGAGATGCAAGAAATTATATCACTTTGCTCCTCTGTTGACTGAGTGAGTCTTCGTGCAAGTGAAGTTGTTAAGATTCAGCAAGTTTTTGTAGTAATTAATAGAGCTATTGATAATTATTCCCTCTCATTTTCTTACTGGATGCACGTCAATAACATCCAGAATTGGAAATTGGTGCTGTGATTGGCATTCCGATATTGATCACTGTGAGCATTGGAGCGGCTACACATGTGCGCAGCTTAAAGGGAACGTTTCTGTTGACAACAGGAGCATGCCACGTTCATCTCAAATACAGTACAGATTCTGGAATGGCTCCTGCAAATGATAAAGTAGCAAATGAAACCCTATTACTTCAGAATGGAGCAAGAGACAATACAGGGAAAGACAGACCTGTTAACCTGATGTCAGTCGTTGGAAAAATGCTGGACTATTATTGGAAGGAGCAAGACCATCCCAAGTGATTGCAGAAAACAAGTTATCCAGTTTGTTAGGAAAACACAAATAGAGTATCTCTTAAATGGTGAGAGATTGCAAAGTGTTGATGTCCAATGGATTACCTTGTTCATAAATCATCACAAGATAATATACTGGCGCACCAAGCAGTTGGAAAGACAAATAGTAGTATTCCCTGTAAGCTTTTTCTTTATCCTGCATGAACGTTTATCTTTTAATATTTATCAGATAAACAGCTAAAAAGAAAACCTGCATCTGTAAAGCAAGGGCAGAGGATCAAGCTGAGTTGCTCTTGCAGAGGGTCCATATGAATGTGAAGAGTTGAGTAGCTTCTTATGTTTCTTGTCATGTTATATACTGACTTCACATACCAGTTTCTTGTACATTTCTTATTGATTTGTTTGCATTGCCACCACAAAACCTTGACACTATAATAGTTCATCTGGATCAAACTGAGATGCAATGCAACAAGCTGGCAAAGCTGTTAAAAGCATGCACATTTCTCTAACCTTGCAACTTCCAGACGAGAATCATTTTGCAGTATGGTGATTGACATACACCTGGTGAGGGATTGTGGGTAGGCAAGCAGTAAATCGACTGTCAGGGAGTCTGCGGTTGATCATGATCTACATATTTGTGGCAGTAGTCTCCAATGAAATGTAACAAAGGTTAATTAAACTGATCCCTGGGGTGGTAGGATTGCTATTATCTAGTAGGATCTGGCAATGAAACCTTAGGCTAAGTGGTATAGGAAACAAATAATGATTATTTGTTAACTTAAGGCATGAGAGCATGGGTATGGGTTCAAACCCAAGCTGCTCCAGAGGTGTGTAATAATATCTCTGAACAGTTGCGTAGAAAGTATATACATAGGTGAAAGGGGGAAGCATACAATCAGTTGGTTGGAGTTGCTAATATGAGATCTGGAATAGAACTCTAATCAAAAAAGCAGATGCTTGGATGCTATATCTAACCAACATTTAACCTCTGGTCCTTAACATCTCATGAGAAGGGAATCCATAAGGAGACTTGGACTGTGAAGTTTCGAATTTGCATAAGCAGGTGATCTCATTGAAGCATGGTAACTTCTTACTGGGCTTTACAGGGAGATACAGGATAGATGCCTCTTCCGGTTGGAGGATCTAGAGCCGGCAGATAAGAGTCTTGGAATTACAGGTGTGTCATGAGGAGGAATTCTTCACTCAGTCAGTGAATCTATGGAAGTCTGTACCCAAGACTGTAGAGGTGCATTCAAGACAGGAATCCATACATATCAAGGTATTAAAGATATCAAGTGATGTGCAGATAACAGGGGAAAGTCCCATCGAGGTGATTGATCATCTATACTCTAGTTGAATGGTAAAGGGGGCAAAGAGGCTGAAGATTAGTTCTGGTCCTGTTTCCTATGTTCCTACATAAGTAATTATCCTCTTTTGACTTGGGCGAGAAGGAGAAAAGCATCCAGGGTTCTGGAACATAATTGCCATCAATGTTGTATCCTCAACTATGATACACATTAGCAGTAAAACAACAAATTGACAAAGTTTACACACAAGGCTGAGTTTAATCATACTGTCATGGTGACTGGCAGTTGAATCTGAATGCAATTGATGTAGGCTTATGGCTGGATCTGACATCTAGAAGCCTGCATCATCTCATGGCTGTGGAAGAGCTGGTGGTCAGTCCGGTTAGAGTTGGAAATCACTTTGGATGCTATTTAAGAATGCTCTGTAATTTAAGCCTGTGATTTTTTGTTGTTTCTGCATAAAGAGAGATTCTAAAATCCAAGGAGAAAATTCCTGTGCCATCATAGAACATCATTTGGTGACATCAACATTTTCAACCAGGATCCAAGCTGTCATAATCCTGCCAATGCAACCTCAAGTGTTTGAGAATGACTGAGGACAAGGTGGTTGAGTTCAATGCTGACTTGACTTCTCAATTTCGTTGCAACCATCCCAAGTGTTATACCCTTAAGGACTCAGATCTAAAATACATATTGAGAAATGGCACATGTGATCCTCAGTTGTGCTCTCAACTTTGAAATTTTGGATCTAGTACTTCGTGGTTCTGAATTTCCTACGTGGGACTCAACTCTTGGGAATGTAAGCTGAGCAAGTTTTTCTCCAGTGAAAAGTCTCCAGTACTTTGTGACTCGGTCTCCAACTGGTCAAAAGGACTCCCATAGTGAATTATGAAGGCCACACAGAAGTTGCTAGATTTCAGTAGGCAGATTCACTAAAGGCACAAGAGATGTGTTAGTTTCAATAAATCAAGACAGCACTAAATCATGTAAAATAGCAATTAAGTTCTATACAGCTAAATAACTAAGCATATCAGTGAATTTCTGCTTGGTAAAGGGTAATTATTCCATTTTGTGACCATCCCATTGTGGCCTGAATTGTTTATAGTTTGTTACCACCAGAAGCTGACCCACTGCTTCACAAGCCATTTACAGTACCCGCTGGCTTTTCAATCGATGGATAATGGCTACTTTCATGAGTCATACAGAAGAAATAGGTACTTCTGGAGTTGCATTTCTAAAAGGAGTCAAAGTCTTAGAAAATGGAAAGAAGCAGAAAGTAATTAAGATTACTTTGTCTTGATTTGTTTTTAAATGCACCAGTGTGTGATATTGATAAATAAAAGATGAGCAGAAAATGATACAAAACATTATTTCAAGCAATATTTTAAATGTTTCACTGAGGTAACATTATCTTTGCATCAGGGTTTGTTGACTTATTATTACCTTCTGGACAATACTATAAATTGTCTTTGCAGATTATGCCAACATGTAATGATTATGCTAATGCGTAATAATTACGATGGATTCTGCAAACTAGAAGAAATGAAATCCTCACACTTTTAATTTCTAAAATATTAACATAGTTATGTTTCTTAATCTAGTATCATTCAAGAAAGTTTCAACAAGATTTTTAACCTAAAATTTAATGCTGGTCCAGATTGGTCAAAATGTGCCTTTTGCACAGAGTCCATTAAGCTCAGACACAACAACCTACATCTTAAAAATGATGGAAGTAGAGAGACAGTGGTGTTTAGAAAGTTTTCAATTCAAGGACAGGAATTTTCTTTTCAATTAAATCCGTAGGGAAATAGTTGTTGCTGTCATTATTGTCTCCTTAGGCAGTCCTTTGCGATTAAGGTTGTCTTTCTTCTACTCTGGTGTTGTGGATCATGAGGTGACCAAGTAATCCAGGACTGAATCTGCAGACTAAGCAATGTGTATAGAGTCATAGAGATGTACAGCATGGAAACAGACCCTTTGGTCCAACCCATCCATGCCGACCAGATATCCCAACCCAATCCAGTCCCACCTGCCAGCACCCAGCCTATATCCCTCCAAACCCTTCCTATTTGTATACCCATCCAAATGCCTCTTAAATGTTGCAATTGTACCAGCCTCCGCCACTTCCTCTGGCGGCTCATTCCATACACGTACCGCCCTCTGCGTGAAAAAGTTGCCCCTTAGGTCCCTTTTATCTCTTTCCCATCTCACCCTAAACCTATGCCCTCTAGTTCTGGACTCCCCGACTCCAGAGAAAAGACTTTGCATATTTATCCTATCCATGCCCCTCATGATTTTGTAAACCTCTATAATGTCACCCCTCAGCCTCCGACGCTCCAGGGAAAACAGCCCCAGCCTGTTCAGCCATTCCCTGTAGCTCAGATCCTCCAACCCTGGCAACATCCTTGTAAATCTTTTCTGAACCCTTTCAAGTTTCACAACATCTTTACAATAGGAAGGAAACCAGAATTGCACGCAATATTCCAACAGTGGCCTAACCAATGTCCTGTACAGCCACAACATGACCTCCCAACTCCTGTACTCCATACTCTGACCAATAGAGGAAAGCATACCAAACACCTTCACTGTCCTATCTACCTGCAACTTGACTTTCAAGGCGCTTTGAACATGCACTCCAAGGTCTCTTTGTTCAACAACGCTCCCTAGGACCTTACCATTAAGTGTATAAGTCCTGCTAAGATTTCCTTTACTAAAATGCAGCACCTCGCATTTATTTAAATTAAACTCCATCTGCCACTTCTCAGCCCATTGGCCCATCTGGTCAAGATCCTGTTGTAATCTGAGGTAACCCTCTTCGCTGTCCACTACTCCAATTTTGGTGTCATCTGCAAACGTACTAACTGTACCTCTTATGCTCGATTCCAAATCATTTATGTAAATGACAAAAAGTAGAGGGCCCAGCACCGATCCTTGTGGCACTCCACTGGTCACAGGCCTCCAGTCTGAAAAACAACCCTCCACCATCACCCTCTGTCTTCTACCTTTGAGCCAGTTCTGTATCCAAATGGCTAGTCCTCCCTGTATTCCATAATATCTAACCTTGCTAGTTAGTCTCCCATAGGGAACCTTGTCAAACGCCTTACTGAAGTCTGTATCGATCACATCTACTGCTCTGCCCTCATCAATCTTTGTTACTTCATCAAAAAACTCAATCAAGTTTGTGAGACATGATTTCCCACGCACAAAGCCATGTTGACGATCTCAAATCAGTCCTTGTCTTTCCAAATACATGTACATCCTGTCCCTCAGGATTCCCTTCAACAACTTGCCCACCACCGAAGTCAGACTCACTGGTCTATAGTTCCCTGGCTTGTCCTTACCACCCTTCTTAAACAGTGGCACCACGTTTGCCAACCTCCAGTCTTCCAGCACCTCACCTGTGACTATCGATGATATAAATATCTCGGCAAGAGGCCCAGCAATCACTTCTCTAGCTTCCCACAGAGTTCTCGGGTACACCTGATCAGGTCCTGGGGATTTATCCACCTTTAACCGTTTCAAGACATCCAGCACTTCCTCCTCTGTAATCTGGACATTTTGCAAGATGTCACCGTCTATTTCCCTACAGTCTATATCTTCCATATCCTTTTCCACAGTAAATACTGATGCAAAATATTCATTTAGTATCTCCCCCATTTTCTGTGGCTCCACACAAAGGCCGCCTTGCTGATCTTTGAGGGGCCCTATTCTCTCCCTTGTTTCCCTTTTGTCCTAAATATATTTGTAAACCCTTTTGGATTCTCCTTAATTCTATTTGCCAAAGCTATCTCATGTCCCCGTTTTGCCCTCCTGATTTCCCTCTTAAGTATACTCCTACTTTCTTTATACTCTTCTAAGGATTCACTCGATCTATCCTGACTATACCTGACATATGCTTCCTTCTTTTTCTTAACCAAACCCTCAATTTCTTTAGTCATCCAGCATTCCCTACACCTACCAGTCTTCCCTTTAACCCTGACAGGAATATAATTTCTCTGGATTCTTGTTATCTCATTTCTAAAGGCTTCTCATTTTCCAGCTGTCCCTTTACCTGCGAACATCTGCCTCCAATCAGCTTTTGAAAGTTCTTGCCTAATACCGTCAAAATTGGCCTTTCTCCAGTTTAGAACTTCAACTTTTAGATCTGATCTATCCTTTTCCATCATTATTTTAAAACTAATAGAATTATAGTCACTGGCCCCAAAGTGCTCCCCCACTGACACCTCAGTCACCTGTCCTGCCTTATTTCCCAAGAGTCGGTCAAGTTTTGCACCTTCTCTAGTAGGTACATCCACATACTGAATCAGAAAATTGTCTTGTACACACTTAAGAAATTCCTCTCCATCTAAACCTTTAACACTATGGCAGTCCCAGTTGATGTTTGGAAAGTTAAAATCCCCTACCATAACTACCCGATTATTCTTACAGATAACTGAGATCTCCTTACAAGTTTGTTTCTCAATTTCCCTCTGACTATTGGGGGGTCTATAATACAATCCTAATAAGGTGATCATCCCTTTCTTATTTCTCAGTTCCACCCAAATAACTTCCCTGGATGTATTTCCGGGAATATCCTCCCTTAGCACAGCTGTAATGCTATCCCTTATCAAAAATGCAACTCCCCCTCCTTTTTTGCCTCCCTTTCTATCCTTCCTGTAGCATTTGTAGACTGGAACATTCAGCTGCCAGTCCTGCCCATCCCTGAGCCATGTTTCTGTAATTGCTATGATATCCCAGTCCCATGTTCCTAACCATGCCCTGAGTTCATCTGCCTTCCCTGTTAGGCCCTTGCATTGAAATAAATGCAGTTTAGTTTATTAGTCCTACCTTGTCCCTGCCTCCCCTAACTGTTTGACTCACTTCTGTTCTCAGCTGTACCTGTCTCAGATTGATCTCTTTCCTCACTATCTCCCTGGGTCCCACCACCCCACCTTACTAGTTTAAATCCTCCCAAGCAGTTGTAGCAAATTTCCCTGCCAGTATATTAGTCCCCTTCCAATTTCGGTGCAAACCGTCCTTCTTGTACAAGTCACTTCTACCCCAAAAGAGATTCCAACGATCCAAAAATGTGAATTTTTCTCCCGTACACCAGCTCCTCAGCCATGCATTCATCTGTTCTATCCTCCTATTCCTGCCCTCACTAGCTCGTAGCACTGAGAGTAATCCAGATATTATTACCCTTGAGGACTTCCTTTTTAAAATTCTACCTAACTCTCTGTAATCTCCCTTCAGAGTCACAACCTTTTCCCTTCCAATGTCGTTGGTTCCAATGTGGACAATGACCTCCTGCTGGCCCTCTCCCCCGTGAGAACATTCTGCACTCTCTCTGAGACATCATTGATCCTGGCACCAGGGAAACAACACACCATTCTGCTTTTTCTCTGCTGGCCACAGAAACGTCTGTCTGTATCTCGGACTACAGAATCCCCTAACACAATTGATCCCTTGGAAGCCGACGTACCCCTCGTTGCATTAGAGCCAGTCTCAATACCAGAAACTTGGCTGTTTGTGCTACGTTCCCCTGAGAATCCATCACCCCCTACATTTTCCAAAACAGCATACCTGTTTGAAATGGGTATATCCACAAAAGACTCTAGCTGCTTACCTCTCTTACCCTTCCTGGAGTTAACCCATCTATGTGACTGTATCTGAGACTTTCCCCCCTTTCTATAACTGCCATCTATCATTTGCTGTTGCAAATTCCTCATCGCTTCTATTTGTCACTTCAACCGATCCACTCGATCTGATAAGATTTGCATCCAACAGCATTTATGGCAGATATAATCCACAGTAACCCTTAAACTCTCTTTAAACTCCCCACATCTGACAAGAAGTACTTATCACTGCAAAGGCCATTTTTGCTCCTTCACAATCTACAGACACAGGAAATAATACCGTCTTATTCCTCTACAAGCATTGCCCCAGATTAAATTAATAGCTATGGCTCATATTTTAAGTTTAATCAAGAGACTTATCTCCAAAAACCTATAACCAAGAAAGAATCCACTGTACCCACTACTGCAGCCTTTCTATTGGACAGACTTAAAACAACAATTAACTTATCTGATTCTGTGCTGTGAACTTCACCCAACAGTTCCTCCAAGATTAGTTGTGAATTTCACTGTTTGTTAATTTTCCCAGATGCACTCCGATGTCCAGCGATACATGAATTCAAACAGCAAAGGTGGTAACTGTGCAGGTTTTCCCTCGCGCTCTCTCTCTCTCTCTCTCTTTCCCTCTTTCCCTCTCTCCTGCACTGTCCTCACCATGTGCTTCCTTTGTCTGCTTTTCTCCCTTTTAAACTGCTGCTGTTTTGACTTTTTTTTCCAAAGTTCCAAAACAATGCAACAGCATATAAAACAGTAATTGCTGCTCTTGGAATTCGAGGAAATCACCTCCAGCAGCTAAAATACCTCAAAAAAAGGAGCAGTTCTTACAGCCAGAAATTTTTCTAGTCCTCCATCTTGGATTACTGACAGATAGTGTTTGCTTAAGCAAATGTGTGGAATCTTTGGTTTGCAAGAACTCCTTTAGTTGTTTGCACTGGGCCTCCACCTCGGCCGGGTGGACACAGTAGTTGATTGCTTCATGGATGCTTCTCCATTTTGGATGATCTCTGGCAAAAGATTCTCATGAATCGGTGGGGTGTTATTTTCATTGAGGCTTTGAAGATATCACTGAAGCATTTCCTCTGCTCTCCTGGTGACCACTTGCCATAACAAGGCTCAGAATTGAGACTTATATCAAGCATGTGAATGGTGTGGTCTGCTCAACACAGCTGATTTATTGTAACAAATGCCTTGTGTTGGGGATATTGGCCTGCATGAGACACAGACATTGGGGTACTTGCTAATAAACTTGCAGGATTTAGTGGAGGCTTCTCAGTCAATATTTTTGAAGCAATGTGAAGTAATTGCTGAACATTGTCCATGTTTCCGGTGTATACAGGAGGGCTGGAAATACTGCTGCCCTTAGACCATTACCTTTGTGTTAAGCTTGAGGTCTTGTTATGAAACACACTTTTCTTCAGACAGCTGAAAGCTGCCCTGGCACACTGGAGGCAGTGCTGAATTTTATTAGCGATGTCTGTCCTCTCTCAGAGGATGTCCTCAAGGCACAAGATTTGATCCACATTGTTCAGTGTGTTGCACTGAATCTTCATATTTTGGGAGCCGTGTAGACAACAGCTCTGCAGCCAGTGCAAGAGAGAATGAGCAAGTGGAACCTTGGTGAGTGTGCACTACATCTCTTTTGAATATATACGAAACATCATGGTCAAAGTATTGAGTACAGGAGTTGAGGTCATGTTGCAGCTGTACAGGACATTGGTTCGGCCATTGTTGGAATATTGCATGCAATTCTAGTCTCCTTCCTATCGGAAAGATGTTGTGAAACCTGAAATGGGTCAGAAAAGATTGACAAGAATGTTGCCAGGATTGGAGGTTTTGAGCTTGGGGAGAGGCTGAACAGGCTGGGGCTGTTTTCCCTGGACCGTCTGAGGCTGAGGAGTGACCTTATAGAGGTTTACAAAATCATGAGGGGCATGGATAGGATAAATAGACAGAGTCTTTTCCCTGGTTAGGGGAGTCCATGATTAGAGGGCATAGGTTTAGGGTGAGTGGGAAACGATATAAAAGAGACCTATGGGGTAACTTTTTCACACACAGGTGGTACGTGTATGGAATGAGCTGCCAGAGGAAGTGGTGCAAGCTGGTATAATTGCAATATTTCAAAGGTATTTGGATGGGTACATGAATAGGAAGGGTTTGGAGGGATATGGGCCGGGTGCTGGCAGGGGGGACTAGATTGGGTTAGGATATCTGGTCGGCATGGATGGGTTAGACCGAAGGGTCTGTTTCCATGCTGTCCATCTCTATGACTCTGTAAGGAGGTAAAACTTGCAGTAGTATTTCCCACTGGTATAAATGGATACTAATAACCTTTATGCTAGACAGAAGAACAAGGAAAAAAAAACATATTTTGTACTCCTTTTCAGGATCATAAACTGTACAAAGTGCATCAGGTTTTTTCAATATTCAGCGAACTATTATCGCTCCATGAACTATTAATGCCTCATCTTCTGCCTTGGAACACTTCAACCCCAGGGCATCAATGTGGACTTCATCAGTTTCCTCATTTCCCCTCCCCCCACTTTACCTCCGTTCCAACCTTCCAGCTCGGCACTGTCCTCATGACCGGTCCTACCTGCCAATCTCCCTTCTCACCTATCCACTCCACCCTCCCTTCTGACCTATCACCTCCATCCCCATCCCCACCTATTGTATTCTTTGCTACCTTCTCCCCAGCAAACACCCCACCCCCCCATTTCTCTCTCCATCCTGGAGGCTTCCTGCCTCTATTCCTGATGAAGAGCTTTTGCCCAAAACGTCGATTTTTCCTGCTCCTCGGATGCTGCCTGACCTGCTGTGCTTTTCCAGCACCACTCTGATCTAAACTCTGGTTTCCAGCATCTGTAGTCCTCACCTTTGCCTATTATCCTCCAAAACCTTGTGCTTCAACTTCCTGATGGATTACTTCTAGATAGTTTTTGCAGAACATGTATTGAGGTGGGGAGCTTGGCAATTCAAAATCAAGTTGATCTTTGTTGCTATTGCATATCTATTTAAAAAAAACTACACCATCAGATAAATGTACAAAATAGGCGGGCAAGAAAAGACCCAACAAATCCATCAAGTCTGTTCACATGTATTATATTTATCTATACTCTGTTGGTGTGAAATTAGGTGTTCTGGATAAAGAATATGTACTGAGAAAGAAATAAGTGCAGCCAGTGACTAAGATTGACAATCAAGGATTTTTTTCTGTTTTTGGAATGCATTATTTGTGTATGTTGTGCATTTTATGAATTGTCTTGTGCTTGATATGGACAAGGACCTCTTGCATTTGGGAAGATGGTCAGGCTGACAAAATTGGTTCAAGAGCTTTAATTTTATCACTTTCATGCCACCTTCAATTCTAAGACAATTCAAAGTACTGTAATTTAGTTCCCATCAATTTCCCCATCTGTAGGAGTTCACAGATTACATTGTGCTTGGTAGTTTATGCTACAAAAATGTCTAATCGGTTCCTGCGGATTGGAGGGTGGCTAATGTTGTACCACTTTTTAAGAAAGGTGGGAGAAAGAAAGCAGGAAATTATAGACCAGTTAGTCTGACCTCAGTGGTGGGAAAGATGCTGGAGTCTATTATAAAGGATGAAATTACGACACATCTGGATAGTAGAAACAGGATAGGTCAGAGTCAGCATGGATTTATGAAGGGGCAATCATGCTTGACTAATCTTCTGGAATTTTTTGAGGATGTAACTCTGAAGATGGACGAGGGAGATCTAGTAGATGTCGTGTACCTGGACTTTCAGAAAGCTTTTGATCAAGTCCCACATAGGAGGTTAGTGAGCAAAGTTAGGGCGCATGGTATTGGGGGCAAAGTACTAACTTGGATTGAAAGTTGGTTGGCTGATAGGAAACAAAGAGTAGTGATAAACGGCTCCATTTTGGAATGGCAGGCAGTGACCAGTCGGGTACCGCAGGGATCAGTGCTGGGACTGCAGCTTTTTACAATATATATATTAATGGTATAGAAGATGGTATTAGTAATAACATTAGCAAATTGCTGATGATACTAAGCTGGGTGGCAGGGTGAAATGTGAGGAGGATGTTAGGAGATTACAGGGTGACCTGGACAGGTTAGGTCAATGGAAAGATGCATGGCAGATGCAGTTTAATGTCGATAAGTGTATGGTTATTCATTTTGGTGGCAAGAACAGGAAGGCAGATTACTACCTAAATGGAATCAAGTTAGGTAAAGGGGCAGTACAGAGAGATCTGGGTGTTCTTGGACACCAGTCAATGAAGGTAAGCATGCAGGTACAGCAGGTAGTGAAGAAAGCTAATAGCATGCTGGCCTTCATAACAAGAGGGATTGAGTATAGAAGCAAAGAGGTTCTTCTGCAGCTGTACAGGGCCCTGGTGAGACCTCACCTGGAGTACTGTGTGCAGTTCTGGTCTCCAAGTTTGAGGAAAGACATTCTGGCTATTGAGGGAGTGCAGCATAGGTTCACGAGGTCAATTCCTGGAATGGTGGGACTACCTTACGTGAAAGACTGGAGCAACTGGACATGTATACCCTTGAGTTTAGAAGACTGAGAGGGGATCTGATTGAGACATATAAGATTATTAAAGGTTTGGACACTCTGGAGGCAGGAAACATGTTTCTGCTAATGGGCGAGTGCTGACCCAGAGGACACAGCTTAAAAATACGGGGTAGACCATTTAGGACAGAGATGAGGAGAAACTTCTTCACCCAGAGTGTAGTGGCTGTGTGGAATGCTCTTCCCCAGAGGGCTGTGGAGGCCCAGTCTCTGGATTCATTTAAGAAAGAGTTGGATAGAGCTCTCAAGGATAGTGGAATCAAGGGTTATGGAGATAAGGCAGGAACAGGATACTGATTAAGGATGATCAGCCATGATCATATTGAATGGTGGTGCAGGCTTGAAGGGTAGAATGGCCTACTCCTGACCCTATTGTCTATTGTCTAATTACCTGTTTTATTAATGGATGGATTGCCTTGTTTTCTCCAAATCAGAAGGTTTTTCTTCATTAAATTTGACAGAGTGATTGAGTTGAATGCTTTAAGCCCAAACTTTTCATGTTAAGCGTGCAAAAATAGTTTCCGATTATTGCAAAGTTGGAGAGAATAATTGTAAATTGGGAAAAAGGAAGTTAGAACTTGGTGGTTGTAAAAGGCTAGGGGGAAAACATTGCGTGCTCCCTTTTCAAGATTATGCTTTTTCAGGGCTTAAAGATTTGAAACGAATGTCTGTGAAAAGCAGCTGGAAAGTTTGCAAGTACAGACAGCACCCAAACTGAAACATTTGTATTGAAAGGCCATACAGTTAGCAGGCCAAGCATTTTTACCAAGACAGCAATCTCTTGGATTTAGTCAATCAATTTGAACAAGGCCCTTAAATACCAAAAAAACTATTCAATTTAATCTGATGGTTTTGATAGAACAGGACCAATCCTATAGAAGGAGATACTGATGTGTCATCAAGAATATAAGAAAAGGGGGCGGTTAGAAAAAGACCCAGAGGGCAAAGATCCATTGTAGCCAATAGCCCTCTGGTCTCCAAAGAGAATTGCTGGCTCTCTGTCATCTATGTATTAGAGAAAACACCATCTAAATAATAACACTGCCAAAGACGACGGAAGGCATTCCTGACAGAAGAACATCAAAGAAGTGTATTCTTGACAGAAGATGGATGGAGAAGGCACACACAAGTATCCTGGCTGTAATTTCGAGGGACTAAATTCTACGTTTGTTAGATGAGTGGGTCTTGTATTTATTGGAACAACAAACCTTAAGAATTTTGTTTATTCGGGAATAGTTGGTAGTTAGCAGTGATATATATTTGGTTTGTTAATAGTTTAGTTAGTTTGTTCACTGTTACGGTTAAATAAATAGTTACTTGTTGATTTTAAAATGAGTGTCAGGGGTTTATTTTATTTAACCACTAAAAGCTGCTAAGCAGCAAGTTCAATCATGGCATCCCTACAGTGTGGAAACAGGCCATTTGGCCCAACAAGTCCACAAGTCACATTGTTTTTCTCCTCTGAGTGTTTGGTTTCAGTTCTCAGAGGGGGGTCAGCCTCCACTTCATAACACAAGATAGAATCTCATTCTGGGTTGTGCCAGTACTTACAAGAAATATATTCAGACTAACATGCAGCTACTTTTTTTACTGTATATATTGTGTTAACTATGTGGATTTCATGTTTGTTCGGCATGACAAACGTATTTAGGTAAACAATAATCAGGTAAAATCTGAACATAGTTGGTATTTTGTCTATAGAATTTATAATAAGAAAAAAACACGAGAGTCATCAACCCTTTTTATAAGTCTGAAAAATGTAGTCTGGGACATAAACGACCAGTGAAAATCCAGGCATTTAATGGGTTACATGTCTTTCAAACTGCTCGACAATGTAAAACATTTCTTAACAGCCTAAACACAATCTATACATTTTAATAGTCTGAAAGATAAATAGAATATGCTGGAAACATTGAGCAGTTTAGTCAGCATTTGTAGATAGAAAGGATATTTCAGGTGTTGACTGTGTCTCAGAATCACTTAGTTATTAAATCCATGAGCTGTCTCTTTGGGAAATGAATCAGTCCTTGCAACACACAAACTTTCTCAAATTTCAGTGCTTGAAGAATTTCATTTCATAGTATGATACTGAAAAGCGTATAGGACCAATTTAATCCAGGCATTGCCTTTGACTAGCTCAATTGCAAAATATGTCATTCAACCATCTGTGTCTATCCAAGCCAGGTCAGTTCTCAATATCTTGGGCTTTCCACTTTAAACTCTTTAGCTCAATTGTGAAATGTTTGAGCTGATTAAAAGCATGATGGCCTTGGCACCCAGATATCTTGTCTAGGATTTAAGGTATAATTCCTCTCCCTACTCTCTCTCTCTGGGACCCTGAAATTCTCTGAGGTATTTATGCATTTTGCTGTGTTGTTGGTTTCAGCAGCAGTCACCAACTCCCTCACTTACTCTGCTGTTAAATAGAACTGTCAGCCTTTGGTTGACCAGCAGCACCGAGGGTGCTACATGTCTGGAATGTGCTGACAGAGGAGGTGGTGGAGGCAGATACAATAACAATGGTAAGAGGCATCATAACAGATCTAGAAATTGGCAGGAAATAGAGGGTTACAGACAGCATAGAAGCAAAAGGTTAGAGTTTAGAAATTGCATCATGTCTTGGCAGGTTGAAGAGCCTCTTCCTGTGCTGAACTGTTCTTCACTCTTTTGAGCTTCTGATGCCTAAGGGCATCACTAGATGAAATTGGTCCCAAATGGAACATAAGCATAACTGTTGAGCTTGCAAAGAGCACGAAGAAATTGTCTTGTAGATTTGCAAGAAATTTTCGTTTTCATAACTTTGATCAAAATAGTGATTGCAATTAGTATTGAATGAGTTCTGCAATCTAAAGAGTGGAATTACTAGCAGAATGTGTGTAGGAATGATGATAAATTGTTGTGGTCATCCTTGGTTTGGTGGGGAGGGGGGGAAATAAATGTCAGGAAACCTTGATCTTAAAAAAAAAATTGGGATTTGAAAAGGAATAAGTTTATCTGATGTGTAGCTGAAGAAAAGTAGAAAGAAGATCCCAGCTACAATCTTGAAATAGTTGAGTTACCTTAACAATCAGTAGTTGAGTGCATTGGAGCAGAAAATTGCAGACCAGAAGGTACTTCTTGAGATTCAGTCGTATATCTGGCATCTAAAAATACATTTTAAAAATGAAAAATCCCTACAGACTCATCTCAACCCCTACCATCACCATTTCCCATCCATGTCAACTAATTTAACTTAATGATCTCTATCCTATTTCTTCCTAACCTCCACCATCATTGCTGTGTCTCATATTCTGATGGTTTGTATGCTGTTCTACCCACCTCCATGTCAGACTTTGCTGTCCCAACCTCCCCCACCCTTTGCAAAGATCACATAAAATAAAATTCTATGAAATGAAGTGTGCACTACAGGTTTCTCTCTGTGAAGAAAAATACTTATTCTTTAAAACTCATTTATTCTATTTGCATTCCTTCAATAACACAAAGCCTTATATCGAACATTCACGTTCAAAGTGCATTTGAATTTATAGTCCCAAAAGAGTCCAACCTCATTTGTAACTGTCAATCAAACCCTGAAATGGAAGGCAACCATTGTGATAATGAATTAGTGCAAAACCTATCAGGCACCAGTAATGGATTGGGATTTTGTCAATGCAACGAAGTAGCAAACAGTCAGAAAGGAATCCTCAGGTGGTAGGTTTTCCATGTGATTATTGCCCTTGTCTATCTAATTTCTGGTAAAGATTGCAGCTTTTGGAGCTGTTTTGTTGTAAACAGTAGACATTGAAACTGCAATGCATTGGTGGTGAAAGTGAAAATTTAAATTGGTGGTAAGGAGTACTAATCAAGCAGGCTTCTTTGCCTTGGATGTTAAGCTTGTTAGATTCGTGCTCATCCATCCAGACATTTAGTCTCACTCCTGTGTTGTGCCCTGTAGATTTGGAAAGGCTCTTTGGGGTGGGGTTTTAGCAGGTGACTAACACACAACAGAATTCCCAACCAAAACCCTGCTCTTCTAACCATATGGTTTGTTAACGCTGTTGGAAAGTGTTTAAACTAATGTGGCAGGAGAATGGGAACCAAATGAGAAGGTCATTGGACAGTAAGGAAGTAGTAACTAAAGTCTGAAAGGAACTAGATAATGAAGTCAGCGTGACTAGGGGAAGAGTAGGCAGAGAGCAGGTGATTAGCACAAAGGGACAGGTGGTCTGAGAGACATTTATTTTAATGCGAGAATTGTAGTCGTTAAGGCAGATGAACTTAGGGCTTGGATTCATACCTGGGAGTAAGATGTTATTATTACTGAGACTTGGTTGACGGAAGGACATGATTGGCAACTAAATTCCAGGATGATTCAGGTAGGATAGAGGGGGAGGCATAAGGAGTGAAGGTGTTGCATTACTGGTCAGAGAGGATATCACAACTGTGCTGAAGGAGGGCACTATAGAGCACTTGAGCAGTAAGGCAATATGACAGAGCTCAGAAATAGGAAGGGTGCGGTAACAATGTTGGGGCTGTACTACAGGCCTCCCAACAGTGAGCATGAGATAGAGGTACAAATATGTAAACAGATTATGGAAAGGTTTAGGAACAAGAGGGTGGTGGTGATAGGAGCTTTTAATTTTCCTAACATTGACTGAGATTCGCTTTGTGTTATAGGTCTAGATGGTGCAGAATTTGTAAGGAATTCTAGGAGAGTTTTATGGAGCAGTATGTAAATAGTCCAACTCGGGAAGAGGCCATACTGGACCTGGTGTCAGGGAATGAGCCCTGCCAGGTGGTTGAAGTTTCAGTATGGAATTAGTTTGGGAATAGTGATCGCAATAAGTTTTAGAATACTCATGGACAATGACAAGAGTGGTCCTGAAGGAAGAGTGCTAAATTGGGAGAAAGCCAACTATAGCAAAATTCAGCAGGAGCTGGGGAATGTGGATTGGGAGCAGCTTGTTTGAAGGTAAATCCACATTTGATATGTGGGAGGCTTTTAAAGAGAGGTTGATTAGAGTGTAGGAAAGCCGTTTCTCTGTGAAAATGAGAGTTAGAAATGGCGAGATTAGGAAACTGTGGATGACCAGTGAAATTGTGAGACTAGCGAAGAGGAAAAAGGAAACATACATAAGGTCTAGGCAACTGAAAACAGACTAAGCTTTGGAAGAGTATCGGGAAAATAGGACCAATAGGAATTAAGAGGGCGAAAAGGGATAATGAAATATCTTTAGCAAACAGGGTTAAGGAAAATCCCAAAGCCTTTTATTCTTATATAAGGAACAAGAGGGTAAGTAGAGAAAGGGTTGGCCCACTCAGGGACAAAGGAGGAAAGTTATCCGTGGAGTCAGAGAAAATGGGTGCGATTCTTAGTAAGTACTTTGCATTGGTATTCACAAAGGAGAGGGACACGACAGACGTTAAGGTTAGGGATTAATGTTTGATTACTCTGGTCATGTCAGCATAGGAGGGAGGAAGTGTTGGGTATTCTGAAAGGCATGAAGGTGGCAAGTCCCCAGGTTCAGGTGAGATCTATCCTTGTTTATTGGGGAAAGCGAGAAAGGAAATACCTGGGCCTTACCAGATATTTTTGCAGCATCCATGAACGTGGGTGAGATCTTGGAGGACTGGAGAATTGCTAACGTTGTCTCCTTGTTTAAGAAGGGTAGCAGGGATAATCCACGTAATTATAGACCAAGGAGCCTGACATCAGTGGTAGGGAAGATGCTGGAAAAGGTACTGACGGATAGGATCTATTTCCATTTGGAAGAAAATGGGATTATCAGTGATGAGCAACATAGTTTTGTGCAGGGAAAATCATGTCTTACCAACTTAACAGAATTCTTTGAATTCTTTCTCCTCGAACCTTAAACTAATGCCCTCTAGCCCTCAATTCCCCAGCTCTGGGAGAAGTTTCTGCAGGTAGCCTCTTTTCTTCACACTGCGACTTCATTTCTGTAATACTAGTGATTTGGAGCACAGCTTGCTACTTATTCTAAGTATTTATTTTCTTTCTATCCATCCATCAATTTTTCTGATATATTATTTGTTTAATATTCAGGAGCTTGATTCTCCAATAGAAGCTAATTACTCTTCTCTGAAGGGGACACCTGAATAGAGCCTAAGCAGGAGGCAGATTTTGTCATAACTTGAGAAGTTTTTCAGACTAATTAAGCACCTGTCCATGGCATTCATTCTCATTTCCAAAACTCTGAAAACCAAACTAATTTACAAGTTTGTTCTTCTATATGTTCTTCACATATCTCAGCTGATATGAGGCCACTATTAGTGTTTTGATTGTTTTGTAACATTTATTAAATGTTTACACCATGAAGAGCAATGATTGTTTCTTTGATCTATTATTTTTTTAACCCAATAGATATGTCTATTACAATTAATTAGTGGGGGGTTTTTTGCCTCCAGTGAACCTCAGTAGTTTTAATCAGTCTGTTCAGATATTTTATTGCACATCTCTAGCACAGGTAAGACTTGTTTTCTTAACTTGCAATGGATAAGCTTATGAGCCTGCTTCTATGTTACGTACCATGAATGTAGGAGCTACAGTGAGCATGTGTTGAGGACATATTCTCAAAATTTTGGTTTGCACCTCTTACTGTACTCTACAGAATTTCTGTTGCAGGACTGATTACATTTTTGTTTGTGAATAATATAGTCTCAGGTTAAGGATTATGAAAATTGATTTAAGTTTTCCAGTGATATTTATGATTTTAATGACTGGCTCCTCAATGCACTCCTCAGCTTCAGAAATCATCATTCATACTTGTGTAATGCGATGGTATCTGTGGAGAACCATTTACTTTATTCTGGGATATAGCTAAAGGAAATATTCTTAATTTTATCTACAAAAAGCTTTCACTTGAATAACACTTGATCTGAGTTATGAAATCTGTGCATTATTGGCTATTATTGTCCTTTAGGAGTCAGAAATTGATTTCTTCTTGCCTCTTAAACTGTATTAGCCTGACAATATTATCAGTGCGTGCTTACCTAAGCACATTCGATGAACTGTTGTCTCGACTGATCTAGTGGTCTAATATACAACAGAAATTGATTATCTTGTTACTTTATGCTAATAGCCTGATTTTTCAGTTATCCCAAAAGTGAAGAAACATTAAATTCTCAGTTTTGTTTTGTTTGCATAGTAGATGGGCAAGATAATACACTTAAATATTCCCAAAAGTGCTCAAAGTTATAATGCATCTCCTGGGACATGAGCTATAACACATTTTATGCAGCTCTGATGTAAGCAGAAGTTGTCTGTCAATTAAAGAATGTAGAAGAATATTCTTACCTTCTGTCTTTTATAGTATCAGCTGTCCTTTTCTCATTATTTAAGAATGTTTAATTTGTGGAGCCTCGCAGTTTTAAAATCTCTTACTTAAAGAGAAGCCTTTGAATGTGTATAACATGTTTAGCTTTGAAAAGCAACTAATCCATATAGTCCAATGAATGACATTCCATTGAATGTACTAAGTTCATATAGAGTCATAGAATCATACAGCATGGAAACAGACTCTTCAGTCCAACCAGTCCATACCAAACACAATCCCAAACTAAACTATTTCCACCTGCCTGCTCCTGGCCTGTATCCCACCAAATCATTCCTGCATGTACGTAACCAAATGTCTTTTAAACGTTGTGATTGTACTCACATTCACTACCTCCTCTCAAAGTTCACCCCACCCACGAATCACCTTCCGCGTAAAGATTTGCCCCACGTATCTTTTCTCAATATAACATAATAACCGTACACAGCACAGTTCGGCCTTTGATATTGTGCCAACCTTTTACCCTACTGTAAGATCAAACTAACCTACATACCCTTCATTTTAATATCATCCATGTGCCTATCCAGGAGTCGCTTAAATGTCCCTAATGCATCTGACTCTACTACCACCACTGGCAGTGCATTCCACGCACCCACCACTTTTTGTGGAAAGAACTGACGTCTGACATCTTTCCTTAACCTTCCTCCAATCACCTTCAAATTATGGCCCCTTGTGATAGCCGTTTCTGCCCTGGGAAAAAAAGAATTCTGGGAAAAACTATCTATGCCTCCCATCATCCTGTACGTTTCTATCAAGTCATCTTTCATTCTTCTTCGCTCCACTGAGAAAAGCCTTAGCTCTCTTAACCTTTCTTGATTAGACATGCCATCCGGTCCAGGCAGCATCCTGGTAAATCTCCTCTGCACCCTCTCTGAAGCTTCCATATCCTTCATATAATGAGGCAACCAGAAGTGAACACAGTATTCCAAGTGTGATCTTATCGGGGCTCTGTAGAGCTGCAGCATAACCTCACAGCGGTTAAACTTAATCCCCCTGCTAATGAGAGCCACTACACAATATGCCTTCTTAACAACCCTATCAACTTGGGTGGCAACTTTGAGGGATCTATGGACATGGACCCCAAGATGCCTCTGTTCCTTCACACTGCCAAGAATCCTGCCTTTAACCCTGTATTCTGCATTCTAAATTCGACCTAAAGTGAATGACTTCACACTTTTCCCATTTTGAACTCCATCTGCCACTTCTCAGCCTAGTTCTGCATCCTGTCAATATCCTGTTGCAACTTAAAACAATTCTCCATACTATCTACAACTACACCAACCTTCATGTCATCAGAAAACTTCCACTTCCTTATCCAAGTCATGTATAAAAATCACAAAGAGCAGAGGTCCCAGAACAGATCCCTGAGGAACACTACTGATCACTGAGCTCCAGGCTGAATACTTTCCATCTACTACCACCCTCTGTCTTCCAAGACCCAGTCAATTCTGTATCCAGACAGCCAAAGTTCCCTGTATCCCATTCCACCTCACTTTCTGAAAGAGCCTATTATGGGAACCTAATCAAATGCCTTGCTAAAATCCATGTACACCACATCCACTGCTCTACCTTCAATGTGTTTTGTCACATCCTCAAAGAATTCAATAAGGCTTGTGAGGCTTGCCTTACCCCTCACAAAGCCATGCTGACTATCTCTAATCAGACTATGGTTTTCCAAGTAATCATTAAATCCTGTCTCTCAAAATCCTCTCCAATAAACTGCCCACCACCAATGTAAGACTGACTGGTCTGTACTTCCCAAAATTATCCCTATCCCCTTTCTTGAACAAAGGAATAACAATTTTCCACTCTTCAATCATCTGGTACTATACCAGTGGATAGTGAGGATGCAAAGCACATCGCCAAAGGCACAGTAACCTGTTCCCTTGCTTCCTGTAGTAACCTTGGACATATTCTGTCTGACCCAGGGACTTATGTCTCCTTAACATCAACCTGTTCAAGCATATCAGTTTGTTTCATGCTGTCCTCACAATCAACAAGTCCCTCTCAGTAGTGAACAGTGAAGTAAAGCATTCATTAAGAACCTCCCCTACCTCCTCCGACTCCAGGCACATGATCCCTCCCCTATCCCTGATCGGCCTGACCCTCACTCTGGCCATCCCCTTGTTCCTTGCATCAGAATATAATGTCTTAGGGTTTGCCTTAATCCTACCCACTAAAGCTTTTACTCGTTTCATCTTAAAAATGTGCCCCTAGTCTTGAAACCCCCTATCCTAGGGAAAAGACAATTCCATTAACTCTTGATTATTTTATAAACTTCTATCAGGTTGCCTCTTAACCTCCTAGGCTCCAGTGAAAGTAGTCCCAACCTCTCTAGCCTCTCTTCATAACTCAAACATCCAGGTTAATCTCTTCTGAACCCTATCCAGCTTGATAATAGCTTTCCTGTAACTGGGCGACCAGAACTAGTCAGTTTTTCAAAATCGACCTCACCAATGTCCTGTACAACCTCAGTATGACTTCCCAACGCCTATACTCAAAATTCTGAGCAATGAAGGTAAGTATGCCAAGCACCCTTTTAATCACCCTGTCTATATGTGACGCAAACTTCAAAGAATTATGTACCTGAACCCCTTGGTCCCTCTGTTCTACAACACTACTCAAGATATAGAAAAATAAATTTTGATCCCATGCATCAAAGCACTTTATCTAATATTACAGACTAGTATATGGTATGGCTTAGTCATGTTTATATATAAGGCATATTAAATACAAATATAGATTCCTGGAGTTATACAGCACGGAAACATACCCTTCAGACCGACTCATTCATGCACACAGATATCCTAACTTAATGCAGTCCCATTTGGCCCACATGTCTCTCAATCCTTCCAATTCATGTCTCCATCCAGATACCTTTTAAATGTTGTAATAGTACCAGCCTCTACTGGTACTATTCTGGCAGCTCTTTCCATACATGCTCCACCAAGAGTTGCCCCTTGGATCCATTTTAAATCTTTCCCCTCTCATCTTAAATCTGTGTCCTCTGTGTCATCTATCCAAAAGGCCTTAGCTATTCACCCTATTCATGCCTCTTATGATTTTAATAAGCCTCAGACACTCCAGGAGAAATAGCCCCAGCCTCTTCAGTCTCTCCCTATACTGTATGCTTAAACCCTCCAGCCCCAGTAACCTCCTTGTAAAACTTTTCTGCACCCTTTCAAGTTTAACAGCATCTTTCCTATGGAAGGGAGACCAGAATTGAATGCACTATTCCAAAAGAGGACTAACTAACATTTTGTACATATCTCACACTTCCAATCCAGCAAGCATAATATCATTCCATTACTTGATATATGTGCACAGGTGAGTCCACTCTCTGTAAACAATTGAACGTTCAATTAATGTGCAATTGACATATGGCTCGATTTAGCATGGGGAAGAATATGAACAATGGATAACATTGCAAAGTTCAGGTAATTTTCTGACAAGTTTACTATCAAATATTCACCCACTGGTAGCACATGATATTTGGACCTGCACTGTGTATGGCCTTCCAAAGATGTGATTGGAAAAATGGCGCACAATTGTCTGTGAATTTCCAAGATGTACACGAAGAAACAAGGCTCCTCAGTACCAAATCAGAAAACTGCATTTTATGCATAGAGTTGATATACATTATCTGCATCCCTTCACCTGCATTAGCCTTACTAATCGTCTACAGCTGTCTGACGTACGTACAACTTTCCAACCTACGTGGCTCAAAATGGATGGTTTGTTGTATCCTTGTAAACTGAAAACAACTTAGTGCATATTTAGCGTTAGTTCTGTCTAGTAGTTGAACTATACAACTATACAATGTTTTTTTTTAAATTGCCAATTTCATTTTTCCCTTCCTGCCCTAAAGGTGTTGGCTCTTTTTGGGTTTTCTGTATTATTAGCATCGAGAGTTGTCATAACTGACAAATATAATTTAGCCAAATGATTTATATGAGAGAGCTGCACAGCCAACCATATCCCATCCTTTCAAGACCTTCACAAAAATAGTCTTCCCTAGGAAGCATTGCATAACTTTCAGAAGTAGGAACTGTAATATTACCTTTCATTAATACAGTGCTTTTGAGGCTCATTGTAGTACTCAGATGAGCTACTTGAGCACAAGCAAGATATTGAATAACCGTTCTTTCGGATTTAGCTTTTTACTAGATAAATTCTTCAGCAAAGTTATTTGAAGTTTTTTTTCCTTTAACACCTGTATTGATTGCTATTTGGTGATTTGTTGTTCATTCCTAATTGTTAATTTTCATAGGTTTCAATATTATACGGTTGCTAATGCATTGCTGATGCCCATCTACAATACTAGTACAAAATGTGTGTCCATTTTTGCCATCAGCAAAAGCGTTTTGTGGAACTTTATAGCATATTTATTATTTTTTATGAGTTTTGGGAAGTGATGTGGTCAATGATGGCACGTGAACCAGTTATAACCAACTCGTAACTGTCAGTTTTTTTCCATTAACTATCTTATATAACAAAGGCATTGACACATGTCTTCAAAATCTTACTTCAAGTGTGGCTTATTTCATACACATTGTAATATCCCACAGTTACTCAGGATGACCAAATAAGAGAATTTTCCTTTTGTTGCTTAAGACACCTTCCCACATCAAATTTTTGTTGACCTGGTCACCTGACAGCTGAAGTGCAAGATGTTTTTGACCTAGTGACAGCAAAGGAACAGCTATATAGTTCAAAGTTAGGATGGTTAGGGCTTGGAAAGGAATTTGTAGATAGTGATGTTTCTGTATGTTGTTGCCATTGTTCTTCTAGGTGATAGAGACCGCATCTTTGGAAAGTGCTGTTGAAAAAGCCTTGCTGAATTGTTACAGGGCAGTTCATTTATGTTAAACATTGTTGCCATTGTGTAACAATGGTGCAAAAAGTTTCAGGTGGATGGAGTGCTGATCAAGCAGGCTCCTTTGCTTTGGACATTTTTGTACTCGAGTGTTGTTGGAGCTACACCAACCCAACCAAGTGGAGAGTATTCCTTCACATCCCTGATCCCTATATGATGTTGGTGGCAGATTAAGAGATGGTCATTACTTTTGTGAGAATGTTACTCATCACAGAGTGGCCCAAGATTAATGTGGCAATATAAGAACTCATAGTTGTGTAAGTAAGAATCAATCACCAGGTTGTTGCTGAGCAAATCCTTCCAATAGTTTCCATTGCTTACCTGACAATTAAGGATAGACCAATGGGGTAGTAATAGACCAGACTGGATTTTGTGGACACGACAAATCCATGTACATTAGGAAAAATTGAGTAAATATCAATGTTAGGTTGTTACAGTATACAGTTAAAGACCTGGCTAGTTGCTGAGCACAAGTCTTTAGTGTTGCAGCCAAATGCTGTCAGGGTCTTTAGCCTTTACTGCACCAAGTGTCCTCAGATACTACTTGATTATCACATGGAGTGAAGTGAACTTGCTGGTGACTGTCATCTCTGACACTGAGGACCTCAAGATCACACAGCAGTTCTGGCTGAAATTGTTTGTGAATACCTCAGTCTTGTCTTTTTCACTGACTTGCTGCCCTCCCCATCTTTGAAGTTAAGGCTATTTGTGCAAGTTACTGGACGAGTGTTAGGTGTTTTCAATCAACATGTTCAAATATGTTGTGACATACCTTGAGAGCAGATGCAACTTTTATCCAGGCTTTCTGGTCCAGAGGTAGGGACACTACCACGGGACCACAAGTGCCGTCTAGACTACTGTTATTATCACTGCGATTTTGGGGCGGCTCATTGGTTAGCACTGCTGCCTCTTAGCACCAGAGACCTGGGTTCAGTTCCAGCCTTGAGCAGCTGCCTTTGTAGGGTTTGCATATTCTCTCCATTTCTGCATGGGTTTCCTCCAAGTACTCTGGTTTCCTCTCACCATCCAAAGATATGCATGTTAGGTGGATTAGTCATGTTAAATTGCTCACAATGGATTAGCCATGAGGAATACAGGGTTACAGATTGGGTGGGTCATATGGAATAATCTTTGGAGGGCCGGTACAGACTTGATGGGCTGAATAGCCTGCTTCCACACTGTGGGGAGTCTATGATCGCCACTATCCCCTAGTTTGGCCAGTATGAACTGAAAACAAAATCTCAATTTCTAGATTCTGTCAGGCAATCGGTTAGAGGTTATACTTTGAATTATTTCAGCCTTTTATTTTTACAATTATATTGCATAAGTAGAGTATGTGTCTTAAGAATACACACAAGCTACGATATCGGCACTTATTTTAGCACGTAGAGTATGCCTCAGATCACACAGGGAAATGCATCTATTGCTCATACTTTTGCTCATTTGAACTTCTATCTTTACTGTGAAAGCGTATGAGATGGGGATGCAACCAGGTTGAGATTTGATATTCCAACGTTTAAATCATTCACCAACATTGTGACATGAGGTGTATCAATTGCCAGAAAAAAGGAGGAAGTGAGAGGGTGTACAATAAATGATGAAAGACAAACATTGAAGTAAGTGACATATTTGGGAATAAAGAAACAGCAACCCTGAAAAATAGTGAGAAGTTCTGTAATTAATAAATTATTGTTGTGTCAAGTGAATTGGTATTTCAACAGTGTTATAAAAACAGTCCAATAAAAACACTAAACAATTGATAGAGTCAGTATTGCCCATTACTTTAAACTATTTTCACTGAAGTGATGGAAGATTATTTTCTGATTTTGCTCAGTTTTCCTGGATAGTATTTATTTTAAAGATGTAAAATGTTTTCTTTGGCTTTGCAACAAGTTGCTGTGATCCAGATGGTATTATATGAATGGGGCACAGAAGACATAGCAACAGTTGATGTAAATTGATTCTTGCGGTGCTGAAAATGAATTCTGAGCCACTGAGTTAGAATTGGCATTTCCTCCAAATTCTTTTGGCATCTTTTCCCCATCGTTGATGTAATCTTGTTTTTAAATTGCTGATTTTCTTTAATGGTACACCATGGTCCCTTACTGATTTGCTGCCTCTATAATGCATATCATAGCTTGCAATTTTTGCAACTGGCACACTCAACTGTAGTAAACATGCTGTGTCTTTGCTGTGTTTTTTTTTCTCCATGTAAAAACACAAGACTGTAGAACACTGAAGGAGAGAGAGGAGTGTAGATTTAAGCATCTCCATAGTAATTTGTATACACTTGTTAAAAAAAGTAAACTTATTCCTTTAATAGTGGGGTGAAGTATGGGAGAAATGGGTTGAAATTCATGGGACATTGGCACTAGTACCTGAGAAATTGAAAGCTATTCTGATGGGACAGGATCCATCTGAATCATGTTTGAACCAGAGTCCTGTCAAATCACACAACTAGGGCTGTGGATAAGGCTTGAAACTAAATAGATTTAGCATTAGACTTTATTGTCACGTACTCAAGTACAAAAGAACGGGAGTACAGTAAAAAGCTTACACAAGTACCTGGGTGCAAAAACTTAAGAACAAGGTAGTAAGAAATAAGGAGCAATGTTCAACATTACAGTCACATTTAGTGTAGCATAAATAAATATAAAGTTAAAAGTTAAACATTGCAGGCCTCCTTTCAATCCTCCCACTTCCTCCAAACCAAAGGAGTAGCCATGGGTCCCAGCTATGCCTGTCTCTTCGTCGGATATGTGGAACAGTCCATCTTCCCCAGCTACACTGGCACCATCCCCCACCTTTTCCTCCGCTACATCGATCATTGTATTGGTGCTACCCCGTGCTCCCACGAGGTTGAACAGTTCATCCACTTTACTAACACCTTCCACCCCAACCTGAAATTTACCTGGACTGTCTTAGACTCCTCCCTCCCTTTCGGACCTCTCCATTTCTATCTCGGGGAACCAACTCAACACGGACATTTACTACAAACCAACCGATTCCCACAGCTACCTAGATTACACCTCCTCCCACCCTGCCCCCTGTATAAAATGCCATCCCATATTCCCAATTCCTCCGCCTCCACCGCATCTGCTCCCAGGAGGACCAATTCCACTACTGAACAACTCAAATGGCTTCCTTCTTCAAAGACCTTAATTTCCCCTCTGACGTGGTCAATGACGCTCTCCACTGCATCTCCTCCACTTAGCACACCTCTGCCCTTGAACCCCACCCTTCCAATTGCCACCAGGACAGAACCCCACTGGTCCTCACCTTCCACCCCAGCAACCTCTGGATACATCGTATCATCCTCCGTCATTTCCGCCACCTCCAGACAGACCCCACCACCAGGGATATATTTCTATCTCCACCCCCATCAGCATTCAGGAGAGACCACTCCCTCCACAACCCCCACCAACCCAACCTCCACTCCCGGCACCTTCCCCTGCAACCGCAAGAAGTGCAAAACTTGTGCCCACACCTTCCCCCTCACCTCCCTCCAAGGCCCCAATGGATCCTTCTATATCCATCACAAATTCACCTGCACCTCCACACACATTTACTGTATCCGCTGCATCCGATGTGGTCTCCTCTACATTGGGGAGAAAGGCTGCCTACTTTTAGAATGTTTCAGGGAACACCTCTGGGTCACCCACACCAACCAATCCAACTGCCCCGTGGCTGAACACTTTAGCTCCCCCTCCCACTCTGCCAATGACATCCAGGTCCTTGGCCTCCATCGCCAGACTCTGGCCAACGACGCCTGGAGGAAGAGTGCCTCATCTTCCGCCTAGGAACCCTCCAACCAGAAGGGATGAATGTAGATTTCTCCAATTTCCTCATTTCCCCTCCCCCTACCTTATCTCAGTCCCAACCCTTGGAAATTAGCACAGCCCTCTTGACCTGCAATCTTCTTCCCGACCTGTCCAGCCTATCACCCTCATCTCCTTCCACCTATCCTATTCCCAGCACCCCTCCCCCAAATTCCCTCCCCCCTACCTTTGATCTCAGCCCACTTGGCACACCAGCTTCATTCCTGAAGAAGGGCTTATGCCCGAAACGTCGATTCTCCTGCTCCTTGGATGCTGCCTGACCTGTGTTTTTCCAGCACCACATTTTTCAACTCTGGTACTCCAGCATCTGCAGTCCTCACTTTCTCCTTCTTAGTGTTAAGTTAAAAAATAGAGAAATAAAACTAAAAGTTCAGCTTAAGTGCTTAGCCATGCTGGGACAAGGGCTCAATCTCCTCCACTTTAGCATACCTTCCCCACACTGGTTCAATCCCCTCTGCTCTCGTCATCGTTACAGATGTCGAGTGACCCTCTCTTGCCATGTTGGGCTCGTTCCTGGGATCTGAAACTACCAATATCCCCGTCTTGCCTTCAGCCACTGCCTAACGTCGGACTGTCGAAGGCCCAGTTCAGGTACCATACATGTGCTGGACCTTGGCCTCTCCTTCGGTCCACAGTCTCGCCTTCTTTCCACGCGCTGGGCTTCAAGAATTCACTCAGTGTCCCAGGTCAGGCCCCCAGCTGCTGTTCTTGCACTGGACATCTAGCCAACTGTCAAATTCAGTGAGACCATTACCACTGCCACTGCTGCTTCTCTCCAGAAGGTAAGTTCAGAGGAACAGAAACTTTTTTTTAAAAAACTAAAACTTAAAAAAAAAGAAAAGGAAGAAGAGAAGCAGACAGAGTGGACAACCTACTGCACTGTGATCTTGTGTTATTGCCTCACTATCAAAGTAGTAGAATGGGGTGGGTCCAGTTGCATGGAAAATTATGGAAAAAGTTAAAAGGTGTTGGAGGACCCAGCAGAGATTATTAAAATTTCCAGAACAAGTAGTAGGACAGAGAATATGAAAAGGCTCATGGATCTAACTTTAGTCACAGCAGATAATGGGAGAAGTGTTTGACGGTCAGTCAACACAGTGCTTGAGGGTGTTGTACGTAAATGCACACTATATGTGAAGCAAGGTGAATGAGCTTGCAGCGCAGATTAAAATTGTCAGGTACAATGATGTGGCTGTCACAGAGATTTGATTGTAAACAAGGCTGGGAAATAAATATCCAAGTATATACATCCTATTGAAAAGATAGGCAGATGGACAAGGGAGGTGGGGTTGCCTTTAAGAAATAAAATTAAATTGATAGCAAGAAATGATAGAGTCAAAAAGTGTAGAATCTGTGTGGGTAGGGTTGAGGAACCACAAAGAGCAAAAAATGGAAGTGATTCCAGGCCTCCAAGCAGCACATAGGATATTGAGTAGAAAATAAATCAGGAGATAGAAAAGACATGTAAGAAAGGACTATTCCACTAATCATGGGTGACTTCAAGATGCAGGTGGACTAGGAAAATCAGGTTGGCAGTGGATCTCAAGAAAATGAATTTGTGAAATGTCCACAAAATACATTTTTATTTGGAGCAGCTTGTGGTCGAGCCCATGAGGGAACAGGCAATTCTCGATTTGGTAATGTGTAATGACGCAGATTTGATTAGGAAGCTTAAGGTGAAGGAGCCCCTCGGGCCAATGACCATGATATGATAGCATTCAGCCTGCAGTTTGAGAGGGAGAATCAGATGTAATGTCAGGAGCAGCACCAGACAACTAGAAATAAGGTAGCAGCATTATGAAACTCCAACACAAGACTATAAAGCATGCTGATCATTGGAAACAGCATGCAATATGGACTGAGCATAATGTTCCCACAACCAATGGATCAGAACAAAGCTGAGCAGTCTTCCTCAATTAACTTATGAACCAGGTTGAGAAATTAAAACACTGACCAGAGTAGGAAATTCCATGAATAATCCATCCTCCATAAAAAAACATGCTGAAGCATGTGCATGCAACTTCAACCAGAACTGCTAAGTGGATGATCCTGAGGTGTCCTAGCATCACAGATGAATCATTGATAAATTCTATTCACTGTATAGGATATCAGGAAACATCTGAAGTTATTGAATAAGCTTTCAAATCCAGTGCACAGGATCTGCCTCCCACAATTAATATTACTGTCACCTACAAGATGCAAGTGGTAATTCCTAGTACAAGGAATCATAGCAAAATGTTCATTTTGAATTGGAGAGGAGCCCCTACCTTCTGATGCCATGCTTTCCCCACCCTCCCAAATTCTCCAGTACGATTTATTGTAATTTTCCAGAAATGCTGTAAGCCTCTTTCTAGAATATCTAAACAATTTAAGTAAAGGATGTTCAGCCTCTTCCTGCAAAATGAAAAAAAGGTCTCAGTGGAGCTTCAAGCGTGGATAATCAGGGCAAAAAAATCTCCTTTTCTCTTGACCAGTGTAGAAATTTGCCAACAACAGGAATAAACTCTCCATTTAGTCTAATTTAGTATGTGTTGCTTTGCCCTTCTCTTGGACTAATTTACCTAGCTCTGAGCTTCGTCATATTCTGCTTTTTTATACGATCGTCATTAGAAACATTTTCTGTCTATCTCATTAGTTCCTTTCAAAATCCTAAAAACCTCAATCATGTCACCTTCTGTTACCAGTGAAGGCAAGTGTGGTTTGTTTAATCACTTTGATCTAATTTCTAAAGCTCTGCTAAATTTCGAGTATCTCAAAAGTCCTGCTCCATTGTTCAATCGTGGCTGATACGTTTCTCAATCCCATTCTCCCCATAGCCCTTGATTCCCTTGATACTCAAGAACCTATCTATTTCAATCTCAGATATACTCAATGACCTGGCCTCCACAGCCTTCTCTGGTAATGAATTCAATAGATTCATCACTTTCTGGCTGAAGAAGTTGCTCCTTATCTTCGTTCTAAAAGGTCTTCCTTTTATTCTAAGACTGTCTCTTTGCGTCCTAGTCTCTCCTACCAATGGAAACATCTTCCCAACATCTACTCTGTCCAAACCATTCAGCATTCTGGATGTTTCAATCCTTCTAAACTCCATTGAGTATTGACCCGGAGTCTTCAAACATTCCTCATGTATTAAGCTTTTTATCCTGGGACCATTCTTGTGAACTTCCTCTGAACACGCTCCAGGGCCATTATATCCTTCCTGAGATATGGGTTCCAAAATTGCACACAATTCTCCAAATGTGGTCTGACCAGAGCCTTACACAGCTTCAGTAGTACATCCCTGCTTTTAGATTCAAGTCCTCTCAAAATAAATGCCATCTTTACATTTGCCTTCCGAGAATCCTGGACTAGAACTCCCAAGTCTCTTTGCACATCAGACTCTGAATTTTCTCCCCATTTAGAAAATAGTCCATGTCTCCATGTCTTCCTACCAAAGTGCATGACCTCATTTTCCCACATTGTACTCCACCTGCCACTTCTTTGCCCACTCCCCTGATCTGTCCAAATCCTTCTACAACCCCCCCACATCCTCAATGCTACCCATCCCTCTTTCTATCTTTGTATAGTCTGCAAACTTAGCCAGAATGTCCTTAGGTCCTTCATCTACGTTGTTAATATGTAAAGTGAAAAGTTGTGATCCCAAAACTGAGCTTTGCAGAACACCACTTGTCACCGGCTAGCATTCTGAGAAGGAGACTTTTATTCCCACTCTGTTTTCTGTCAGACATCCAAGCTCCTATCTGTGCTAGCACCTTGCCTCCAACACCATAAGCCTTTACTTTACTCAGTAGCCTCCTGTGGGAGCACCTTATCAAAGGCCTTCTTGAAGTCCAAGTAGATAACATCCTTTAGCTCTCCTTAGTTTAACCTGCTCATTACTTCCTCAAAGAATTCTAACAGATTTGTCAGGCATGACCTCCCCTTGACGACTTTGCCCTATTTTACCATACACTTCCAAGTATTCAGCAATCTCATGTTCACAGTGGATTCCATGATCTTACCCACAACCAAGGTTAGGCTAATTGATCTGTGATTTTTCGTCTTTTGCCTTACTCAGTTTTTAAACAGGGGTGTCATGTTAGCGATTTTCCAGTCCTCTGGGACCCTCCCTGGTTCTAGCAATTCCTGAAAGAATACCACTGATGCCTTCCCTATCTCTTCAGCTATCTCCTTTTTGTTCTCCATCCGGTCAGGGTGATTTATCTACCTTCGGACCATTCAGTTTTTCAAGCACTTTCTCCTTGGTGATGGCCACCATACTCTATTCTGCCCCCTCACACTCTTGAATTTTTGGGATATTACTCATGTCTTCCACTGTGAAGACTGATGTAAAGTAATTGTTCAGTTCCTTAGCCATTTCCTTGTTACCCACCACTATCTCTGCAGCATCATTTTCCAGCAGCCCACTTTTGCCTCTCTTTTTTGCCCTTTATATATCAAAAGAAACTCTTACAGTCTTCCTCTATATTACAGGGGATACGGGGAGAGTGTGGGTAAGTGGCGTTGAAATTCCCATCAGCCATGATTGAATGGTGGGGTGGACTCAATGAGCCGAATGGCCTTACTTCCACTCCTAAATTCTACACACAGATTCTACACCATATGAACCTACTTTGTTTCTTACTGTTGACTTCATTTCATTTGTTTGTAGTAAGGCAATCCTCTGGATTATGATTTGGATAGGATGTTTATTCTTGAATATTCAGCTCCCAATCCTGATCCCCTTGCAGCCACATCTCTATAATGCCCACAAGGTCATACCTGCCAAATTCAATTTGTGCCACAAGTTCATTTACCTTTATTCCTTACACTGCATACATTCAGATATTACACCTTCAGTCATATAGATGTACAGCACCAAAACACACCCTTCAGTCCAACTTGTCCATGCCAACCAGTTATCCTAACCTAATCTCATCCCATATGCCAGCACTTGACCCATATCCCTCTAAGCCTCCATTCCTGATGAAGGGCTTTTGTCCGAAACATCGATTGTCCTGCTCCTCGGATGCTGCCTGACCTGCTGTGCTTTTCCAGCACCCCTCTGATCTAAACTCTGGTTTCCAGTATCTGCAGTCCTCACTTTTTCCATATCCCTCTAAGCCCTTCCTATTCATAAACCCATCTAGATGTCTTTTAAATGTTGTAGTTGTACCAGCCTCCATCACTGGCAGCACACTCCATACAGCACCACCGTCTGCATGAAAACGTTGCCACTAAGGTCATTTTTAATTTTTTCCCTTCTCACCCTAAACCTATGCTGTCTAGTTGTGGACACTCCTCCACCCAGTGGAAAAGACCGTGTCTATTTACCCTATCCATGCCCCTCATGATTTTGTAAACCTCTATAAGGTCACCCCTCAGCCTCCGACGCTCCAGGGAAAACAGCCCCAGTCTTCTCAGCCTCTCGCTGAAGCTCAAGTCCTCCAACCCTGGCAGCATTCTTGTAAATCTTTTCTGAACCCTTTCAAGTTTCACAACATCCTTCCGATAGGAGGAAGACCAGAATTGGACACGATATTCCACAAGCGGCCTAACCAATGTCCTGTCCAGCCACAACATGACCTCCCAACTCATGTACTCAATATTGTGTCCAATAAAGGAAAGCATACCAAATGTCGCCATCACTACCCTATCTACTTGTGACTCCACTTTCACAGAACTATGAATCTGCACTCCTAGGTCTCTTTGTTCAGAAATACTCCCCAGTACCTTACCATTAAGTGTATAAGTCCTGCTCTGATTTGCCTTTCCAAAAGGCAGCACCTCATATTGATCTAAATTAAACTCCATATGCTACTTCTTAGCCCATTGACCCATTTGATCAAGATCCCATTGACTCTGAGGTAACCTTTTTCGCTGTCCACTACACTTCCCGTTTTGGTGTCATCTGCTAACTTTCTAACTATACCTCCAACGTTCACATCCAAATCATTTACATAAATGACAAAGAGCAATGGACCCAGCACTGATCTTTGTGGCACTCCACTGGTCACAGGCCTCCAGTCTGAAAAGCAACCCCCCACCACCCTCTATCATCTACCTTTAAGCCAGTTCTGTATCCAAATGGCTAGTTCTCCCTGTTTCCATGATCCAACCTTGCTAACCACTGTACCATGAAGAACCTTGTCAAACACCTTATCGATGTCCATACAGATCACTCCACTGCTCTGCCCTCATCAATCCTCTTTGTTACTACTTCATACAACTCAATCAAGTTTGCAAGTCATGATTTCCCACGCACAAAGCCATGTTGACTATTCCTCATCAGTCCTTGCCTTTCCAAATACATGTACATCCTGTCCCTCAGGATTCCCTCCAACAGCTTGCCCACCTCCGATGTCAGGCTCACCAGTCTATAGTTCCCTGGCTTTTCCTTACCATCTTTCTTAAATAGTAGCACCACATTAGCGAAACTCTAGTCTTCCAGTACCTCACCTGTGACTATCGATGATACAAATATCTCAACAGGAGGCCCAGCAATCACTTCCCTAGCCTCCCACAGTGTTCTAGGGTATGCATTTTAAGGCATCCAGCACCACCACTTCTGTAATATGGGTGTTTTTCAAAATGTCACCATCTATTTCCCCACATTCTATATCTTCCATGCCCCCTCCATTGTAAACACTGATGCAAAATACAGTCGTTCCACACATAGGCTGCCTTGCTTATCTTTGAGGGGCCCTATTCTCTCCTCAGTTACCCTTTTGTCATATATTTATAAAATCCCTTTGGATCCTCCTTAACCCTATTTGCCAAAGCTATCTCATGTCCCATTTTTGCCCTCCTGATTTCCCTCTTAAGTATACTCCTATTGCCTTTATACTCCTCTAAGGATTCACTTGACATACCTGACAAACGCTTCCTTCTTTTTCTTAACCAAAACCTCAATTGCTCTCATCATCCAGCATTCCCTACACCTACCAGCCTTTCCTTTCACCCTAACAGGAATCTACTGTCTCTGGACTGGTGTTATCTCATTTCTGTTGTTATCCCATTTTCCAGCTGTCCCTTTACCTGCGAACATCTGTCCCTAATCAACTCTTGAAAGTTCTTGCCTATTACCTTCAAAATTGGCCTTCCTCCAATTTAGAACATCAACATTTAGATCTGGTCTATCCTTTTCCATCACTATTTTAAAACTATTAGAATTATGATCACTGGCCCCAAAGTGGCCCCCCCCCACCCCCGAGCTGACACCTCAGTCATCTGCCCTGCCTTATTTTCCAAAAGTAAGTCAGGTTTTGCTCCTTCTCTAGTAGGTACATCCACATACTGAATCAGAAAATTTTCTTGTACACACTTAACAAATTCCTCTCCATCTTAAACCCTTAACACTATGGCAATCCCAGTCTATGTTTGGAAAGTTAAAATCCCCTACCATAACCATCCTATTATTCTTACAGATAACTGAGATCGCCTTACAAATTTGTTTCTCAGTTTCCCACTGACTATTGGGGGGACATCTATAATACAATCCCAATAAGGCGATCGTGTTTCCGGGAATATCCTCCCGAAGTACAACCGTAATGTTAACCCTTGTCAAAAATGCCACTCCCCCTCTTCTCTTGTCCTCATTTCTATTCTTCCTACAGCATTTGTGTCCTGGAACATTAAGCTGCCAGTCCAGTCCATCCCTAAGCTAAATCTTTGTAATTGCTATGATATCCCTGTAATAATGCCCTGAGTTCATCTGCCTTCCCTGTTAGGCCCCTTGCATTGAAATACATGCAGTTTAATTTATCAGTCCTACCTTGTTCTCTGCTTTGTTCCTGCCTGCCCTAACTGTTCAACTTGTTCCTTTTCCCAACTGTACTAGTCTCAGATTGATCTCTTTCCTCACTGGTTCCCTGGGTCCCACCCCCCTCCCACCACCTTACTAGTTTAAATCCTTCCGAGCAGCTCCAACAAATCTCCCTACCTATATCTTAATCCCCTTCCAATTCAGGTGCAATCTGTCCTTCTTGTACAGGTCATCTCTACCCCAGAAGAGATTCCAATGATCCAAAAATGTGAACCTTTCTCCCCTGCACCAGTTCCTCAGTCATATATTCATCTGGTCTATCCTCCCATTCCTACTCTCACTAGCTCATATAACCAGGAGTAATCCAGATATTACTGCCCTCAAGGACTTCCTATTAAAATTCCTGCCTGAGTTTCTGTATTCTCCCTTCAGCACTGTCTTAATGCTCTAAACAAAAAACTGCTGCAGTCTAACTTAATACTTATGGCTTATGCTTTTGAAATTAGTCAAGAGACAGATCTCAATAAAACACATAATCAAGCAGGAACCCACTCTACTCGCTATTGTAGATTTGCAGCAAGGCTCCACTTAAAAGCTGTGCACTTAGCTGTTCCTGTGCTGTGAGCTCTCCTACATGTATTAACTGTTGCTCTTTTCATTTCATTCATTTCTCCAATATATTCAAAGTTTAATTGCTAACCCTTTCCATACACCCTGTCCTATTTGTGTCTGTGCTGGAGATTTTAATAAACTCTCCTGAACACTCTTACCTCCTCCTCTAATTTGGGTTTTCTAATGTCCCCTATAACTGAACCCCCCCCCCCCCCCCCCCCCCCCCCACCCTGAAATTTAGTTTAAAGCCCTGTCTACAGCCCTAGTTACGTGATTCGCTAGAACTCTGGTCTCAGCACAGTTCAGCATGGAATACTGTCCCATCTGAACAGGTCCCTTCTTCCCTAGTACTGGTGCCAATGTCCCATGAATTCAAATCCATTTCTCCCACACCAGTCTTTGAGCCACACATTTAGCTGCTTAATCTTATTGACCCTGTGCCAATTAGCTCATGGCTCAGAGCATAATCCAGAGATTACATTTTTGGTTCTGCTTTTTAATTTAGCACCAAGATGTTTATACTCCATTGGCAGAACCTCTGCCCTAGCTTTATCTATGTCTTTGGTAACTATGTGGACCACGAGCACTGGAACTTTACCCTCCCACTCCAAATTTCTCTGCAGCCCAGATGCGATATCCCGAACCCGAGCACCAGATAGGCAACACAACTTTCAGGACTCTTGATCCTGGTCATAGAGAACAATGTCTATGCCTTTCCTCGCCTCTGACCTCCTGTTGTAGCCATTATGTTTGTGGTGAGTCCAGTTGAATTTCTAATCAATGGTAACTCCAAGGATTTTGATAGTAGGGAAATTTTGTGATGGTAACACATTGAATGTCAAGGGTCGGTGATTAGTTTGTCTATTATTGGAGATAGTCATAGCCTGACATCGCGTGAATGTCACTTGCCACTTGTCAGCCCCAGCCTGGATATTGTCCAGATCTTGTTGCATTTGAACATAGACTGCTTCAGTAGTTGATCCATCATGAATGGTGCTGAATGTTGTACGACATCAGTAAATATCCCCATTTCTGATGTGATGGAGTGAAGATCATTGATGAAGCTGCTGAAGATAGTTGGGCCTAGGACACTACCCTGCATACTTCCTGCAGAGCTGTCTTCAAGCTGCAATGACTGACGCCAGAAAACACGAGCATCTTCCTGTGTGCTAATTATGACTCCAACCAGTGGAGAGTTTGTCCCCTGATACTGATTGATTCCAGTTTTGCTCAGGCTCCTTGATGCCACACTCTTTCAAATGTAGCCTTGATGTCAAGGACTGTTACTCTCACCTCACCTCTGCAATTCTGTCTTGTCCATGTTCGAACCAAGACTCATGAGCTCAGGAGCCGAGTTGCCCAGGCTGAATCCAAGCTAGGCATCGTAGAGCAGGTTATTGCTGAGCAGGTGCTGCTTGACAGCACTGTTGATGACACTTGGCATTATTTTACTGATGACTGAGAGAAGACAGATGGGTGGTAATTATCTAGATTGGGTTTGTCTTGTTTTTATATACAGGACATACCTGGGACATTTTACACATTGTCACTGGAGTTCTAACTGTACTGGAACAGCTTGTCTGGCAGAGCAGCAAGTTCTGGAGCATAAGTCTTCCATACTATTGCTGCAATATTGTCAGAGTCCATAACCTTTACAGAATCCAGTGCCTCCAACCATTTATCGATACCATATGGAGTAAAACAAATTGGCTGAAGACTGGTAACTGTAATGCTGGGGACCATTGGAGAAGACTGAGGTGGATCATTCACTTGGTACGTCTGGCTGGAGATTGGTACAAATGCTTCAGCTTTAACTTTTGCAATTATGTGTTCAGCTCCTCCATAGAGGATGCAGATATTTGTGAAGCTGCCGCCTCCAATGAATAGTTTAATTGTCCTCCACCATTCATGACTGGATGGATAGGATTGTAGAGCTTAGATTTGATCTGTTGGTTGTGGGATTGCTTGGCTCTGTCTACCACTTGCTGTTTATGGTTTTTGGCACACAAGTAGTCTGTTTGGTAGCTTCACCAGGATGAGACCTTGTTTTTAGGTATGACTGGTGCTGGTCCTGGCATACCTGCACGCACTTTCCTTTGAACCAGCTTTGATTCCCTGGCATGATGGTCATGGTTGAATCAGGATATGTCAGGCCATGAATATACAGATTGTGCTGGAGTACAATTCTGCTCCTGTAAATGCCCCGTAGTGCCTCTTCGATGCCCCGTCTTGAGTTTCTCGATCTGTTTAATGTCTGTCCCATTTAGCATGGTGATACCACACAACTCAACATGGAGGGTATTCTCGATGTGAAGGCGGGACTTCATCTCCACAAGGACTATGCGGTGGTCACTCTCACAGATATTGTATTGGACAGCTGCGTCTGCAGCTAGCAGATTGGTAAGGATGAGGTCAAGCATGTTTTTCTCTGTTATTGGTTCCTTCACCACCTGCTGCAGACCTAGTCTAGCAGCTGTGTCCTTTAGGACCTGACCAGTTTGATCAGTAGTGTTGCTGTTAAGTCATTCTTGGTGGTGGACATTGAAATCCCCCAGCCAGAGTACATTTTGTTCCCTTGCTACCCTTGGTGTTTCCTCCAAATGTTGCTCAACATGGAGAAGTACTGATTGATCAGCTGAATGAGGAAGGTGGGTAGTAATCAGCAGGAAATTTCCTTACCTATATTTAACCTGAAGTACTGAGACTTCATGGAGTCTGGAGTGAATGTTGAGGACTCCCAGGGCAACTCCCTCTCAACTGTATATCACAATGCCACCACCTCTGCTGGGTCTGTTCCGCTGGTGAGACAGGACATATGCAGGATGGTGATAACTATGTCTGGGACATTGTCTATAAGGTATGATTCCTTAAGTATGCCTGTGCCCAGATGTTGCTTGACTATCTGTGAGACAGCTCTCCCAATTTTTGAACTAGGCCAAAATATTAGTTAGGTTGGATTTTGCAGGGTCAGCAGAGCTGTTTCTGCCACTGTCTTTACCGGTGCCTAAGTTGATGCCGGTTGGTCCGTCTGGTTTCATTTCTTTGTTAAGACTTTGTAGCAATTGATTCAACTGAGTGGCTTGCTAGACCATTGGAGTCACAAGTCCATCAGACCAGGTAAGGATGATAGTTTCCCCCTCTAAAGGAACCAGATAGGTTTTTCCTGACATTTGACAATGGTTTCATTGCCATCATTAGAATTTTAATTCCAGATTTTTTTTAATGTATTCAAATTTCACTATCTGCAGTGGTGGGATTTGGACCTGAGTCTCAAGACGTTAGCTGAGTTTCTGGAATGATACTTCACTGATAGTATGTTTAGGCCATCACTTCCTCTTGTATTTTTTAAAAATTGCAGTGATGGGAAACATGGTTTTCTCATTTCCACCTGCAAGTATTATCAGAAACTTAATTTCTGTTATTCTAATGGAAAAGAATGCAAACACTGGGGGACTTAGTAGCTCCTTTTGGCTTTTCTAGCTATATTTGCTCACAGCACCTGATTACACCACAGCTGTTCTGGAAGATTGACGTTTCTTTACTTTCTGAAAATCAGTACTGGTTTCTGACATCGACTCTATGTAATATTGCGGAAGCAGCAAATTAGGTCCAGTTTCCTACACCATTCCTCTGTGCTGGTGAATGATGTGAGATATGAGGAGGGTTCGGAGAGTAAGTCAAAATCAGTAGAAGTAACTAAAAATATTCACAAGCAAGTTAAAAATTCTGCCAAGTGGAATAGACATTTGCCAATACATGATGTTGATAGATGGATTTTTGTAGTGAGAATGAAATGCATATTTTGCCTTTTAAATGTGTTTCTGCTGATGCCTATAGTGGTTGAGTAAATGGCAGAGAGAAGTGATGCACTCAGCCCTACTGAGGTAATGAAAGATAGAAATCACATTTTGTAAAAACTTAAAATATAGCACTGTATGCATTTCCTGAACAAGACAGAGACCAACAATCAGGGAAGTTTATTGTGGCTGAAGTCGCTGAAAGCAGTGCAGCAATCCAGAACATCTTTCACAGGTTGCCCTCAAGTCAGATTGTCTCAATTGCTGCACGTGCAAAATAACTTGAAAGGGGCACTAACGCACAAAATATTAGCAGGCACAATGAATGTGGTATCTTGATTTAAGCACAATTACATTTCCTCCCCTTCCCCGTTGTTTTTCACCTTCCTTCACAATAGTGTCTTATATTTTGTGTTGTCCTTCCCTTTAACCTATAATCTTCATTCTTTTAAAAGCCAAATTTGCTTCTTTTGCATTTGCCTTTTCTTCTCTTCATTGCTTTTTCTTTGTGTATTTAAACTGAGTACTTTGATTTCTCAATTTCTAACAAACGTGCAAGCATTTTAACTCCTGAAATTGATGACATTGCAAACAGGGTGGCAGAGCACAATAATTATATTGATGGAAATGTGGATTATCTCCGGTTAGCCTGAATTATTGAATTGGAAGTTAGCTTTGAATAGCTTTAATTTGAGTTGTCTGTGATCTTGTAACACAAAACATACATGAAGTTTACTAATTTGAATCTGTACATAACACCAGATTAAAGAGATCATAGATGGTAGTGGTCAGAAATCCAGATCCAGGATGTCTCTGCAGAAGTTTGAGGTGGTTACCTAGGCCCAACTATTTTCAGCTACTTCATCAATGATCATTCCTCCATCATAAGCTGCTTACCAAGGCTCGTTCGAGAGCAGTTTCCAAACCTATGACATTTACTACGAAGATAAAGATCAACGGCAGTAAAAAATGAGGGATCGTCATCTGTAGGTACTATTTCAAGTTGCACAATATCCGACTTGGAAAGGGAATTTCAGCTAAAACTATACAAGGCACTGTATCGACTGTGCATTGAATACAGTTAACAGCTTTGGTCCCCTTATCTAAGGAAAGATAGGCTGGTGTTGCAGGGAGTCCAAAGACAGTTCACTAGGCTGGTTTTTAGATTAGATTCGATTAGATTACTTACAGTGTGGAAACAGGCCCTTCGGCCCAACAAGTCCACACCGCCCCGCCGAAGCACAACCCACCCATACCCCTACATCTACCCTTTACCTAACATTACGGGCAATTTAGCATGGCCAATTCACCTGACCTGCACATCTTTGGAGTGTGGGAGGAAACCGGAGCACCCGGAGGAAACCCACGCAGACACGGGGAGAATGTGCAAACTCCACACAGAGAATCGCCTGAGATCCTGGATCTGGAGAGACCCTCTTACGAGGAGACGTCAAGTAGACTGGGCTTGTACTCATTGGAGTTTAGAACATGAGAGGTAACTTTTTGAAGTGTACAAGATGGATTGATGGATAAATGCCGAAAGGTTGTTTGCTTTCTTTTATTAAAGAATCTAGGAGCAGAGGGCGTCATCTCAGAGTCAGGGATAACCATTATAGAACATGGTAAAGAGGAAGTGCCTGTGGCCCGCAAACTGAAAATTCTAAACTGAAAATTCTAAACTGACATGAAGCATCAGAAGAATGGATATGCAATCCCTTTACATGTTCATCCCCCATCACCCCTCTTCCTAGAAAAGAGGCCTTAACCATTTCAATCCACCACCACCTGGCTAAGCTTGTCTCACTTTGAACAACTTCTCTTTATCTCCTCTTACTTCCTTCAGGTCAAAGGGTAGCCATCAGAACCCCTATGGGTCCCGGTTAAACCTGTCTCTTTGTGTGGTTTATGGAACATTCCTGTTCCAGTCCTACTCCAGCTCCTCCCCACCACTCTGTTGCATTGATGAGATCATCGGTGCAGCTTCCTCCTCTTGTCCACGATTGGAAAAGTTCATCAGTTACCCACCCTGCTCTCTTCTTCACCTGGATAATCTCTGACTTATCCTTTCCCTCCCGCAACATCTGTTCCTATTTGTGGGGATAGGCTGGCCACTAATATCAACTGTGCACCAACTCCCACAGTAACTTTGACTATACATCCTCACACTGTGCTTAGGATTCTATTCTATTCTCCCAGTTCTTCCACCACCTTCGCATCTGTTCTGATGATTCCAACTTCTCCTAAATAACCACCTTCTTCCTGAACTGAGGGTTCCCACCGCTGTGTCCAACCCATCTCCCTCACTTCAGCCCTCACTTCTTATCTTCCCTCTGAGAACAGCAGTAGGATCCCGCTCATCCTCCTCTATCATCCCACCAGCAACCACATCCAAAGGATCATTAAATACTATTTCTGCCACCTCCAGCAGGATGCCAATATCAAATAAATATTCCCCTCCTCTCTCTTATCCTTTCCACAGGGATCTTTCCTCCAGGACACCGCGATCTACTCCACCACCACTCCCAACACATCCCCACAGCACCTTTCCATGCAATCGCAAAAGATGAACCCCTGCCTGTTTACCTCCTCCTGCCCCAAGACCCTAAACACACCTTCCAAGTGAAGCAATGATTTACCTGCAATTCACTCAGTCTAGTCTTCTGTATTTGCTGTTCACACTGTGATCTGCTCTACATTGGGCAGATGAAGCACAGACTCAGTGAGTGGCCACAACACGTATGTTCTATGAATGACTCTGAACTTCTAGTTACCTGCCACTTCAACACACCACCATGTTCCCTGGCCAACATCTGTCTCTGGGGCTTGCCACAATACTCAGCTCAGGCTGGAAGAATACACTGAGTTTTCCCTGCAACCTTCTGGAGTCCATATTGCAATCAATAATTTTAGGACCTGAGCATCTTGTCATGTCTTTACCCCGACTCTCACACACCATGCTTTGTCATCACATGGGCTGCTTCCACAAACAACCCATTGTCAGCCAATAATGACCCCCATTAGCCCATTTCTCCACTCCTTGTCCCTCTGTCCTTTGTCTGTTTCCTTTTGTTTTTCTCTCTTTGGGTTCCATCTCCACCTATCCTTCCACCACCCCATCTTCAGCACATAACAACCTTTTCCTAGCTACAATCAATTCTGAAGAAGGGTCACTCGACCTGAGATATTAACTCGCTTTATCTCCACAGATGCTGCTTGGCCTACTGAGTTTTTCCAGTTTGTGGTTTCTGATTTCCAGCATCCGCAGTTTCTTGGGGTTTTTGGAGGGGAAATCTGAAAATGGGCACAGTCTCAGAAAAGGGTAAACATTTAGGAGACATTTGTAAATAATTTAATATACACTAGAAATATGTATTGCTATCCAAATTTTGATCCTTTCAGCCCTTTGATACACCTGACTACTACTTTGTGCTTATTTTCATATAAACCCCCCTTATGCAGACAGCATGTTGTAAATGTGAATGATTACAAATTTGGTGTTAAAACTTCCAATAAAGATCAAAAGAAATTTTCTTGTTATATACCGAGATTGAACTGGCACTGTCACTATGCAGTCACTCACTAATTGCTTCTGTGATTGGTGTGACTTCAACATTAAAAATTGAGTGAGAAGATGTGTTCCAATCAAATCCTATTCTTTTAATAGATCATAGATGCATTGCATTGTTCTCAATCCTCCTTAAATTAATTTGATAATTTTAACCAAGCAACTCATATAATTAAAATTTCACAATCAATTTTCAAATATTCTGTGCACCAACCAAGGAAAATATCGCTGAAGGAAAGTAAACACGCATTGGGGGAAAGAAAGTCCCAACAAAATGTATTATATCCAGTGGTCTAAAGTTAAACATGTTGCTGAAGAGCCCTTATGTTTGACAGTTATTTACTTAGACATATATAATGAAGTGTATGCTATGACTGCCAAGTTGGCCAAGCTCCCTGCTGGGTACGTGTGGTTGGCCACTTGCACATGTGCAGATTATACCAATGACTCTTGATGTTCGTAACTTTAGTCTTGGCAGTGAAACATCAACAGGGTTTTGAGGAATTGCAGCAATCGCAAGGGGATATCCCTGGCCATGATAAAGCAAATTTTGGTTGGCAGCAGGGTTAATATGGAGAAGCTCTGGTCCCAGAAAGGGAGAGGCTATATCATAATAGTAATGTGTTAATAGTGGGATAAAGCTCTGGGGACATGGATTTGAATCCCATATTGAAATTTGAAATCAGTTTTTAAAAAAAGAACTGACATAATGGCAACTATGTTAATTGTCATAAATACCTATCTGGTTCACTCATCATCTTTTAGGGAAGAAAATTTGTCACCATTACTTGGTCTGGCCATCATATGACTTTCGATTCACAATGATGTGGTTGACTTTTGAACACCCTCTGTGCACTTAAGGATGGACATTAAATAGTGGCCAAGCCAGTAATGCCTATGTTCTATGACAGAATAAATACCCATCTGGTTCAGTTTCAGGAGATTAAAGAAAATCATCAAATAGCACAGAACAAGGCTCAAAACTTAGCTAAATAATCCAAATGTAGTCTGACTAGAACCTTACACAGTATCAGCAGTACATCTCTGCCCTTGTATTCCAGCCCTCTTGAAATGACTGCTAACATTGCATTTGCTTTCTTAACTGCCACCTGAGCTTCCATGTTAACCTTAAGAGAATCCTGAACTAGGACTCCTAAGTTCCTTTTTGTTTTAGATTTTCAAAGCCTTTCCCTGTTTAGCAAATACTCTATGCCTCTATTCTTCCTACCAAAGTGCATAACCTCTCACTTTCCTATGTTGTATCCCATCTGCCACTTCTCTGCCCATTCTTGGTTATGGAGAATCCAAAGGAATTCTACAAATACATTAAGGACAAAAGAGTAACTAGGGAGAGAATAAGCCCTTTGAAGATCAGCAAGACCACGTGTAGAGCCACAGGAGCTGGGGAAATACTAAGTGAATATTTTGTATCAGTGTTTACTGTGGAGAGGGATAGAGAAGATAGAGAACTTGGGGAAGTAAATAGCGACATCTTGAAAAATGTGCATATTACAGAGGAGGAGGTGTTGAACATCTTAAAGCACAGAAGGGTGGATAAAACCCCAGGACCTGATCAGGTCGACCCAAGAGCTCTGTGGGAAGCTAGGAAAGTGATTGTTGGGCCCCTTGCTGAAATATCTGTATTATTGATAGACACAGGTGAAGTGCTGGAAGAATGGAGGTTGGTTAACGTGTTGTCACTATTTAAGAAAGGTGGAAACGAAAAGCTAAGGAACTATAGACCAGTGAGCCTGACGTCGGTGGTGGGCAAGTTGTTGGAGGGGATCCTGAGGGACAGGATTTACATGTATTTGAAAAGGTAAGGATTGTTTATGGATAGTCAACATGGCTTTTTGCATGGGAAATCGTGTCTCAAAACTTGATTGAGATTTTTGAAGAAGTGACAAAGAGGATTGATGAAGACAGAGCAGTGGTCGTCATCTAGGTGGACTTCAGTAAGACGTTCAACAAGATTCCACATGGAAGAGTAGTTTGATCACATGGAACACAGGGAGAACTCTCCATTTGGATACAGAACTGGCTTGAAGGTAAGAGACAGAGGGGTGATGGAGAGTTGCTTTTCAGACTGGAGACTTGTGACCAGCGGTGTGCCAGAAGGATTGGTTCTGGGTTCACTGCTGTTTGTCACTATCATATATACGTATAAACATGATTTGGATATGAACATAGAAGACAGGTGACCCTAAAATTGGTGTGATGGACAGGGCAGAAGATTACCTCAGAGTGCAATGGGACCTAGATCACATGGGCCAATGGGCTGAGGGGTGGCAGATGGAGTTTAATTTAAATAAATGTGAGGTGCTGCATTTTGGAAAGGCAAATTAGACCAGGACTTAGACATTTAATGGTAAGGTCCTAGGGAGTGATGCCAAACCGTAAGACCTTGGAGTGCAGGTTCATAGTTCCTTGAAAATGGAGTCGCAGGTAGACAGGATAGTGAAGAAGGTGTTTGATGTTCTTGCCTTACTGGTCAGTGCATTGTATAGGAGTTGGGAGATCATGTTGAGGCTGTACAGGACATTGGTTAGACTACTTTTGGAATGCTGTGTTCAGTTCTGGTCTCCCTGTTATAGAAAGGATGTTGTGAATCTGAAAGGGTTTAGAAAAGATTTACAAGGATACTGCCAGAGTTGGAAGGTTTGAGATATTTTACCCTGGAGCATTGGAGGCCAAGAGGTGACCTTTACAGAGGTTTACAAAATCATGAGCGGCATAGATAGGATGAATAGCCAAGGTCTTTTCCCTGGAGTGGTGGTTTCCAAAACTAGAGGACATAGGTTTAAGGTGAGGCGAAAGATTTAAAAGGAACATAAGAGGCAACTTTTCATGCAGAGTATGGTGCATGCCAGAGGCGAGTACAATTACAATATTTAAAAGGCATATGAATAGGAAGGGTTTGCAAGGATGTGGATAAAGTCCCTTTTATCCCCACTCTCTGCCTTCTGCCAGGCAGCCATGTTCTCTATCCATGCCCCTAAAATCATGGGCTCTTAACTGATGTAGCAGCCTCCTGTACAGCACCTTGTCAAAGGCCTTCTGGAAATCCAGTGTCCACTAGCTCTTCTTTGTCGAAATTGCTCATTACGACCTGAAAGAATTCTAATGGATTAATCAGGCATTACCACTCCTTGATGAAGCTGCTTACTCAGTTATTTTTTTACCATGCACTTCCAAGTACTCTGCAATCTTATCCTTGATAATGCACTCTGAAATCTTATCAACAACAGAGGTCAGGCTAACTGTCCTATAGTTTCCTGTCTTCTGGAGGACTTTGGTGATTATTTTTTCTTATTCTCCATTTTTAAAAATTTTCTTTTTTGAATGAAAGAATGCCAGATATGTTGACATTGTTCATCAAAGCTGGTGATGTTAAACCTCCATATCCTACAAGTGTGTTTTACACTGTACTGAAAAAGGTATCGTAACTTGTATTATAAATGGACTTATTTTTTCCACATTCCTCTGATCTGTGTAACTAGTTCTGAATGGCTCTTTTTCTTCTTCAGTTGGAAAAGAAGCAGGTGACTCCTCCATTTAAACCACAGATCACAGATGACTACGGCCTGGAAAACTTCGACACTCAGTTTACAAGTGAACCTGTGCAGCTTACACCAGATGATGAGTGAGTTTCTCTGAATATTTAAGATTTTCCAACTTTGCACATTACTTATTGCCTTTTGGGAGCTTCAGAATTGCACGTATTTTATTTGAAAGGTTGCATATCAATGTGCCACGCACAAAAAATACTATTCTGATTCACAGAATTTTCTCAAATTAGTAAACTATAAATGAAAAATGTAATTTGGGTATACGTTTGTAGAACACAACTGTTTGATGTGATAACAGTCTAAAAATAATCATGGATGATAGGACTTCAGCAGATCGATATGCTTATAGCTTATCTTCTGCAGTTAATTTCCATAAAAGTGTATGTGACATGCTTCTTGGAGCATATGGTAATCATTCTATTTTCAGCTTCTTTACTGCTCATATTACTTATATTACCCCTTCCTAGAAAGATCAACAGTTTAAGTTAAGTATTGTATTTTCCATAACATTGCGCAGGTAACACATTATTTTGATTTTCAATACACATGAGCAGTTGATATTTGGGATTTGAATTGTAACAAATTGAGATTCAAGTCTCTCTAATCTTGGGGAACATAGATATGTCAAAACAATGCTTTTATTTTAAGATATAATTAAACTAATCTCAATATTTAATTTGAATCTTTAACACTTTGTTCAGGTTTAATATCTTGCTACCTGATACCTAATAATTTTCAGTACTGTAATGCAGCCAGAAAAATATCCTAGTTGCTTTAATTATTGCCATGGATCTGTAACACTAATGGGCCTTCTGGGATCAAGCTAGTTGAACAGTTCAGTTATTAGTTAGCCCTCTTGTGTCATTTTTTTATTCAACTGTCAGTAAAGTGTTGAACCAGAGAAAAAGCACACTGGTCAAAAGAATCAAAGCTGAGGCATGATACTGCTTTGGTGTTAAATATATATGTGTTTGTGTGTGTGTGTGTGCGTGCGCTGTTTATTTGTCATTGTTGTGTTTAATTAAATATCTGAAAATTTATATAATTCTGCTGTTTGCTGCAAAGACCATCTATTTCCACTTGGATAACATCGCCCAAGTCTGTCCCTACCTTGGCTCATCTGCTACTGGAATCTTTATTCATGTTTCTTACTTCCAGACGTAACTATTTCAATGCGCTCTTAACCAGCCTTTCATCTTCCACCCTGCATAAGGCTGAGATCTTCAAAGCTCTGCAACCTGTGTCTTAACTCACACTTAATACAGTCGAGAATGTGGTGCTGGCAATGCACAGCAGGTCAGGCAGCATCCACGCAGCAGAAAAGTCAAAGTTTCGGGCAAAAGCCCTTTTTCCTGATTAAGAGCTTTTGCCTGAAACATTGATTTTCCTGCTCCTCGGATGCTGCCTGACCAATTGTGCTTTTCCAGCACCATGCTCTCAACTCTAATCGCCAGCATCCACAGTCCTCACTTTCCACTTAGTTCAGTTCAACTATTATCTCTGCTATTATCTACATGCTGAGAGACAAAAAAAAACTGCAGATGCTGGAATGGCAGAGGACTTCTTCATAGTTGGCATCCTTTGAAGAGACTTCGCAGTGGAACAAACTTGATTAGAGACAAAAAAAAAACCGGCAGATGCTCAAATACAAAAAACTGCAGATGCTGGAATTATCTACTTGCTGGCCTGCAGTGACAACCATTCAAGCAATGCTTCATTTTTAAAATTTCCATCCTTGTTTTCAAAAGCATTCATACCTACCATTCTTCAGTCCTTAAGCACTGAAAGATATCTACATTCCTCTAGTTCTAGCCTCCTGCATATTCCTGATTTTAATTCCTTCAACGTAGGAAACTTTGTATTCAGTTAGATTACATTAGATTAGATTACTTACAGTGTGGAAACAGGCCCTTCGGCCCAACAAGTCCATACTGACCCTCCGAAGAGCAACCCACCCAGACCCATTCCCCTACATTTACCCCTTTACCTAACACTACGGACAATTTAGCTTGGCCAGTTCACCTAACCTGTACATTTTTGGACTGTGGGGGAAAACAGGAGCACTCGGAGGAAACCCACGCAGACACAGGGAGAATGTGCAAACTTCACACAGACAGTTGCCCGAGGCGGGAATTGAACCCGGGTCCCTGGCGCTGTGAGGCAGCAGTGCTAACTGCTGAGCCACCGTGCCACCCATGAGAGGGTTAATAGTGAGAAGGGTCTAAGCAAATTACTCGTGATGCTGATGTTTTGTAGTTTACTGGGTAGGACAGCTTAGAATCTCAAACGGAGTGAGACCGTAATATCATGCCTCTATAACAATGTCTATCATAATATCCCTACTTCTATATTCCATTCCCCTTGTAACAAACATTCCATTTGCCTTCCTCATCATTTGTATCTGCATACTAATTATTTTTGTGATTCATGTAGCTGTGGCACTTCTAGAGATCTTTCTGTGCTTAAGAGTTTTGCAGTCCTTCTCCATTTAAATAATATGCAGCTTTTCTATTCCTCTTGCCAAAGTAGACAAGCTACTATATTTCATCTGCCAGTATTTTTTCTGAAGAGTGTAGTGCTGGAAAAGCACAGCTGTGCAGGCAGCATCCAAGGAGCAGAATTGAGTTTCAAGCATAAGACCTGCATCCCGAATGAGGCTTGTGGCCCAAGGGGGTTGAGATAAATGGGAGGGGGTAGGGTTGGGGGGGAAGGTAGCTGGGAATACGATAGGTGGATCTAGGTGGGGGTCGGAGTGGATAGGTGGGAAGGAAGATGGACAGGTAGGACAGTTCAAGAGGACGGTGGCAAGTTTGAAGGTTGGATCTGGGATAAGGTGTGGGGGAGGGAAAATGAGGAAACTGGTGAAATCCACTTTTGGGCAGTGGGATTGTTTAGTGCATGGGTCCAACTACCCCTCCCGCATTGCCAAGGACATGCAAGTCCTGGGCTTCCTCCACCATTAAACCCTAACCACCCAATGTCTGGAAGAAGAGCACCTCATCTTCCACTTTGGGACCCTCCAACCACACAGTATCAATGTGGACTTCACCAGTTTCCTCATATCCCCTTTCCCCACCTTATCCCAGATCCAACCTTCCAACTCTGCACCGCCCTCATGAACTGTGCTACCTGTCCCTCTTCCTTACCACCTGTCAGCTCCACCCTCCTCACCTTCACCCCCAACTTCATCGACTGAATTCTCAGCTACCCTTCCCCCCCCAGCCCCAAATCCCTGCTATTTATCTCTCTGCCCCCTTGGGCTATAAGCCTCATTCCTGATGATGGGCTTATGCTCAAAACATTGACTCTCCTGCTCCTCAGATGCTGCCTGACTGGCTGTGCTTTTCCAGCACCACACTCTTCAACTCTGATCTCCAGCATCTGCAGTCCTTTCTCCTGCTAGTTTTTGTTGCCAACTCAGCTAAACTATCTTATATCCCTTTGCATACTTCTTATATCCTCCTGACAACATCAACAAATTAAACAACCGTACATTCAATTCCTTCGAAGTTATGGACATAAATTGTAAATAATTGAGGCCCCCAACATTGATCCCTGTGGCACACCACATGGCACATCTTGCCCACTAGAAAATTATCCATTTATGCTCACCCTCTGCTTTCCACTAGCCAACTAGTCCTCTAACTGGGCTAAATATATTACCTGCTACACTGACTTCTTATTTTACATATTAACCTTTGATGTGGAACTTTGTCAAATACCTTTTGAAAATCAAAGGTAGTTTACCTTTATCTATGTTGCTTGTTGCTTCACAAACAGCTTTACTAAATTAGTCAAACACAATTTCGCTTTCTCAAAACAGTATTAGCTCTGCCTAATTGCATTAAGATGCTCCAAGAATCTAGCTACAAAATCTATAATAATATTTTCTAAAACAAATATTAGGCTCATCAGCCTGTCGTTTCCTACTTTATCTCCTCCTTTCTTGATTAATAGTGTGATGTTTGCTATATACCAGTTTCTTCAGATCTTGCAAAATTCTAGAGAAAGTTTGGAAAATTTGGGTCCCATCCTCTAGGAGACTGGGGTCACCCTGAAGCGATGGCTTTATTTTAATCTCATTGTTCTAACAGAGCAAACGTGTAATCTGCAGTTGCTCATCGCAAATTTAACATTTCCAAGTGTGAAATGAGTTTTGCCAATTGGAAAGTTTCACATCAGCATACTTGATTAGAAATCCAGTAATTATTGTTAGCATTTAATCAACCTCCCGCACTGAGTGTTCCGTTTAAAAGGCATGGCCTGAGAACTGGTTTGGATAAATTGCTGAGCCCACAGTATAAGGAAGCTGAAGTTGGTGATTAAACATGCTCTTGTGAAATATATATTAGTTTACAAAAATACTGATTCAGCAATTTATTCAGAGTAGTTGGAGAATTCAGATCTATAAAGTCCCAGTTTTGTTTCCCTGCATGCCAGACTAACTGAACCCTACACAGAAGATAGCCAATTGTTGGCTTTGGCACCCCTCCATTATGAAAGGGAAAATGAGCCAAAGTTCCCATTCCTGTTCGTTATCTCATTTTGTCAAGAAAATTATGTAAAAATAGTGGACTACTTCATGAAGATTAAAGCCAAGCTTGATTTTCAAACTTCAATTAGCTCAGTGATTATCTGCCTAATTGCATCAACAGCACAGATTAGGGAGCAAATAATTGTTCAGGTTGTCATTCAAACATTAGGTCTCATGTTTGAACAAGCATTTTTAAAATTCTGATTGCCTAGTCTCACCCAATAAAAATGGCCAATTCAGCAAGGTAATGGAGACTGCAACACAATGCAATCATGCCCAGCAAATTAATGGTGACTGCCAATAACTGCCGGATAGTGTCTCCCATCAAGCTAACAGACTGCCAATAGCTTTGGGACCATACTCCAGCAAGAGTCAGAGAAGGAAAGATATTCATTCATTATAGTTTTATCTAACTTTTAATGCTAATAGTTGGAAAGACACTACCTTTTGTGGATGATGATGATTGAAAGATCGACAATTTAAAGGAAGTGCCACATATAATTTCAGAAACAAAAACTCTCAAAATACTTACTGCTTTCTCAGCTCTAATGGAATTCTTCCAACTTATGCTTCACAAAATCCTTGTTTGCACTTTCCTGAGCCCACTAAAAATGCTAAAGTCATCAAAATAACTAAACAAAAAGCACACAGTCAGCACAACGTGAACAAGGTCTTTACTCAGATTTTTAGATGCTGTTGCCAAAAAAGTTTTGATAATAGCACAATTAAATATGTGTCATCTATATTTTCATTCCATCTATCTGCTTTGCTCCCCCACACAGGCAATATCATTTAATGTTAAATTGCAAGACCCAATCCTGGATCCAATCTTCAGCTGGAAAACGTTCAGTATGCTGACTCTCTCCCTGTTAATGTACCTGCTCTTTCAGGGAGAGGGTCAGACTAGCTCCAAGAAGATACAGCTGTCAGATTTAGTAGATGTGTTAATCTGATACCTGAGCCTAACTAGCTCAATAGTTCTTCAAGATAGAATTTGTGATTAACAAAACCGCTTTGGTGCATTATTGAATGATCAAAATAATCTTGAGAATTAATGCCCTTGGTGGTACACGTTAGACAAACAACAAAAACATTATCCGAGTCTGCCACATGGTTCTTCATAAAAATGCAGTGTTTCCCTTAGTATACTGATCGGCTTGATGTATCAAACAGTGTATGACCTCTATTGTGCGCAGTCTGTGGGAACCATTAAAATACATGGTGTGAAATTGGTGAAGCTGAAAAGATGCGAATCTTCAGAGCTGTTATGAGAGTCAGCAAGGAAAAGGGTTTTTACAAGTCTGCAACTTTGAGTCAGAATGGTTGTGCAGATTCCACTCATTGCTGCAAAGGAAATGAAAGATCATTTGACAAAACTGGAATTTCTTCCACTTGGTGGCAAGACTATAAACATAGCAACATAATGAAAATTGAGTATCTTGAAATACCGCTATCAGAGCTGGAGGGATTAAAAGTATGCTCCAAACGATTGCAGCTTTGATTTCACTCACAAGCAGAAAATCCATACTGGCGAGTTTCTGAAGCCCTTGAAGATTCGCACTTTCAACTCCATATTGATTTTTATAATGAACAGCATTAGTTTAGCTTTCCAGCTCGAGGAGAGGGAAACCGTTGGTCGATATGTTACTGCACTGATGCCTACAGCTCAATCCTGAGAGTTTGAACAACTGGAAAATTATTTCAGGGATAATATTGTCACAGGCCACGTGAGCACAATCTGCTGAGAGAGAAGAAACCTACTGTTAAGAATGTAGTCCAAATGTACAGAAGATTTGATGATAGGAAAAGGATGATTATTTGGTGGATGCAAAAGAGTGACAAAGAAATCTTTTTAAGTCACATTAGCAAAGACTGCAAGTATCGTAGCTGACATCCGTTTGGGTAACAAAGGGAACCCAGATAATATCTTAATGTCACTCTCATAAGGACTCACTGGTGATTTAGTTTAGGAGCTGCAAAATTACCCGTTTTAATAAAATCATAAGTACCTGGGGAAATGTTTAACTTGTTTGAATAAATACTTCCATGAACATATAAAAAAACAGGTTTTGAAAAGATGAGGTTGTCCACTGAGCCTGTCCTATGTTGTCATGATTTGACTTCAGCACATTGCACCTAAAGCAGCTCTGATTTTAGGGGTAAACTACTAAAGGGAAGCATTTGGTTAGTTTGATGATTAAATTATAATATGTATACCAAAGCTGTAACTTCTGGAGTGGGGGGGAGGGGATTGACTATCAGTGCATTCCTTCTGTTGATCATAAAATATTCCTTTTTATATATTCAGTCATGAAATGAACTGGTTTCTGATTAATGATTCATTTTGAAGGAAAAACACTGGAATGTAATGGCTGACTCCAATTATGACAATGAATGTTAACTGTAACTAATAAAGGAAAGAAGTAGTTTTTTTATAATTTTTAGATTTTTTTTAGGAAGCAATCTGGTCAGATATGCTATGACACATCTCTGGAGCAGGAGTGACGTGAATTCAAGTCTTCAGGCCCAGAGGTAGGGACATTACCACTGTGCCACAAGAGGCCCAGGAATTGAGCAGTTTGGGGGCAATGCATGGTCCTTTAGAAGAAACAAGCCCAAAAGGGCAAATATACAGCTCTTCAGTTTTCCTTGCCCTTTTTACTTTTCCCAAGGTGAACTTTATCACATTTGGCCTGACCTATAGCAAATATAGTTCTTTTGGATGCAAAATAGTAAAATATTTTTATTTCTCTAGCACTGTTATTCCTCATAACTCTCACAGAATTCTCATTAAGTATAATAAACATTTATCTGGATTAGTATACTGAAACTAAAAGCTTATCCAATTCCACAAGAGGGTTAATGAAAAGCTTCACCAAAAATGTTCTTTATGGTTTTTAGTTGTGGCTTTGCTATAGAAGTTGTACACATCAAAAAACAGCTCGATGGTCTACAGATTGCTTCTCTGTTTAATGATATACAGGAAGCAGATTGACCTTTATTTCACAGATATCCTCACTTGGCAGATGAACAAAGCACTAACCACATTCACTTCTAAGATGCCTGCTCAAGTTGAATTGAACCACTTGTCCTTGTCTTGAATAGAGAGAGAGAGAAAGATATTTTTGAAAGAAGTCTGAAATTTCTTCCAGCATTCCTTATTGACTAGTCAATCCTCTGACAGATTTTTTTGATTAAAAAGTCAAGGAACAAGTTTCCCCACTAAGTATGCTAATATATTGAGTAAACGTATGTTATTTGGTATCTGATTTAGGACAGAAAAAGAAATGCATTCCAACTACAGCGCTATTTATCCTCTTGGCAATTTAATACAAATGTCAAACATGTCACATTACCAATGTATGGCCCAAGCATTCTGAAATAGTTTGTCATCTTTTGACATGGATAAAATTCCTTGACTCAAAATGGCACCAAGAAAGCGGAGATGTGAATAAAATCATTTTAACCCAACCTCTTGTATACCAAGACTTGTGGTTCTGGTAGTAATCACCTTTCTCCTGTATATATGTAATGTTAAATTCTGAGTAATGCTGATAGCTATTTAACCAGAAGGCGGAATAGTGATCACATTTATCTGTTCAGCATAAAGTGAAAAGTTTTTTTATTGATTAGAAAGCTGGTAACAAAGCTGAAATTTAAAATAATTATAAAAAGAATGAAAGAACAGATTAGAAAAACTTTTATAGACCTTTATTAAATGAGAATATGTTATTTTGAAAAGGGGCTTTTTTTAAATTTGGCAAAATGAGTATGGTAAAGAAAGTAACCAGGATAGTGGAATTAGTTTAAGGTGAGTTATGCAATGAAAATTACCAGCACAGATGGTAAGAGTGTCTGTTCAAGTGGCAAAATATTCTATGAAACACTTTCTCTTATTTGACATCACACAGAAGACATTGTATAGATATGTTGTTCCAAAACATAATGCTTTCAAAACTAAAATCTTTGTTAGATGATGTTCTGATGATTATTAATGCTAATGTAACTGGAGTCTTGGAGATGATTGAAAACAGCGTGGCATAACCTTCCCTCCCTGCATCCTAGGCATCTTGTCTTTATTCAGTGGGCGTCTCTAAACAGCTCAGCCAAAACTGAGATTTTGTGGAAGAACAGGCACACATTCAAGGGATAAAAGTTGTTTAGCTACCTATTGACCAACAACTTGGTATAATGTGTCAACAATATACAGTAGACCACAGTGGGGTCTTGCTAACTTTGACCTGATATTATTGTGTGGTTTATCCAGCACGTAAGACTTGTTGGAACAAAGTAAACTGATATAGATCAAAATATAATGTGTGGCTTTTTCTTCCACCATCCATCCAGTTTCATTCATTTTAAAAAAAACACTGGTCTAGATTATTGCTCTGAAGTCAGGAAACGCACCACTCTGATCCGGTGTGTTATATCAGGTACAATTTGTCAGATGGAGGAGAAAGTGAGGACAGCACATGCTGGAGATCAGAGTCAAAAAGTGTGACGCTGGAAATGCAGAGCACGTCGGCAAGCAACCAAGAAGCAGGAGAGTCTACGTTTCAGGCATAAGCCCTTCAAAGATTTTGGTTTGAAAGCATTACATATTAGAACAACACATCTATAAAATGTCTTCTGTGTGATGTAAAATAAGAGAAAGCAGTTTCATAGAATATTTTGCCACGTGAACAGGCATTTTCACCTTCGGTGTTGGTAATTTTCTTTGCATAACTCACCACCACACTTTTCGAAAATTTGTCAGATCCAATGTTTACTTTTTGGAGGTTGGAGTGTGGGAATAAAAGGAAAGATCTGTCATCTGTGCAGATTAGAAGTGGTCACAGGACTGCCAAATGCTGGGGCAGACTATTTAAGGGCCTATTTCAGTTTCTTGGGATTTAGTTTGAGTGGTTTCCGTCAAATCTCGGCCTTTTAGCCTTCACAATCCATCATCTTTCCCGTTTAAGCCTGACATGAGGAATTTCTTCTCTGAGGGTTGTGAGACTTCGAAAGTGCTTACCACAGAGAGCTGTGGGACATAGTCCTCGAGTATATTTAAGGCTGAGAAAGGTAGATTCTTGATTCACAAAGGAATCAAGGGTTATGAGGGAAAGTAGGATGGTGGATGATCCTACTGAATGACAGAGCATGCTCGAGGGCCAAACAGACTACTCCTGTTCCTATTTCTTAGTCTTGTGGCACCAAGCTTGGGTTTTAACAACCTAGAAAAAGTTTTGAGGGGAAGAGAGGATTCCTGGAGTTAAGCTTTATTATTCTGCAAAATGTTTCTGCGGAAAGAAAACTGGTTGTTAATGGAATCCAGTATGCTCCTTATGCTTAAATCTAAATCTACTGCGTGAAGGTTAAAGTTCATGAACTTTCTTATCCAATGCCCCTTCAAATTCTAAACTGGTATGTAGTTTCAACACCAAAGGTTAAAAGGTAGGTTATTCTTTTCTGGAAAGGGTTTTCTTTCAGCACTCTTAGCTTCAGAATATACTGATCGATAATTCCCATATTTGCAGCCAGGTGACACCCAGTTTTTTTTATTTAATCTGTTTTTCTAAAACTCCTGTTCAGAGATATTATTGCCCACCTTTGAAGCAGGTGGGACTTGAACCTAGGCCTCCAAGTTCAGGGGTAGGAAGACTGCCACTGTGCCACAAGAGGACCCTAGTTCTCACCCTTTTTTTTAAAAACCTATTTTTCTCATCAACCTGTTTAGTGATATTTTTACACACCCCTGGAGGAGGTAGGATTTGAACCCAGGCCTGCTGGCCTGGGGTCGGGACACTACCACAGTGTTACAAGAAGACCCAGTCCTCACTCGGTTTATTTTCTTCTTTAGAACTCTGCTTACTTATTATTTTCCTCCATGGGTTTATAATGAAATCAAAAAATGAAGACATTGCTGTGAGTAGAGTTTATTATTTTATATATATATATATCCCTCCAAACCTTTTCTATTTGTGTACTTATCTAAATGTCTTTTAAACATTGTAATTGTAACCACATCCACCATTTCCTCTGGAAGTTCACTCCACACATGAACCAACCTCTGTGTAGAAGATTTACCCCCATGTCTTTTTTAAATCTCTCTTCTCGCATCTTAAAAATGTAGCCCCTAGTTTTGAAATCCCCAATCCTAGGGAAAAGTTTGTTGTACAGTTTGTTCTGATATAAAGTGCAGTTCTTTAACACAAATACGCTACAACGCAATTGCTGAATTGGGGGTTACTGTTTCTAAAGTGCAAACTTTTAAAACATGTGTTGGCTGTAACATAACTACATCGCCAACACTTTAAGCAGTGTTTCAAAAGTGCAGTTTTTCTATAATATATCATGTTATAGAAAACCCACTAAAATGTAATACCTCTCATTTATCGAGATTGAATTCCATCTGCCATTTTTCAGCCCATTGACCTACTTCATCATGATCCCTTTGTAATCTTAGAAAACCTTCTTTACTGTCTTCTATACCACTAATTTTGGTGTCGTTCGTGAACTTACTAACCATGCCTTCTATATTCTCATCCCAATCATTATTATAAATAACAAACAAAAGATAACTCTGAACCAATCACTGTGGAACACCGCAGGTGAGAGGCCTCCAGTCTGAAAAGCAACCATCCACCACCACATTTCACACTGAAACCCATGTGACCTAATTCTACTCATTAGTCTACCATGCAGAAGTTTATCAAAGGCTTTACTTAAGTCCAAGTAAACAACATCTACTGCTCTGCCCTCATCAATCTTTTTGGTAATTTTCTCAAACTCAATCAAGTTTGTGAGACACTATTTTCATTGCACAAAACTATGCTGACTATCCCTAATGAATTTCTGCCTCTCTAAATGTCCATTAATCCTATTTTTTAAAATCACCAACAATTTACTCACAACTGAAGTCAGACTCACAGGTCTATAATTCCCCAGTTTCTCCTTACAACCTTTCTGAAACAAAGGTCCAACGTTAGCCACCCTCCAGTCATCAGGCACCTCACCTTTATAGATGATATAAACATTTCTGCAAAGGGTCTTGCAATTTTCTCCCTTCCCACAGCATTCTGGGATGCAGTAGATCAGGTCCCAGACATTTATCCATCTTTATATTCTCTAAGACCTCCCAAGTTTCCTCTTCAGTAATATGAACTGTTTTTAAAACATCAAAATTTATTTCTCTGCATTCTCTAGCCTCCATTTTCTCCACAGAAAAAACTAATATGAAATATTCATTTAGTGTCTCTTCCATCTCTTAGAGTTCAATACAAAGACGATCTCCTTGTGTATTTTAATATATATTATTTTCTCCACTACCAGGAAAACACCCATGTGGCCAATCGATAGTTCTCACCCAATTATCCCTTAATTAATATAACCACCACCTGTTCCCAAGTTTAACTTCATCTCACATCACTGGCTGACCCTGGTAGATTATTAGATTCTATTTTATTTTCTAAATTAATGAGCAGACAATAATGAAAAACAAGCAAAACAAAAGATGCAAAATGGCAAAGTTTTTGTGTTTTTTAGTGTACATTCAATTCGGACATTTCTTCAGTTTCCATCTCTTTTAAAACTACAATATCAGTCCCTAGTTTTTAATCATTTGTGCGATTTGTTAAATATGTTATCACTTAGTGACTTCTTATTGATGCAGAACTCGATAGTTATTGTTGCTAAATCCCTTTCTGGAATTTATTCCCACAGAAAAATGCCATATCTTAGTGTTTCAACTAGAATAAGAACTTCTGCTCAGGTACTTTTTAACCACTCCTCTGATTTTTATACCTTCTCAAACTGAAGGGTAAACCTACCTCCCTCTCCCAAAAGAAAACGTTACAAACTTCCTTGCGCATGAGAACCCATCACAGAGATATACATAAGAAGCATCGCCAAAAACAATGTTTCATTTCCTGTCATCTCCCAATGAAGGAAATTGCAAATTTTACTTTTTCTCATGTTTTGACCACCCAAGTCACTTTGGGATTTTTAACAAGCATACTCAACTTTAACACCTGAAAACTAGCATCTGGCTTCGTTTCAGTGTGTAGCCAATCCAACTGTCCCATTAGACTTTGCTGTTCCTCCATTTCATTATTGGAAGCTGCTGTCTTTTTGTGAGGCCTTATTTTGATTAACTGCAATGGAGCCAATAGTTTCTAAATTAGATCATTGATACAAAACGACACTCAATCCATTTTGCCTGATTTCTAATTCAATGTAATTTGTAAGTCCCAGAAGCCTGAATTCCATTTTTGAATTCTGCTTTAACCACCACTTATGTTAAGGTTTATAAATTCACTCCTCTAATCCTACAAAAACTCATTTACATGCATTATAAAGATGCCTTAAAACTGCCTGGTGCTAATAAAACATGGCAGGATTTGCTTTAAACCGGAAACTGATTTTAACAAGACTGACCTTACCTCGAGGTACCAAACAGGCATAACATAATTTAGGCTTCATTACTCTGCCAGACTATCCATTATATCTGGTGGCCCTTTTGGAGAGCAAAGAAACCCTTCCCTTTTTAAGCTGATCTCCCTGTAAAAATGCACTTTTAATATCCATTGATATACATTCCTAAATATTTGTTGCAAACACCAACAGAACTTTTGATAGTTGCATTATGTGAACCCACCTTTATATCGCGATCCCCTCAGTTTTTCTTCAAAATCTCATGCCACTCCTTTATGAGACACTTTTCCACCCACGTTCATCTAGTTGATAGGGGACATGTAGCCCTATCTGGCAAAGTTCAACAATGCAGATTATAAAATAAGAGAGGAGCAGGATTAAGCCATTAGATCATGGCCAATTTGTTTTTCAACCCCAGTCTCCTGCCACCTTCCCAAAACCCTTGATCCCCTTACTAGTCAAGTCTATCTGTGTCTCTTAAATACGCTGAATGACTTGGCCTCCACAGCCCTCTGTGGCAATGAATTCCACAGATTAACGATCCAATTTAAGAAATCCTTTCTCATCCTAGCTCTAAAGGATTGTCCCCCTTCACTCTGAGTTTGTGCACACAGATCCTAGACTCTCCTGTTAATAGAAATATATTTTCCATTCTGTCCAGGCTTCTCAGTATTCTGTAAGTTTCAATCAGATTCTTCCTCATCCTTATAAACACCATCAAGTACAGACCCAGAGTCCTCACCCATTCCTTGTATGGCAAACCCTTAATCCCCTGGATAATTCTTGTAAATCTCCTCATGACCCCATCCAAGGCCAGCATATCCTTCCTTCGATACAGTACCCAAAACTGCTGACAATATTCCAAATGCTGTCTAACCTAAGCCTTATACAGCCTCAATAGTACATCTCTGCCCTTGCATTCTCGCTGTCTTGAAATGAATGCTGACATTGCATTTGCCTTCCTATCTGCCAGCTGAAACTGCATGTTGACCTTAAGAGAATCTGAACCAGGATCCTCAAGTCCCTTTGTGCTTCAGATTTCTGAAGCCTTTTCCCATTTAAAAAAGTCTACACCTCTTCATACCAAAGTGCATAACCTCACATGTTCTCACATCATACTCCATCTGCCATTTTATTTTACCCACTCTCCGAGCCTGTCCAAGACCTTCTGCAGCCTCCATACTTCCTCCATGCTATGTCCCTCCAACTATCCATGTGTCATCTGCAAATTTAGCAACAATGGCCTCAGTTCTTTCGTACAGATTATTAATGAATAACATGAATAAATGTGGTCCCAGCTCATCATGAAAAAGGCACCTTTATCCCTACTCTCTGCCTTCTGCCAGTCAGCCAATGCTCTGTCCATGCCAGTACCTTGCCCCTAATACCATCGGCTCTTATGTAGCAGCGTCCTATGTGGCAGCTTGTCAAAGGCTTGCTGAATTCCAAATCAATCCTATCCATTGGCTGTCCTTCATCTAAGTTGCTTGTTATCTCCTCAAAGAATTCTAACAGATTTGTCTGGCAAGACCTCCCCTTGAGGAAAGCGTGCTGATTCAGACCTATTTTACAATGCACTTCAATTACTCTGTAATCTCATCCTTAATAATGGACTCTAAAAACTTGGAGCAGTTTATGGTCGACCCTACTGGGGAACAGGCAATTCTGGATTTGGTCATTTGTAATGAGGCAGACTTGATGAAGGAGCTTAAGGTGAAGAAATCCCTAGTGAGCAGTGACCATAATATGGTAGAATCCACCTTGCAGTTTGACTAACTGGGCATAGTTTTCTGCCTTCTGCATCCCTCCCTTCTTAAACAGGTATTACATTTGCAATTTCTAGGCCTCTGGCACCCTCCCTGACCCCAATGATTCCTGAAAGGCCACCACCAGTGCATCTCCAATCTCCTCAGCTAACTCCCTCAGAATCCTGGGGTGTAGTCCATTTGGTCTGGGTATTTAACCACCTTCAGATATCTGACCTTCCCCTTCGTGATGGCCAATAACACCTCCCACCCCCACCCCCTCCTACACACTCACACTCACACACTCACACACGCACACTCCACACACACACACACACACACACACACACACTCTCTCTCTCTCTCACACTCTCTCTCTCACACTCTCTCTCTCTCTCTCTCTCTCTCTCTTTGAAGCTCTGGTACCCTGCTGGGGTCTTCCACTGTGACAACTGATGCAGAGAACATATTAAGTTCCTCTGCCAGTTCTTTGTTTCCTTATTGCTACTGCTCCAGCCTTATTTTCCAGGAGTCTAATGTCCACTGTTGCCTCCCTCTACCTTTGATTTATCTTGTCAAAATACTCTTGCAGTCTTATCTCATGTTACCAGCTAACTTAGCCTCATATTTTATCTTCTTCTTTCCACCCCTCCCCCTCCCCATTGCGTTTTTAGTATCCTCTTGTTTTTAAAGGCTTCCCAATCCTCTGGGTCCTCACTAATCTTTACCACATTTGTATGCCTTTTCTTTTGATTTAATGCTGTCCCTGACTTCCTTTGTCAACCATGGTTTCTTCATCCTTCCCTCAGTATGTTTCTTCTTCCTTGGGATGAATTTCTGCTGTGCCTCCAGAATTACCCCAGAAACTCCTGCCAGTGCTACTGCGCTGTTTTCCTTCCCTGCTAGACTCCCCTTCCAATCAACTCTGGCCAGCTCCTCCTCCATGTTTTTTGTATTTATCTTTACTCAAACTGCAAGGTAAATTCTACCATATTATGGTCACTGCTAACTAGGGGTTCCTTCACCTTACACTCCCTAATCAAGTCTGCCTCAATACACTTCACCAAATGCAGAATTGCCTGTTCCCTTGTGGGGTCTATCATAAACTGCTGAAAGACATTGTCTGTTAGACATTCCGTAAATTCCTTTTCTTTCGTTCTGCTACCAATCTTAATTGCCCAATCCACCGACATATTGAAGATCCCATGATTACTGTAATGATGCCTGTCTTACATGCATTTTCTATCAGTTGATTTATTTTCTTCCCCAAATCCTGACTATAATTAGGAGACTTGTACATAACTCCCATCAGAGTCTTCTTACTTTTGTAGTTCCTCAACCCACAAAGAGACTCTGTGCCTTCTGACTCTATATCACTTCTTACTATCGATTTAATTTCATTTCTTACTAACAATGCAGCCTTGGCCACATCTGCCTCTTCTTTCGATCGGGCCTATATCCTTGGATATTTAGTTCCCAGTCCTGATCGCCATACAACCATGTCTTTGTGAATACCCACAACATCTTACTGCCAATTTCAATGTATGGTACAAGCTCATTTACCTTATTTCATATTCTGTACACATTTAAGGATAACACCCTTAGTCCTGCCTTTACTGCCCCACTTCTAGAGTTGTCCCCTAATTTGCTGACCCTGAAGTTAGATTCCTGACCTTTTCCATACTTTCTTTCCTATTACTACTACTGGAAAATGTAGCCTCCACTGAGCTCAATAATTCCCCCTTTCACACTTTCCATAATTTCTCACACAACTGAACCTAATGCCCATTATTTAGATGAAAGCCCAATACACCACAGTTCCAACATGATTCAGGTAAAGCTTGTCCTGCTGAAACAGCTCCCCCCTTTCCTGGTACTGATGCCAATGTCCCATGAATTCAATCCCATTTCTCCCACACCACTCTCTGAGCTAAGCAATAACCTCTTAAAGTTGGTTGATCCTGTGCTAATTAGCTTGTGGCTCAGGTAGTGATCTGGAGAGTATTACCTTTTCAGCTCTGCTTTTTAATTTAGCTCCTAGCTGCTCATATTCCCTCCGCAGAACCTTGTTCTTCTACATGGACCAATACAACTGGATCTTTCTCCTCCCACTTCAAGTTTCTCTGCAGGCCAGATGAGGTATCCCAAACCTTGCACTAGATATGGGCAAAGTCTGGACACGTGCTGAATGTGGAAGTATTCATAACTTTGGGCAGTCTTATAGGAATCCAAGCAACGTGAGCTATAGTGAGAATGAGTGGTTGAGTCAGGCAACAAGTCTGGCAAGGCCCAGATGTTGAAATCATCTTCCGTATTAATGTTTGTTATAAGTGATGTGGAGATTCTCATTAAGCAATAGCAAGATGCCAAGCAAGAGAGTTTAACACTTGTTAAACACCTTGTTGACACCACAACTTAACTCAACATAATCATGTTGCCATTTTATCAAACTCACTTTCAAGAAACTATGAACCTGCAACCCAAGGTCTCGTTCAGCGATACTCCCCAACACCCTGTCATTAAGTGTGTAGGTCCTACCCTGATTTTCCTTACCAAAATGTAATCCCTCATTTTTCTAAATTAGACTCCATCTGCCACTCCTTGTCCCATCAGTCCATCTAATCAGGGTCCCGTTGTACTCGCAGACAATCTTCTTCACTGTCCACCATGCCACTAATTTTGGTGTCGCCTGCCAACTTACTAACCATAACTCCTCTGTTCGCATCCAAATTATTTATATAAATGACAAAAAGTAGTGGACACTGCACCAATCTTTGTGGCACACCATTATTCACAGGCTTCCAGTCTACAAAACAACACTCTACCACCACCCTTTGTCTCTTACCTTCAAGCTAATTTTGTGTCCAAATGGCTAGCTCTCCCTGGATTCCACGTGACCTAACCTAGCTAAGCAGTCTACCATTTGGAACCTTGTCAAATGTCTTCCTCATCAGTCTATAGTTCCCTGACTTTTCCTTACCACCTTTTGTTTCATAATGCTACCATATTAGCAACCCTCCATTCTTCCGGCACCTCACCTGTGGCTATCCATAATACAAATATCTCAGCAAGAGGCCTGGCAATGAGTTCCCTAGCTTCGCAATCCTCAGTGTAAAGGGTGTATATATTGCTTAAAGGCGGTGTTTTGCATCAATCTTACACCTACCCCAACTGCCAGTTACTTGCCTGGCAAACACTTAGTATTTGCAGCAAAGAGGCGGCCATTTATTCAACTATGTATCAATCCTCAATGAATTGGTCGGAGGTACCTGTTAATCGCAGTCCCAGCACTTTGTGTCAGCGCCCTCCTCCTCCTCTCCCCTCACCCCACCCTAACACTTCAGATTATCGTCCTGCAGATTGGCCACTGTCAGGTGTCTGGTCCAGGAATCTTAGTGAGGAGTTCCATAACTCTGCAGTCCACGGAGTGGGCCGCAATCAGTTCATTAGCTTGGTAGTGGCCATTCTAGGGTTTGGCTGATGTGAACACAGAAATCAGGAGGTTTGGGCATGTCTTTCCAAGGGCTATCCATCATGTTGGTCATGCAGGTGGGTTATTGTTGTTCTGTCAGGTCATCCTCAGAACCTTTGGGGAGGAGGAAAGGGGATTATGGGGTCAAAATAGTAATTACATCGGACTGTTTGGAACAGGGGCCTGCAGACTTTGGGCAAAAGTGCAGTATGATTGTGAAATGGGGGAGCAGGATACCAAAGGGACTGTAAAGTAATGAGGTGGGGAGGGGGGGAGAACAGTAAGGAGTCATCTAGTCATCTATAGTCAGTAGCAACCTGACTTCAAATGGTGAAAAACCAGATGCAAATACATATTTGCCTGTAAAATTGAGACTGGGTTAGAAGGTGACACAGCTGTGGATGAATGTGGAAGGAATACTGGGGACTTGGGGAAGTAAGTGGTTAATAGGATTGACGGGATGGGCTACTAGGAAGACGATGTGGATTTTTGGGGGCTCATAAACCTGGTTAGGCTAAGGATGGAAACTGCTGGAGGAACACCTTTGATTATGCTGGAAATCAGAAGTGCACAATTGGAAGAAAATGGCTGCAACCACACTTGGAATTGGAGGGGTAAATGACTCAGTCTGTAAGGGAGGGCACTGCAGCCCACACCACTCAGAAGCCTTTTAAAGGGGAACAATATATATGTACTTCCTGGCAACTCTGCACCCTTAACCTTCTCTGAGGGTGGCACCTCCTTGGAATAGGCACTATTTGGCAGCTACACCTTTGTGCACAGAGGGATCCAAACATGGGAGCATGTCATCTAGGAAGGCCAAAGATGCCAACAGCACACACTGTTGTACACTTTAGCTGATGTCATCAGTTGTGTGTAAACCTCAATTCATGAAGTCTCTTATTTGCCCATAAGCTGCTGCTGGATGGTGTGACAATCCATTGAATGCTTACACAGAGAGAATCAAAAGCAGAGGCATGAAAATTAGTCAACAAAATTTATGTACAAATTTTAAAAACAATGCATCCTTCTTCACCCGTGCCACCAAAATGTCCTCAATATGTTTTCTTCTTTTCCTCCCTCTGCATTCCTTGGTGCTGCAGCCAGGGTGGAGGGAGCCTGCTTTGATATAGAGGCAGTTGGCCCTTGAAGTTCAGTGGGAGTGACCCCAAGGGTGTTTGTGTCTCAACTAGTTGGACGGGCTGTAAATCTTGTCAGAGGCAGGTTGACTTTCCTGGCTTGAATTTCCAAGGGGCACAGTCATCTCTACAGTGTCCTGAGTGGAAATTGACAAGGTGCCTGTGTGCAGTTCCTCTTCCTGCTGCATGCCACCTAGCACATTCCTGTGTGTTTGTGAGATGTAGCCCCTGGACTAGGGTCAAGATTTCACATTCTGCTGAGCCATACCTGTGTGTCCTGCCAACAGGCACCCCCTGAGGATGCTGGACTTGCTTCCAATAACAGCTGCCAACCTGTTAATTGCAGGCAGACAAACAGTTGCTGCCCTGTTGTAGTTTGTATCCAAAGAGGGCTATTGTGTCCCACATACCTGCTGCTGTTCCTCCCTGTGTATTTGTACAAAGTCCCTAATCAGAGAACTGAGCAGGTGACTGCATTCCACCACCACTGCACCCCCCCCCCCCCCCCCCCCCCCTCCTCCAGAGCCATTTCCTCCACGGTCAGCAGTTGGGAGAAAGTGAAGATTGCAGATGCTGGAGATCGGGGTAGAGAGTGTGGTGCTGGAAAGCACAGCCAGTCAGGCAGCATCCAATGAGCAGGACAATCGACGTTTCAGGCGTAAGCTTGATGAAGGGTTTCTGCTGGATGCTCCAGTTTTCTTCTACAATCCAAAGATGTGCAACTTAGGTTGTTAATGTGAAGGTTAATAATTTGGGCTGATACTCTGGAGTGTTGTGTACAGTTGAGGGTACTGTTTATAGGAAAGATATGAATGCATTGAACATAGTGCAGAAGCACTTTACAAGAGTAGTTCCAGGAATGAGAATCTTCAGTTATGAGGATAGTTTGAAGAAGTTAAGACTGTTCTCCTCAGAGAAAAAGCCGAGAGAAGATTTGATCAAGGTTTTAAAAATCCTGAATGGGCTGGAGAAAGTAGGTGGGGAGAAGCTATTCCCATTTTGAAATGACAATGCATAGATTTAAAGTGGCATGCAAACGAAGCAAAAGTGATGTGAGAATTTTTTTAATATACAGAGCAAGTCGGTACAGAATGGAATGTGTTGCCTGGAAATGTGGTGAAGACAAATTCAATGCAGGCATTCAAGACACTCAAAGTTTGGTAGAAGATTTGTAGCTCGGGTGCTCGTTGTTGTGGTTCTGTTCGCCGAGCTGGGAATTTGTCTTGCAAACGTTTCGTCCCCTGTCTAGGTGACATCCTCAGTGCTTGGGAGCCTCCTGTGAAGCGCTTCTGTGCTGTTTCCTCCGGCATTTATAGTGGCCTGTCTCTGCCGCTTCCTGTTGTCAGTTCGAGCTGTCCACTGTAGGATGTCACCTAGACAGGGGACGAAACGTTTGCAAGACAAATTCCCAGCTCGGCGAACAAAACCACAACATTCAAGACACTGTTCGATGACTAGTTGGATAGAAATGGAGTCATAGAGATGTACAGCATTGAAACAAACCCTCCAACTCGTCCATGCCAACCAGATATCCTAACCAAATCTAGTCCCACTTGACCCATATCCCTCTAAGCCATTCCTATTCATACACCCATCCAGATGCCTTTTAAATGTTGTAATTGTACCAGCCTCCACCACTTCCTGTGACAGCTCCTTGAATACATGCACCTCTGCGTGAAAACGTTGCCCTCTAGGTCACTTTTATATCTTTTCCCTCTCACCCTAAACCTATGCTGTTTAGTTCTGGACTCCCACACCCCAGGAAAAAGACCTTGTCTATTTACCCTATCCAGGCCCCTCATGATTTTCTAAATCTTCATAAGGTCTCACCCCTCAGCCTTCAATGCTTCAGAGAAAACAGCCCCAGCCTATTCAGCCTCTCCCTGTAGCTCAAAACCTCCAACCCTGGCAACATTCTTGTAAATCTTTTCTGAACCCTTTCAAGTTTCACAACATCCTTCCAAAAGGAGGGAGACCAGAATTGGACACTATATTCTCAAACTTTCCTAACCAATGTCCTGTACAGCCACAACATGAACTCTCAACTCCTATACTCAGTGTTCTATCCAATAAAGGAAAGCATACCAAATGCTTTCTCCACTATCCTATCTACCTGTGACTGCACTTTCAAAGGACTATGAACCTGCACTCAAGGTGTCTTTGTTCAGCAACACTCCCCAGGACCTTACTATTGAGTGTATCAGTCTTGCTGAGATTTGCCTTTCCAAAATACAACACCTTAATTTACCAAAATTAAACTCCATCTGTCACTCCTCAGCCCATCGGGCCATCTGATCAAGATCTGAGGTAGCCTTCTTCACTGTCCACTACACCTCCAATTTTGGTGTCATCTGCAAACTTACCAACTATACCTCTTACGCTCACAACCAAATCATTTATATAAATGACAAAAAGCAGTGGACCCAGCACTGATCCTTGTGGCACATCACTGGTCACAGGCCTTCAGTCTGAGAGGCAACCCTCCACCACCACCCTCTGTCTTCTACCTTCAAGCCAGTTATGTATCCAAATGGTTCGTTCTCCCTGTATTCCATGAGATCTAACCTTGCTAACCAGTCTACCATGAGCAACCTTGTCCACTGCCTTATTGAACTACATATAGATCATGATGATGGGCTTTTGCCCGAAACGTCGATTTCGCTGCTCGTTGGATGCTGCCTGAACTGCTGTGCTCTTCCAGCACCACTAATCCAGTATTTGGTTTTCAGCATCTGCAGTCATTGTTTTTACCTACATATAGATCATGCCCACCGCTCTACCCTCATCAATCCTCTTTGTTACTTCAAAAAACAATCAAGTTAGCGAGACATGATTTCTCACGCACAAAGCCACACTGACTGTCCCTAATCAGTTCATGCCTTACCAGATGCATGTAGATCCTGTATGTCAGGATTCCCTCCAACAATGTGCCCACCACCAATGGTCAGGCTCACCAGTCTATAGTTCCCTGGCTTTTCCTGACCACCTTTCTTAAATAGTTACACCATGTTAACCAACCTCCAGTCTTCCGGCATCTCACCTGTGACTATCAATGATACAACATCTCAGCAAGGGGCCCAGCAATAACTTCCCTTGCTTCCCACTGAGTTCGAGGGTACACCTGATCAGGTGTACACCTGGGGATTTATCCACTTTTATGTATTTTAATACATCCAGCACCACCACCTCTGTAATATGGACATTTTTTAAAATGTCACCATCTATTTCCCCACATTCTATATCTTCCATGCCCTTCTCCATAGTAAACACTGATGCAAAATACTTGTTTAGTACCTCCCCCATCTCTTGTTGTTCCATACATTGGCTGCTTTGCTGGGATCTTTGAGGGGTCCTATTCTCTCCCTAGTTACCCTTTTGTCCTTAATATATTTATAAAATCCCTTTGGATTTTCCTTAACCTTATTTGCCAAAGCTATCTCATGTCCCCTTTTTGCCCTCCTGATTTCCCTGTTAGCTACACTCCTACTGCCTTTACACTCTTCTAAGGATTCACTTGATCTATCCTATCCAGACCTGACATATGCTTCCTTCTTTTTCTTGACCAAAACCTCAATTTCTCTCATCATCCAGCATTCCCTACAACTACCAGCCTTGCCTTTCACCTCAATACTGTCTCTGGACTGTTGTTATCTCATTTTTGAAGGCTTCCCATTTTCCAGCTGTCCCTTTATCTGCGAATATTTGTCCCGAATCAACTTTTGAAAGTTCTTGCCTAATGCTGTCGAAATTGGCCTTCCACAAATTTAGACCTTTAACTTTTAGATCTGATCTATCCTTTTAAACCTAATAGAATTATGGTCGCTGACCCCAAAGTGCTCCCCCACTGACGCCTCAGTCACCTGCCCTGTCTTATTTCCCAAGAGTAGGTCAAGTTTTACACCTTCTGTAGTAGGTACATCCACCTACTGAATTAGAACATTTTCTTGTACACGCCTAACAAATTCCTCTCCATCTAAACCCTTAACACTATGGCAGTCCCAGTCTATGTTTGAAAAGTTAAAATCCCCCACCATAACCTCCCTATTATTCTTACAGATAACTGAGACCTCCTTACAAATTTGTTTTTCAATTTCCCACTGACTGTTGGGGGTCTATAATACAATCCCAATAAGGTGATCATCCTTTTCTTATTTCTCAGTTCCACCCAAATAACTTTCCTGGATGTATTCTCAGGAATATCCTCCCTAAGTACATCCCTAATGCTATCTCTTATCAAAAACGCTACTCCCCCTCCATTCTTGCCTACCCCCCCCACCACCACCACCACCATCTCTGAGATATCCTTGACATTGGCACCAGGGCAGCAACACACCATTCTGGTTTCTCACTGCCGGCCACAGAAACATCTGTCTATGCCTCTGACTAGAGGTCCCCTATCAAAAACAATTGCTTGGAACCTGACGTACCCCTCATTACATTGGAGCCATTCTCGGTATCAGAAACTTGGTTATTCGTGCTACGCTCCCCTGAGAGTCCATCACCCACTACATTTTCTAAAGCAGCATACTTACTTGAGATGGGGATAGCCACAAGACACCCCTGCACTACCTGCCTACCCCTCCTACCTTTCCTGGATTTCACCCATCTACCTGACTCTATCTGTAGCTTTTCTCCCTTCCTATAGCTGCTATCTATGATACACCCTCGCTTCTGTAAATTCCTTATTGCCTCTAACTGCCGCTCCAACCAAACCATGCGATCTGAAAGGATTCACACCAACGACACTTCCTGCAGGCATAATCGTCAGTGACATGGAAACTCCCACATCCGACAGGAAGAGCACACCACTCTACTAAAGGCCATCTTTGCTCCTTCACGATCTCCAGACACAGAAAATAGCATCGTCTTATTGCTCTTAAAAGAGAAACACTGCTCCAATCTAACTTAATACTTATGGCTTATACTTTTGAAATTGATCGAGACAGATCTCAATAAAACATATAATCAATAAGGAATCCGTTCTACTCATGTAGATTTACAGCAAGGCTACACTTAAAAACTATGCACTTGTCTGTTCCTGTGCTGTGAACTCTCCCACACAGGTTTCTCCATGGTGTGTAGGGTTTTGGAGGAAAGGCAGGAGATTGACACTAGGTAATAGAAACGGTGCAGGCCCAATAGGCCAAGTGGCACTGTAACTTTGAATTGTGAGATGTGTGATTGAAAACTTTCATTGCATGCCTTCATCCACCCCATTTTCCCAAATTTGAGATTGCAACAACCTGTAGCTAAGAGTTTGGAATAGTTGGCTGGACGGTTGGGTTGTGAAGCAGTGCAATGCCAAAAACGTGGGTTCACTTCCCACCACCAGCTGAGGTGACCATGAAGGTCTCTTCTTTTCTTTTCCACGTCACCCCTTGCCTGAGGTCTGGTGGCTCTCAGGTTAAATCACCACTAGTCGTTTCTCTCCAATGAGAGAGCAGCCCCCATGGTCTGGTCAGACTATGGTGACTCACTGTGCCAATCATGCTCTTTAAGAACACAAGAATGTTTCAGGGCCAGGTTCTTGCTGGGGCTCCCTTTTAGAAGCAAGTATTCAGCATTTTCCCATTGACTTCCACTGTGGTATAATTTTGTGTTAGGGTGCACAGTCAGAGTAAACCCAAATTACACAAAAATGAGACAAAATGGAGTGAGTACTTGTGGAATTTAATTCAAAGTGGAAATTCAATGCATGGGGAAAGAGATGCTTTTTGTCAGGTTTATTGTAAATAATTTTGCTTCTTGGAGAGTTCAGTGAAGGAAGAGGAAGTGTTCCTCTTCTTTATAAGCAGCTGCTGTCAGGTACTGTGACTTAAGTTGAGAAGTTTTGAAAAATGTAAATTTTAAACAACCTAGCACAAGAAAATAGTTTTGTGCTAATTACTCAAAACGAAGTTTAAGGTATGATATGGCAACTTAATCAAGCAGAATGACCATCCTGCAACATGTGGAAAGTTGTGATCACTCAGTGTGACCTAAACAAACAGGAAGAGTCACCAGTTGCCTCAGTTTGAACTTCAGATTGTGGAGCTCAAGCAGTGGCTGAAATTACTATGGGGTGTCTGTGATAAGAGTATGGAATAATAGATGACTAGAGATATTGAGGCTTTGGTCAAGAAAAAGGAGGCATTTGTCAAGTGTAAATGACTAGGATCAAGTGAATCTCTTAGAGAGTATAAGGGGAGTAGAAGCATTCTTAAGAGGGAAATCAGGAGGGCAACAGGGGTATGACAGAACCTTGGCAGATAAGGATAATGCAAATAAATTCTACAAATGCATTAAGGGCAAAAGAGCAACTAGAGAGAGAATAAGGTCCCATAAAGATCAATGAGGTTGTCTATGTATGGAACCACAGGAGATGGGAGGATACTAAACGAATATTGTCCATCAGTATTTATTGTGGAGAAAGACATGGAACCTAGGGAACTTGGGCAAATAAATATTGATGTCTTGGAGAAGTCATTACAGAAGAGGGGGTGTTGGAGGTTTTAAAAAGCATAAAGATCATTAAATCTCCAGGACCTGATAAAGTGTATCCCATGACTTGGTGGGAAGCTAGGGAAGAAATTGTGGGGCCCTAGCAGCGTTATCTGTATCATTTTTCGGCCATGGGTGAAATTTCTTATTTAAAAGAGATTTTTAAGAAACTTTCAAATCATGAGGGGGGCTGGAAAAGTATATGTGCAGTAATTGATTGATCCCTCTCATAAAAAGATAAAGAATGAGGGGGCATGGATATAAGGTAATTTGTGAAGGAAGCTAATTTGATGTGAGAAACGTTTTTTCATACGGTGAATGATTATGATCCTGAATGCAGTGCATGAAGGATGGTGAAGGCAGGTTCAGTGGATGCATTCAAGAGGCTATTAGATGATTATTTCAGTGGATTCAATATTTGGGATTATGTATGTTTTGTATTCATCCAGTATGTGAAAGGCAGGTCCATGTCATTTGAACAAGACACTATTTCTGAGACTAACAGAAAGAGCTTAGGTTTTAGACCAGTGATAAGTAATTCCTCACCATTTCCATGTAGATTGTGCTGTTTGATTATATTTTCCAATGAAAAATATGTGACTTAACCTGTCTGAAGCTCACTCATTGAATTTTCAATGTTACAACTCAGGGACAGTAAACTTTGTTTTAATTGACACTCTCGATAAACCAGCAAAAATTATATACCTCAAATACCACAAAGTTAACTGAATTGTTCGAGCAAACAAGACCAAATCTCTCTCATGAGCTCTGAGTTTGCAACACAATGAAATTAAAGCAGTCAATGACCCTCAAAGTTGCCATGTTGTTCCTAACCATACTTTAAGAATTATAGATGTCAGACACCAAGTGAATAAAGTAAACAGAAATTAATAATTCATCATTCAATCTGTAACTTTAGTACAACAAAGCTAAATAACAAGTTAATCTGATTAATGTCTATGTATAAACCCAATCATCTTTGATCATGATTAGAAATGATAGTCACTAAATCAATATTTTGCTTCAGTTTTCACAGTCAAGGATACAAATAACATCCCAGTAGTAACAGGGAAGGGGAAGAACTTAGAACAATCATCATCACCGGGGAAAAAACACCGAAAAATCACTCTAAATCATACACATTAATCACTATTTCCATTAGTAACATTGGCATTTTTCTGAAATGCTTTGCGGATTCAGATACAAGGCCTTTACATTTGTTGTATTATCAAATTTCCCTTATCTTGTGCAATACCTTGGTGTGACCTTCTCAGATTGTTACCAGAAAAGGAAATGACAATCAGATATTGAAAGGTTAAGTAAGTGGGCAAAAAGTTGGCAATGCAGTATAATATGGGAAATGAGGAGATAATTTTGGAAAGGAGAATAAAAGAGCAAATTATTTAAATAGAGAGAAGCTGCAACACAACCAGACTTACAGGTACTTGTGTGTGAAGCATAGAAAGCTAGCACACAGGTGCGCAGATGATCAGAAAGGTTAATGGAATTTGGCTCTTATTTCAAGTTGGTTGATGTATAAGAGTAAGAACGTCTTACTGCAAAGGCAAGTTAAAAAGTAGGACCTCAAATATGGTATAATCCGTATTACTCTGTGCCATGTGTTAGAGAGAACGGGAATAGAAGGATAGAGCAGATGAACGCATGGCTGAGGGACTGGTGCAGAGGGCAGGGATTCCCATTTTTGGATCATTGGAATCTCTTTTGGAGTAGAATTGACTTGTTTACGAAGGATGGTTTGCACCAGAATTGGAAGGAAACCAGTATCCTGGTGGGGAGATTTGAGAGTGCGACTCGAGGTGTTTTCAACTAGTAAGGGGATGGAGTGGGACCCAAAGAAGTAGGGAAGACGGATAAGCCTGAGGCTCGTACAGTTGAGAAGAGGAGCAAATCAAAGAGTACAGACAGGAGCAAGGCAAAAATGAGGTACGGCTGATAAATTAAACTGTTTATTTCAATGCAAGAAGCCTGACAGGTAAGGCAGATGAAGTCAGGGCACGGTTGAGAACAAGGGACTGGGATATCATAGCTATTACAGAAATGTGGTTCAGGGAAGGGCAGGATTGGCAGCTTAATGTTCCAGGGTATAGATGGAAAGTATACTGGAAGGATAGAGAGGAGGGGAGTGGCTTTTTTGGTTAGGGATAACATTATGTGCTGTACTTAGGGAGGATATTCCTAAGAGTATGTCCAGTGAACTTATTTGAGTGGAACTGATAAATAAGAAAGGGATGATCACTTTGTTGGGATTGTATTGTAGGCCTCCCAGTAGTCAGTGGGAAATTGAGAGCAAATTTTTAAGGAAATCTCAGATATCTGTAAGAATGATAAGGTTGTAGTGGTAGGAGATTTTAACATTCCAGTTAGACTGGGACTGCCGTAGTGTTAAAGGCTTGGATGGAGAGGAATTTAAATGTGTACAAGAAAATTTTCGTATTCAGTACGCGGGTGAACATAATAAAGAAGGAGCAAAACTTGACCTTCTTTTGGAAAATAAGAGAGGGAAAATTACTGAGGTGTCAGTCAGGGAGCACATTGAGGCTGGTGATAATAATTCTATTAGTTTTAAAATAGTTCTAGAAAAGAATAGACCTGATCTAAAAGTTCAAGTTCTAAATTGGAGTACGGCCAATTTTCATGGTATTAGGCAAGAACTTACAAAAATTGATTGGGCAAGGCTATTCAGAGGTAAAGGAGCAGTTTGAAAATGGGAGGCCTTTAAAAATGAGGTGACAAGAGTCCAGAGGCAGTGTGTTTGTATTAGAAGGGCAAGCATGAGAGATGTAGTGAATGCTCGATGACTAGAAAAATTGAGGCTCTGGTCAAGAAAAAGGAGGAATAGACAGTTGGGATCGAGTGAATCCCTAGAGGAGTATGAGGGTAGTAGGAGTATACTCTCGGGAAATCAGGATGGCAAAAAGGGGACATGAGAAAGCTTTAACAAATAGACTTGAGGAGAATACAAAGAGATTGTACAAAAACATTAAGGGCAAAAGAGTAAGGAGAGAATAGGGCCCTTAAAAAGCACAAGGCCAACTATGTGTTGAACTGTAGGAGATAGTGAAATACTAAACAAGTATTTTGCATCATTTTTATGGAAGCAAGATAACTTGGAAAAAAAAGTGGCAGAAATACAGAGGTGGAGATGCTAAATGTCTTAAAACGCGTAAAGGTGGATAAATCCCCAGGACATGATCAGGTGTATCCCAGAGCTTTGTGGGAAGTTGGGAAGTGATTGCTGGGCCCCTTGCTGCGATGTTGTTTCATTGATAGCCACAGGTGAGGTGCCAAAAAGACTGGAGGATGGCTCATGTGCAGCCACTATTTTAAAAAAGGTGATAAGGAAAAGCCAGGGACTATAGACTGGTGACCCTGGAGGGGATTCTGAGGTACAGGATCTACATGTATTTGGAAAGGCGAGGACTAGTTCAGAATAGAGGTAAAAACAATGACTGCAGATGCTGGAAACCAGATTCTGGATTAGTGGTGCTGGAAGAGCACAGCAGTTCAGGCAGCATCCAAGGAGCTTCGAAATCGACCTTTTGGGCAAAAGCCCTTCATCAGGAATAAAGGCAGTGAGCCTGAAGCATGGAGAGATAAGCTAGAGGAGGGTTGGGGTGGGGAGAAAGTAGCGTAGAGTACAATGGGTGAGTGGGGGAGAAGATGAAGGTGATAGGTCAGGGAGGAGAGGGTGGAGTGGATAGGTGGAAAAGGAGATAGGCAGGTAGGACAAGTCATGGGGACAGTGCTGAGCTGGAAGTTTGGAACTAGGGTGAGGTGGGGGAGGGGGAAATGAGGAAACTGTTGAAGTCCACATTGATGCCCTGGGGTTGAAGTGTTCCAAGGCGGAAGATGAGGCGTTCTTCCTCCAGGCGTCTGGTGGTGAGGGAGCGGCAGTGAAGGAGGCCCAGGACCTCCATGTCCTCGGCAGAGTGGGAGGGGGAGTTGAAATGTTGGGCCACGGGGCGGTGTTGTTGATTGGTGCGGGTGTCCCGGAGATGTTCCCTAAAGCGCTCTGCTAGGAGGCGCCCAGTCTCCCCAGTGTAGAGGAGACCGCATCGGGAGCAACGGATACAATAAATGATATTAGTGGATGTGCAAGTAAAACTTTGATGGATGTGGAAGGCTCCTTAAGGGCCTTGGATAGAGGTGAGGGAGGAGGTGTGGGCGCAGGTTTTACAGTTCCTGCGGTGGTAGGGGAAAGTGCCAGGATGGGAGGGTGGGTCGGAGGGGGGCGTGGACCTGACCAGGTTGTCACGGAGGGAACGGCCTTTGCGGAAGGTGGAAAGGGGTGGGGAGGGAAATATATTCCTGGTGGTGTGGTCTGTTTGGAGGTGGCGGAAATGTCGGCGGATGATTTGGTTTATGCGAAGGTTGGTAGAGTGGAAGGTGAGCACCAGGGGCGTTCTGTCCTTGTTACGGTTGGAGGGGTGGGGTCTGAGGGCGGAGGTGCGGGATGTAGACAAGATGCTTTGGAGGGCATCTTTAACCATGTGGGAAGGGAAATTGGCAGATGATTTGTTAAAGATGCCCTCCAACGCATCTCGTCTACATTCAGCCCTCAGACCCCACCCCTCCAACCGTAACAAGGACAGAATGCCCCGGTGCTCACCTGATGAAGGAGCATCGCTCCGAAAGCTAGTGTGCTTCCAAATAAACCTGTTGGACTATAACCTGGCGTTGTGTGATTTTTAAAATTGATGAAGGCAGAGTGTTGGACGTTAACCAAATGGACTTCAGCAAGGCATTTAATAAATGTTCCATAAAATAGACTGGTTAGCAAGATTAGATCACATGGACTCCAGGGAGAGCTAGCCATTTAAAACAAATTTGGATTTGAGGTAAGAGAGGGTTGTTTTCAGACTGGAGGCCAGTGTCCATCTTTGTGCCATAATGGTCGATGCTGGGTCCACTGCTGTTTGACATTTATCCAAAGTTTGCATGTGATTATAGGAGGAATGAGGAATGGTTACTAATTTTGCAGTTGACAGCATTGGTGGTGTAGCGGACAGTGAAGAAGGTTATCTCAGCGTACAACGGAACCTTGATCAGATGGACTGAGGAGTAGCAGATTAAGTTTAATTTAGATAAATGTGAGGTGTTGCATTTTGATAAGACAAATTAGGGCAAGTTTTATATACTTAATGGTAGGATCCTGCGGAGTGTTGCTGATCAAAGAGACTCTTAGATACAGGTTCATAGGTCCTTGAAGGTAAACTCACAGGCAAACAGGGTAGTGAAGAAGGTGATTGGTACACTTGTCTTTATTGACGAGTGCACTGAGTATAGGAGTTGGGATGTGAGGTTGCGACTGCACAGAATATTAGACTAGATCAGATTACTTACAGTGTGGAAACAGGCCCTTCGGCCTAACAAGTCCACACCGACCCTCCGAAGAGCAACCCATCCAGACCCATTCCCCTACATTTACCCCTTCACCTAACAGTACAGGCAATTTAGCATGGCCAATTCACCTAACCTGCACATCTTTGTGACTGTGGGAGGAAACCGGAGCACCCGGAGGAAACCCACACATACATGGGGAGAATGTGCAAATTCCACACAGACAGTTGCCCAAGGTGGGAATTGAACCCTGGTCCCTGGTGCTGTGAGGCAGCAATGCTAACCACTCTGCCACCCTGCCGTCCCGCTTTTGGAATACTGTGTGCAATTCTGGTTTCCCTGCTATCAGGAAGATGTTGTGAAACCTTGAAAAGGTGCAGAAAAGATTTACAAAGATGTTGCAGTGATTACAGGATTTGAGCTACTAGAAGGGGCTGAATAGGCTGGGGCTATTTTCCCTGGAGTGTTGGAGGCTGAGGGGTGATTTATGTAAATTTATAAAATATTGAGGGGGCATGGATAGGGTGGATAGCCAAGGTCTTTTTCCCTGCTTAATGGAGTCTAAATCTAGAGGGCATACATTTAAGGTTGAGAGCAAATCTATGCAAATAAAATACTGGGGTAGCAAGGGTGGATAACCAAAATGGAGAACATTGTTCATGGTCTTAAGTTTTTGAACTGAATGTTGAGTCCTGAAAGTTGTGGAATACTTAAGTGGAAAATGAGGTCTATCCTAGCATGCCTAGGACAGAAATATTCAATATGAAAGCAAGAGGGTGTACTAAAGTGGAAGTGATCTGCATTTGGTCTGACCAATGTAAAGGATACAGGATTGTGAGTAGCGATTCCAATAGACTAAATTGAAACAAGTACAAGTGAATTACAGCCTCACCTGGAAATTTTGTTTGAGGTGTGGAACATTCAGGACGGGGAAGGTAAAAGGGCAAGTGTTACATCATGCAATTTACATGGGAAATGCCACATGGTGTGGGTGAAGAGTTGTCAGGTGAGATTCAGGAGGGGAGCAGAGTGTCATAAAAGTAACGGATCCTGCAGAATGCTGATAAAGCGGACAAGGGAACATGTGTATGGTTATGGAATTTTGCGTGAAGTGGTGGAACTGTCAGAGGTCAATGCTTTGAATGCTAAGGCTGGTGGGATGGAAAGTGAGCACAAGGGAACCCCTGTTGTGTGCGAAGGAGAGGAAGGGGATGAGGGCAGAAGTGAAAGAAATGGGTCGAACACAGCTGAGAGCCCCAACAACCACAGGTGGAGGAGTCCTCAGCTGAGCAAAAGGGAAGATATGTTGAAGCATCCCTGAGATGAAACTAAATTCTTCATAAATTGTCATTCTGATGTATACTTTCCCACATCTATAATCTAAATCGTTCTTTTATCACTAAAATGAAACAAAAGAACTGTAGATGTTGGAAATCTGAAACAAAAACAGAAGTAGTTGGCAAAATTCAGCAGATCTGGCAGCATCTGTGGAGAGGAAGCAGCATTAATGTTTCATTCTTTTCACCCCTCAGTTTCCCCACAGTGGTCCTGCACTGAGTATTTTGTAAACCAAAACTACAAATTTGTCTAGTGTCTCAATGTTGGTGTGCTATAAGCTGGGCCATAAACATCTGAACAGAATGTATACTGTTCAGTGGAAGTTGCATAATTTCATCATAACTGTCACACTTATACAAGAAATGAAATGGACCTTGAAATATTGTATCATATTTCTTTATATGTGAATATGTCACAACATTAACAAGACAATGCATTCTTTGGCATGAGAATCTCAAAAGTGGTTTTATAAGAAAGTTATAGAACTCTTACAAAGTGATTGCATTAAACGTTCCAGGTCGTAACTACTTTTGTAAATGGACTTGTGGCTTTTTTGCAATGATTTCACTTAAAAAATAAATTGTGTCCATATCTGATATTCAGCAGATCTGCCAAACTGTGTGAAATAATTAAAGTATATTAAAAGTACAAATTAGAATGTACAGTGTTCTAATACAAATGCTTAATGTGCTCCATTTCTCCTTTCTGAATTTTACAGGCACAAATCTTTTAGTTAATACTTCATGTGAAATAGTGCAGTCAGAAATTTCATTCATTAAATGTATTAACTGCTCATGTAAGAATAGCAACAATTATAATTTTGTTCCTCGTCAAACTGAATGAGAAATGTTTAACTTGAGGGGTTGGGCAAAGTAGAAGGATAGCCTGTGATAGCATGTCATTTGAATGTAATAACTAACACCAAGAAGATGCAGGTTCAAATCTCAAGTTACAAAAGGCATTATTAGCACAATATTGCCACATCAGAGAACGGAATTTTTCCATCTTGTATTAGTTCAAAACCATGAGAGATTTTGAGAGAGAAATCCATGGTCAGGGCCAATGAGAAGGGGTTTCATGCAGTTAATCACGTGGGCACATGACATGAACAAGACCAGGGCTCTCAGTAGCAGCAGACCCATTCTCCCCACCCACTTCCTCAAGTGACCAATCAGAGCAAGATTGTGCCTGTTTTGAGAGAGAATCAGTGAATAGCTGCCATTTCAATCAAAATTCTCCTGGATATATTTTAAGAATTTTGCTTCTTCAAAACCTTTCACACTATAACAAGTCAATGTTGGGGAAGTTGAAATCCCCTTCTATCACTAACCTATTTTTTAAATAGTTCTCTGAAATTTGGCTACATATATGGCTCGTCCGTTTCTCGAACGGGCTATAGGGGGCTATAGTAGACTCCCAATTATGTGATGTGCCTTTTTGGTTTTTATGTTCTAATCCATATGGCTTCATTTGAGGAGTCCTTTAAGATGTCATTCCTCCTTAATGCTGTAATTGTTTCCTTGATCAATATTGTCCTTTTACTTCTTTCCGCCTCGCCTAAAGACCCTATTTCCTCCCCTATATATTTAGCTGTCAATCCTGTCCCGCCCTCAACTCATCTGCCTTAAACAGCCTGCAATTTCTATTTGCTGTCTCTTTTGTTCAATATTAAGCAAAAGGTTGGCTGTACCAGGTCCATGTGAAGTATTTGACTAATTTGAATGGTGATTGGTATTTTGAATTGCCCAGGAAATGAATTTGATTCCCCAAAGCAGACTGAAAAAGTGATGCACAAACAGTGCTGGCCTCGACCCAGATTTGTTCAGAGACCATACTGTGCCTACCTTTGTTTTTAAGCATTGCTTCAGTGTCTTTTTTTCATCCTTACAGAGATGTAATAAAAAGAATTGACCAATCGGAATTTGAGGGCTTTGAATATATTAATCCTTTACTGATGTCATCGGAGGAAACTGTATGAACGAGCTACATTTGAAAAGTGGGACTGTTCCACCTAGTTTGTCAAAGGTTGACTTCAGTGAGCTGTGGACTCAACTTCAACTCTCCAGTTGATGACTTTTTCCTAATTTACCTGCATGCAAGGTTATTGGATCTGGTGCAAGTTTTCCAAGAGTACTGCAAACCATGGTGACTGCTGCTGAGCAATGAAAGTTATTTCGGTGGCAAACTTCCACAAATAGCCACAGTTCCTCCTTATTTACTGGACATTGGTTCAACTGGCATCTTGTTAGTAAAGGGACGGCTACCTGATCTGTGCCTGCTTCCATGAAGGAATATTTTCTTTTCATTCCCTCAAAACAAGGAATTGTATGATGGCTTCTGTGAAGGAACTTGGAGACACTGCAGTTTTCTCTCTCTCTCTCTCTCTCTTTATAAGTAGACATTCGGAAGTTTGACCTCGAGAAAGAATGTACTATACTGTATTAGGAACAGTAGTATGGGTAACTACACCTTAAACTGTCATTGCCTTTGGACAACTGGCTAATGTGATTTATAAACCACTGACTCTAAGATATACAGAAGCAATAATGAACAAAACAAAGTGTTTATTGGATAATAATATACACTTGGATTAATCTGATGTAACATTGTGCAGTGGAGATCTAATCCAGAAATATTTTTATTAGTTGCTGAATCACGATTTCTCCTTAATTGCTGCTATACTATATAATGCCATGGAACATCTGGACTTCAATCAAAATTCACTGTTTTTATCCTATTGAATATGCAATAGTGTGACACAGCTGTACCTGATTTGTATTCATGATCATTCATACAGTTTTTTTAGAGCTGCATTGTAGATTACAACTAAAATTTTCCTCGAACATGTTTTTTTAGCTGTTTGTTAGACTTAGCCAAACATTAGTTGGAACTGTTTTCCATTTAGTTCTGTGATTGAGAGAATGGAATTTGTCACTTGTAAAGAAATACAGAACATAGTAGCTCATGTCTTTATATTGAAAAAAGTAAATTAAGCATGATAAAAGGGGATGTGTTAGAAATGGTTACCCTGCTTTATTCTGTATTTTAAAAGCTTCAAGTAGTGTAGACCATCCTTTAAACCTTAAATTTATGTCGCAACTAATGCCAAATTAGTGGGCACTTGGAAGGTTGATCTGAACCCCTAATTTCTAGATTTCTGGCTGCCAACAAACCAACAAAAAAAAAGCAATTTTAATTTTATAGACAATGTCTTGTCCTATGAAGTGACACATTAATTTTATTCCAGCATCACAAACTAAATTTATTTCAACATCAGCTTTTTTTCTACATTGCCATCAAAATCTACATTTAGTAGACTTATGTACAGTTCACTTTTATATTGAAAAATAGCCTGTAATGCAGAAATTAGGGTATTCCTATGTATGGATTCCAAAGATTTGTTTTGAGACAGTAAAGTGCCTAAATAAGTTTTCTGAACGGGTCAGATTTGTACTCTTAAAGATTAGTTATCACCAGAATCCAGGATAATGATCTACAGAGATATAGGAAAGAACAAAATATTAGGACTGTTGGTAGTGGAATTGCGACAACAAAGTACATACTTTACTTGTTAAGTTATTTTTGATGTGATTCAATCAGCTTCTAAAAGGAGAGGGTGGTAGCCCTGCATCATATGTGCATTATTTTATGGTATTGCGTTCTCCATTTTCCTGCCCCAGCCTTAAGAATAAAATAAGCTATTGTTTTAATTGATAAATAGCTGGTTAGTTTGAGTATTCTGGATTAGAAAAACATCTAATTTTTACTATGTGGAAATTATGAATTTAATTTGTTTTATTGTGGGTTGAAGCTTGCTGCCTCAACTACTCAATGTTGATATTTGTCTGTTAATTGCATATATTTTCTCTCTCCCTCATTTGCTCAAGTTTTATTTTTACATTTCACTGACAAACTATTGCACAATTAAAGGAAATATTCCCAAGGCTGGAAAATCCTATACCAAAATCATAAAATATTGTGCAATATGCAGCAGATCCATGAATAACAGAAACAAGACAATATACTCTAGGTGAATGGTTTACATCCAAAATTCCAACCTTCACTTCTAGATTTGTATTTCTGTTCTTAACAAATCTGCAAATTTTTACTTTTAAAAAAAGTGGACAGAAGCCTTGTTTTAAGCCTGCTTGAATGCACTTTGCTCAAACCCTAAACCTAGACTTCTGGAATTGGATTAAATTACTGCATATGCTTTCACCCACTCCTTTATTTCCATGGCATTATATATAATAGCTGGCACTGCACAGATCTTAGCCAGTCAGATCTCCAGCATTACCTAATATTAAGCCAGCTTCCAATTTTGATTGTCTATATAAAGATTGAAGTGTAAAGCAGTGGTTTCTTTCTGTTGCCAAATTCACTACCATTTGCAAGTTCATTCTTCTCCATTTTTGCTATGTAAGTGTGTGTGTGTGTGTGTGTCATTGAGACTGATTATATTGTGCTGAGGGGAAAAAATTATATTTTAAGTATTCCATTTTTTAAAATTTGAATATTATGAAGTATGTGTTCAAAATATGTGCTAATATCTTTCCATGGTCAGGCTAAATGGATATATAATCTCCAAAGGCAATATCAATAAAAGAGTGAGATTGTTCAGTTTTCAAGTAGAGCAAAGACTGAAAAGAATGTTTGATCCTTACTTCTCTTTTTGATGACTAAAAATACAAATAACAAACAAGCACAGAGTCAAGGCTACTTGGACTTTAAATTCCATTGAGTTTTTTTTGTTAAAATAGAAAATACTGGAAATGCACAAAATCAAGTCAGCATTTGAAAGAGAGGCAGATTACTATTTCAGGTAGAACCCCTTAGTTTGTGAAATAATTACCTTTTCTAGCAAAGAACATCAACCGCAAGGTCATCTCCAATATGAAACTGGGGATAGACTATCAGCAAAATGGTTAAACATTGTACCAAGTATCTGATTGGCTGACATATTTATAGAAACCTATATCACTTCAAGTCTCCCATTAATTCTGCCAAATTGTGAATTGTATTCTCAAATTTTCTTCCCCCAACCATGTCTTTTCATCCCATCCAGCTAAGAACAATCGCAACTGGTCAATTTACTCCAACAAACACATACAAATCTGTTGTTACTTCAGTAAAATAATGTTAGCATTGACATTGCCAAGAATAAAGCATCACTGGGTTCATTTCATGAAATATGTGCACTTTATATTTTACCATCTAAGAAAGTCAAATCCAAATGCTGCACTCGTGCAAGTATTGCCTGCATTTCCCCCATCCTGAAATTCAAACATTTGTGAGAGAGGACAATGGTATTAAAAGGTCTGCAACAAAATGTCCAGTGACAGAAGCTAGGTGTGATTGTATAATAATGTGTAATCCAGTTCAGCTATAGAACAGGTGAACTGTTATTGTTTATGAGAGGAATTAAAACTTCAGTCAAATGTATTTCATAGCCATTTATTTAAAAGTAAAAATCTAAGCACAAAAGGTTGCCCTCTTTAGCCCATTCTATCTGCCTCTTTGCTGGCTCCATTCCAAAATTATCTACATCGCATTAATTAATGTATATATTTAATATTCGTGATTGTGTTTTTTAAAAAATTATATCTTTTTTCCCCCTCAATCACCCACCATTTATTTGATCATTAGATGCTGCATTTCTCCCAATGCCCCCATTTGCTCATATTCCTGTATTTTTTTCTAAATATTACTCTTAAAAAGCTCATCTGAACTATTTTACTGCTATTATGATCTATTTTGCTGTCCTTAAACTGTTTCATATACCACTTAAATCTGTACGTGTCCATTTGCTAGTGATCAATCATCATAACAAATAAGCAAAATATTTGGGGAGATGGTTTGAAATGAAGGAGAATTGTTGCAAAAAAATTAATAACTGCAACTTAGTTTGCCCCAAACCATCTGTTTACATTTCATTTTGGAGAATTCCTAATTTGTAACCTGTGTACAGAATATTTTATATGGTGAATTGCAATGAGAGATTCTGCCTGAGGAAGAATAAATCAGTTTAGTCTGACCTATTAACAATCTAATACAATTCTGGTGCAAGTGTACAGTGGTCTAACTTTGATTAGTCCTTAATGAAAAATTAGAGCTAATTTAATGATTGTAAAATAGTGAAATGTTCATTGTAGTTATTTTGTACATGGCAGTTGATTTATGGGTGTGAATTGTACTGTTCTTGCCTATTCTCATAAAAAAAAGCCAATTTTAAAAAACCGTGTTCCACTCGAGGCGAATTTTTACTGTATAGGACTTGTTCAAATCAGTCTACAACACCAGTTAAGATATAGGACTAGCCTTGCACATTTGAATTAAACACTTGACTGAAAGTGTAATAATTTATTCAATACAGTATTTAGTTTGCGCTTTGTGTGTGGTATATTGCCAGGTTCTATAAATATTATTTAAATGGTCTCAGTATTTTGATATTCATAGATGCTGCAACTTCAGGAAGAGTCAGAGGAGATGGAATTAGCTGAAACTTTGCAAGGAGCAGTGCTTTTCAAGTTGGTTTCTACAACAATTTGTGGATTCTTCAAAAAGAATTTCTAGAACAAGAATAAATAAATGAAATCAAATCCTTGGACTTTGTATCAGCAAGGAATTCCTTACGTTTGTTATTCATCATTCAGATCCAGATAAACATTTTTTTCAGGCAATATTGCATTTGATTCAGAACTGCAAACAGAGGGAGAGAGGAATCTAAATGAAGAAGTTAAATCGTGAATTTGTTCCAGTCCATCAACATCTGAAAAGACTCTGAAAGTGTATTTACCCCATGCAAGATAAATTTTGCCAAACTCCACCCAGTGCACTGTCTTGTTGGTGGATCACAGATTGGCCCGAGAATGTTGAGATTTACCTGCTCCAGTCCAGTCAGAACTTTGGAACTTTCACCCACACATTTGTTCCCTCTTTTTTAAGATATGAATTAACTTTAAGTTCAGCATTTCCTGTTTTTAATCCAAGTATAAGTATCAAGCTACTCCTTACAACTTCATTTGGAAAGTAAGGAGGCATGGGACACAGGGAAACCTGTCTGGATACAGCATTGGCTGGCCCACACGAGACAGAGTAGTCGTAGACAAAGTATTCAGCCTGGAGCTCGGTGACCAGTGGTGTTCCGCAGGGATCGGCTCTGGGACCTCTGCTTTCTATGATTTTTACTAATGACTTGGATGAGGAACTGGAAAGATGGGTTAGTAAGTGTGCCAATGACAATAAGGTTGGTGGAGTTGTGGATAGTATGGAGGGTTGTTCGAGGTTGCAACGAAACATTGACAGGATGCAGAACTGCGCTGATTAAGTGACAGATGGAGTTCAACTTGGAAAAGTGTGAAGTCACTCACTTTGGAAGGTTGAATTTGAAAGCAGAATGCAAAATGCAGGGTTAAAGGCAAAATTCTTTGATAGTGTGGAGGAACAGAGGGATTTTGGGGTCCATGTCCATAGATCCCACCAAGTTACCACCCAAGTTGATAGGGTTTTACGGTGGTGTATGGTGTGTTGGCTTTATTAGCAGGGTATTGAGTTTTAAGAGCCACGAGATTATGCTGCAGCTCTATATAGTCCTGGTTAGACCACACTTAGAATATTGTGTTCAGTTCTGGCTGTCTCATTCTAGGAAAGATGTGGAAGCTTTAGAAAGGCTGCAGAGGAGATTTGCTAAGATGCTGCCTGGGCTGGAGGGCATGTCTTATGAAATGTTGAGGGAACTAGGGCTTTTCTCGGTGGAGGAAAGAATGAGAGGTGACATGATAGGGGTGTACAAGATGATGAGAGGCAAAGATAAAGTGGATAGCCAGAGACTTTTTCCCAGCATGGAAATATCTATCACAAGGGGGCATAATTTTAAGGTAACTGGAGGAAGGTTTATGGAATGCACTGCTAGCAGTGGTAGTAGAGTCAGATACATTAGGGACATTTAAGCGACTCTTGGATAGGCATGTGGAAGTTTGTGCAGTGGAAGGTATGTAGTTTGATCTGATCTTAGAGTAGGACAGAAGGCCAGCACAATAGCGAGAGCCGAAGGGCCTGTACTGTGCTGTATTGTTCTATGTTGGCCAGTGTAAAACTCAAGATAATCGTCTGCCAACTTCTACTCAGACAGATGACAAGCAATGCATGTTTGAGTGTCTCTGGTGTTTCCTGTTGAACCACAGTTATGGCTGGGAAATTTGCCAAGGATTTTCAAAACAGAACAAGAAAAAAAACTGGCTCCAGAGACTCAACAATTTTCTCCAAATGTCTGATTGAGTAGCTAGCTATGAGAAAAGCTAACAAGAGGCAGTGACCTAAACACTCATTCAATAACTAAAATCTTTTGGCTCGGGAGAATGCTGATTGTTTTTTTTTGTAGTAATTTGAGAGCAATGAAAATTGTTCCAGATTTATCACTCCGAACAAACAATGGAAAACAATACCCTATCATTATATGTTGTATGGAGTCCAATATGATAGGCACTGTTAAGAATGGCCTAGTACAAAATGACTAAGAGACTAGATCATAAAAAAAACACATTGGTGAGAAGTGATAAACCTTTCACCAAAGCTCCATACATTTATCTTAATTTCTTGCCAATTCTCATTTTGCATAATTACCTTTATCATATGCTCCAACAGGAAATCCACTAAATTTAAAAGATTTATGATCACAACTTTCAAGAGAATTCTACCTGACAATGTCCCAGAGACACCACTATCACTATTCCTGGATTTATCCTGGTTTCACCAGAACAGACCCTGCAGAGATGGAGGCACAATGGGTACAGTCAGAAAAGATTTGCCCTGGGAGCCTCAACATTGACTATGGACCAAATGAAGTCTCATGGATTCAGGTTAAACATGGGCAAGGAAATCGACTGCTGAATACCATGTACTATTCTCCCTTAGCTGATGAAAATGTGCTCCTCCATGTTGAACAACACAGAGGAAGATTGAAGGTAGCAAGGTCATAAAATGTGCTCTGGATGGGGAGTTCCAATTTCAGCAGCACAACTGATCAAACAGGTCCGGTTCTAAAGGGCATAGCTGCTAAACTGGGTATACAGCACGTGATGAGGGAACAAAAAGGAAAATTCATACCACTGGCCTCATCCTTACCAATCTACTGGCTCCAAATGCATCTGCTCGTGTTAGTTTTGATAAAAACGACAAACATACTGACCTTGTGAAGACGAAGTCACACCTTCATGTTCAGAATATCCTCCGTCATCCTGTGTGTCACAGATCTTGCTAAATGGAACAGACTTTGAACAGATTTAGCACCTTAAGATTTGGGTACCCTTGAGGCACTGGGCCATCAACAGCAGCAGAGTGGAATTCCAGAACAATCTGCAACCTCATGACCATACACATCCCCATTCAATCATTACCATCAAGCCAAGAGCAGCATCAGGCATACCCAAAAATGAGGTGACAACCTGGTGAAATTACCAAAAAGGACTACTTGCATGCCAACAGCATAAGCAGCAAGTGAAGACAGAGCTAAGTGATCCCACAACCAAAGGATTAGATCTGAGCTGCAGTCCTGCCACATCCAATCATGGCTGATGGTTGACACTTAAACAACTCTCTGGAGGAGGTGATTCCATAAATATCCCCATCCACAATGATGGAGAGGTCTAAAACAAAAGTGAAAAGGATAAGGCTGAAGCGTTTGTATCAAGTTTCAGCCAGAAGTACCAAGTGGATGATCTATCTTGGCTCTTCCAGTGGTCCCCAACATTACAGATACCAGTCTAGAGCCAATTTGATTCACTCCTTGGGATGTCAAAAAAAGTTTTTAAGGCATTGGATTCTGTCAAGCTATGGCCCTGACAACATTCCAGCAATAGTACTTTGTGATTGTGAACGCTTGCTGCTCCACTAGACAATCTGTTCCGGTATAGTTACAACACTGGCATCTACTGACACTGGAAAATTGCCCAGGTATGTCCTGTACATAAAAAGCAGGACAAATCTAACTTGGCCAATTAATGCTCCATCTGTCTACTCTCGATCACCAGTAAAATGATGGAAGGTTTCAACAACAGTAATATCTAGCAGGATCTGCTCAGTGAGTCTCAGTTTGGGTTCTTCCAGGGCCACGAAGTTCCTGACCTCATTACAACGTTGATTCAAACACGGACAAAAAGAGCTGAATTGCAGAGGTTAAGTGAGATTCCTTGATGTCAAGGCCACACCATCTGAGTGTGGCCTCAAGTAGCCCACGTAAGGCTGTAAATATTGGGTACCGGGGGCAAATTCCCCACAGGTTAGAGTCATACCTGGCACATAGGAAGATGGCTGTGGTTATTGGGATCATTCATCTCAGCTCCAGGACACCTCTGCAGGTGTTCTTCAGGGTAGTGTTCAAAGCCCAACCATCTTCAGCTGCTCATCAAGGACCTTACATCTATCATAAGGTCAGAAGTGGGGACGTTCGCCAATTATTGCACAATGTTCAGCTCAATTTGCAACGCCCAGATACTGAAGCAGTTCATGTTCAAATGCAACAAAACCTGGACAATATCCAGGCTTGAGCTGACAAGTGGCAAGTAATATTCATGCTACACAAATGCTAGGCAATGACTATCTCCAATAAAAGACAAACTAATTACTGCCCCCTTGACGTTCAATGGTGTTACCCAATACCTAATTTCCCCATCAATATTCTTGGGGTTACCATTGACCAGGAACTCAACTGGACTCACTACATAAGCAGAGGTAACAGAGGTGTTAAGAGTAGGTCAGAGGCTAAGAATACTGCGGCAAGTAATTTACTTTCCTGATTGTCCAAAGCCTGTCCACCATCTACAAGGTACAAGTCAGGAGTGTGATGAAATACTCCCCCACTTGCCTGGATGAGTGCAGCTCCAACAACGAGAAGCTTGACACCATCCAGGGCAAAGCAGCTTGCTTGATTGACACCACATCCACAAGTGTCCACGATCAACTTTCTGTAGTAGTAATGTACATGATGCACTGCAGAAATTCACTAAAGATCTTTAGACAGCACCTTCCAAACCCATGAACACTTCCATCTAGCAGGATATGGGAAAAATACATGGGAACACCACCATCTGCAAGTTCTCCTCCAAACCACTTACTTTCTTGGCTTGGAAATATTTTGCCGTTACTCAGCATTGCAGAGTTAAAATCCTGGAAATCCCTCCCGAAAGGCATTGTGGGTTAACCTACAGCAGGTGGACTGCATCACTTCAAGAAGGCAGCTCACCACTATCTTCTCAAGGGCAATAAATGTTGGTTAGACAGCCACATCCACATCCCACAAGTGCATACAGAGTATCAAAAAAAGTAACTGGGGTTTTAAAAGGGTCACTTGCTTGATGCTGCCAGACCTGCTAACAATTTCCAGTAATTTGTGTTTTTGGTTCTGATTTCCAGTATCCACAGTTCTTTTTGTTTATTTTATACAGGAAAAAAAAGCAAAGCAGGCATTTGAGTCATGTGACCCATTTTGGTTCAAAAGTACCCAGAACATGTGGATTTGGTTCTAGGGAGATAGGTACTGGATAAAGTTGGGCACAACAATTTAGAAGCAGAGTGTAAGTGACTAGGTAAGCCAGTGAGTTTTGAGGAAAGTTAGATAGACGAGCTGTTTGAGCTCTCTGGAACTTAACTTGTAAAATAACTTATCAGGTCCCTCACCATTCACAACCCATTCCTGTAGCCCTCCATGCCAACTTGACGCATTCTTTGATATTCTACTTATTCTGTCATTCAAACAGAACTCAACACCCTGCTGAGATACCTTTAGCTTTAAAAACTCAGCCAAATATTCACAACAATATAATAGTATTCCTTAGAAAAATGTCAAAGAGTTCTACTTAAACTACAAAACTAGATAGCTGCTTGTCAATCAAAGCAGTCCAGCAGAGGATATTTTTATTCTGAGACCTGCAGCATTTATAAAGAGCAGGGCATTTTTAAAAGGTTCAAATCATGACAATTATACTGACCTTATTCACTCCCTTCACTAATGACACAGTGCAGCAACAGCATATACCACCTAAAAGGTGCAATGTCAAAATTCACCGAAGTTGCTTGAACAGTTCCTTCTATTTCCACAACCTTTTACCTCCTCGAAAGATAACAGATAAATTACAGCCCCCCACCACCACCCACCCACGCCCCCCGCAACCTCTCTATCCTGACTTAGACTACTGTATATCACCACTCCTTCACTGTCGCTGGGTTAAAACCTTGGAACTCTTTTCCAACTAGTATTGTAGTTGTATCTGTACTCCAAGCAAGGACTACAGCAGTTGAAAATGGCTGCTTGCAACCACCTTCTCAAAGGCAGTCACAATAAATTTTGCCTAGCCAGCAATGTCTACGTACCCTGAACAAACAAAATTCACCCTTCAAGAGGGTTTATGTTTACTCTATTAATTCATGTTAACCACATTGTGGTTAAAGCCATTAGAACAATTAAAAAGCAATATGTTTGACTATGATTATGCTCAGTTTTGGTTTTCCTTGTCTGAAATATAGCCTACACTTTTCCCCTACCAGCAAAAATTGGATCAGTCTAATAAAACAGAGGCAGATCTTCCAGATTGCCATCACCCACCATTTTAAAGGTCCATAGCGTCTTCCTGCAAAAGTCCAACCCCCTCTATTTGATGACTCTGGAAAAAACCATGTCCAGCCTCAGGATTAGTCGTTGTGCAACTGGCTTTCCTTGACCTTTCAAAGATGAACAACATCATAAGTTAAACTATTCATTTTTAACTAAAACCTTGCACACTGTAAACAGTTTCTCTCTGCTAAGCAAGTTTTAATTGCATATACTTCTCCTGACTTATTATTACAGACACAAGGCAAATGGCATCCAGGCATTCTTTCCAAGCTCAAGTGATTTCCATTCTAAAAGTGGACACACTTTTTAAAGTTATATGTTTAATAAAGTGTACAGATTTCTTCATTGAGGCTTAAACTGGATATTCCCTCAACTTGAAAGAAGCTGAAATGAACATAAAAAGTTATTTCAGATGTAAAATGAAGGAGCCTGAAAGTGGAACCCTTGAAAAACGTGCTACTCCAATTTTTAAACTTGTGTATCTTGCTTGAGATTAACCTTTCGACAACAATCCTGATCACAAAAGGTAAGCACTTCAGTTTAATAAATTGGTCACCCCAAAATATTCACTATTTACATATTACAGATCAGTTTATTAGTTTCAGAAATGCTATCCAATCAGTAACTTAGTAATATGGCTCATCCTACTATTGAGACGACTTGGTCATTTCAGATATGGATATGGTAAAGGAGCAATAATACATCCAACAAGCTCTATGTTATGGCATGTCAAATCATCCAGGGATCCCTTATTTGCCAAAAGCCTCTTTGGGAAATACCGTTTATACTTGTATATAGGTTGATCTCATGCATAGGTCGACACCTTATTTTTGACCAAAAGGTCTCGTATTTTCCATATACCGTGTATAAGTTGACCCTACTATATCACGTTATAAACGACTTACACAGGAACCTGCAGGTTCCCACTAACCCACTTAAAATGAAATCATATTCATTCATTCATATCGGCAACTCTACTCATCACTCTTTGTTTACTGTTTTGCATCTCCATTCATTCATAACTCTACTTAACTGACTAACACGAGGGGTCATAGTTTTAAGCTGGTTGGAGGAAAGTATAGAAGGGATGTCAGAGGCGGGTTCTTTACACAGAGAGTTGTGAGAGCATGGAATGCATTGCCAGCAGCAGTTGTGGAGGCAGGGTCATTGGGGACATTTAAGAGACTCCTGGACATGCATATGGTCACAGAAATTTGAGGGTGCACACATGAGGATCAGTGGTCGGCACAACATCGTGGACTGAAGGGCCTGTTCTGTGCTGTACTGTTCTATGTTCTACTTACCGCACTTGGTTTACTACAGCACATTTTGATTCATCATTCAGACTGGTATTACGTCTATTGGTACTTATCACACTTTGTTCACCAAACATCCAAATGTTATTATCTTTAAAAAGTCAATCATTTTATTTGTGCCGCTGTATCTGAATAAACATGAGATGATATATCAGCTACATACTGGGTGGGTATATCTTTATATCTTTAATTCTTTGACAAATTTGTTAACGCTGTTGAGGTTCATAACATACAAGAGTAAATGGGAGGCAACAGAAGAATTTGGTAGGAAAGTTCAAGACACTTACACATTCGGAATTTAATAAATGTTCCATTTTAAGTGTGCCATTATACCAGGCCATGACAATGTTGAACAGTGTGATTTTTCAGGACTCAATGAATCTTTGACATGTTAAATTTTCGTACCGTTCTCTTGCTTTTATCTGGTAATTACCTTAACCGTAATTCATTGTGTTTTACTTCTTTACCCGGGATTTGATAGTTATGCAATCAATCAAATCAACTTGTGCTAATATAGTACTTCAAACTGCAGCATGAATTTCAGCCCCTCAAAACTTGTGCCCGTATATTAGTCGACCCTCTAAATTGAACTTTTAAAAATAGTCTTAAAAATTCAACCTATACATGAGTATATACAGTATGCATGTGTAGAAAGGACATGTGTAAGTGAGCCTTCCTGCAGATAATAGTCTGACAACAATCTATTGTAGCAGATAAAATATGACAAATGGGCACATATACTGGAGGATACTGGTACCCAGTAAGGAGTCATTATTTTCAGAAGGTGGAGTTATTATAGTATTAAAAATTGCAGATTTTGCTAAGCAAGCAATCAAGCGTGAAAAGATTTAGTCAACCTCTTCAAGGATGTTATGAAACTCCAATAAGGTTTAACTTTATTGCAGAAACTCAGTCATGACTTATACCGACTTTCTGGCCCACAGTGGAGAAACTACCACTGCATCATAAAAACCTTGCAAAAAAAAGTAAGTATATGCTAACAGTAAATGTCTAAAGTAAAGGGCATTCTACCCTTATCCAAAACAATTATATGTTGAAAATAACACTTGGATGATCTATAGTTAGAAATAACTAACAACTAAAATGTGCTGAATAGTTAGGGAGTTCTTATAATCAAAGATGTGTAAATGCAAAGGAAAATGGAATATCACCACAAATGCAATCTGCACTTTATTTATCGACCCTTTGCATTGTGTACAAGCTGTTTTAACATGGTGCTCTTTTGTCCAAGTAATTACCATATCACATCTTCTGTGCTTTCAGAGAGGCATTTGGCGAGATGGTTATCGACTTCCAACACAGAGAATCTGAAAAAAAAACCATTCTCTACTCAGTGCAACTCAGGAAAATTAACTCCCATTCTTGAACAGTGTGCAATATGAGGGATACAAGTTAAATGAAGTAAATAGCTAAGTATGGAACTCTTCTTTGTCTCAGCATGGCCCCTGAAAGGAAAATGCAAGTTCAAGTTCAGGACTTTTATTTAAGTTTGTATAACAAATTAGAGGTTGGTTTAACTTTATTGCAGAAACTCATTCACGAAACAGAAATAACATTGGTACTCTTATTTTCAGTAGAGGGAACCAATTCCTAGCGTGCTTCAGGAATTTTACCAAATCACAATCAAATTTATTTCCATAAACTATGCATCACTATTCCATAATTATCAGGCAGCAATTATTTATCATTTTGACTCCAGACATACTGAAAGTTGTTATAATTTACATGGAGGAACTAGTTGTTCAAGGAATATCTGGCACTTGCAACGGTGTCCCCAGCTAGTCAGCAACTTTGAGAGATCAGGGAAAAAAAACCACAATAAAGTTTGACTGTAACTGAAAGGCAAAGTGAAAGTTTATTTTTTAACCAGCAAGTTCAGACATGTAATAACACATCTCTGTGGCAGCTGGGTTAAAAAGTTCTATATCAATCAAGCTGTTCATCTAATGTTCTCTGTAGTTGGAGATATTGTAGCAATATCAATCTCGATTGTTTGTACAATGAAAAAGCTTAAGGACGATTGATTAGGACAATGTAGCAGTGAAACCTTTTAGTCCCAATAAAATTGAAATCATCGTCCAGGAGGCAGTCTCTCTTAGTTATTAATTTCAGCTGCAACCATGATGTAAAAAGAATTGAAGCTGCATCAGTGAAATGAAGTACTTTTTTTAGAAAGTACTTAAAAACAAAAAAAAGTTAGCCTGCTTTGGTCGTAAGGTGGTCAAAACAATTTGATTTTCTTCTCAGATAGCTGTGGATGTATATTTTATGATTATGCAGTGGCCCTTGCTGGATAGGATGCAAATATATGGTCTTCAGCTTAGCCCTGGGTCAACTGATAACAGCCCAGCTAATATGTAATCTGGTTGATTAAGCTAGGAGTTTCTGTGAAACTGTACCCTTGCAAAGAAATAACTCCTCCAGAAAAACAATGGTGAAAAGCTTAAAAATACTTGTCAGTCTTTATACATGTAGGCTATATAAACAGAATGTTGTCGGAGCATAGGAACAGGAGGAGGCCATTCAGCCCCCTCAAGCCTGTTCCATCTTCAATGAGATCACGGCTGATCTCTGGCCTAACTCCATATACCTGCTTTTGGCCCATATCCCTTAATACCTTTGCTTAACAAAAAAAAATTACCTATCTCACATTTAAAATTACTGATCCTGCATCCATTGCCATTTAGAGTCATAGAGTCAGAGTCATACAGCATGGAAAAAGACCCATGAGTCCAACTTGTCCATGCCGACCAAGTTTCTCAAACTATATTAGCCCCATCTGCTTACGTTTGGCCCAGATCCCTCCAGAGCTTTCCTATTCCTATACCTATCCAAAGGTCATTTAAATGTTGTAACAGTACCTGCATCTATCATTTCCTCTGGCAGTTTACTCCACACAAACCAATCTCTGTGGAGAAAGTTGCCCTGCTGGATGCTTTTAAATCTTTCTCCTCTCAATCTTAAAAATATGCCCCCTAGTTTTGAACAACCCACCCGAGGGAAAAGACCTTTGCTATTCACCTCATACATGCCCCTTGTGATTTTATAAACCTCTATAAAGGTCACCGTTCAACCTCCTTCGCTCCAGTGAAAATAATCCCAGCCTACGTAGCCCATCCTACTAGACAGTTCCAAATATCTACTGCCCTTTGTGTGTAGAATTGCTTTATAACATCTCTTCTAAATAATTTGCCACTAATTTGCACCCTAGTTCTAGAATCATCAACCAGTGGAAATATTTATCATTATCTTTTCCTATTAATATCTTGAAAACTTCAATCAGATCACCCCTTAACCATCTAAATTCTAGAGAAAACAGACCTAATTTGTGTATTCTCTCCTCATAACATAACCTTTGAAGTCCAAATATTATTCTTGTTGCATTCTCTCTAACACTTATATTCTTCCAAAGGTATGGTGTCCAGACCTATTCACAGGACTCCAAACGGGGTCTAATTAGGGTTTCTAAAACTGGAGCATAACTTCTGCATCCTTGTACTGCAGCCCTCTAGAATATAAAGGCCAGCATTCTATTAGCTTTCTTGATTATTTTCTGCACGTTTGTGACATTTTAAAGATTGTGCATCTGAACCTCCAATTCTCTTTGGACACCCATTATACTTAATTTCATACCATCTAGGAAGTATGCTGATCTATCCCTTCTCGGTCCAAAATAAGTAAACTCACACTTGCTTATGTTGAACTCCATATGCCACATTTTTGTCCATTCACTTAAAGTATCAATATCCCTCTGTAATTTTATATTATCATCTACACTGTCCATAATGCTGTCTAACTTTATGCCATCAGCAAATTTAGATAAATTCAATGCCATTATCCAAGTCTTTTAATAATGTCACATTCAATTCCACAGAAAAGAAAGCCATTCAGCTCTAATGCCAATTGGAACTCTGCTCTAATTTCATAGGACTTTCAATGTTATTTTTTCTCTCCAGGTCTTCTTGATTGATTGAGTAGCTTTATTAACTGCTTCAGTTAACAGCAGCCTATATTCTAAGATCACTGAAAATCTCCTTGTAATTCCTCCCTCTTATGCTCATGCCCAAACCAGTAGCCAGTGGAATTTGTTTTTGCTACTTATCTTCTCAAATTATTTGTACATTTTGAATCTATATTATGCTTGCTTCAGTGATTACAGAACTAGATTTTTTTTTAAGGCTGCAATCATAACCACATCCCTTCATCTGACTCCAACCTAATAAGTTTACAATGCACTATTTGCATAACTAATATCTTTCTATAAAGAGGTCAGTGTGGCAGTCCTGTGTATGTGTACACACTAAACGTCTGTTTGCACACACAACAACTTGATGAAAATATGGTATACCTAAACATGCCACAACTGTTCGCTTTTACAGCTATATCCTATTTACACAGTTAGTAATCATACCTTGGAGACACAGCAATGTATTTTTTTTCTTTCTGGCTTAATACTGGTGAAGGGAAGTATCTAGTAGAAAACTCAATCCTGATAAACTTTTAGTGACCTTAAATGAACTTTCTGCCAATTTACTGTGAGAAGGTGCTGCATCCAGCTCAAAGAGAACAACAGTTTCTGTGCATTGGAAATTCATGTAAAAGTGTGATAATAATGATCAAAAGTTGAAAAATGCATCATAAAAATGTGCACTTATCATTACTGATCAGAAGTTTGATAAAGATTATGCCTCATCTAATTATTGGAAAGATCTACAAAATTGTTCCCATCCAGTGCTAAGTTAGCAACCTCAGTCATACAATTGCATGGCCACTTAGTGTCTCACTTAAAGCATCCATCCATCAGGTATGAACCCAGACAGGGAATTCCCACAAGTTGCTCAACCATGGGAGATGCAACACACACCCAATTCTATTGTTGTTTGAATACATTCAAGTCGAGATTTCTAGTCTGCAAACATGTGGAAACTCAGGCTGATGTCAAGCTCCTCATTTATAGAGACACAAAATCGAAGCTGTGAAGTTACTGGTGTTAAGGTTTAAACTGATTAAATTACAGATTACATAGTTCTCTCTGTGATTCAAAGACTAATGGAGAACAAATCAGTAGAAAAGCTATGTTTGAAGACTTCTAACTCAAGTTGTGTTTCTGTCTGTATAACTCTGTGTTTCTTTTGTTTCTGTTCAGTAAAAAAGGTACCCATTGGCACTACTAGAAAATGAGGGAATATTTTCAGAATCCTGGAGAATATTTTCTCTCCAAATTGCTATCAGATTGACTGTTAATCCATCTAACTGCCATTTGTGGAATCTTGCCGCATACAAATTGGCTGCTACTTTTAACTACAAAACAGTCATTGTATTTGAAAGTAATTTACTGAATGTGAAGTACATGAAAATATTTCTGACAAGCAAGACAATAGGTTTCCAGTATCACATTCATTTTGCTGACATTGTGGAAAAATGAATAATGTTAACTTTAAAATGCTGAACGGGAAGCAGAGGATCAAAAGAGACAAAAGAAAGAACATAAAACTATACTGAAAAAAACATGACGCAAAATGTTGAAGAGAACAGACTAAAAAGGAATATATGCATTAAATATTACACATACTGCGTTAGATGTAGTATCACAAGGAAACAATTACTATTTACTTGTAATTCTCAACAGTAATATTGGAGAGAGAAGAATACATTTGTGGTGTGAGCCAGAAAAAAGGAATAGGGTCTTTTTTTAGTGCAACTTTGCCTTTTTTCGTGATTGGCAGCACACCCTGGTGGCAACTAAGTATTGCTATGAAGTGTGTAATGATAACCTCTACGGATTACAGGGCTGGAATTCACTCATGGGGAGGGCATCAGATGACAACATTACACCACTGAAACTTTTGAGATTTAAAGAAAGAGATATGTATACATTACAAAATGAAAGATAGGAAAAATAACAGAGAAAGCAAGAGTTAGAGAAATTGAACTATTCTTTTATCAGAAACCATGTGTTCCAACAATTTTAACATCTTCAGTACTTATACTTGTCTGTTACAAGACAGTATAATGTCGTTTGTTAAAGGCAAGTCAGATTAAGCACATAATGTATTTCTGCTTCTACTGAGAAAAATACCCACGGTAGATAAATATTCATGTACAGAATAACAACCCAAAGAACTCCACAAATGGTGTTTCAAATAAGCGAGCAGAGGAGTTGAATACCCCATGTCCATTCCTTATTTTTGCTAAATGTGGCGTTCCCAGCAGAGCCAAGGAGAGAAATCATGGACACTGATCTTTCTTGGGTTTCCAGGCCCCTTTATCCACCCCTGCTTTCAATCCTCAACAACTTCTATTAAGTACCTTCACAATATTCTTTAGAGTCTATAAAATAGAACAGTACAGCACAAAGGTCATTCAGCCCATTGACACTGCACCTACCCCTTTCCCTTTTCTCCAAGTATCCAATTTTTTAACACTAACTTAATATCCGCCACACAACCAGGGAGGGAGTGCATTCCAAATCTTAACCATTCGTTTCTGAGAACAGCTATTATTTATTCTGTTTAAAAACTTCATAATTTTATACATTTCCAGCCAATCCCCTCAGGCATATTGACTCTAGGAAGAATAAACTTAACTTCTCCATAAACTCTCATCCCTGGAGCCTTCTTTGTAGATTTCCTCTGAATCTCTGCACACTTTCAACAAAATGTTGATGTATTTGTACTCAATGCTTGCCTTGTGTATAGAGCCATAACTTTACAAGACACCACAGCATTTAAATTGGCACATGACAACAGGCATAAGTCAGCAACAAGTTTCTTCTCCCAAAATAACTAGCAGATATTTTTATACAGAAAATACCATCACCTTAAAAACACCTTCTGCAGATTAGTAAAGTCATACCATTTCCTGCTGGAACATTCCAAGCAATTAACATAGATCTCACCTTAAATTCAAATGTAAATTGATATACTGTTCAATGTAAAAGCATTTACTAGATATTCCTCATGCAGTTGCTACTGAAAATTTGTAGCCTTCAGCTAGATTTCACATTCATTTATAAGGAATTGATTACTTTGGTGATTTCATGATTTGCTGACTCCCAGTTGGTTCATTATTTTTTTCATATGTTTAAAATTAGTCTCTATCATGTGCAGGATCCTTTTCCCCTCCATCTTGTAGACGTATTCTATCTCCATTGGATCTTCCAATCTCACTTGCAACCTCCTTCTCAACCCCCTTCGCTCCCTTGCACACTCCTCCTTTCCCAAGACTCCCAACCCTACTATGCAGCCACTTCCTTTTCAACCATGTTTTCCCCTTGCAGCCTGCTCCTTCCTCCTCATACTCCTTACAACTTCCTTCTCCCTGCCATCCCCATCACTGACAACAGGCAGCATTCCCACGACTCAATGGATTATAATCTCTGGACCTGGTTCCTGGCAAGGTCAAAACAATGACTGCAGATGCTGGAAACCAGATTCTGGATTAGTGGTGCTGGAAGAGCACAGCAGTCCAGGCGGCATCCAAGGAACTTCGAAATCGACGTTTCGGGCAAAAGCCCTTCATCAGGAACCCGAGGCCTGGGGCTGGCAATCTGCCCATGACCCAGCTCCCTGTGGCAATGCTAGCAGCCAACCCAGCTCCCAGTAGCAAATCCAGAAGCCTGGTTCTGATGGACAGTAACTCAATCAACTTATTCATTGTAGCCTTCCTAGTTGCTCCTTCGTCATAGGTTGGTTTTCGTCCATGTTTGGTGCTGATACATTTATAAGCAGTCAGTGATTACAGGAGCAAGAGAAAGACAGAAGTTTGATTGGAGGAGCAGCTCCTCATCAATTGTCTCTCTCTCTCTCTGTCTCAGGTACAGAGATAACTTTGCTCTGTTCTGACTGGTTGCTAGGGAAGGAGTGAGGATGTTGCCTCACTCTCTGTAAACATAGTCCCCAGTGTTTTGCACTGTGTGTTGCCCCTTCTTCTGGGCGCTGGTTCTTAGCAGGGTAGTGACTCTGTATTTACATTTCTGAGTTCAAGAAGGTCAAGTTTGCTAAAGTTCCTACTTTTACAGCTATCTGATGATACTTGTTTGAAACTCCATGCAAATCACAGAGATGTACAGCACGGAAACAGAGATGTACAGCACGGAAACAGACCCTTCGTCCATGCTGACCACATATCCTAAACTAGTCCCCGTTGTGATTTTCTCCTGCACTGTAAAATATTCTAATTTATTCAATGTCTTTGTTCACATACAAAGAGTGGACTTGGAGTAGTATGTGGCTATCAAAACTCAGAGGGAGCAAGTGTGAAAACATCTTCAGGAGTGGAAGAACAAGCAGCCAGGAAAATGTTTGTATTGTTGGGAGCAACTGCGGAAATCTTGATTATTTACTTAAGTGTCATTTCAATCAACAAGGCAAATAGAATGCTGTACTAACATTAAATCACTAAATCTAAAAATCTATCAAAGCATAAATGCTCCCAGAACAAGAAACCAATCAACCTGGCTGGGTTTTTGCTGAAAAATTGTGAAACACTTCAAAATGAATCACACTGCCTTGGTCTTCCAGCCCCTTTGCTTCAAAAATTAATTATTTTTTTTTTACATTTTACAACTGCACTTATACATTTAACATAGCTTACCCAATTCTTATAAAGGTCTATTATTTATTATTGCAGAGCTTCTGATAGACAGTGATCTCCTTCATTCTAACTGAATGAGTTTAGCCAGAATTTCTTCTTTTATTTTCAAGAGCATTAAAGCTAGAAACAAAACTTTATATTCATTTTGACATTTTTGCTACAATTGATGATTGCAATAATTTCCTCCAATAGTACTAAACCACAATGAACTGCAGGGACATGGGGCTATATTTCAAATTTATTACAATAAAAGTCATTTATTTATATGGTAGAGCTACATGGTTTTACAAGCTATGTATTTCTGTCTTTGTACCATTTGTTTCCATATTTCATAATTATTCTGGTTGAGGAATAATATTGCTCTAATGTAAAGAATAGGAAACAGCTGAGAAACATTGCTCATGATAAATGGGCAAGAGAGTGAACAATATAAGCTATGACCTCACTGCTGGGATTTGGCCTCTCTTGTAAATGGTAATGTCACTGCTTAACATTGTGAAACGGTGGCTATATGAAGATGGCCACCACAGTACAGAAGGTCATTCTGCCCATATGCCTGTGGCAGATATTTGAGACAGTACTCCAATTCATCCTACTTAACTGCTCTTTCCCAATAGTCCTGTAATTTATTTTCTGCTTTAAGAACCTCCATCTCATCAGATAATTAAAAATCCCTTCATATCTCCAACGTCATATTTTGCAGTCCTAAGAAATCCAGAATCCTTCTGAACACCAATATTTAACATTTTCTCTCCATGAAAAAAAAATTCTGTTTCTCTGCTACCTACAAAAGTAAATAGTCTCTCAGCTTTCCCTACATTACACCATCTACCATCTTCTTACCTACTGATGTGACCTACCTGAATACCTTTGCAGACTTTGTCCTTTTAATAAAAACCCTTCTGTCACGCAACTGAAGAAGCCTCTTAATGAAGCTGTTATGCCAGCAAGACCTTGAATCATGGCCAGGCTGGAAGGCCCTCCAGCCATGGATTAACCGTAACAAGAAGTGGGAAGGCAGCATGGTCACTCTCTGCCAGCAATCTTGCCTTGAGGGAGGGCATTAAGTTCCACCTATCCATTTCCCAAAGAGTGCACTAAATCATTAGCTAATTTGTCTGATGGCATATATTGTTGTTGCCTGACTGCGGGCAAATTCAATGATAATGCTTTTCAATCAGCATTAAAGTAATCTGAATCCTTCAAAAACCTATTTTCAAGAAAATAAACCATCACTTTCTATGTTCAGGGAGGAAAGAGAGCCACACGAGAATACAACTGACCAGAAACATTCCATTGTGTTTAATGCAAGATATATAATTGTGCTTTATTAATATTCATATTTATTCACAAATAGTTTTCCTCACATAATTTCAGGCAAATTATCCCTTTAGAGGAGATCAGTATTTAAATTGGGTGAAATGTGTGCAAACAGCCAATGGAGAAAGGTGTAGACAGAAACAGACAAGGCTTTTTAATCTCAATAAACTCAGGGATTTATAGAGAGCACAAATCTCAGCCCAAATGTGACAGTCCACAAACTCACTGGCGCACACTAAGTCTAGACAGTTTCTTTTGAGCATTTCTTTCTCCAAATACATGTCCTTTAATAGATGGCTTGTGAACAGTTCTGTGTAAGCTAAATATTGTGATTGGAATGACTCTACTGTTAAACTTTGTGGTACAGGCATCAGTTAACTGCATTTTATCAGCCATTCAGAGATTGGTAGGAACAGGGTGAGAGAGGATGTCCTGCCACTGTAGAATAATGTCAATAGCAGAAACAACAATATGCCAAATAAGTGCTACCTTCCCAACTATCCCAGCATTTTACTGCTATCAGAGCAAGACCCTCCCATGTGGAGAGACCAACAAATTAAACAATTTGTTTAATTTGTCTAGTAGCAGGTTCTGGGGGCAAGAACCCCCACCTCAATACCACAACGTTCCTCACTCCTACCAATGGAATGAGAGGATACATTTTTCCACAAGTCAGGCTAATCAAACTCTCACCAGTTAAATACAGCATGCCTCATAAGCTCAGATGTTTATTACATCAGCATTTGCCTGCCAACTATCTATCCTAACAACTTTGGCCCATCAAATCCAGCTTGGTTAAAAAGTATCCCAAAAAGCCCAAGTGCAAAATGGTCTCCCCAGCCAAGAAAGCATGCAAGTGGCAAAACAATCTGGTTGTAAGTCCTGCCTCAGTTCTTTGGAACTTTGACCCAGGAGTTTTACAAGTTATTGGGCCCTGTAATTTTCACTCCACCATGGTCCATCACATTCTCTACGTCAGATGAGAGCTAATTATTACCCAACACCCACCTCCTTATAGATCTTCACACCCTCAATGTCATCTTCTTAGCCACAAATCAAGTTATCTATAATTGGCAGACCTAAGGATTTGTGTGCATACAAGAAAAACAACATTGGACAATCTATTAAAACTCATTCCTACACATTTTATAGTAAAAAAAATTCTAAGTCCTAAGTTTCTACATGACCAAAACTGACTAATCTCTCATAAAAGTCATCAAACTTTTATTTTGATCTAATTTACATCTACCCTTTAATAGCCTACTTAAACTGAATTCAGTACCCCTACTGAGATAATTGTAAAGTTTGAAATTCAGCCAACGACTTGCAATGATAGCCCTAAGAGAAATGTCAAAAATCTGTACTGAAGCTACCCCACCAGATGCTATTTTTTAAACCTATGCCTGTCAATTAAAGCATTCCAGGAGAGCTCTTTTTAAAACTCTCATTGAGTGCTGCAATTTGCTTTAAGTTTAAAGATAAGGCCATTTTAATCACCCTTCCAGAGCATCAAGTTTTACTCCATCAATCAGTGACTTTCACACTGTCATTAACAGGCCTTTTTGAACTCAGCACTAAATTAATATTATCTAAATGAGCTCAAGTTGCCCTTTTTTCCAGTTGCCCTTTTTTCCAGTGTCCCTTCCTCTACTGCCACGACTTGGCTCAATTGAAAATTGGGGTTAGGAAGAGTAGACTCTTCAGCAATCCAGATCCCACCCACCATTTTTAAGGTCAAGGTGTCAGAATGATTATGTGGAAATTCATTCTTGGGACATGTAATTTTGATTCTGACAATAAGTAAAACAGATATTTAGAAACAAAGAACAGTTTGGTACTTTGTTTTTGTTTATTCTTGCAACATTGCATCATTGGCAAAGCCAGCCTTTATTACCTGTTCCCAGTTGGCTCGAGTCTCAAAGTGTAGTTTAGACTCAGTTATATTGGTGCAGTACTGAAACCCCATAACAGGGCAGCTAATCCAAAATCAACCATTTTACACAATTGTCAAAAAATACATTACTCCCATTTGAAATGAGCCTCTAAAATGTATTCAACTTTTTTTTGCCACATGGTACCATTATACCAATGTCAAGTTCAAAATTGTTTCCACCATTCCCTTCATCAAATACAATAAAAACATTAATGGTGCATACAGGGTATAATCTTCCACACATCACAAAAATATATGCAATTTTAATCCTTTAAGGTAGAGGAGAGTGACATTTGTGGATCTTCAAACCAAAATCTAAATCTTGAATCCTAAACATGTCTTCACAGGTTCAAAACAGTTTTAAGTTTCTGAAGTAAAATCTACACAGTTTTGCCTGGAGATTCAGGAGTCCCATGAATGCATTACACCCTCAGGACAAGATAATAGCAAACTGCCCATCTGTCGTGGTTGTGGGTATGTTTTCCAAGCTGGGAAGTTGATTTGCAGACGTTTCGTCCCCTGTCTAGGTGATATCTTTAGTGCTTTGGAGTCTCCTGTGAAGCGCTGCTATACTGTGTCTTCTGCAATTTATTTGGTTCCATTTCTACTGCTTCCAGTTGTCGGTTCGGATTGTTCGTTGTAGTGACCACTATATTGGGTCCAGGTCAATGTGCTTGTTGATAGTCTGTGAATGGATGCTATGCTTCTAGGAATTCCCTGGCTGTGCTCTGATTAGCTTGTCCTATGATCATTGTGTTATCCGAATCGAATCTGTGGTCCCTGTCATCTGTGTATATGGCTACTAGGGACAGCTGGTCATGGCGTATAGTGGCTAGTTGATGCTTGTGGATGCAGATTGTTAGATCACATACAAGAGAAGCTGCATTAGGACCCTGTTCAAAAGGACTATAACACACTGCAACACTCCCGACTTATGAAGGGAAGAAGAATAATACCCCTACATTGTATTCACCAAGAACGGATATTCCCAGGAATTTATCCAGACGCCTAACAGACAAACAACACGACAAGGACATGCGAAGATCTAACTCATGAGCCATGCTATCTTACATTAAAAAAACTGTCAGTACTGGCAGCCAGACTTCTCTGACCACTGGGATTCATGACAGCCCATAAACCGACAGCCATGCTCAGACAACAACTTACCAGGACAAAAGTCCCTAAACCCATCATGTGCAAGACTAACATAATTTACAAGAGTCCATGCAAAGTCTGCACAAAACACTATATAGGGCAAACAGGCAGACAACTAACAATCCACATTCACAAATACCAACAAGCCACTAAACACAACGACCAGCTGTCCCTAGTAGCCATACACACAGATGACAGGGGCCACAAATTCGACTGGGCCAACACAACAATCATAGGACAAGTTAAACAGAGAACAGCCAGAGAATTCCTAGAAGCATGGCACTCATCCACAGACTCTATCAACAAGTACATTGACCCGGACCCAATATGCCTCCTGTTACGACGAACAACCAGAAGCAGCAGTAATGGAACCAAATAAATTCCAGAATACACAGTACACCATCACTTCACAAGAAGTAGAAAAGGTTGAATAGGTTTTTGAGTTGAATGATCAGCAATGGCCATATTGAATGGCAGAGCAGTCTCAAAGGGTTGCATGGCCTAACTTTTCTCCTGTATTCTATGTTTCTCCAGGGAAAACACAGACAAAAGGTAGCCATTGGTCCACTGTGTCTGTGCCAGCTCCTGAAAACACTATCCCATTAACCTCAGTCCCCTTCACATTTTACCTTTTCATCTATATATCCAATCTCCTTTTGAAATTGAATCCGCTTCCATCATTTCTTCAGTTAATGCATTCCACACTGTAAGAAATCACTGTTGAAAAGTGTGGTGCTGGAAAAACACAGCAGGCCAGGCAGCATCCTTATGCTTATGCCCGAAACGTCGATTCTCCCGCTTCTTGGATGCTGCCTGGACTGCTGTGTTTTTCCAGCACCACACTTTTCAACTCTGGTCTCCAACATCTGCAGTCCTCACTTTCTCCTGTAAGAAATCACTGGAAAAAATACATCTCCCAAGGAGTTTTTGCAAGTTTTTGTCTCGCCGTCATACCTTCTGAATCTCAGACTGCCTGCTCTGATGCATTTTGAGGGGAACACAAATGTAAGGTAGCCATTAAAAAGGACATAATTTGATTGATGTACTACTCTCAACTTCTAGTTCATTCCCATCCCCCCTCAAAACTCCTTAAGCACAAAATAATAGTTCATCTTTACAAAATAATTTCAATACTTTTCTATTTGTTAAAATGGCTACTGAAGTGATATCTGACAGTTTCACTCATATGACTGTGGCCACCAGCTGATTCACTTATTTCGTTGAGGTAAGTTTGACAAACTGTACAAAACCAAAAATAAATATATGTGGAATAAACTTTCATCTAGTCCCATTTTTCCATCACCACTCTGCTCACTTACCTATCCTTGTTCCAAATTCAGCAATGCCACACATTTTAGAATATTCTAAAAAGCTTTTAAATCCATTCCTCATCTGCTGACCCTACATCTCTGTCCAATATCTCCTACGGTGGCACTGAAATGTGTCTTCAGACCTCTGACTACATTAAATCCAATATAATAAATGCAAGCTGTTGTTGAAGAAAACTGGGACAAAATAATTCACCAAAGTCCTGAATCAGCTGTACATGGATGTTAATTTGAAAACTTCCACTGGACCTCATTATCTCATTACTGCCATTCACTATTGGGGTCAGGCAACATTCACTTCCTGATGTCATGTAATTACGAATATTTCAATGTTTTGCAGCCACATTAAAATAACTTAAGTGTTCTGAACTAAAACTTCAATCTTTGTCTTGAAATTAATTGATCCCCAATGACAGAGCTTGTCATAACTAATCATTTTTCAGTTTCTGCTCTTCCGATTCTATCAATCTTTAAAGCGAAGAAGGTCGAGTATAAGGTGCTGGAAAAGCAAAGCAGGTCGGGCAGCATCAGAGGTGCAGGAGAATCGCGTTTTGGGCATAAGCCCTTCATCAGGAATCTAACTAAAGCGATGAAGAAAGGATTTCTATCCGCTCTCGCCATCCTGCTGATTGCTCAAAGACTACCGTCCCTCAGCTTCCTCATGCAGACTTCGATCAGCTGAGGCTGACAGGGTCTAATCTAGATATACTTGTTTATCCTATCAATTTTCTATTTTGTCTATAGCTAAAACAAGAATTTTTTTCAAACTTAAAACATCCTCAACTAGTCTTGAAAACACATTTTCCTTTTACTACTTAAATTGATTTCTTCTGTTTACCTTTTCATACACAAAATTCAAAGTTACAACTAGAATTTGTGCCAAGAAATCCACAGCATTATGAAATAAGTGAACTTGAATTCTTTTGGGATGTTTTTAGTGGGACCTTAAAGAGAACAACGGAAAGATAAGATTTCCAAACTTTAAACTGATGGGCAAAAAGTTAAAATATATGAAGACAAAGTCCCCAAAAAGACCTTTCAAATGAAATTAATTTCAGTTGTTCTCTTAATTTTTTTTAGTGCTAATTCCTACTTAAATCCTGCTCATGTTATCACTAAGTAAGGATATCAATAAAGTATTAATGTGCCCTTGTAAAGACTATATTTTTTATTTTTCTGTATTTTGGACTGTTTTAAAAGCCAAGGACTGTGGACAGAATTACCGCAGTTGTTAAAAGCAAGTTATCGAAACTCATTGCAAGTTATGTTTACACTGCTACATTGTTCAACCAGTGTGGGAGCCTCCATGCAAATGGACTTGCACCATGTTATGAGTATACAGTAATATTCAGCCAGCAGTACGTAGCCAACTGGTTTAGGAAGTAATGACCAGTCGTTGATGACAAAAACCATCAGCCTGCCAACAACTATGTGATTGGCTCCAGGTAGCTAAACAGCTTGTAGGTGTCAATGAGACTGACAGAAGCCTTTGAACATCTGGAAGGGGGGCTTGTGTCTCTCTACAGTAGAAATTGCCTGAAGAAAGCCAATTACTTTCTCCCACCAATTGCTGTTAGTGCTACTTTCAGCAAACAAATTGCAAACTTCATAACTTGTGAACCAGCCATTTGTGCCTTCTACGAGGATGTGAAAAGAATCTGAAGAGAGATCAAAGGACAATATCTTGGCAGCAAAAAGGATCATCTCAACAAATTTGGTGGACTGAGACCATTACGTGTATGTATGTATAAATGCGTGGGAGTTATAAGGGAGTTAGTTTTAACCAGTAAAGTTATATGTCAACAGTTCATAATAACAGGAATCTATTTACTTGTAATAAATAATAATTCTTATTAAGTACAGAAATCTGGTCTATATTTTAATGTCTAAATACACAAGTAAGTTGAGGAATTTCATGCATACTTTGATAAAATATTTTCTGGCGACTCCAGGAGTAGCAAGCCTTGACTTGTAGCACGCTCTCAGAGTAAGGCATGGCATCCCTCAACAAGCATATCAATAATAACATGACTGCACTTTAAAATCTTTTTACAACAGCTGCAGTTTGAAAACAAGCTTCAATAAGACTGTCATTGTCAGTATTTCTTGATTTTCCTTTAAAGCCAGTCAAGATTCTATCATTATGAATATCAAAAAAAAACATTCTAAACAAAAAGCAATTTTTTTTTTAATTCACAGAGCCACAACAGTCATAGAGATGTACAGCATGGAAACGGATGCTTCAGTCCAACTCGTCCATGCCAACCAGATATCCTAAATTAATCCAGTCCCATTTCCCAGCACTTGGCCCATTTCCCTCTAAACTCTTCCTAATCATATACTCATCCAGATGCCTTTTATAAGTTGCAATTTTACTAGCCTCCACCACTTCCTCTGGCAGCTCATTCTATACACGCACCACCCTCTGCGTGAAAACATTGCCCCTTACGTCTATTTTATATCTTTCCCCTTTCACCCTAAACCTGTGCCCTCTAGTTCTGGACTCCCCCACCCCATGGAAAATACGTTGTCTATATACCTTATCTATGTCCCCAAGAGTTTATAAACCTCTACAAGGTCACCACCTCCCCCACCCCCCTCACCCCAGCCTTCCATGCTCCAGAGAAAATAGCCCCAGCCTATTCAGCCTCACCCTAGAGCTCAAAACCTCCAACCTTGGCAACATCCTTATAAATCATTTCTGAACTCCCTCAAGTTTCGCAACATCCTTCCCAAAGGACGGGTACCAGAACTGCACACAATATTCCAAAAATAGCCTTACCAATGCCCTGTAAAGCTGCAACATTACCTCCTAACTCCTGTACCCAATGCTCTGACCGAGAAAGGAAAGCATGCCTGCGACTCCATTTTCAAGAAGTATGAATCTGCACTCCAAGGTCTCTCTGTTCAGCAACACTCCCCTGGACCTTACTATTAAGTATATAAGTCCTGCCCTGATTTGTCTTTCCAAAATGCAGCACCTCACAGTTATCTAAATTAAACACAATCTGCCACTCTTCTGCCCATTGGCCCATATGATCTTGGTCCCATTGTAACCTGAAGTAACCTTCGCTGTCCATTACGCCTGCAATTTTGTGCTAACTATACCTCCTATGTTCACATCCAAATCATTTACATAAATTACGAAAAGCAGTGAACACAGCAACAATCCTTGTGGCACAGGCCTAGAGTATGAAAAGCAGCCTTCCACTACCACCCTCTATCTTCTACCTTTAAGCCAGTTATGTATCCAAATGGCTAGTTCCCCCTGTATTCCATGTGATCTAATCTTGCTAACGAATCTACCATGAGGAACCTTATGAACGCCTTACTGAAGTTCACATAGATCACATCCACTGCTCTGCCCTCAAAAATCCTCTTTGTTACTTCTTCAAAAAACACAATCATGTTAGTGAAACAAGATTTCCCATGCAAAAAGCCATGTTGACTATTCCTCATCAGTCCTTGTCTTTCCAAAACATATAAATCCAGTCCCTCAGGATCCCCTCCAACAACTTGTCCACCACCGATGTCAGGTTCATCGGTCTATAGTTCCCTAGCTTGTCCTTAACATCTTTCTTAAATTGTGGCACCACGCTAGCCAACCTTCAGTCTTCCAACACCTCACCTGTGACCACTAATGATACAAATATCTCTGCAAGGGGCCCAACAATCACTTCCCTAGCTTCACACAGAAGTTCAAGTTACATATGATCAAGTCCTGGGGATTAATCCAACTTTATGCGTTTTAAGACATTCAACAGCTCCTCCTCTGTAATATGCACGTTTTTCCAAAATGTCACCATCTATTTCCCTAATTCTATATATTCCACATCTTCCTCCACAGTAAACACTGATGCAAACTACATGTTTACTATCACCCTCATCTCCTGCAGTTCCAAACATTAGCTGCCTGCCTGATCTTTGAGGGGCCCAATTTTCTCCCGAATCACTCTTTTTCCTTAAAATATTTATAAAATCCCTTTGGATTCTCCTTAGCGCTATTTGCCAAAGCTATCTCATGTCCCTCTTTTGCCCTCCTGATTTCCCTCTTATGTATACTCATACTGCCTTTAAACTCTTCTGAGGATTCACTCAACCTCTGCTGTCTATACCTGACATATGCTTCTTTCTTTTTCTTAACCAAAACCTCAATTTCCCTAGTCACCCAGCATTCCTTACACCTACCAGCCTTGTGTTTCACCCTAACTGGAACATACTGTCTCTGTATTCTCATTATCTCATTTTTGAAGGCTTCCCATTTTCCAGCTGCCCTTTTACCTGTGAACATCCGCCCCCAATTAACTTTTGAAAGTTATTGCCTAGTACTTTCAAAATTGGCCTTCCTCCAATTTAGAACTTTAACTTTTAGACCCAGTCTCTCCTTTTCCATCACTATTTTAAAACTAATAGAATTATGGTTGCTGGCCCCAAAGTGCTCCCTCACTGGCACCACTTTCCTGCTTTATTTCCCAAGAGTAGGTCAAGGTTTTCACCTTCTCTAGTAAGTACATTCACATATTAAATCAGAAAACTTTCTTGTACACACCTCTAACAAATTCCTCTCCATCTAAACCCTTAATACTATGACAGTCCCAGTCTATGTTTGGAAAATTAAAATCCACTACCAATAACCACCCTAATATTCTTATGGATAACTGATATCAACTAAATCTTTATATTTCCATAAAACTGAGCTTTATTTTTCTCATGACCTGCAAATATAAAGAGTCGTGAGGATGAATCTGCGTCAAGGAACAATGGTGTAACACCTTCTGGCCCTCCCCTGTTTTTCTCGTATCCTTGTGTTGAATCATGCTCACATCATTCAAAATTCTGCTTCCTGTGCCATCACATCAAGTTCCATTCACCCATCGCCCATGTTTCCTGACCTTCTGTGGCGCCTGGTTAAACAATGTCTCAAGTTTTAAAAGTTTGCAACCTTGTCTTCCATTTCCTCCAGCTGCTCAACTCTTGAGATATTTATGCTCTTCTAATGCTGACCATTGACATTCCAATTTTTTAGAAGTAAAATTGCTGCGCCATTGGTGGCTGTGCTGAGCCTCCAAATCCCTAAACTTGAATTAGGAGGCTAAACTCATATTCCATAACTAAACGTCTCAATGTTTCCACCAATACAGATTGTAAAACTTTCTTCTTTGACCAAGCTTTTGATCATCAGCCTTAATATATCCAGGTACCTCAACTTTAACACACACCATGCACACATCCCAATCTGCCATGTCAAGTTCTCACACCACCCTAGGAGAGTTATTTTAGGACTGAGTGGAAACTAAATCCAGAATCTTTCTCCTCTGCATAGGTGCATTTAACCAGTCAGTTTGGGAAAACCAGAAAGAACCTTCTAAAACAACAGTAGAGAGTTCTACAAAAGCATATTACTGAGGATGCTGGCCATCTAAAATACAAACAGGAAATGTTGGGCATATTCAGCACTTGACAGCATCTGTGGAAAGGAAACAGATAATGTCAGACAACAGGCTATCAACATGAAACATTAACTCTGCTTCCCACTCTACAGACCTGCTTAGTATTTCCTGCATTTTCTGTTTTTACATTAAAACAGATCTTTGTAGATTAAATAATAAAGAATAGGAATAACTTATTCAGCCATCAAGCTAGCTCCACCATTCGATAAGATCGTGGCTCATTTTATCATGGCCTTAACTCCATTTTTCGACTCTCAACTCATTCATGAAACAAAAATCTATCTAACACAATCTTTATCATATTCAGTAACATAGGCTTTAACGCACACCGGCAAAGAGAATTTCAAACACCAACAATTCTCAGAGAAAAAAAACCTCCAGATTTCCATTGTATATGGGCAACATAAAGGAAGTCAGAAGATGAAAGGTGCAGCCATACATATACATACCCTGCCGGAAATTGCATTAAGCACATTGGACAGCTCTCCAGCTCCAGTTCTCCTGCGATCTGTGTGTCAGGCCTTCCTTTATTGACAGCAGCTACTGTCATCTTGCTGGTGGTACAGAACTCATCAACAGAGAATGAATGGTCCTGGCATTCCCCTGTAATTACATCATCATCATTGTCCTCGGCACACAATATCTCTTTCATTCCCACAATGTGCTGTTTTATCTTCCCCTTGTGGGGCTTCAGGTTGGACTGTAGCTCAAGCACTGACTGCTTTGGTTCCCTTTCGTTTTGCTGAAGGGACGCAATGGGACAGTGAGTAACATCAACTGGCATATCTTCTCTGCCATGTTGCTCATCCACTAGGTAAGATTTCTCATGCTTGCTTGCAGCAGATTCTGGAGAGAACAGTGATGGATCTATTCCAAAAATATCCCCAGGTGTTAAATTTTCTTTTGGCTTATCTATAGAAGATAAATTGCTTTCACTTCTCATTGATATAGAAAGTTGAGATCTGCCCATTTGGGGTTCAGAGCTATGAATCATATCCCTTTTCCTAAACGAAGCATCTCTCTGATTGAGGAACAAGTGAGATTTGCATTTTATTTTCAGATTCACTGCTCTGCACACAGGTGGAAAAGGTATCCATGTAAAAGTCTCTTTTCCTGCAGAGATAACCGGTTCTGTGGTTTTGATTATCTGTTAAGGATTAAATTAAAAGACAGTCAAGTTTAACCAATATCGGCATCCTGCATATACAAACAGCATTATTTATTCCCATAAGATAAATTACCATTACAATAGGAAAGTATTCAGCTAAACTTAAATCTGTCCTTTTTTTTAGGCATTCATATGATATGGGCATACCTGGCTAGACCAGCAACTATCACCCAACCCTAAATGTCCACAGGGCAGTTAAAAGTCAACCACATTGCTGAGGGTCTGCAGTCACTTTTGGGCCAGACCAGGCAAGGACGGCAGTTTCCTCCTGTAAGGAAGTTAGTGAAGCAAATGGGTGTTTCCAACATCAACAATGCTTTGATGGTCACCATTAGACTCTTAATTCCACATTTTTAATTGAATTCAAATTCCACCATCTTACCATGTAGATTTGAACCTAGGTACCTGGATTAATAGTTGAGTGGCAATACCAGCAGGCTATGGGAGAACATTTCCCATCTGCAGGAAGAGATACACCATTCTCCAATTGCTCCTATTTAGTCTTTCCTTTCCCAAGTACAATAATTCATGACACTGCATTTTAATTGATGAGATTCTGGGCAACAGTGATTTTCTTTCTGCGATGATGTCACACAAAGGCTGATCACTTGGATGAGATAGTGGAAGCTTGAAATTACTTTGGTACGTATGCTCCAGTCATCAGCACTCTGGGACAGGAAAAATAAAAAAAACTTGTTGCTAATATACTAAGTACTAAATGTTCATACTTTGCTCATGCCTGCAAAATGTATATGTCAAGTGCACTCAGCGGTTACCCTGTCCCACCATGTCAAAATACCCTGGTCTGGATTTTCCAATCAATTATTTTAATATCTAATTAATCCTGACTGGATTACAGCAACTTTGCACTCTGTAACATGGAATGTGTTTTATAATACTGTCACATACACACCACAACATATGCATGAGCACATTAGTAGATATTCAATAATAGGTCATTGAAATAGAGTTAGGAGTGCTTTACGTATACAAAACAATTCACACATAAGATCTGCCTGTTTTGCGCTCCAGCTATATAACACGCTGGGTACAGAATATAAAGTATTAACCAAGATGTAACAGCACATCTAAAAATTGAGTAAGATTACTCTTGAAGCAGTGTACAGAGTTTTGGACTCTATAGTACCAGAGCATTGAAGCAATAGGCAAGAGAAGATAACAGATTCACTGGAAGGCTTTGCAATGCCGACTGTTATAACTGTGCCTCCCCTTTAACATCCCAGCTAGTGCCCAGACCAGATTCAGGAATATTCAGGAATGTTATTTGATGAGGCTTTGAGTGTCCGGAAACAAACAGTGAAAGCTGAAGAAACTCAGCAGATCTGGCAGCATCTGTGGAGTCAGAAACTCCACAAATTCTCTCTCCACAGACCTTACCAGACCTGCTGAGTTTCTCCAGCTTTCTCTGTTTGTTTCACATTTCCAGCATTTGCAGTATTTAGCCCTCAAGTAAAGGTTTGTGTCCAGGGAAACACTCAGGTCATGGATAACCCATCTTCCAAGAAAGGAAACATTGAGTTTATATGGAAAGCTAATACAGCTGCCTGCTTTAAATTAGTTGGAGGAACCAAACTAGAAGTAGCAATCCATGAGTAAGGATTTTGCATCAACAGCGCTATTTCCCTTCCCTGGAATCTCAAACAAAGAAGAAGACTCAACAGAATCCACATTGGATCAAGGACTTGTTGATCTGAACAGCCCATTTGCAATGGAGAATTACACAGAAAATATATGTAAGCCAACAACAGCAGAATTGCTATTAAGAGTCATAGAGACGCACAGCATGGAAAGACCCTTCAATCCAACTTGTCCATGCTGACCAGATATCCCAAACTAATCTAGTCCCATTTGCCAGCACTTGGCCCATATTCCTCTAAATCCTTTCTATTCACATACCCATCCAGATACCTATGAAATATTGCAATTCTACCAGCCTCCACCACTTCCTCTGACAGCTCATACGTGCACCACCCTCTGCATGAAAACATTGCCCCTTAAGTCCCTTTTATATCTTCCCCGTCTCACCCTAAACCTAATTCTAGTTCTGGACTCCCCCACCCCAGGGAAAAGATTTTGTCTATTTATCCTATCCATGTCTGTCATGATTTTATAAACCTCTATAAGGTCACCCCTCAGCCCCTGACACTCCAGGGAAAACAGCCCCAGCCTATTCAGCCTCTCCCCATAGCTCAAATCCTCAAACCCTGGCAACATCCTTGTAAACCTTTTCTGAACCCTTCCAAGTTTCACAACATCATTCAGATAGGAAGGAGACCAGAACTGAATGCAATATTCCAACAGTGGCCGAACCAACATCCTGTACAACCGCAACATGACCTCCCAACTGCTATACTCAATAGTCTGACCAATAAAAGAAAGCATACCAAATATCTTCTTCATTATCCTATCTACCTGCAACTCTACTTTCAAGGAGCTATGAATCTGCACTCAAAGGGCTCATTGTTCATCAACACTCCGTAGGACCTTACCATAAAGTGTAGAAGTCTTGCTAAGATTTGTTTTCCCAAAATGTAGCATCTCGCATTTACCTGAATTAAACTCCATCTGCCACTCCTCAGCCCACTGGCCCATCTGATCCCACTGAGGTAACATTCTTTGCTGTCCACTACACCTCCAATTTTGGTGTCATTTGCAAACTTACTAACTACACCTCCTATGTTCACATCCAAATTTTTTACATAAATGATGAAAAGTAGTGGACCCAGCACCGATCCTTGTGGCACTCCACTGGTCACAGCCTCCAGTCTGAAAAACAACCCTCCACCACCACCTTCTATCTTCTACCTTCGAGCCAGTTATTCTTATACATATTGGCACTAGAAACAGTTGAGTCTGTTAAACTGACTGCATTCTCTCACATCACCCACCCATCCCAAACCTCAAAACGAACCGACTTAATCAATTATCCAAATCAGCATTTTAAAGGTGAAATTCCAAAATCATCAGCTTGCAAAAAAACCAAGGAGAAGTAATAAACATTATGAATCAGCTCATCAGCATAATACTGAATAGTCATCTTTAAACCTAGCCTGGTCCTCGAACTGAATCCCAACTGGAAGCTACTGATAGAAAATTCAACAAGGACTCCAACTCTGGAGAGACAGTTATTGCCTGACACTGAAGGTGTGCAAATGTTACTTACCACATATCTGCAATCCTGCATGTAGGCACAGGCTGCTTCATGATCTGATGTTTTACAAATGAAACTGAAACTGTGCATTAACCAAATAATATCCCAACCTTTGACCTCATGATAGAAAAATCATTGATGAAGTAGCTGAAGCTGGTTGACTTAAGGACTCTATCCTGAGGCACTCCTGAGGGTGACTGGGTACCAAACACCATAATTACCTTACTGTGCAATAGGTATGACTCTAATCATAATTACCTTACTGTGCAATATGTATGACTCCAATCAGCAGAAAGATTTACTCTGGTTCCCACTACAACTTTGATAGGGGTCCCTGATGTCACAGTTGATCAAACACTGCCTGGAATCACTCTAGGCTCACCTTTGGAATTCAGCTTGTATGTCCATCGCTGGACCAAGCTCAAGGCAAAAGACATCTATTTAATTAACCAGTAATCTTTAGGGAAAGAAAATCTGCCATCCTCATTCAGGCTAATTTGTTATCTGAGACCAGTCAATGTGGGTGACTTTTTTTTAGTAGATATTTTTATTTAACTTTTCTTTCTTTACAAAACCATAAAAGGAACTTAAATTGTAACACCAGCAAACATTATTCTATATACATATAACAATGAATAAAAAAAAGAAAAAACCCACAACAGCAACAATATACCCAAAGCACAACTGTACCCATGTGCAAAACAGACAAATCAATAAAGGTAGCTATTGAACAAAAGAACAAGCAAAACAGCTCAGTACAACAAAACATTAGCTCTCAACTTCCAAGAATACTCGATATTGCACATAAAATATTTGGAATTCTTCCTTCAAGACCATCACGTACACTAAATCAGAACACTATGGCTACACGAAAGCCCTAGTTAAAATGGCAGATAAATCTGCATCCAAGTAGTCCAGAAAGGGCTGCCATATCCTATAAAAACTCTGTTTTCTGGAGTACATATTTGTGAAAAAATCCAGAGGGATATGTTCCATAAAATGCCTATACCAACCCAGCAGACCAGGGGGAGGGTAGGGACACCTGTGGCAGGACTACATACAATGAGTGAGAGTACCGATGTTAATCTTATACTTAGGACAAACTTTGAGAGACTGTCTGGGGCCTGATGAACCCTATGTAAAATCTTCAATTGTATGGCATGAGTCCTATTACAAATCAAGATCTTCCTCGCATTCTCGCAAATGTCCCCCATGCCTCCATAGAAATCTCAACCCCCATTCCCTCTCCCAAACCATGCAAAGCCACTCAACGTCTTCTGAATGATCACCCCCCAGCATATGATAAAGCGTACTAATAGAGAGAATACGTTTAGCATCTCCAAAGTAGATCTACAGGATTTGGTCAAGAACGTGGTCCCTTCTTGAACAAAGTCCCTGACCTGAGAAAAGCAGAAATGGTCTTGACCATATTTATAAGTTATTTGGTTAAAGGACATCATTATTTCACCTTCAAATAAATCACCCAAACTGGAGATTCCCCTGGCTGCCCAGAGCTTAAATCCAGGGTCCATTACCTCCAGTTGAAAACCCAGCATATCCACTATAGGGGTAAGAAATGTCATTGCGGACATATTACCCTCCCCCTGCCGCATTATCTGCCATGCCTTAACAGTATTAATAACAAGTGGATTACGGCAATATTACATGACCATCTTCATTTTATCTAAGAACAAAAGGCTGATGAGGGGACGTTTTGTCTGGGAGGCCTCAATACCTAGCCATATTGATGCCGAGTCTTTATAGGCCTAATCACTAACAAACGATAGAAGAGAACTTAATTTGTATCTTCGAATATCTGGGAAATCCACTGCCCCCAAACCATGTGATAACTGCAGTTTAGACAACTTGATAAGAGGCCGCCTATGGCACCAAATAAAAATGTTAAACAATCCATTAAGTCTCTGGAATATTTGCCTTGGGAAAATCAGAGGAAACATTTGTACAGGATACAGCAAAAAGGGGGGGAAAAAAATCATTTTGATAAGAAATACCCGGCCTAGCCAGGATATTAGAAGCGCTTCTCATCGCTTAATCCTATCAAGCAAGCATAACTGGCCTTAAACAACCGATAAATGACAGGAGTAATACAGAAGCTTAAATAAGAAAAACCCTCCTGTGATCATTTGAAGGGGAACCGTAATTCACCCTCCACCTCAGATGTTCTCCTTAGACCTCCCATAGGCATAGTCTCTGATTTTGAGAGATTAATGGATGTAGGTTTGCTCACTGAGCTGGAAGGTTCATTTCCAGACGTTTCATCACCCTAAAAGGTAACATCTTCAGAGGGCCTCTGGGCAAAGCACTGTTGATCATTTCTGCTTTCTATTTATATTTATATGAAAACAACACATGTGGACTAAATATTGAACTACAGAAGCAATCACCCCAACATCCATAAACAAAGCTGCATCAGAACATTACTCCAGTGAGCCACCACACACTGCAGCACAGAGGAACTACGTAGAGCAGAGGAAAATCACCGATACAGTGTATTCAAAAAGAACAGGTACCCAATGAACACAGTCCGCAGATTTCTCAGCAACAAATCCAAACAAGCAGACAAAACACGTCCAGAAACCCTAGCCACCCTCCCCTACATCAAAGACATCTCGGAAATGACTACCAGACTACTCAGACCCCTTGGTATCACGGTAGCCCACAAACCCAACAACACACTAAAACAGCAGCTAATGAACTTGAAAGACCCTATACAGACAACAAGCAAAACTCATGGTATTTACAAAATACCGTGCAAGGACTGTAACAAACACTACATTGGACCAGCAGGCAGAAAACTAGCCACCAGGAAAAATGAACATCAACTAGCCACAAAATGACATGACCCTTTCTCACTAGTATCCTTACATACAAAGGAGGAAGGACACCACTTCGACTGGGACAACACATCCATTCTAGGATAAGCCAAACAGAGACACGCACAAGAATTCCTAGAAACATGGCATTCCAACTGGAACTCTATCAACAATCACATCGAGTTAGACCCCAGCTATCAGCCCCTGAGAAAAAGAACTGGAAATGACATTACCACCAGAAATGATGTCACTACCGGAAATGACATCACTAACCCAAAGAACCCCAAACATATAAATAGAAAGCAGGTATTATCAACAGCACTTCGCCCAAAGGCCCACTGAAGATGTTACCTCATAGGGTGACGAAACATCTGGAAATGAACCTTCCAGCTCAACGAGCAAACCTACAACGAGAACCTCAACCTGAGCTACAAATCTTCTCAAAACTCATTGAGAGATTAATCTAGTAGCCCAAAAAGGAGCCAAATGATAAGATAGAATACCAATCCAAATAAGAGAGGATACCGAAATCTGTGGATTCAACAGAAAAACCAGATCATCTGCATATAATGAGATCTTATGTGACTTAGATCCTACTTTTGGGACGACTATATTAGGATCCCTACGGTTTGCCTCTGCCAGCGGATCAATCACCAACGTGAAAAGTAATGACAAAAGGGGACAGCCTTGCCACCTTCCCCTACAAATATCAAAATTATTAGACCTCACACCATTGGTGAGAACCGCTGCTTCAGCATAGAGGACCCTCACCCACTTAATAAAAACCTCCCCCAATCCAAATCGCTCAAGGATGTAGAAAAGGTATCGCCGGTCAACCCAATTAAATGCTTCTTCTGCACCTAAGGAGACCACTAATCCTTGAACCTAATGCTGCTGATAAGCTTGAATTATATTCAACAACCTTCAGACATTATTCGAGGATGTACGGCCTTTTATAAAATCAGTTTGATCGTCCCTAACAATGGAAGGCAGCACAATCTTAATGCAAAAGCCTGGGACAAAATTTTAAAATCAGAGTTCAGAAGTGAGATTGGCCTATAAGAGGCACATTCCTCTGGAGTCTTCCCCTTCTGAAGGATAAGAGAGACATTAGCCTCTCTCAAGGATGGTGGGTGACGATCATGGCTGAACAAGTCATTACACATCCAGTTTTGGTCCCAAAATATGCTTGCAAATTCCTTATAAAACTCACTGGAGATCTCATTAGGACCAGGCACGTTCCCACTCTGTCTCACAGCCTCCTATACCGTTAAAGGGCTGTTAAGAAAAGATGCTTGCTCAGGAGTGACACTTGGAAGACCCAAGTTCTTAAAGAAAGACCCATCTTAACCCATCCATCCTCACAATGCTTATACTGATATAGCTCAAAATAGAATTTCCGAAATGCTGCATTGATCTTTTTAGAGTCACAAGTGACCATCCTGATCAAGATAATGGACTGGGTGGCACTGTTTCTCCTAGCAAGATACATTGAGTACCTGCCCAGCTTGTTCACCATGTTCAAACAATCACTGTTTTGGAAAGGAGAGTCACTTCCTTGCCATGTGTGTAAGCAGAGAGTTCAGGGTGAACCGAAGAGCCGTAACCCACTGCAATTTAACCAATGACGGTTTATCAAAATACGCCCTCTTAGTGGCCTCAAGCAGGCATTGTTTCTCCCCCTTCTGTCATTTCTTACTAGTGCAGTAAGAAATTATTATCCCCCAGGCATAAGCTTTAGTTGTCTCCCAAAGAATGAAAGGGTTACTGGCCATGTCCGAACTGATGGATAAAAATACCTTGAATTCGCGAAGAAAATATTCAATGAACTTATTATCCCTAAGAATAAAGGGATCCATTCGCAATGTCAAAAGCCTACTACACTACCTTTAACCTCAGTCTCTAAGTAGACTGCAGCAGGATCCGAAATAGCGATATTTCCAATTGCACAGGATGGTACCAAATTCAAGGATAATGCAGGGGCTAGGAAGAGATCAATCCTGGTGTGACATCTATGTGGATTAGAAATGTGTGTGACTCTTAACTGTCCCTGAAATGGCCTAGCAAGCCACTCAGATGTGGTCAAACAGGAAGCTCACCACTGCCTTCTCAAGGTCATTTAAGGCTGGGCAATAAACCAGCAGCATCCACCTTCTAAATGATGAAAACAAATACCTTCTCTGGGCTCGGAGGCAGGTCTGGCACTGGCACAGTTTTCCAATTTGTCACTTCTCTGCCCAGAAAGATAGATTTTATCAATACAGCCCAAATGTGGTCATTCTCATTCAAATCATCGTTGTTTAGCCAGGTGGAAACAGCAAATGGCAACCTGAAAATACATGTCAATTGCAGTGGTCATTTATGTGTTTATTTTTCCTAAATCTCTAATTTTGTGCCCCATTACTGAACTCGTCATCTTGTTCATAAAGATGGTGTTTGCCATAACATTACATTATGTCTGAGTACCTACCACTGTCTCTTTTTAATTTCAGGTTGAGTGCTGCTAGTCTAAAGGAACAGTTCAGTTGTGGAGGATGAACCACGAATAAGTCTCAATAAAAGATTCACATCTTAAATAACAAGGTATAGCTTATTACATCTCAGCAACCATACTGTACACAGATTAAGAAACTAACTGTTTATAGCAAAAGTTAAAGAAGACATGTAGACTCCATGCCAGACTTCCAAATGGTTCTTCACTACGAGACCAGACTGGGAGGGGTTTGGGATAGTTCAAACATTAACTGTTTCCAAACTATTAGTTTTTATAGCATTTACCTGCTGATGGGAGGGAGTGTTGTGTGCAATACAAAGCTGCTGCATCTATACCTGCATGAGCCACTGCACTTCAAAATTATATAAAATGTTTGACAGCGGATGAAAAGGCTACTACTGTATATAATGAGTTGTACTTAATATAGAACGAATATACTATCGCATATAAATGTCTTATTAAAATTAACAGTAGTGTATCTAACCATTTTCAATCGAGGCCAATCCCATAATAGGTAAAAGCACAAATTAAAGTATAAAACAGACTTTCCCTTTTATTTCATGGATATGGTGATGGATTTGATCATGAAGGTTACCTCAGATCACAACAGGATCTTGATCAGATGGGCCAATGGGCTGAGAAGTGCCAGATGGAATTTAATGCAGATAAATGCGAGGTGCTGCATTTTAGGAAAGCAAATCTTAGCAGGACTTATACACTTAATGGTAAGGTCCCTAGGGAGTGTTGCTGAACAAAGAGCCCTTGGAGTGCAGATTCATAGTTCCTTGAAAGTGGAGTTGCAGGTAGACAGGATAGTGAAGAAGGCGTTTGGTATGGTTTCCTTTATTAGTCAGAGTATTGAGTACAGGAGTTGGGAGGTCATGTTGTAGCTGTACAGGACATCGGTTAGGCCACTGTTGGAATATTGCATGCAACTCTGGTCTCCTTCCTATCAGAAAGATGTTGTGAAACTTGAAAAGGTTCAGAAAAGATTTACAAGGGTGTTGCCAGAGTTTGTGGATTTGAGCTATAGGGAGATGCTGAATAGGCTGGGGCTGTTTTCCCTGGAGCGTCAGAGGCTGAGGGGTGACCTTATAGAGGTTTACAAAATTATGAGGGTCATGGATATGATAAATAGACAAAGTCTTTTCCATGGGGTCGGTGAGTCCAGAACTAGAGGGCATAGGTTTAGGGTGAGAGTGGAAAGATATGAAAGGGACCTAAGTGGCAACTTTTTCACACAGAGGGTGGTACATGGAATGAGCTGCCAGAGGATGTGGTGGAGGCTGGTACAATTGCAACATTTAAGAGGCATTTGGATGGGTATATGAATAGTAAGGGTTTGGAGGGATATGGGCCGGGTGCTGGCAGGTGGGACTAGATTGGGTTGGGATATCTGGTCGGCATGGACGGGTTGGACCGAAGGGTTTGTTTCCAAGCTGTACATCTCCATGACTCTATAACTACCAAGTTTATGTTAAACGAGATTTTTTTTTTAAACCCATATAGTGAAATACCGTATATTCACGGCCGTCATTGTATGAGGTACAGCCTAGGAACGGGTTAGTGGTCAGAATTGTGCTGATACTCTTTACACGGAGAATTAGACTTTAGTTTCCTTTCGCTAGGGCGGACTTGCAACCAGTCACTTTGTTTTTATTTGCTGTGATCGTTTTAGTCGTTTGATGAGAAAGTCAGTGGGCCGTAAACCGCGGTAACTTACTCCTTCCTCTGAGCTCCTGGCTGCTCTCTGGTAGAATCACTACCAGTTTCTTTAATGAAATGGCAGACAGCCGGGAGAGGTGGGTTAGGGTTTAACTCCCTCCGAGATTGGTCAGGAACTCTCTTCCGCTTTAACTTCAGCTTCTTCTCTTCGGCCATGAGCGACCAGAGATTAACCGACTGCGTTAACCATTCGACATTTTCCCCTTTCTTCGCCAAATTCGCTTTCATTGACTCCTCGCTACCGTCTGATTTAAATTTCTCGCCTCTCTGTCTGGTCCTTCCGTTACATTTCAACTGGCGCCAGCTGCTCAAACGGTACCATCTTGGCGCCAAAATAAACTGCCGCCTTGTTAAAGCGGGAATATTTTATTTTAATCTAAGAGCAGCAAACTCGCCCCCCAAAAAAATCCGTCTGTTAAGTTGAAGCAAACGCCAAGAGTAATTTAAACCATCGTTCACGTTTTGGAAAATCATATTGGAAAAGTATGATTTTGAGTTGTTCAACTTAAAAGTTTTACTTCCAATGTAATTGTTGCATTTTCTCTGCTAACTCGGTGTACAATTGCTGTGATGTGATGGCTCGGAGCCCATTTCATGTCTGCAACAAGAAACTAGCTTCTCATTACTATCTGCCAATTCTGTGAATGTTTTATCAAGAAGCAACGTTTCATTTATATTGTTTATCGTTTAATTAAAACAAGTTGTTTTGTCACCATATTCCACATATTTGTACCTAGGGATGTCAACATAAATTAAAATACACAATCTAAAAGAACCTTGCTTTTTTATGTGCTGGAACTGTTCTGAGGAAGGGTCACTGGACTTTTTTTCTCAGATGCTGCCAGACCTATTGAGCTTTTCCAGCAATTTCTGTTTTTGCTTTTATATGGTTTTCTTGCTCTTGGGCCTGTTTAGAAACTGTACAAATTGCAACAAGAATCAGAACCTTTGGAAAGAAGATGAAAATAGTTCAGATAAAAATATGTTTAACAAGCTTATATAATCTCTAGTTTCTCCCCTTCACGTTTAACTGACCGTACCCATGTTTGTCATTTGCCAATGCAGTTCCCTAAGAACTATGCAAACATAAAGGAGAGACAATAATAGAAATTGCTGGAAAAGCTCAGCATGTCTGGTAGCATCTATGCAGACAAATCAGAGTTAACGTTTCAGGTTGAGTGACTCTTCCTCAAAACTCAAGGAAGAACTCAAATGACGAGGGAGAGATTTGGGGATGCAATCAGAGCTTTTTTGTCTCAATGTGATGTAAAATAATCATTATTTTCATGTATTCACAGGATGTAGGTATCACTGGCTAAATCCAGGGCTTCGTGCTCAACCCTAATTGCCCCAGAAAAGATGAGCTGATTTTTTTGAACTACTGCAGACCATTTTGTGTCAGGACACTCGAGGTGTTGTTAAGAAAAGAACTGAGGAATACTGACCCAGCAACAGTAAAAGAATGACAATATAGTTCCAAGTCAAGATGGTTTGTGACTCAGAGGGGAACACGCAAATGATGGTGTTCCTGTACATTTGCAGTTCTTGTCCTTCAGGTGGTAGAAATCATTGGTTTGGAAGATTTTATAGAAGTCTTAGTGAGTTGCTGTAGTGCATTTATAGATAGTACACAGTATGCCACAATGCATTTATGTTGAAGGGAGAGAAAGTAGCTGTACAGGAATAGTTTGCCTAGCGACATGAATTGTTCTTGCGCACAAGTATTTGGTATTGTTGCCAGGATGTTGTGAGGGTCCATAGCCTTTGCAGTATCTAGTGCCTATTAGTGAGCAGAGGATGTGTGATGACAAACAGGTAGTAATCCTACAGAAAATTTTAGGTTTTTTTTTGGAGTTCACAGAATTAGGTGATCTTAATTACTCAATTTTTCATAAAGGCCTCAATCTGGCTGGGAAAAATATAAACACCGGTTTCCCAATCTGTTAATAATTCAACTAGACGTGTTGTCCAAGTGTGTGGACATTGCTTAGGAATATAATTTAATTTTGAAAAGATACTCTCACACTTGAATAGGCTGCCACCTCTAAACAGACTCTGAAAATAAATATGTTTACTTGGATAAGATACCAGAGAGCTACTCCATTCCTTTGCAGCCACTTTCCAACAATGATATATGCCTTTAATAGGCATGGGAAGAAAAATTGAAAATCCATAAGACTTACATTGACACTCTGAAGTATCCCAATTAATTAATACAGCATATGAATCATGGCTGCCTAATAGAAATTACATAGACAGCCCTATAATACTGAGATATATCATGCCTTTTCTGTTACTCACAAGGATTTCAGGAGTTCAATTGGTATACAATTTGTGTTACATACCTTAGTGTTCTCACTGTTTATATGTCTGAGATTTTGTCTAATGTTATGAACAGTTTTATTTCTTAGAACTCTCGCTCAAAGACTTCATATAAACTCATAATAATGTGCACCAGATGCCAGTCATATTAAACACAGACAATACCATAATCCCCGAAGAAAAGTAATCATCCTGATTAATATAGCGTTATGACAAAAAGTCTTTGACATATTCCACAAAGAAAAATATCTATGAGCACAAAAGGCCTAATGATTTGTAAGTGTTAAGGAGATAAACAAATAAACTCCAACTTTTACTTTACCTTTTGAGATCTCCATTACAAATTTGAGATTATATTTTCATTTCCTCCATTACCACAACAATTTTTTTAAACTGTTACTTGTGCCCTCCTTTCCAGTTTTATAGGTTTCATATTAAATTCCTCCCAATGAGAAGCATAATTGAGTACTCCAGGTCGCTTTCACAAACACACATTGAGGTATCTAACACACATATAGTCAGGATTTTTTTGCTGCAAGTCCTTTGTACTAGAAGATGTAATCATATTGCAAAGAAAACCAGTCATAAGGAGTACACCAATTGCTACTGAGTAGAACAAGACAGCCAAACTGCTTCTGCATGTTCCACACATGAAACATCCCATTTGGGTCAACAGATTGCTACTGTTCATGTTTGTGTATAATGTGGAGGTGCCAGTGTTGGACTGAGGTGGACAAAGTCAAAAATCACGCAACATTAGGTTATAGTTCAATAGGGTTATTTGAAACTGCAAGCTTTCAGAGCCCTCAATCCTTCCACAGGCAGCTAGTGTGGGACCATAACCTAGTGTCATGTGATTTTTGACCATGTTTGTGTAGTTCATAATTGCCATTCTCTTTCGAATTATTGCACTAGTGCTTATACCATCTGATGCTGCTATGTATCACTGCATATCTTACTAATGCTTTTCTTGGGCTAGCTCATACATGACTTTTGATTTATTCAGGCTTTGATAAGACTAAGGATATTTATTCATGATGAATGATGAAGATTTTGTTGTGATCATATCATCCAGGTCAGTATTAAATTACTCTTCAATTCAAAATTGATAAGCAAACCCAGTAATACAGTACAGGTATCATGCTTTTGGTTTGCTGATAGTTTCATAACATCAGGCATTTGAGGATGTCTTTTGACATTGCAAATCACTGAATCTAAACCAGCAGCAAGCAGTATTTAATCTGCAAGTGAATCAGGAGAAGATATGGGTAATGCGACTTTCCACTTGTTTCTCTTCTGTCAGCCTTCTCACTCATTTTGTCGATATGAGTAATGTACTATGCCATCTCATGCTGCCAACAGAATTCTCCTTTCTGGCCATTCTGTATGTCATCTGCCAAAAAGATCCCTGATATGCATTTATCGAAAGTCAAGTTAATTTGTTTGATATTGATCACTTTATAGGTATTTTAATCAAATGGTTCAGACCGTGTTATGATTCAATTCTGAGGAGGTAGGAATCAAACCCAAGCCTTCTGACTCAGAGGAAGGGAGATTACCACTGACCAACAAGACCCTTGATTACTTATAACACTTGCAACTTATAAGTGTAAGATGTGAACTTCTAAGCTTAGGTCCATTGGTCATCTGTTAAATAGCTGAAATGTGTATGGCACCTTCCCTAGTACCATCCCACAGGATCTTAAATAGGATTGCTTAATCATGTGGGATGCTATTGAACAAAGTATTGGAATCAACCGTGCATAAACCAAGTGACTTGTGACTGGATAATTTAGTTGCTGCACCAGAGCAGCAACTGTCAGAAGCATCACGCCTGCCACTTTGTTGCATCTTTTGTGGCTTCACAATATTGTAAGCTGCCTCATCACCATTGAGCTACTTTTAAACTCCGAATAGTTATAATGTAGGCAAACATGTAACATATAACATTTATGGTATAACATATAATATTTAAACTATGAACAAGCAAATGATGCATTGGACCTAAAAGAAGGGAAAGCATAAGTTGCTGAAAAAGAACAAACATTTTGTACTACCTCACAGTATTGCAGCCATTCAACAGGATAAAATGATAGCAAGGAGTCATGCTCGTAAACCACTACCACATTGTAGAACAATGCATAGAAATATGATAATTCCAAAGGATTCTCATGAAGGTGTTTTACCTCTTAACCAAGGTGGACACAGAGCTTTGAGAGAATGAAAAAAGAAAAATCTTGAATTTATACATCACTTTTAATGACCTTAGAACATCCCAAAGCACTTCGCAGCCAATTATTTATGGAATGTCATTGTTATAAAGTAGGGAAATTTTCAAAAAATTGATCTGAACTGACATAATCAAGATAACTCTTATGTTCCTTTTTGCGGCCAATTCAGAGTGGAGGGGCATTGATAAAGATATGAGAAGAAGTGGTTGAACAGGCATGTGTTGAGGCACATTATGGGAAGAATTGAATAAGCAAAGATAAAAAAAGGAGTAAACAGAGAAAAAAAAGTCTAGATCTCTCAGTGGATTATAACATTGCCCTTTGCTATTTCTAAACTAAGACTTTATTCAGGCTGCATGGAATTAAAGTTTCCCTTCATTGGAAGTATGATCATCATAAGTACACTGCCCGAAACTAGGTCTTTGACTCTCGGTGTTCTTTCCATACCTCTGCTAAGACTGTAAAATGTAAGAGCAGAAGAGACAATTTAGCCCATTGGGTCTGCTCCACCATTCATTGATCATGGCTGATCTGACAATCCTCAACTCCATTTTCCTGTCTTTTCTTCATAAGCCTTGATTCCTTAACTGTCTAAACATCTCAGTCCCAGCCTTGATAGTCCTCAGCGGTGAAGAGTCCCACCAATTCACTACCCTCAAAAGAAACAACTACCTCCCCTCTATCTTAAATGTGCAACCCCTAATTCTGAGATTATATCACGTGATCCTAGATTCTCCAACAAGGTGAAACAACCTTTCCTCAACAATCCTGTCAAAGTCCTTAAGAATCTTATATTTTTCAAAAAGATTGCCTTTCATTCTTCTAAATGCCAATGGGTATAGGCACAACCTACTCACGAGGTAGGTGGTATTATTGCTGGAGACCAGAGACCCAAGTAATCTTCTGGGGAACCTGGATTTGAATCCTGCCACAGCACATGCTGGAATTTGAGTTCAATAAAAACTGGAATTGCATCTAATGATGACCATGAATCCATTGCTAATTGTTGGAAGAACCCATCTGGTTCATTAACATTCTTTAGGGAAGGAAATTGCCATCAAACCTGGTCTGGACTACATGTGACTCCAGCCCCACAGCAATTTGTTTGACTCTTAACTGCTCTCTAGGCAAATTGGGATGCACAATAAATGCTGGCCTAGCCAGTGATGCCCTAATCTCATGAATGAATTTTTTAAAAACCCTCTCCTCATAAGACTGTGCCTCCATACCTGGTATCAACTGAATGAACCTTCTCTGGACTAACTCCAAAGGCAATATGTCTTTCCTTAGATAAGAGGCCCAAAATTATCCAAAGTATTCCAGCTATGATCTGACCAGTGCCTTGTTTAGTTACAGTAAAGCCTTTCAGCTTTTATATTCCACTCTCTTTGAAATAAAGGCCAACTTTCCATTTGCCTTCCCCTATTATTCACTGAACTTGGATGTTAACTTTTGTGATTCATTGAGAACTCCAAAATCCTTGTTATTCAATATCTTTCTGCAGTCTTTCTCCATTTAAATAATATTTGACTTATCTACTCTTCCTGCCAAAATGCTTGACCTTACATTTTCCCACAAAAAATTCCACCTACCAAGTTTTCACCCTTTTATATCTGCGTTAGTATTTGCTGAAATCTCCTTCAATTTTCAAGCAATCCAACACTGATATTCTCTTCCGCTTCCTTGAAAGCTCCCTTCTATAATCTCCCGTCCAAAACCATTTCCTCATAAAACATTCACCCCTCAGCTTCTGCTTTTTTCTCATTATGTCCAGCAGTTGCTTTGTTCATTCACTCTCCTCAGCACCTCATCGTTTTTTACTTTTTTCTGTCAAATCGATCCTTTCCAGTCTCCTCCAGTCCACATTTCAAAGCTATTTAAGAAGTTAATCTTGCCTTTCCGCAAGGTTCAAATCTCATATCTATGTACAACAACAATCTAAATGAAGTTCTTTACAAGTAGCTGCTTAAGTTGTTTATTCAGTTATTTGGTTAGCAACAGTTTCTTCTTACCAAATACAGCCTTTCCCATTGTTATTCTTGTCCTTATTTATTTGTTGCATCTTCCATTGACATATTATGTTTCCTAAATACTTAAATTTTTGTATTTGTTCTAGTTCTCTTCCATAAATATATTAAAATGTCTTAATGATTTTGAGGTATACAACATTCTGGTTTGCCGATGTTCATTTTAATTCCAAAGTTCATGTCTGCTGTCACTTGTTTATCTACTAGTTCTTGTAATCTTTCTTTTGTCCTTGCTACAGGTGCTTCCTTATTTGCACATCTATTTGATATTATCAATGCCCCCACTCCTATTCATTCTCTCTCCTTAATACCAGTTTCTTGAGCACTCAACTGCTTTGATCATTGCTTCTGCATAGACATTGAATAGGACTAATGATAAACAACACAACTGTGTAACTACTTTTCCAATTACATATTGTTAGAACTCCTCATTGCTTACTCTCAGTTTTGTTTATTCCATCTATTGATCTTTATGAATTGTCTAGATTTCCAGTCTACTTCATTACCTTTCAGTACTATCAAGAGCTTAATCTAGTCAACCCAACTTAATACTTTACAAAACTTTGTAAACCAAAAATATATTTCCTGTCCAAACACTAAACTTTGTTCACTCATTCATTTATGATCCCAAGTGTTTATCTGTCCCTCTTTCTCCCTGGAATCCAATTTGATCAACCCTGATGTAGTTCTGCACCTTTCCATCCACTCTCTTTGTTAAAAATCTTAACACAACCCTCAGTGCATGGACATTAAAACTAAATGCATGAAAATCAGACAATAGACATGTTTGTGATTTTTGAGAAGATTTGTAGTTCAGATTGAGGTTCAGGTTGTAAATTTGCTCACTGAGCTAGCAGGTTTGTTTTCAGATGTTTCATCACCATGCTAGGTAACATCATCAGTGAGCCTCCGTTGAAGCACTGGTGTTATGTTCCACTTTCTATTTATGTGTTTTGATCTCTGAAGGTGGGTGATATTATTTCCAGTTCTTTTTCTCATAAATTGGTAAATGGGATCCAAATCGATGCGTTTATTGATGGAGTTCCAGTTTGAATGCCAGGCCTCTAGGAATTCCCGTGCATGTCTCTGTTTAGCCTGTCCTAGGATGGATATGTTGTCTCAGTCAAAGTGGTATCCTTCTTCATCTGTATGTAAGGAATGTGTCTCCTTGTTTGGGTTTGTTGTTTAGGAATCGGCAGACTGTGTTTATTGGGTATCCGTTCTTCTTAATACACTGTATAGGTACTTTTCTTCTGTTGCTCGTAGTTCCTGGGTGCTTCAGTGTGTTTTGTACTGTTTAAATAATGTCCTGATGCAGCTATATTTGTGGGTGTTGGGATGATTGCTTCTGTAGTTAAGTATCTGGTCTGTGTGTGTTGCTTTCCTGTCGATGCTGGTCTGATGTTCTCTTTTACTGTTTGTTCCACTGTGACATCTAGGAAGGGGAGTCTGTTGTTGTTCTCCTTTTATGTGAATTTTATGCCAGTAAGGATATTGTTGATTATGTTGCAGGTTTCCTCTAATTTGTCCAGTTTTGTGATGACAAAGGTGTCATCCATGTAGCAGACCCAGAGTTTGGGTTGGATAGTGGGGAGGGCTGTTTGTTTGAGTCTCAGCATGACTGCTTCTGCTAAGAAGCCTGGTATTGTGTGATCCCGTGGGTGTTCCACTGATTTGTTTGTAGGTCTTGTCATTGAAGGTGAAGTGGATAGTGAAGCACAGGTCTACTAGCTTAAGGATGTTGTTCTTGCTGATGAAGTTGGTTCTGTCTGGTGTTTGTATCTTTGGTTCCTCTAGTAGTGCGGTCAGTGTTTCTTTGGCCAGGTTGATGTTAATTGATGTAAATAGGGCTATTATGTCAAAGGAGACCATTATTCCATCCTCTTCTTTCTTGGTGTCTTTGACAGTGTTCAGGAATTCTTGGACTGAGTGAATAGAGTGGCATGAGTCTTCTACTAGGTATTTCTGTTTTTGGTGAAGTTCCTTAGCTAGTCTGAATGTTGGTGTCCCAGGTAGTGAGACTATGGGTCTGAGGAAGGCCCCTGGTTTGTGCACTTTAGGTAGTCCATAGAAGCAGGGTGTGTTGGATTCATCCAGTTTCTTTTTCGGAGATCTCTATTGCTAATTTGTCCTGACGTATGAAGTTTCTTCACTGTGGCTGTGACACAATTTTCTAGCTGTGGAGCCGGGTCTGTTAACACCTGTTAGTAAGTGTTGGTATCTGTGAGCAGTGAGTTCGCCTTTTCAATGTTCGCCTTTTATGTTTAGGATGATGGTCATGTGCCCTTTGAATGCAGGTAGGATTACAATGTTTCTGTCTTTTCTGAGTCCTTCTGGAGCTTTCCTTTCCTGTATAATGACGGTCTTCTCTTCCTTATTCCTGCTTAGTGTTGGTGCAACTGTTTGTCTGACAGTCTGCTGGGTTTCTTCTGTGAGCCCATTGTGCTTCAGGGTTGATTCTAATGCTACTGAGAATTGTTTTTTGTCCATGACGCTGTAGTTGTAATTCATCCCTCTTACCAGGACAGCTTTTTCCGTGTCTGTTAATGGTTAGTCTGATAGGTTTTTAATCCAAGCCTCTGTGTTGTTCTTTTGTGTGAGCTTGTCTAGTTTTTCCTGTAGAGATAGTTGTTTTCATTTTCTTTGTTTGCTATTGTTTGATGATGATGGCTCATTCTAGTGTATCTGTCCATTCATAGTCTGTCTCATTGGTGTATGAAGTTTTTTAGCGCAAAATTTGCTGATTGTGTTTGCAGAGTCCATTGCGGGCATCGTTAATCATTTCACGCAACATTGCAGTGGTTTGTATTTCAGACATTTTGACAGTTCATTGATTCCTCAACAACAAACCCAAACAAGCAGACACAATGTGCCAGAAACTCTAGTCACATTACCATACATCAAAGACATCTCTGAAATGACTACCAGATTATTCCAACCCCTTGGCATTATGGAGCCCACAAGCGTGCCAACAGACTTAAACAGCAGCTGATGAACCCAAAGGACCCACACCAACAACGATCAAAACGAATGTCATTTTCAAAATACTGGGCAAGGACTGTAACAAACGCTACATCGGACAGACGAGTAGAAAATTAGCTACCAGGATACATGAACACCAACTAGCTACCAATAGAAATGACCCATTATCACTAGTATCCTTACATACAGATGAAGAAGGATACCACTTTGACTGGGACAACATATCCATCCTAGGACAGGCTAAACAGAGACATGCACGGGAATTCCTAGAGGCCTGGCATTCAAACTGGAACTCCATCAATAAATGCATCGATTTGGATCCCATTTACCAACTTATGAGAAAAAGAACTGGAAATGATATCTTCCACTTTCAGAGACCATGACACATAAATAGAAAGTGGGACATAACACTAGCGCTTCACTGGAGGCTCATTGATGATGTTACCTAGCATGGTGACGAAATGTCTGAAAACAAACTTTCCAGCTCAGTGAGCAAACTTACAACCCGAATAGGTTTGTGATTGATTTCTTTTTAAGGTGATCAATATTGACTACTTGAAATCCTATGGCCATTTGCCTGATAAGTAAATCTCTTAGTATAGCTTGGTCAACATAGATATTAAGTTCTTTCTCATGGTTTTAATCAACTCTATCTAATGGTATTTTATCTAATCCAGCTGCTTTTAGACTTTTAAATTTCATTCCTGTTCTTATGTCACTTTGTTAATCAGCATTCTTCTTGTTGAGCAGATCTTTCTTTTTTTACACCTTAGTTCGCTCCCTCTATCTTTTTCTCCTGTCACAACACAGTGGGGTAGTGCACTTGAAATCAAGCTCCACAATTCCTGGAACACACAGAAAAAGAAATTGCTGGAGAAACTCAGCAGGTTGCTTCTTCAGAACACCTCCTGGAGTCGTCACAAATTTATAACATTTGATTAAGCTACTGAATTGCCCAATTTTATCAAACTGTCTAATTTGGGTTAAAAGAATATGCACACTAGTTTTTTTTTCAATAACAAGAAAATAAATATTTATTGAAATCAATCTGTTTAAACTCTACATCTTCCATATGTTTCACGTACACAGACACACGAAGAGACCAGACAAGATAGAAACATTATGTGATAGGGAAGGAAAATAAATTAATAAAGCAAAAATCTAGCACGGGTCCAGACAAGACATCAATAAGTTGTTTTCTTTTGGTTTACTTCCAGTTCTTTGGAAATGCGCAGGGTTGTGGAGACATTAATTCATTGTTTCCTCTTTACCTTTCAACAGGGGAGTTGCAGAGAGAGTAGCGTGCATGGAAATGCTGAGTGAGAACAGCATACCGGGAGATCACACATTTGTTCACACAGGACGGGCAGGGAAAGATTTAGGTGCTTTCTCTTTGTAAGCAAGAAGCTTCTCTATTGTCTACATACATACCTGCACAGGCACCAATCAATACATTGTTATGATATGGAGATGCCGGTGTTGGACTAGGGTGTACAAAGTTAAAAATCACACAACACCAGGTTATAGTCCAACAGGTTTCGCAGCGTTGCTCCTTCGTCAGGTGGTTGACATTTGTCCTTTCTGGTGCCTAGATTGGTACTGAGTAATCCATCTGATATAATTCCTTTCTTTAGACAATGTAGCAGTTTTTTGATACAAATGAGTGGCTTGCTAGGCCATTTCAGAGGGTGGTTAACAGTCAATCACCATTCTATGGATCTGGAGTGGCATACAGATCAGATTATGTACGGCAGACTTTTCTACTTTAAAGGGCATTAGTAAACTAGATGGGTTTTATGTCGACTGGCAACGAATACAGATTGTCTTTAAATGAGCTTCTTAATTCACAGTGGCACAGTGGTTAGCACTGCTGCCTCACAGCGCAAGAGACCCGGGTTCAATTCCCGCCTCAGGAGACTGACTGTGTGGAGTTTGCACATTCTCCCTGTGTCTGTGTGGGTTTCCTCCGGGTGCTCCGGTTTCCTCCCACAGTCCAAAAATGTGCAGGTTAGGTGAATTGGCCATGCTAAATTGTCCGTAGTGTTAGGTGTAGGGGAATGGGTCTGGGTGGGTTGTGCTTCGGCGGGTCGATGTGGACTTGTTGGGCCGAAGGGCCTGTTTACCTACTGTAAGTAATCTAATCTAATCTAATTCCAGATGTTTCACAAATTCATATATCATCAACTGCTATGGTGGGATTCAATCCCATGTACCCAGAGCAACAGCCTAGTCCAGTAATGAAACCCACTCTGTATCCCTCCTTAAATAAGGAGACCAAAACCACATGCAGTACTCCAGGCATGGAATCATTGATACCTGTATAGTTGTAACAAAACTTCCCTACTTTTATAATCTGTCCCCTTGCAATAAACACCAACATTCTAGTTATCTTTTTTTAAAATTACTTATAGAGATCTAGAGTCTCTATGGCATGGAAAACAGAACCTTCAGTCAAACTGATCCACATTGACCAGATATCCTAGTTCCATTTGCCAGCATTTGGCCCATATCCCTCTAAACCCTTCCTATTCATGTACTTATCCAGGTGCCTTATAATTGTACCCGCCTCCACCATCTCCTCTGGCAGCTCGTTCCATACACACATCACCCTCTGCATGAAAAAGTTGACCCTCAGGTCCCTTTTAAATCTTTCCCCTCTCACCTTAAACCCATGCCCTCTAGTTATGGACTCCCCTATCCTGAGAAAAAGACCTTGGAAATCCATTTTATCCATGCCCCTCAAGATTTTATAAACCCCTATAAGGTCACCCCGTTCAGACTCCAACGCTCCAGGGATAAAATCCAGCCTATTCAGCCTCTCCCTGTAGCTCAAACCCTCCAATCCCAGCAACATCCCTGTAAATGTTGTCTGAACCCTTTTAAGTTTAACAACATCTTACCTATAGCAGGGTATTCTAAAAGTGGCCTCATCAATGTCCTGTACAGCTGCAACATGACCAACTCCTATACTCAATGCATTGACTGATGAAAGGTAAGTGGGCCAAACATCTTTTTCACCACTTGTCTACCTGCAACTCCACTTTCAAAGAACAATGCACCTGCACCTCGAGGTCTCTTTGTTCGGCAATGCTCCCCAGAGCCCTACCATTAACTTTATTAATCTTGTCCTGATTTCTCTTACCAAAATGCAACATCTCACATTTATATGAATTAAACTCCATCTGCCTCTACTCAGTCCATTGGCCCATCTACTCAAGGTCCCATTATATTCTGAGATATATTTACTGCACACTACATCACCAATTTTGGTGTCTTCTGCAAACTTACTAACCATACCTCCAATACTGACATCCAAATCATTTATATAAATGACAAAAAGCAGTGGACCCAGCACCAATCCTTGCCTTCACAGGCCTCCAGTCTGAAAAACAGCCCTCTACTATCATCTTCAAGCCAATTTTGATTTCAATTGTCTAGCTTCCCCTGTGTTCCATGTGATCTAACCTTGCTAACCAGTCTATTATGCAAAATTTAATTGAATGCTTTGCTATCTTTATGATTCATATTCAAGCTTACCCAGGTCTTTCTAAATCATAGCATTCTGCATTTGCTTTTCAACATCCTGAGGTTGCCATTGACCAGAAACTGAGCTGGACTAGCTAGGAAAATACTATCACTACAACAGCAGATCAGGGGTTAAGAATCTTTCGGCATGTAACTCAAATGTCAAGCAATGTCCATTTTCAAGAGAGAATTTAACCATCATCAAATTACATTTACAATCCCCCAATATCAACAACCACTGAGTTATGATCGACCAGGAATTGAAATAGTTTAGTCATATCATAACACTGGTTGCATGAGCAGGTCAGAGACTAGGCTTCATGCAGCAAATATCTCACCTCCTAAGTCTCCAAAGCCTGTCTATAATCTACATGACATAACTCAGGTGTATGATGGAATACTTCCCACTTGCCTGGATAAATGCAGCTCCAAAAACACTCAGGACATCACCCAGGACAAAGCAGCTTGCTTAATTGGCACTATATCCACAAAATTAATTCCCTCCACCACCAACAGAATACTAGGAGTGTGTATCATCTAGAAGATATACTGCAGTAATTTGCCAAGACTCCTTAAACAGCATTTTCCAAATCAATGATCACTACCAACAAGGGCCATAGATACATGGGAACACAAGCTGCCTTTTAGGCCAATCCACATCCTGATTTGGAAATATATTCATGATTTGGAGATGCCGGTGTTGGACTGAGGTGTACAAAGTTAAAAATCACACAACACCAGGTTATAGTCCAACAAGTTTAATTGGAACCACACTAGCTTTCGGAGCGACGCTCCTTCATCAGGTGATAGTGGAGGGCTCAATCGTAACACAGGTACAGGCCTGAAAATGACTCATTTGTTTTCTGTTAATTAGCAAATAGTTACTCATGCTAACATATAACCTGCAATATCATGCATTATTGTGCAATAACTGTATTGCATGCTTTTTGGAAATCCAAATACATTATATTTACTGCTTCCCTTTTATCCAACCTTTTTGTTATATCCTTGAGTAGAGATATTACATTTGCAGTTTTTCAATCAATTGGAATCTTTCCAGAATGTAAGGAATTTTGAAAATTAAAACTAAAGCATCCGTTGCTTCAACAGCCATTTCCTTAAGACTAAATGATGCAGCTATCAGATCTGGAAAATTGTGAGGCCTTATGAGCTCAGTCTAAGACTTCAAGATCTGCAATCCTAAATGTCAATACCTAGCAAAAACACACTTCAGGATAATTAATACCAAAAATAGTAAAATGAAAAGATGAGGAAATGTCAGCATTGGAACATTTTGGCTTGGCTACAATGTTGTATTAGAAAATCCCTATTTTGCCATGCTTGCTACTGGAGTTTCATCTAGGGGATGTGTTCTTGCAATCTCTGGTAAGTATAGAATTATAGGATTTCTACAGTGTGGAAACAGGTCATTGGGGCCACCAAGTCCACATTGACTCTCCAAACAGCATCCAACCCAGACCCACCCCCTTCCCTATCCCTGTAACTTTGCATTTCCCATGGCTAATCCACCTAACCAAATACCTTATGGGAGACAGGAAAATTGAAGCAATATAGATGAAAGAACTGTGTGTCAAATGCCATAAAGTAAATAGCAGTGAGTATTTTCTTTCCTGAGTTTTTAAATTATCTAAAGTTTTAATTCTAAAATTTTTAAGATGCTCAAATGGCCTCACCCTTTCTCTAACATCCTTCAGCTATCTAACCACTGAGAATTCGGTCTCCCTCTAATTCTAGCCTTTCAACATCTCCTATATTATCAATTAGCAGTTGTGCCTTCAGCTGTATAGGCCAAAAGCTCCATTATTCATTCCGCCTGACCTCTCTACTTCTCTACCTTTCAATCCTCCTTTAAGACACTACTTACAGTCAACCTCTTTCACAATGTATTCAGTCACTCTTTGGCTTGGTTTTAGTTTTAATCTGATTATGTTCCTGACTTGGGACATTCACTATATTAAAAACACACGTGTGGAACCACAGGAGATAGGTGAGATACTAAACAAGTATTTTGCATCAGTATTTATTGTGGAGAAGTGTATGCAAGTTAGAAAACTTGGCATCTTGAAAAGAGTCCATATTACAGAGGAGGAAATGTTGGATGTCCTAAAACACATGAAGGTGGTGAAATCCCCAGGACTGGGTCAGTTTATCCGAGAACTTTGTGGGAAGCTGGGGAACTGATTGCTGGGCCTCTTGCTGAGATATTTGTATCATCAATAACCACAGGTGAGCTGCTGGAAGACTTGAGGTTGGCTAACATGCTGCCATTATTTAAGAAATGTGGCAAGGAAAAGCTACCGAACTATAGAGAGGTGATCCTGACATCAATCGTGGGCAAGTTATTGGAAAGGATTCTGAGGGACAGGATTTACATCCATTTGGAAAGGCAAGGACTGATTAGGGAGAGTCAACATAGCTTTGTGCTCTCACTTGATTGAGTTATTTGAAGAAGTGACGAAGAGGATTAATGACGGCAAAATTATGGACATTGTCTATATGGACTTCAGTAAGGCAATCATCAAGGTTATGCATGGTAGACTGGTTAACAAGATTAGATCACATGAATATGGGGGATCTAGCCAATTGAATAAAACATTGGATAGAAGGTAGGAGACAGAGGCTGGCAATGGACAGTTGTGTTTTGCGCTGGAGGCCTGTGACCAGCAGTATGCCTCAGGGATCAGTGATGAGTCCACTGCGTTTTGTTATCAATATAAATGATTTGGATGTGAACATAGGAGGTATGGTTAGTAAGTTTGCAGATGACACCAAAATTGTGGCGTAGTGGACAGGGAAGAATGTTACCTCAGAGTACAATGGCCAATGGACCAAGAGTAGCAGATAGACTTTAATCTAGATAAATGTGAGGTGTTACATTTTGATCGGGCCAAACAGGGCACGACTTATTCACTTAATTGTGAGGTCCAGGGGAGTGTTGTCGAACAAAGGAATCTTGAAGTGCAGGTTCATAGTTCCTTGAGAGTGGAGTTGCAGGTAGACAGGGTCGTGAAGAAGGCATTTGGTATGCTTGCCTTTATTGGTCAATGCCCTGAGCATAGGAGTTGGGAGGTCATGTTGTGGCTGTACAGGACATTGGTTCGGTCACTTTTGGAATACTGCATTCAATTCTGATCTCCCTGCCATAGGAAGGATGTTGTGAAACTTGAAAGGATTCAGAAAATATTTACAAGGATGTTGCCAGGGTTCGAGTGTTTAAGCTATAGGGAGGGGCTTAATAGGCTGGGGTTGTTTTCCTTCGAGCTTTGGGTGACCTTATAGAGGTTTGTAAAATCATGAGGAGCATGGATAGAGTGAAAAGCGAAGATCTTTTCCCCAGTGTCGGTGAGTCCCAAAACTAGAGGGCATAAGTTTAAGGTGAGAGGAGAAAGATTTAAAAGGGACCTAAGGGGTAACGTTTTCATGCAGAGGGTGGTGCGTATATGGAATGAGCTGCCAGAGGAAGTGGTGGAGGCTGATACAATTATAATGTTTAAAAGGCATCTGGACAGATATATGAGTAGGAAGAGTTTGGAGGGATAAGGGCCAAATCCTGGATAATGGGACTAGATTAATTTAGGATATCTGGTCAGCATGGATGAGTTGGACTGAAGGGTCTGTTTCCGTGCTGTACATCTCTATGCCTCTATGATGACATAAATGTACATTATTATTGATTATACAATGATATTACTTTGGTAATTAATCAGCCACCAAAATTTCCAACCAACTATTCTTCCTCCAATCATTGAGTATTATTGCAGTCAAACATGTGGTTACCTTGGGTGAGGGAACAGGGTAAAGAGGAGAGGAGTAAAAAGAAATAACAAGAAATGTAATCTGTATTTAGAAAAAGGAGAAATTGCATTGGTACAAGTAATCTTGTACTGAGTAGAGTAGAACAGAAGGGAAATTAGTTACTTTTTTTAAGTAACCTTGAGAAAAAAGCATTTCCAATACTTTTGAAATATTGCCTATGTAGGTTTATCACAAGGGATAATATCTGTTCAGCCTGTGCCAGCTGGAAACTATCCTGATACATGATTCTGCATTGGGAAAAAAGAAAAAGGACAGACCAGGAAGAAAAGGTTATATCATGATGATTTGTGATGCAATGTTATGATCTGTTGCCATGGTGACAGGAAGGATGAGGGCAGGCAAGAACAGTAAAACTAGCCTGGCACCGTTTCCAAGAGTGCTGCTGAAAAACAGATGTTCAACACCATTTTTTTCTCTTTCAGGGACTAAAGGAACAGTTCACTGAATCCAAGAAATGAATTTGTTATGGTTACAGTTTGGGAAATTGTTCCCGTCCACATTTGGCATTTTCAAATGAATCATGTAATATTTCAGATCCACTTTTTACTTTGATTTCATTCCAGGTGGAAAACACATACGTCAACTGTTCTGAGCTCACCAGGAATAACTGGAAAATTCATATCAACGTGCAGTATAACCTGAGTTAGTCATGCTAGGGTTATGGATTTACACAAAAAAGTTATTTGGGAGCATTTCAGTTGGTGGCATTTAGATAGCAAGTCCTTTATTTTAATATCTTAAATATCTTTAATATCAACAACAGTCAAGACGCTTGGCACCATCCAAGTCAAAGCAGGCTGCTTGATTGGCGCTATATCCACAAGCATCCACTCCCTCCACCACTGATGCTCAGTAGCAGCAGTGTGCACTATCTATAAGATGCACTGCAGAAAGTCACCAAAGATCCTCAGACAGCACCTTCCAAACCCAAGTGGTTTGGGTGGAAGAACAAGGGCAGCAGATATATTCTGTTCTGCTATAACACATGTTTCTTCAACATGAATTAGCTTTAACACAATTGAAGAATTTAGACTGTTATTTGTGGAACGCAAACATTCCTTATCCGGAACTGGCTATAATGTGATTCTGGCCCCATTAGTTTAAATGGCATAGCTATTGCGAGATTTTCTTGTAATGCAAGATTGCTCGAGAATGGAACTATCGCTTTATATCAGAACCAACTGTATATGAGAACACCACCACTTTCAAATTCGCCTCCAAGTCACTCACCATCCTGACTTGGAACTATATTGCTGTCCCTTCACTGTTGCTGGGTCAAAATCCTGGAATTCCCTCCCTCATGGCATTGTGGGTCAACTTGCAGCAGTTTAAGAAGGCAGCTCACCACCTCAAGGACAACTAGGGATGGACAATAAATGCTGGCCAGCCAGTGACACCCACATCCCACAAAATGAATGAATAATTTAAAAAAACTTAGCTTTGGACTGTTTTCTGTTCTGCATACTTTAGGTGATGGTTTGAAATAATTAACTCGCTGGATGATTACATCAACTTTGTATTGCCCTGGTAACATGTTCTGAATATTTAGCACTCAAAGGAGCAAAAAGTACATACAATTTAGGTTATGTAAAGAAAACTAAGAGTGCACATTTCTTTTTGATTATTAGCCTGTACAAACTCCTAAACAGAACACTGTGTGACTGTTTCCTAAAGCTGCTTCCAATCTGACTCAGTTAAAATTCAGTGATCTACAACTGAATCCCAAGCCTATTACTTACTTATTTCCATTTCCATCCAATGAGTGAGTCTCAGTAGACCCTGTCTAAGCCATTGAGTAAACCAGCATGTGGTTTCATTTTGCAATGTGTTTCCATGCAGTCCTTGGAATTGTAGAAACATCTGCATTCCAGATCTTTTTGTCATTACTCTCATAGCAGATCAAGCAAACTGAAGGTATTAACTATAACCTGTATCTTTTAAAGATGCTTCTAACAGCTTCACTTAGCATCTAATAAGCCATGGTTCAATGTTCCTACTTATGAATCTGAAAGTTGGATCCACTCACAATATTGAACACATTTGGCAGAATCTTTTCAGGATCTAAACAATATAGGCAATGACAAGAGAGTTGGAAAAATATGGCAAGATTGAAAACTAAGTTTGTTTACTGCTTAAGATTTTAACGGCGAGATGAGAGTCCTACCAGTGAATGGCAAGCGACGTATTTACACACATTAAAATCTCTTAATTACCCCATTCCATCTCATTTGTATGCAAATTGCTATTTTCCCAGGTTCCAGTGAGAAACTCAACATTGGTAATTCCCAACTTGAAAGTCAGAGCAGTTAACTGGTAACTGCAGCTCACCAACGTCCTCTCTCACCCTCCATCTTGGCCGGCATACTCAAATAAAGATGACAGCAGTGCTAATTTCTTATGCAACAGCTGACTTCCTGTGGATGCAGGACAATACAGATCAGACATATGTTGTGTTGAGAGGACCATATCATCGCATGGCTGACTTCCGTCTTAGGATTTGGCCAATGTTAATATCATGCATGATCATTGCTACCACATCTTAGAAGTCTGTACAATGTACTCTGTGAGCTGCCAGGCTGCCTCTATCCTTGGTAACATGTTCCTGCTTCATTTCAAGGACTGGATACCATACAATGTTGGTTGCTGTGAGACAAAGGCTGTTTTCTCCAAGTATGTTGGATGATTCTGTGACAGAATCCCCTGACTGAGGCCAGAGTAGGTACAATGCCACCACAGCCACTTTGAAGCAGTTGACAGGCCTCCTCAAATTGAGGTTCCAATGTTTGGAGCAGTCTGTGGGCCTTGCAATACACTACAGATAGAGTGTGATGCCTAATTATGCCATCATCATATCAAATGGAGCAGTCTTGATGGGGCTGAATTTCCTATTCCTACACTTAGTTTTTATCTTCTCATAATCCTTACATGTTGTGTTCTGCAAAACCTGAACAAGCAAAGAGGAGATGTGATGGGCACTCAAGAGCTGGGAAAGCAGGAGCAATCTTCAAAGGAGTAAGTTGAAGACAATGAATGTGCAGAACATCACTTTCACCATGATAGAGTGGTGCAGCATTGGTTGCTACAAACCAGATAAGACTTAACTGACACCCACTTCCAATCAATCCTAGTTGACTGAAGTCATCATTTATTGTTTGTAAATTTGTTGCTCCTCCAAAAGCAAACAGTTCCTGTTTAGTCTCAAAGCAAATGCAGCTTTTTGTTTCTTCTTCCTTTGTTTTTTTCTCTTGTTTAATAAAAGTTAATATTAACAATCGTTTGAAGGTTTCACAACCTCTGATGCTTCATATTTAACAGAGACAATATGCTACTCTATAATGAGTATTAAGGAAAAAGAATATGATTTGGAGGTGCCAGAATTGGACTGGGGTGTACAAAGTTTAAAGTCACACAGCACCAGGTTATAATCCAACAGGTTTAACTGGAAGCACTAGCTTTCGGAGCACTGGTCCTTCATCAGGTGGTTCTGACAGGGTTATAACACCATGTGGTAATAAGGAAGGATAGCTTGTGTAGCTTCATTCCTGTTCCTGGAGCTAAAATGACAGTCAATTGCGCAGGTAATGATTTAAAGCACAATATAATTACAAGTGTGATATTCTGTTTAAAATGAACCCATGCCACCTATTTGCCCTCAGTAGGTTTTATTTTTTCCTTGCCCTCCCATTGTGTCTAGGTGCATCTCGAGTGTCTGCAGCTGGGTTGCAGCAGGCCACACTCACAGGCCATTCAGCCCTTTGAGCCTGTTCCACTATTTAATGAGATTATGAGAGATTCTGCTCTATCGTGGAGCCTGTTGACCTTGAAGATTTGGGTGGACAACCCCAGGGGCATATGCTGAGAATGTCCTGGCCAAATGCAGGCTCAGCCTCTTTGATTTGAACTCCCAAAGGTTTGGGTGCCACCGATAAGATAGATGTGGAAGGGCCAGATACTACTGTAATGTCATGAGAGGAGACTTCTCTGGGGTTGTCTGGGGTTTCTCCTCATTTGGATGTCTACTGGCACCAGACTGTCAAGAGTCCTTCAATGACCACCTTGCCATTGATACTGACCACCAATAGCTACAGCAATGGGATACAGGTTTGCGCATATTTCTGGCAGCCATTGAGCATTCTACTGGAACTGGCTTTCCATTGTAGCCTCCAGCCTGTCCAGAGACAACACAGTGCTGGTAAGGGCACCTCCAAACTTCAGTCCAATTTACCAAATGTCAACAATAAACCTGCCACCTACTTTACCTTTTCATTTACAAAAAGGTATTTATGGTTGATCCTATGGAGTCTTCTAAACTTGGATTTTCCCAGTAATCCTCTGAATGCCACAATCTTGAATGTTTCTTCCTTGGCCAGCTGCACACTCAGGCAGTGATGTGCTCACCATATTGTGTTCTAAAGTAGCTTAAGTACTCACCACAGTAAAATGTCTGAGCTGGTGGAGAAATCTTGCTGGTGGTTCTGATGAAGGATTTATGGATTCCTTGTGGAAGGAAGCTGTTTGAATGCTGCTGATGGCTACAGAAGATAAGAGAGGGACTGAGTTGCACAGTAGGGGTAGAAGCTTGAGTATTCTAGAAAAATATTCACTGTGGTGGTAATGGGGGAGCATACACCACAACATAGTTAAATGTATTTTATTGTCAATACATGGAGGTTGTAGCAACTCCATGTGAGTGATGAGCTCAAGAATTCTGTCCCCATGAAGGCATGAATATTGACAACTCAGACATTCAGCTCTCACCACTCTGTTGTAAACCTTTTCCTCCTGCAATAAGACAAAGGGAGGGATTCAGTGATATAACTGCTGGTGAAGGAAAGGTGGTGAGTTGTCTAAAATGACTAAATAGGAAGGTGTTGTGGCACAGTGGTAGTGTTTCTACCTCTGATTCAGGAGGCCCAGATTCAAGTCCACTTGCTCCAGAGGTAATAACAATATCTCTGAACAGGGTTAATTAGAAAATATCTGAATAGGAAGCATAGAGGGCAGAAAGGGTAACCAATTGAGGGAATGGATAGGTAAGGAACATTGAATGGCGATGCTGCAAGCAATGGTGTGGGTAGTAGACCATGGTGGAAGGTAGATGCTGTAGTAGGTTAGCAACTGTGAGGTGGCAGAGAGAAGAAAGTGGCACTTACCCTGGCAAAGCTCAGAAAGTCGGTGGCCCTTTTGCAGCATTGCTACCCATTCCTCTGAAGCCTGGCAGGGTCTGGTACTGTGGTCTCCTCTGAGGGTCCTGGGGAAAAAGGATAGCCACCACCCTCACTCCAGATCCCTATCAGCAAAGCAGGGTGCCAGTTTGCCTCTCTCTGGTACCCGTTCTTTGGAAAAGTGGAACAACACATTGTGAAGGGTAATTCCTGGCTTGCTGCATCTGAAATGGTGCATAGCTGTGGTTTAAATATGCATGCAGCATGATGTTGGAACATCCCTGCACTAACCAGGACTTCTACTGTTACTGAGTGTCAGATTGTGCAAGACCAGTGCAATGGAGGTATTGTATCAGAGATGACTGTAATACTGCTCACTCTATTCTTTTATTACTTTATACTTAAAGAGTACACATTTGACTGTGAAACATTTTGAGACTTCCTCAAGTCATGAAAAGCACTGAATGCAGGTTTTGTTTTAAACTAAGTTTCGGGCATTATGTGTAAAGGCTGTTTATGCAATAGGTGAGCAGATTCGTTTGATGCATTCTGAGTCAATGAATGGACCAGATTTTCTGCTTCACTTACATTTCTAGTTTGATGCACAGTGTACTGATGTTCCAACTGTGGGTCTGGATGACACAAGTTGTCTCTTCTATTGCTTATCTAAACCCCCTTTATGATGTGCACATCCTGATCTATCAACATTTCCATACTTTTTTCTCTTTCTCCATGTTCTTTTCATTGTTTGTCTCTTGATGGAAGTACTTTTGAGAATAGGTCTCAGATTCATTGTTATGGGAAGAAGGCAACAAGTAACAGATGGAATTGCACTCAAGCACAGTGCCTTCAGGAGAAAAAGAAAATTCTGGGGGTAAAATAAGTCATGCATTTCTTTTTTTAGTCAGGCACTTTTAAAGTTTCGGCTTGAAGAAAATATAGTGTAGAAGCCAACACTGCAAACTGAAAAAAAAGGATTTAAGATCTGAATTGGGTTTATGCCTAGATGTTAAATGCATTCAAACTGAACAGAATCTAGTTTTCATTCACAGTCAAGTGAAATCAGAACTGAGTGAACAAAGAAAAATGTCAGTGGGAGTACCAGATTTGCACCTGCACCCATATGTCGAGCAACTATAATGGGTTGAATCATATAATTTTTTTGATAAGTGTAGGTTGTGTTGAGTTGTTTGGAGGTGTTGGACTCTGGCTCAATCTACCAGCTTACTTTCTTCTATGTGTGAGCCTAGTCCTGCGTGTTCTTTTAAATGAAGCACTAGGAGAAGATATTCAGTCTCACACTCTTAATTTATTTTAAACAGTAAGTGGACAAAGCATGCAGAGCTCTGGGTCTAAACCTTTTTTCCCCTGACAAACTACCACGTGTGCCAGTTCAAAAAGTAAGACCTCGTTCTATCCCTGCCCCAGTCTTTTATACAATAAAAAACGTCATATGAACACTGAGGTAGAATTATCTTCTCATTGGCTGTTGATCTGACTCCATTCCCCGCCTCCTCGCATTCCCGGATGTCCGACCCCACGTGACCTTCTTTTGCCCGCAAAACGGAGCATCATGTGACCTCCTCGGCCCGCGAAACGGAGCATCACGGGACCTCCTCGGCCCGCGTCCGGGGCGCGAAACGGAATGTCACGTGACCGCCTCGCACTCTTCCAGGCGCGAAACGGAACGTCACATGTCCGCCCCCTGCGTGGGTTACACAGCGTCTCCACAGGCTTCTGAATGCTGAATACATTCACAGTCGCAGCCAGCCTTCTGTTTGTCGAGTAAGCCATATATTTACAAGTCCCCCTTTTGGTCTCACAAAAATGAGACCAACCAACCAACCAGTTCTCTACATCACATTCGCTCTCCGATGCATAGTCTTCCCCTCTTGCCAAAACCATGGTTTCCGTCTCCATCTGTGACATCTGGTAGGGCGGGGGAGCCTTCCCTTCAATTGCTGTAATAATTACCCTGTTTAACAAAGATCTAATACAGGGAATACAACAACATCCGCACAACACTAACACAATAATCATACCACCGAGGGACATAAACACAGAGGCAATTAATCCTTTCCAATTCCCAAACCATGAGTCAGAAATACCTCCTAAAGGGTTGTCAATACCGGAATGTTCATATATTTCCTCAGACAAGGTTCTTAGTCCTTCCAGGGCTCTAGTTACCGAGCCATCAGGTGCCGTATTATTGGGGATAAACATGCAACATTGGTCCCCGAACATAGAGCACACTCCCCCCTTTTCTGCTAACAACAAACATAAGGCCATTCTATTTTGTACTGTCATCAATGAGGTCACTGCCAATTGTTCAGAGAGTCCCGCCACCGCATCTCTAGTTCTGTTAGCTAGCCTAAGTACATTGTAATGTACGTAATTAATTCGGTCAACGTTTTTATTCCATGTAACTGGGAATAAAACACTGATAACTGGGAGATTCTCAAATCCTGCTGCTATCTGGTCTGCCAATTTATATTCAACAGGTACACCGCGGGGAACACCTATTGCCAGATGTGACATCAAACAAATCCCTGCGAATTCGCGTAAACGGATTTATTCCCTGTTGTCGCTCTCCTAAAAGAAATAAGGGTACCCCTAGCCGGACCATCTGGAGGTCTGGAGGTAGACTAATATGCAGTGTTCTATCTCCACAGTACCAAAAAAGATCAGCTCTGGCCCAAACCATTGTGCTAGCATTCTGCCAGCCGGTTACATTAATTGTATCCTGACACCAGTCAGCGGGCATGTCTCCCAAGATTATATTAGACCTTCGAACGAAACACGTGTAACTGTTGGCCCTTGGTGTAAACACTGGAGGTAACGTGGAATTCTTTACAGGTGGGAAAATAGCACTTAATGTGGTACAATTTGTAGGGTCAGCATGCATAGTGAGGGCCATCATGCAGTGAAATCCTATTGGGTCTATATTAGGAAACAATGGGGCTGGGGTAGTAAATAGGGTTGGCCTTGCTGAAGAACATGTGACACAATTACTCATATTCATTGAAGTCACTGTCATCCAATCTAGCCATAAGTTCTTATCCCCATACCCGGTGGCTAATTTAATAATATCCCTTCTTGTAAGGTTGTTGTGGTCTATTACCACAACTCCTGAACTTGGTTCTACCTCCACACTTGTATTTTCAGTTTGTGGCTGGCTCATAGGAGGGTCCACTAAGGTTACCTTCAATAATCCCATGGTATCCACTCCAGATTGATCTACACCTATTACAAGATAAAAGCTTCTGTAATCACTCTCACAGTAAATCTGTACCTCTTTTGGACCAGGATTAATGTCAAATTTTGTCAGGGTTAACAAAAGTGGATTTTTTAGCTCTGAAGAATGATCGAGTTGCCCCTTTGTCAGGCTCACATGGTCTCGAATGTTCCATCTATTATCCGAAGGTGACGACCTCTTGGGGACCCATCGCACCCCAGTCCATGTTAATACATTATCCCACGACGGGCATGGGTCATAGTAAATGGCATAGAAGCAAAGATATACATCATAGTCCCTCCAGCTCCATGTATCTTGGCCACAATCAATTACTTTGCATAAATCAAACTGGTATGTTGTACCATGATTTCTATCGTGTCTGATGTGTACCTGGCTCCTCGTCTCCCTTACACATTTATCCGCCTCTTGTCCTGTTGATCTTTTGTTCCTGGAACTTCCTCCCTCGCCCGTGTGTTTGTCCCTCGTGGTTAATCCTCCTATTAACTGCGGCATATCACTTATACATAAAACAATAGCAGACTCCCAACCTCCACAGCCTAAGGTAATGTGGGCTGCTTACATAGATAGACATTATATCCTTTACACAACTTTGCTTGGAAATCTTGAGAACCTCTCCCCACTTTTTCCAGAACCTTCTTCCTGCAAACATTAAAAGTTTAAGACCCTTCTATTCTTTTTCTGTTCTTATTTGTTCTAGAGTTCTCGTTGGCGGTTCCATAGCTGCACACTGGCTCCAATGGTACCAGCTTTCTCCTTTCCCCTGTAATCTTTCCGCATGAGATGTCCTCTCCACCACCTTATAAGGTCCTGTCCACCTCGGCTCTGACCACTTCCGTTTGATGACCTTCAACAGGACCCAGTCTGTAGTAGATGGCATCTGAGTCTGTAGTTCCCCCTTTTCCAATCCAATCTGTTTGGAGAAAGCTGACACCAGAGCTGTTAGTTGGTCATAGTAAGGTTTGTACCTTAAAGAGGCTCCTCCTCCCTCTAAGATCTGTATTCCCGCTCCTGGTCCGGCGAAGTGCTGCCCTGTTGTTAGCTCATATGGAGTGAACCCTGTAATAGAGTTTACTGAGCTCCTAATGGACATTAAAGCTAAAGGTAGGGCATCCACCCAGCTTAACTTTGCTTGTGCACACACTTTTCCTATTTTTCCTTTTATGGACCGATTCATTCTTTCCACTTTTCCCTGTGACTGAGGATGGTACACTGTTCCAAACACATGTTTCAGTCCTATAGCTGCTTCAACTTCTTGCAGGTCTTTGTTCTTGAAATGTGTGCCATTATCTGACCTGACTCTCTTTGGAAACCCATGCATTGGAATGTATTGGTTTATCAAGAATTTAATCACTGTCTTTGCGTCTTCCTTTTTCGCAGGTATTGCTTCTGGCCAACAGTGTATGCATCCACTGCTACCAAAAGGTACCGGTATCCGTTTACTCTCTCTATCATGTCAGTGTAGTCAATCACTATTTCCTGACCTGGCATTCTTGGAAGAGGGAATTTTCCCTCGTGTGGTTTCACTGTTGGTCTCACATTGTATTCTGTACACGTCTTACATTCCCTAATATAATTTTCAATCATTGCTGGCAAGAACGGATGCCACCAATGTGTCAGATATCTCTGCATCTGTGTTTTTCCACAATGTGTCAACCCATGAGCTTCCTGGAGCATGGAAGCTATCAAACCTGGGGGTAGCACTGGTCTACTGTCCGGTGACCTCAAAATCCCTTCTGACTCTCTGGCCCCTCTCTCTCTCCAAACTGTCAGTTCCTGAGGAGAGGCTTTCTGCTGCTCTTTTATTAACACATTCACATCACAAGCAGGTAGCAGGTCATACATTGTTCTCTCTGTTTGCATCATTATATACTGTGCTGTATATCCTGCTGCTTTCTTTGCTGCTAAGTCTGCTTCCTGATTGCCCTTCGCTACTATTGTGTCTGCTTTATCATGTCCTCTACACTTGACCACCGCCACTTCTGCAGGTTTCATTAAGTCCTCCGCTAATCTTTTCATGTCTTTTTCATGTTTAATTGGGGTTTTTGCTGCTGTTAAGAATCCTGCCCTGATCCATTGACTAAGTTCTACCTGTATAGCCCCTGCCACATATGCAGAGTCGGTATAGATATTTACTCTTTTTCCCTCTGACCATTCTAACGCAGCTATCATTGCCTGTAGTTCAGCCAACTGGGCTGATTCTTTGCCTGTCACTTTTCCTGTCAACACTTCCTCAAATCCCTCACTCGTCCGTCGCACCACTGCATAGGCTGCTTTAAGTCCTCCAGTTGGATGTCTGTAACAACAACCATCTGTGAACAGCAATTCTTCTGGGTCTACTAATGGAATTGCCTGTAAATCTACCCTAACTTTGGTATCTCTCTGTACCCTTTCCTCACACATGTGTGGCTCTCCTTCTCCCATGTTATCAGCCATGTTAATTCCTTCATGTGTAAAAAATATATGTGGTGCATTCAAGATTTTCTCTAACCGGGTTTGCCGCAGTGACGTTATTGTAAAGGCCGTTGAGTTCACATAGACCACTATACTATGTGTCGTCAGTACCGTTAGTGTATGGCCCATGACTATGTGTGCTACCTTTTGGAGAATTTTCGCTACGCCTGCTGCATGTCTTGTACATGGCAGGTGTCTGTCCTCTACTGGGTCAAGGGTAACACTTACATACATCAGCACCTGCCTGCCTCCCCCTTTTTTCTGAAAAAGAACACTATTTATTGTGTGTAATTTTTCAGAAATATCGAGGAAAAATGGCTCTTTGTAATCTGGGACTACTAAATCAGCAGCCCGCGTTAGGGCCTGTTTAAGAGAGATGAAACTTTCGTCTGCCTCCATGGTCCACTGCAAATGGGCCGACAAATTTCTCATGCCTTGTTCATTTGCCATGGCCCTCAGAGGGAAAGTGAGCTCCCCATATGATGCAACGAATTGTCTACTGTACCCTGCCAACCCGAGAAATGAGAGCATGTCTTTTACAGCGACTGGTTTGGTATGATGCAGAATGGAGAATCTATGGGACGGAGACACACCTGTACCCTTAGCGGAAATAACTCTACCCAAAAAAGACACCGTTTGTCTGCAGCATTGCAATTTAACCCATGAAACTTTGAAACCGACACTATACAGGTGAAACAGCAATGACTTGATGGCTTCCAAACAAGAAACATGATCGGGTGCTGCCAAAAGAATGTCATCCACATACTGGATCAATACCACCCCCTTTGGGAGCGTCAGATCCTTCAGCTGCTGTTTCAGTACCTGATTAAACACCCCAGGTGACAAAATAAACCCTTGAGGGACCCTTGTATAATGTAATTGTTGGCCTTTGTAGGTAAATGAAAAAATGTCGCTCAGATGGGCAAACAGAAGAACGCGTTGGCCAGATCAATGCACAAGAAACACTTATGGTCAGGGGTCAGCACAGACATCGCAGTGTAAGGGTTTGGAACTGGAACTGTTGGAGTAGAAACGACACTATTAATCCGTCTAAGATCATGCGCCATCCTATATTTACCTGTATTCTGCTTCTCTACAGGTAAAATAGGGGTGTTCCAGGCTGACTGGGAGGGTTCTAGCACCCCTGCTGCTCACAATCCTTCAATTGTGTCGGCAATGCCGGCTTCAGCCTCTGGTTTATGTGAATATTGTCTCTGCCAAATTGGAGTGTGGTCTATTAAATCAAATGTGATTGGTGTGACGTGTTTGCAGGAACCAACGTCCGTTGAACTTGCTGACCACAAGGTATTTGGTAGAGTATCAAGCATCGCTGCAGCCTGTGGATGGTCTGTTTTCTCCCTGCCATGAAACCTTTCAATCTGCCTATGTTCCAACAGTACCTTATCAGTTGTCCTGTACATAATTCTATAGGCTTCCTCTGATGGTGAATATTGTAAACCAGGTAACTGAGTCCACACCCAGTCTGTTAGCACCATCAAGCATTTGGACATAGGTCCCAGATCCTTGGCCTGATATTCTGCATGCACAGCCAATGTGACATGAGGTATAGCTTCTTCAGACATCTCATACCATTCCCCACTGCTGTTTTACGGGCAACATTAAATCAGAAGAACATCCTCCGTATTCTTCACACTCTTTATCAAACTCCCCTTCCATTTTATCTATTTTTGTTTTAATCCTCCCGTCCAGTAGTCAGTTGGTTTAGATATAAATATAATTGAGCAACCAACCCAATTCTCTCTCACTGAAACACCACCGTCTCTGTCTTCAAAACACTACTGGCTTTTATACCACCCTCTGTACATTCCCCAATATAATTCTTAAAACGTACAACACATCAATCATAAACCAAAATTTGTGAGCGTTGCTTTTATGAGATCCTGCTCAATGGACTTTAAACCTCCTCACCCATACGTACCTTGTTGCTTTTATGAGGACTCTAACCCCACGGGACTTTAAACCTGTACATACTTCATCAATACTTTATCCGCTTACTATTACTAGGACACTTGCAGTATAATGACAACAATCAATTTAGTATCTCCAATTGCAGAACTTCGATATAAACAGGCTCACCTTTTTTATGCGGCGCCGCTTGTTGTTGTCATCAGACGTCAGTTGTCCGTTGTTTCTATTTTTCTCTCCTTCCGTCTTCATCATGTCAGGCTCACCAAATTGTTGGACTCTGGCTCAATCTACCAGCTTACTTTCTTCTATGTGTGAGCCTAGTCCTGCGTGTTCTTTTAAATGAAGCACTAGGAGAAGATATTCAGTCTCACACTCTTAATTTATTTTAAACAGTAAGTGGACAAAGCATTCAGAGCTCTAGGTCTAAACCCTTTTTCCCTGACAAACTACCACGTGTGCCAGTTCAAAAAGTAAGACCTCGTTCTATCCCTGCCCCAGTCTTTTATACAATAAAAAAACGTCATATGAACACTGAGGTAGAATTGACTTCTCATTGGCTGTTGATCTGACTCCATTCCCCACCTCCTCGCATTCCCGGATGTCCGATCCCACGTGACCTTCTTTTGCCCGCAAAATGGAGCATCATGTGACCTCCTCGGCCCGCGAAACGGAGCATCACGTGACCTCCTCGGCCCGCTTCCGGGGCGCGAAACGGAATGTCACGTGACCGCCCCCTGTGTGGGTTACACAGCATCTCCACAGGCTTCTGAATGCTGAATACATTCACAGTCGCAGCCAGCCTTCTGTTTGTCGAGTAAGCCATATATTTACAGAGGGGATTTTGCTGTGAGGTCTATTGAGATTTTTCACCATATCTTGTAAAACACACCTCATTAGCTACTTATTCCATCTTCACTGTGTCCCTCTCCCCCAATTCTAGTCCCATTTTACCATGCATTGATCCCAGAGCAACTCATCACTCACCAGGTAGCCACCAAAAGACCAGCAGCTCTTCAGCCCATGCCTTCTTTGAAAGGCCACTGTGCACATAGATAAGTATTAAAGTCCGATGTTACCCCTCACTGACAATATAATGGCATAGCAGCCACAAAGTCACTCTGCCTACGGCATGTAGCCAGCATAGTTGTCACTCCCTTGCACATACAACCCCATTCTCTCACCCAAGATGCTGTTTAACTACCAGGTGACAGAAATGATCTACATCCTGGATAAACATCTTCTGTAAGTCATCACTACTCTGTCGACAGTGCCAAAGGGAGATCCGCAGCTGGTCATTGTCCAGTAGGAGCACATCACATACAGGCAAGCAATCAGACAATTCCAAATATGAGCTTTTATTTACAGCCATCTAAAAGTGAACACAAGTGAAACAAAGTTAAAAATCACACAACACCAGGTTATAGTCCAACAGGTTTAATTGGAAGCACACTAGCTTTCGGAGCGACACTCCTTCATCAGGTGATTGTGGAGGGCTCGATCATAACACAGAATTTATAGCAAAAATTTGCAGTGTGATGTAACTGAAATTATACATTGAAGAATTGATTGTCTGTTAAGCCTTTCATCTGTTAGAATACAGTAATAGTTTCACTTCTTTCATGTGTAAATCACAAAACCCTTTTTTTAAAAGTTGCATTCTCGGGTTAGCTGTTAACAATGGTGATATCTAGACAATATGTTGAAGGTGTTGGCCCCCTGTGTTCTCTGTCTATGACCTGATGTTTAGATTGATTCCAATCTAATTATCTCACTTTTTAGATTGGAATCAATCTAAACATCAGGTCATAGACAGAGAACACAGGGGGCCAACACCTTCAACATATTGTCTAGATATCACCATTGTTAACAGCTAACCCGAGAATGCAACTTTAAAAAAAAGGGTTTTGTGATTTACACATGAAAGAAGTGAAACTATTACTGTATTCTAACAGATGAAAGGCTTAACAGACAATCAATTCTTCAATGTATAATTTCAGTTACATCACACTGTAAATTTTTGCTATAAATTCTGTGTTACGATCGAGCCGTCCACAATCACCTGATGAAGGAGCGTCGCTCCGAAAGCTAGTGCTTCCAATTAAACCTGTTGGACTATAACCTGGTGTTGTGTGATTTTTAACTTTGTACACCCCAGTCCAACACCGGCATCTCCGAATCATGACAAGAGAAACAAGTATGCTGTTCACCGCTACAATGCAAACCAAATTCTGGCATCATGATCAACAACTCTTTTATAGTCCACAGTGATCTGCTGCTCCCAACTCTAATCAATCATTCAGGTTTCCATTGCATTCAGTAGAGTCCATTACCATACCAATGTTCCCACTTCTCCCATGGCATTTTGGAGATTTCACAAATGATGGGGCTCTTTTTGGCCAATATTTGCCTCTTATTAAATCATTGTTGCTAACTTCTGCATCACCAAGATGACAGTATTAGATTTGTAAGCATCGAAAGCATGGTGCAAGTTACCTTTGACCAGGATTTGAAGCATAAGCATGTTTACTCTGCATGCATTGCAAATGGGTGAAAAAATTACTGCAAATTAAATGTAGCTGGAGAATGGAAATGCATATTTTGTGTATTTACCCCTTTGGTGTCCTCATGTCTAGCAGACATGAATCTCTTGCATTCACCTAGCAAACTAATACTGACTCCATCTGGGCACCATTCCAGTCATTTTCTAGCTCATAGAGTCATAGAGTCTTAGAGATGTACAGCATGGAAACAGACCCTTCGGTCCAACCCGTCCATGCCGACCAGATATCCCAACCCAATCTAGTCCCACCTGCCAGAATCCAGCCCATATCCCTCCAAACCCTTCCTATTCATATACCCATCCAAATGCCTCTTAAATGTTGCAATTGTACCAGCCTCCACCACTTCCTCTGGCAGCTCATTCCATACACTTATCACCCTCTGTGTGAAAATGTTGTCCCTTAGGTCTCTTTTATATCTTTCTCCTCTCACCCTAAACCTATACCCTCTAGTTCTGGACTCCCCGACCTCAGGGAAAAGACTTTGCATATTTATCCTATCCATGCCCTTCATGATTTTGTAAACCTCTATAAGGTCACCCCTCAGCCTCGACGCTCCAGGGAAAACAGCCCCAGCCTGTTTAGCCACTCCCTGTAGCTCAGATCTTCTAACCCTGGCAACATTCTTGTAAATCTTTTCTGAACCCTTTCAAGTTTCACAACGTCTTTCCGATAGGAAGGCCAGAATTGCACGCAATATTCCAACAGTGGCCTAACCAATGTCCTGTACAGCCGCAACATGACCTCCCAACTCCTGTACTCAATACTCTGACCAATAAAGGAAAGCATACCAAACGCCTTCTTCACTATCCTGTCTACCTGCGACTCCACTTTCAAGGAGCTATGAACCTGCACTCCAAGGTCTCTTTGTTCAGCAACACTCCCTAGGATCTTACCATTAAGTGTATAAGTCCTGCTAAGACTTGCTTTCCCAAAATGCAGCACCTCGCATTTATCTGAATTAAACTCCATCTGGCACTTCTCAGCCCATTGGCCCATCTGGTCCAGATCCTATTGTAATCTGAGGTAACCCTCTTCGCTGTCCACTACATCTCCAACTTTGGTGTCATCTACAAACTTACTAACTGTACCTCTTATGCTCGCATCCAAATTATTTATGTAAATGACAAAAAGTAGAGGGCCCAGCACCAATCCTTGTGGCACTCCACTGGTCACAGGCCTCCAGTCTGAACAACAACCCTCCACCACCACCCCTTGTCTTCTACCTTTGAGCCAGTTCTGTATCCAAATGGCTAGTTCTCCCAGTATTCCATGAGATCTAACCTTGCTAATCAGTCTCCCATGAGGAACCTTGTCGAACGCCTTACTGAAGTCCATATAGATCACATCTACTGCTCTGCCCTCATCAATCCTCTTTGTTACCTCTTCAAAAAACTCAATCAAGTTTTTGAGACTTGATTTCCCATGCACAAAGCCATGTTGACTATCCTGAATCAGTCCTTGTCTTTCCAAATACATGTACATCCTGTCCCTCAGGATTCCCTCCAACAACTTGGCAACCACCGAGGTCAGTCTCACCGGTCTGTAGTTCCCTGGCTTGTCCTTACCGCCCTTCTTAAACAGTGGCACCACGTTTGCCAACCTCCAGTTTTCCGGCACCTCACCTGTGATTATTAATGATACAAATATCTCAGCAAGAGGCCCAGCAATCACTTCTCTAGCTTCCCACAGAGTTCTCGGGTACACCTGATCAGGTCCTGGGGATTCATCCACTTTTAACCATTTCAAGACATCCAGCACTTCCTCCTCTGTAATCTGGACATTTTGCAAGATGTCACCATCTATTTCCCTACAGTCTATATGTTCCATATCCTTTTCCACAGTAAATACTGATGCAAACTATTCATTTAATATCTCCCCCATTTTCTGTGGCTCCACACAAAGGCCGCCTTGCTGATTTTTGTGGGACTCTATTCTCTCCCTAGTTTCCCTTTTGTCCTTAATATAAATGTAAAAATTCTTTGGATTCTCCTTAATTCTAGTTGCCAAAGCTATCTCATGTCCCCGTGTTGCCCTCCTGATTTCCCTCTTAAGTATACTCCTACTTTCTTTATACTCTTCTAAGGATTCACTTGATCTATCCTGTCTGTACCTGACATATGCTTCCTTCTTTTTCTTAACCAAACCCTCAATTTCTTTAGTCATCCAGCATTCCCTACACCTACCAGCCTTCCTTTTCACCCTGACAGGAATATACTCTCTCTGGATTCTTGTTATCTCATTTCTGAAGGCTTCCCATTTTCCAGCCGTCCCTTTACCTGCGAACATCTGCCTCCAATCAGCTTTCAAAAGTTCTTGCCTAATACCGTCAAAATTGGCCTTTCTCCAATTTAGAACTTCAACTTTTAGATCTGGTCTATCCTTTTCCGTCACTATTTTAAAACAAATAAAATTATGGTCGCTGGCCCCAAAGTGCTCCCCCACTGACACCTCAGTCACCTGCCCTTCCTTATTTCCCAAGAGTAGGTCAAGTTTTGCACCTTCTCTAGTAGGTACATCCACATATTGAATCAGAAAATTGTCTTGTACACACTTAAGAAATTCCTCTCCATCTAAACCTTTAACACTATTGCAGTCCCAGTTGATGTTTGGAAAGTTAAAATCCCCTACCATAACTACTCTATTATTCTTACAGATAGCTGAGATCTCCTTACAAGTTTGTTTCTCAATTTCCCTCTGACTATTGGGGGGTCTATAATACAATCCCAATAAGGTGACCATCCCTTTCTTATTTCTCAGTTCTACACAAATAACTTCCCTGGATGTATTTCCGGGATTATCCTCCCTCAGCACAGCTGTAATGCTATCCCTTATCAAAAATGCCACTCCCCCTCCTCTCTTGCCTCCCTTTCTATCCTTCCTGTAGCATTTGTATCCTGGAACATTAAGCTGCCAGTCCTGCCCATCCCTCAGCCAAGTTTTCGTAATTGCTATGATATCCCAGTCCCATGTTCCTAACCATACCCTGAGTTCTGGATTAGTGGTGCTGGAAGAGCACAGCAGTTCAGGCAGCATCCAAGTAGCTTTGAAATCGACGTTTCGGACAAAAGCCCTTCATCAGGAATGATGAAGGGCTTTTGCCCGAAACGTCGATTTTGAAGCTACTTGGATGCTGCCTGAACTGCTGTGCTCTTCCAGCACCACTAATCCAGAATCTGGTTTCCAGCATCTGCAGTTATTGTTTTTACCTCCATGCCCTGAGTTCATCTGCCTTCCCTGTTAGGCCCCTTGCATTGAAATAAATGCAGTTTAATTTATTAGTCCTACCTTGTCCCTGCCTGCCCTGACTGTTTGACTCACTTCTGTTCTCAGCTGTACCCGTCTCAGATTGATCTCTTTACTCACTATCTCCCTGGGTCCCACCCCCCCCACCTTACTAGTTTAAATCCTCCCAAGCAGTTCTAGCAAATTTCCCTGCCAGTATATTAGTCCCCTTCCAATTTAGGTGCAATCCGTCCTTGTACAAGTCACTTCTACCCCAAAAGAGATTCCAATGATCCAAAAATGTGAATCCTTTTCCCATACACCAGCTCCTCAGCCATGCATTCATCTGCTCCATCCTCCTATTCCTGCCCTCACTAGCTCGGAGCACTGGGAGTAATCCAGATATTACTAACCTTGAGGGTCTCCTTTTTAAATTTCTGCCTAACTCTCTGTAATCTCCCTTCAGAGTCTCAACCTTTTCCCTTCCAATGTTGTTGGTTCCAATGTGGACAATGACCTCCTGCTGGCCCCTCTCCCCCGTGAGAACATTCTGCACTCTCTCTGAGACATCCTTGATCCTGGCACCAGGGAAACAACAAACCATTCTTCTTTTTCTCTGCTGGCCACAGAAACATCTGTCTGTATCTCGGACTACAGAATCCCCTAACACAATTGATCTCTTGGAAGCCGACATACCCCTCGTTGCATTAGAGCCAGTCTCAATACCAGAAACTTGGCTGTCCGTGCTACGTTCCCCTGAGAATCCATTGCCCCCTACATTTTCCAAAACAGCATACCTGTTTGAAATGGGTATATCCACAAAAGACTCCTGCCCTAGGTGCCGACCTCTCTCTCCCTTCCTGGAGTTAATCCATCTATGTGACCGTATCTGAGACTTTCCCCCTTCCTATAACTGCCATCCATCACATACTGTTGCTGTTGCAAATTCCTCATCGCTTCTATCTGTCTCTCCAACCGATCCACTCAATCTGATAAGATTTGCATCCAACAGCATTTATTGCAGATATGATCCGCAGTAACCCTTAAACTCTCTTTAAACTCCCACATCTGACAAGAAGTACATATCACTGCAAAGTCCATTTTTGCTCCTTCACAATCTACAGACCCAGAAAATAACACCGTTTTATTCCTCTACAAACACTGCCCTAGGTTAAATTAATAGCTATGGCTTATATTTTAAGTTTAACCAAGAGACTTATCTCCAAGACCATATAATCAAGAAAGGTAGATTCTAGAGAATAGCAAATAATTGCAGGGAATGTTGCTCCCAGTTGATACCTTGAGCACCAGATACCTTGGTCACCAGGTACTGCCCCTAAGTCTGCATGTTTCCTTTCACCTTGCACTATTCTGACAGCACATTTCCAACCACCCTACCCATATGAAGATCCACCACATTAAAGATTACCTCCTACTGTTGTCTCTGCCCACTGAGCACTGACATTACACCTTAATATTGCCCAGCTTAGTTCTCAATGCTTCCCTTATGGCATCTGCATTCATCCCTTTTGATTGGAGGGTTCCTAGGCAGAAGATGAGGCGCTCTTCCTCCAGGCGTTGTGTTGCCATGGTCTGGCGATGGAGGAGGCCAAGGACCTGCATATCCTTGGCGGAGTGGGAGGGGGAGTTAAAGTGTTCAGCCACGGGGCGGTTGGGTTGGTTGGTGTGGGTGTCCCAGAGGTGTTCTCTGAACATTCCACAAGTAGGCGGCCTGTCTCCCCAATGTAGAGGAGGCCACATCGGGTGCAGCGGATGCAGTAAATGATGTGTGTGGAGGTGCAGGTGAATTTGTGATGGATATGGAAGGATACCTTGGGGCCTTGGAGGGAAGTGAGGGGGGAGGTATATGCGCAAGTTTTGCATTTCTTGCGATTGCAGGGGAAGGTGCTGGCAGTGGAAGTTGGATTGGTGGGGGGTGTGGACCTGATGAGGGAGTCGTGGGGGGAGTGGTCTTTCTGGAACACTGATAGAGGAGGGGAGGGAAATATATCCTTGGTGGTGGGGTCTGTTTGGAGGTGGCGGAAATGACGAAGGATGATATGATGTATCTGGAGGTTGGTGGAGTGGTAGGTGAGGACCAGTGGGGTTCTGTCCTGGTGGCGATTGGAGGGGCGGGATTCAAGGGCGGAGGAGCGGGAAGTGGAGGAGATGCGGTGGAGAGCATCGTCAACCACGTCGGAGGGGAAAAAACACACACACACACACACACACACACACACACACACACACACACACACACACACACACACACACACACACACACATATAGAACATAGAACAATACAGCACAGAACAGGCCCTTCGGCCCACGATGTTGTGTCGAACTTCTAACCTAGATTAAGCACCCATCCATGTACCTATCCAAATGCCGCTTAAAGGTCGCCAATGATTCTGACTCTACCCAGAGAGTGGTGGGGGCATGGAATGCGCTGCCCGTGGGAGTGGTAAAGAACCCACCCCTGACATCTCCCCTATACCTTCCACCCTTCACCTTAAATTTATGTCCCCTTGTAACACTCTGTTGTACCCGGGGAAAAAGTTTCTGACTGTCTACTCTATCTATTCCTCTGATCATCTTATAAACCTCTATCAAGTCACCCCTCATCCTTCGCCGTTCCAACGAGAAAAGGCCGAGAACTCTCAACCTATCTTCGTACGACCTACTCTCCATTCCAGGCAACATCCTGGTAAATCTTCTCTGCACCCTCTCCAAAGCTTCCACATCTTTCCTAAAGTGAGGCGACCAGAACTGCACACAGTACTCCAACTGTGGCCTAACCAAAGTCCTGTACAGCTGCAACATCACTTCACGACTCTTGAATTCAATCCCTCTGCTAATGAACTATAATATACACACACACAAACACACACATACACACTCTTTCACAGACATTCGTAACCCTGCCCCCCCCCCGCTTCTCTCTCACACACAGACACACACACACATTTGTGGGGTGAACTTGTACTTGTAGAATTATATTTTATTTTGTTCAAAAACTGCATGAATCCATGTAAGATTCTGTAAATCCGTGTTTTAGATTAGAATCAGTCTGAACATTGTGGCACAGACAGTCTCACATAGGGCAGCTGATGCCTCAATGCATTATCTGGGCATCGACATGACACCAATTGTTAAAATTTACTTGAGAATGTAACTTTTAAAAGATTTTTGCGATTTACATATGAAACAACTGAAACCAATATGGTCATTCTAAAAGATGAGAGACTTAACAAACAATTCAGGTCTTTTTCAATATATAATTTCAGTTACATCACACTGTAAACTTTTGCAATAAATTCTGTGTCTTACAATCTTATACTCCACAACTACCTGATGAAGGAGCAACGCTCTGAAAGCTAGTGCTTCCAAATAAACCTTTTGGACTATAACATGGTGTTGTGTGATTTTTAACTTCTGACAAGTATCCTATGTGCTTGTGTAAAAAAGCATGTCAATGTCGATGCCCAATGTCCATGGATGAGGGATACATGCAGCGGTGCCCATGAATTGTGAGTTGAGATGCTGTTCAGTGCTAAGCAACATAGAGGCTCTTTGCAGCTGAAGTAAATACATAGTTGCCCTGATTTTCATATCAAAATTTTTCAATGTCTAGTTTGTTTACCATGTGTGGTAAGAAGCAATATTAATGAAGTGAGTTGTGCTATTAAAAGGTATTTAACAAGTATAATTCTCCTTTACAAGCAACATGCCACTGTCTAGTGTGAAGCTTGCCTCATTGCCCAGCTGATGCATAAAAGAAACAGTGAGTTGCTTCCAATGTTGAGATAGGCCTCATATGATTTCTGATACAACTCTGCCACAAATCTCTCCAAAGCCCATGTTGTTCATGCCTTTACAAGATTCTGGCTGAAAATGTGTTGCTGGAAAAGCGCAGCAGGTCAGGCAGCATCCAAGGAGCAGGAGAATCGACGTTTCGGGCATAAGCCCTTCTTCAGGGATCTTTACAAGATTCTGCTCAATATTACTGCTCCCAATTTTCTATTGCTTTCTTTCAAAGTTTTAATGTTTTATTTATATTATTATATTCCATCTCCCAAAACACAGTTTATTCTTGGAAACAAAGAATGTAGGCAAACATGTGGTACCCTAACATATAAGCACAATCACATATCCATAATAGGCAAGAGAGAATGTTTCCCAACAGTGATTGACTAAAATTAAGTTCACAAAGTGCAGTTAGGCTTTCAGGTAAAAGATAAAAGTTGTTGTGTTATTACTAAAGAAAAAAAGTCATTCCTTTTTGCAATCTATTGCATTACTATTGTAATATAAGACCATAAGACATAGGAGCAGAAATTAAGCCATTTAACCCATTGAGTCTGCTCCACCATTCAATCATGGCTGATAAGTTTTTCAACCCTATTCTCCTGCTTTCTCCCTGCAATCTCCAAACAAAATCAGGTTTTAGATAAAGGTTCTGAATTTCCTCAGGTTAATCCCACAATAGAGCAGCAATTCAGGCAAGGCAGAGGCCAGCAGAAACTAAGGCACATCTGACTATTCTGGAAGTTCGAATATTTCTTAGGGGACAGTGAATCAGGCAGAATGATTCAATCAAGTGGAGTTGCTCCCTATCCTACCACTGGTGGTCCATCGCATGAAGAAAGTATAACGTGCTTTTAACTTGAAACAAGTAGCTACAAATAGAGCAACTGAATGTGGAAAACAACAGTTTCCTTAAAGTAGCCTGTTGCAAAATTATTTTTGCTATAAGGGAAGCATCTTTTCTGGAAAAGGACCAATCCTTATTTTTGCAAGTTTGGTTGGGCAGATTTGCCAGAGATTGGACCCCAGTAACTGATTGATATTATAATTTTCTTCTTATCCAGATGCCAGGGCCCGACTTTATTAACAAAAGCTAGGACACCATTCAAGTAGGCTGACACTAAGGCCAGTGCTGAGGTTAATTCAATAAGATAATTTGTGAAATGGAGTGCCCAGGGAAGTGGGGAGATGCAGAAAGGGACTGAGCTCCCAGGAAGAAAGTCCTACTCCATGACCATGACAATGATGAAAAGGGATTGTAGATTTTTAGGGCTAAAGTGTGTTTTTGTTCATTTACTTTGCTCTTTCTTATTTTTGTGAATTTTTTTCTCCTCTTCTCATTGGGCTGCTGACTCCTCACCAATTTCATAACCTATGCTACCTTCTAAGACCTTAGTATCAGTCGGCAAGCTATTTGACTGTGGACAGCAATGTAGGTAAACTCAATTTAACTTTGTCACCTTGTCAATCCAATACCTTTCCTGGTCCGTACCATATATTTTATGTCCTCAACATTTAATTTTTGAATATAGAATGAGGCATAATCAGTTATATTATGTGAGCTATGTTATATGAAATGTTTTTGTTTATTACTGAAATGAAATGTTTTGGGACAGTTTACAATGTTAAAAGAGCTATATAAATACAATAAAAGCAAAAATTGCTGCAAGTGCTCAGCATTTAGATGGCTGAAGGGAAAGAAGTAGAGTTAATTTTTTAGGTTAATGACTTTTCATTAGAACTGGAAAAATGTTTAAAACCTTACATAGTGAAGGATAAACTTCATTAGAACATTTCAGTAAGCCAGGAAAGAATGTTTGGGGCACTGAATGGTGAGGTGAGAGGAAATAAAAGGACAGGGATTATATCTCCGGGGTTTACATGAAAATATGTGCTGGGAAGGGAGGGGGATGTTGAAGATAAGCAAGGAGTAGTTAAGGGTGAACACAGGGAAAATCCCTTTAGAATGCTGAAAGGAGACAGAGAGAAGGATGTGTTTGATAGTGGCATTATGTTGGGTAGTGGAGATGGCATAGATTGATCTATTGAATACACAGGATGTTATATGGCAAGGTGAGGACAAGGAACCCTATTATGATTCTGGAAAGATGAGGAAGGCATGGAACAGACATATAAGAATATGTTGGGCATGGATGAAAACTGTCAAGGACCTGTCAATCATGTTCCAGGGAGAAGGGGTGCACAAAATGGGAACCATGTCAGAAATGCTGCAGTTTAAGGCTGCATTATCAGAACAGGTGGTAATGAAGATGTAGAAACTGGAAAAGTGGTATGGAATCCTTACAGGAAATAGGGTCTGAGAAATTGTCAGCAAGGTAGCTGTCGGAGTCAGCAGGCTTGAAGCGAACATTAATTATTAAGCTATAAGTAGAAACGGAAACAGAGTAGTGCAGAAGACAGGGGAAGAGTTTGAGGTGGACCATCCAAAGGTTAGACAAGGCAGAAGTTGTAAGCAAAGTTCATAAAAGTAACCATTTCAGGCTGAGAGCAGCAATCCCCATTGATACAGTCATCATGGTGCTGGAAAAATTACATTAGATTCCCTACAGTGTGACCCAACAAGTCCATCCTCCGAACAGTAACCCACGCAGACCCATTTCCCTCTGACTAATGTACCTAACACTATGGGCAATTTAGCATGGCTAATTCACCTAGCCTGCACATCTTTGGATTGTGAGAGGGAACCAGAGCACTTGGAGGAAACTCACGTAGACATGAGGAGAATGTGCAAACTCAACACAGAAGTCCAAGCCTGGAATCAAACCCGGGTCACTGGCACTGTGAGGCAGCAGTGCTAGCCACTGTGATACCCAAAAGAGATGAGGGAGGATGCCTGAGAAGAGTTGGAATAAGAAATGTTCTACATGTCCCAAAAAAGACAGGCGAAACGCATGAGGGTACCCAGAGCAATATCTTTTATTTGATGGAACTGAGTAGAGTTAAATAAGAGAAAAAAGCAAAGTACTGTTGATGCTGGAGGTATGAAATCAAAACAAAATGTTGGAGAACATCAGTAGATCTGGCACCACCTGTGGAGAGACAAACAGCTAATGCTCCAATTCCAATATGATTCTTCATCAGAGTTAAAGGAAAAGTTGTTCAATGTGAAACAGGAGAAGATAGTGACAAATAGAGACTGGTTGCAGCTCCATTCAATTTGTCCTGTGGAGGGATGGAGGTGCAGAGAGATTAGATGACTGCAGTGAAGAGAAAATGATTACAGTCAGAAAATTGGAAACTGTTAAAGTGACAGAGAATGTCAGGCCAGCTATGGATGTCGATAGCAAGAGATTGGTCATTGAAAAAAAGTCAAGAATCAAGATAGGAAGAAATCAGTTCTCTGGAGCAGGGACAGGCTAAAACAATAGGTTCATCAGGGCAGTCTTGTGGATCTTGTAAAAGAGATATATGGAAGCTGTTTGGGATTTGGAGACTGTGAGGTTAGATGCTGCGGAAATAGGATCTCCAGAGGAGATGAGGTTTGTGACGGTCCTTTAGATAACGGCTTCATATTCAGTGATGGAGTCATGGTCCAGGAAAGTAGGATAAAGTGTTGCAGAATCAGTGTTCAGATTGTCTGTCTGGAAACCACACTACCATTCTCATCAGCAGGTTTTGATCTGAGAAAATGGATTACAGTAAATTCAGATAGGTATAGTTGAAGAGAGTGAGGGGAGATAGTCAATGTCACACTGGCAGATCTGAAAAATGTGTTGCTGGAAAAGCGCAGCAGGTCAGGCAGCATCCAAGGAGCAGGAGAATCGACGTTTCAGGCATAAGCCCTTCTTCAGGAATGAGGAGGGTGTGCCCAACAGGCTAAGATAAAAGATAGGGAGGAGGGACTTGGGGGAGGGGTGTTGGGAATGCGATTGGTGGAAGGAGATTAAGGTGAGGGTGATAGGCCGGAGAGGGGGTGGGGGCGAAGAGGTCAGGAAGGAGATTGCAGGTCAAGAAGGCGGTGCTGAGTCCAAGGGTTGGGACTGAGATAAGGTGGGGGGAGGGGAAATGAGGAAACTGGAGAAATCTGCATTCATTCCATGTGGTTGGAGGGTTCCTAAGCGGAAGATGAGGCGCTCTTCCTCCAGGCGTCGTGTTGCCATGGTCTGGCGATGGAGGAGGCCAAGGACCTGCATGTCCTTGGCGGAGTGGGAGGGGGCGTTAAAGTGTTCAGCCACGGGGTGGTTGGGTTGGTTGGTGTGGGTGTCCCACAGGTGTTCTCTGAAACATTCCGCAAGTAGGCGGCCTGTCTCCCCAATGCAGATCCCAATTAAAAGTTCAAGAGATGGTAAGAGGCCAGAGGAGCATTCCAGTTGAAGGGAAAATACTGGTGATTAGTAAAAGAATCCACTCTGGAGGGATGGGAGAACGTCTGGCCAAGGTCATTACAGCAGAGGCGAGACTAACAGGAAAAGAGCTCAGTATCATGCTAAACTCAAAATTCATCAAAGCTATATGAAGCTTTTTCTTAGAACAGATCTTTTAGGGTCAGGAAGGGGAAAGTTGGAAGGTATCATAAATACATGACAAAGCTTAAAATTAGAAGAAAGCATAGGGTCAGAAAGAAGTGAAAGGGAAGAAAGATCTAGATGGTATTGTTACTCATGAGATGCTGAAGCTTGCATTCTTTCAAACACAAATAGAAAAAAAAGTTTTTCCTTAGTCTGTTGGATGGGACAAAAGATAAACTGAATCTGGGAGAAGGATAGTTTTCAGTTAGTGTGAGTTAGTGCTGTTGAAGTGAGGTCAACAGCACACATACATGATGATGAATGGCATTGAGTGTGGACCTTGGGATGTCTGACAATATCAATTTGAAGAGCATTGAGTGTTATTAACTGTGCATCAAACACAGAGGCAACTCTTTATTGACAGACTGGTGATTCAGTCATTTGCTGGCTTGACCACTAGATGGTCTGTTTCTCTAACCAAAAATCTGACCACCTATATGCCAGTGCCTGAACTTTGATTGTCAGAGTAACCTTTATTTTTGTGGCAGAAGACTTCAAGTATATATAGTGCATAAAGTTTCTGCCATTAGTATGTTGCTCCAATAATCCATCATAACTAAATGATGTGAACAATGTGTCTAAAACAGAGGACAGAGACTTAATTAAGCTAATACCTTTTCAAATAAAAAATGTCCCTCTGTGCAATAAAACATTGTTGCGTTCAGAAAAGTGTGAAGACAAGAGAACTATTGTAAAAATTCTGTTAACAATATTTAACAAGTTATGAAATAGGATCCCCAACAATGAAACATTTTATATACTGTAAAATAAAATGCCCAGGTACAATGATATACATCAGCTCTATGGTATTGTTAAGGAGAAATGATTGGAAACAGTGAAATTGAAGAAAACAACACCTTAGATTGAAAATATACTGAAATTAATGGGGCTACAGTTACGTATTTTACAATTAGATACAAAGATGATGCTTTTTTCATGTAAAACAGTGATCTGTCATTCAAAATAAGATAGTTTTGACAAGTCAGCATGCAAATTAATTTCTCATGTGTGTGAAATGGAATATTCATAAGCAACTTGCATGTAATTCATCAGAACATAGATGTGATATTAGGAGTAGCATTACTTGAAATTTTACTAAAGATGTCCAAACACCTAACAACTGCAAGAATTTTGTTGTCTCACAAGAGGTATACTACTGTTGTTAGAATGTGTGACAAAGTTTGATGAAACCAGAAAATAACTCTGATATGCCTGATAATCTTCTTCAATTCTGTCTGAAGTTCAGTCCTTGGTAATTATTTGCCTAACCTTGGTAAAGTGCCGTAATTCTTTCACTACAGGAAAGGTATGATGGCGGGCCCAAGTCTGGCATTAATCTGATCCACATGTTAGTCATCTAGTCCAATGAGCCTCCCATGCCTACTACAAGACAACTCAAGGAGATATTCAATAGTGAACTGAAACTTGATAAATATGCACTGGTCAGTTCAAAATACATAAAAATTGCCTCAAGACTGATCTAATAATGCATGATCTCAACTTGCATTCAGCAGTTAACAATTCAGATCAACAGTGCTTAATTAGAATAATTAATTCTGTTTATGGGTCTACTGCCAGATCTGCTGGACACTGCCAGCATTTTCTGGTTCTATTTCAAATTTCCAGCATCTGCAGTAATTTGCTTTTGTATTACTGAAAGCCAAAAATCATATCTCTCAATATTCAAGTTGGACATTTGACTTAAAGTAGTTATGAATGTACAGGAGTAGGAAAGTTCATTTGGATATCTCTGAGGTAAAAAGAACAGAACTAAATTACTATGTCTTACACCCAAATTTCTTGTCAAATGCCTGTTCAAAGCACTTTTATAATTTTGATGTTACTAGCCTCCATTTGCAAGTATGCTTAAAGATTTTAAGGAAGCTAATATTGCCATCAGTTAGTTCACATCCCAAATTGTTTAATGTCAATAAATTATTTTTGCAGTCATTGTTGTTTTGTTGGAAAAAAACAGCAATAAGATAAATTACAAACTAATCTACTTTGGAGATATTATCTGAAGAGAAACGTTGGCCAGAAAATCACTAAAACGCTACTATTCTACTCCAAATAATCCCATGGGATCTTTATTTCTACTTGAGCAGGAACCAGGTTTTGGCTTAACATCTCATCAAAAAAGTAACACCACCATTGATGTATTACACTCTCAATATTGTACTCAGTGTCAACTTAGATTATGTACTCAAGTTGTGGAGAGAACTTGAAGTCACAACCTTAAGATTCAGGCAAAATTGTTACTAAAATTAGTACCAAAAATTGTTACCCCAAGGCTGACATTACTCTGTAGAATGTCCCATCAGTTCTCTCAAATCACAATAGCCACTTAAAATGGTTAAGACATGAATATGACTACATAAATCCAATCACTAGGGGTTGTTCAATATATGTATTTCCATTCTCAAATAATGAACACACTTTCTGGAAAATATTTTGAAGAATTATTATAAACTGTAATTATTAGGGGTTATATTAGGGGTTATAACTCATGGTTATATATGTAATTATATGTAATTGTGTCACATATGCGCAAATAATAATTCACAAACTGAACAGAATGCAGCATTTATTGATAATTCCCTGTTCTAAAGGTATAACATCCTAGTGTAATGCTTGACACCCTTTATGAAAGATGACTGAGGTTGGGGAATCTTTGTAAATGATCGGCCAGTTCTCTCTGCAAAGCCATTGGTCAGCCACTTTTCTGTATTCTTCTCTTGAAAGGGTTGTATTGTTGAGTTATAGATCCATGAGCAATGAAAGTTCTCCATGTGTGAGCCTAAATTATAAGTGTCAGTAGGTTATTTAGTCGTAGTGGTATCAAAGTGAAACCTGGTTTTATCAAATATGATGTTCACACAAGTATATTTCAAACAGGAGTTACTAACAAAAACCTGTATGTATATGGTGTCTTTAATATAAGAAAATATCCCAAAGAGCTCTAAATTGACACTAAGACAAAATTGGAAATACTAAGAGGATAACTAAACTGGATAGGTTTTAAGGTAGGTCAGTGAGATGAAATGGTTTAGAGAGAAAATTATTGCGTCTAACACGAAACCAATTGAAGGCACAGCCACAAGTAATGCGTGAAGAGAATTAGGGTTGTACCACTGAAGTGAAATAGATCAAGGGATAGACAAAGCTATATAATAAAAGGATTTAGACCCAATGAAGTGAATTTTAAATTGTAGGATGAAAATGTCCATTTCCACAGTTGAAAACAACCATGACATCAGCTATAGTTTACTAAATTAATTTTCAGGTGTTATGTGTCAAAAATGACTAATTTGTCCCATCTTGAGCAAAAGTGGCATTAAGAGTGGTATCTTTCCTGATGAGACTGTGTTATGTGGTGTGATCCAGTGTAGAGATCACGTATATCTCAGGATTGATGCTGAAACTATTCAATGAGACCTTCAGGATGTTCTTGAAGTGCTTTTCTGGCCCTCTTCTGTCCCTTTAACGAGCTTATCAAGAAAAACTTTCCTTGTAGGTGCTCATCAGGCATTCTGATAACCTGTTCTGCTCATCTTATCTGAGTTCACATCTACAGATTATGAATGTTATTCAGGAATAGAATCTTAATATTAGGAACCTGGCATTCTGATTTTAAGTAGTCTCTACTACCAAGTCAAGTGAAAGCTGTGGAGTAAACTATTCATGTCTAACAAACATTCAAGATTGGGAAAGATCTCTTCTGGTGCAGTGTTTATGCCCTTCCCTCTGGGCTAGAATATCTGGGTTGAAATTTCACCTACTCCAGAGATGTGCCATAACACATCAGAATAGGATGATTAAAAAAGTAGGAAGGGTAACTACTGTATATACCTTCACTCCACTAGTTTTTTTTCTGGTTTACCAAAAGGTGGCATTAACCTTAGCTATTCCAGCATTTACTTCTTCGTCAATGTGACTTGCTCTGAAGAGGGTACTGCTGAGGTATGTAAATTTGTCAATGCTTTAAACCTATGACCATTGATTATAAAAGGTGCTTTAGATATTGCTTTTGTGGAACAGTTGGTCCATGATTTTAGTTTTTTTGGTCTGTGAGACCAAAGATATCATATGCAAATAAGTGCTTCATGTTATGCTGCATTTGTTGTTCTGAACAGGCATTTTGGGCATAGTCATCAGTGAAAAGAAAATCACGAACTGCAGCTTCATGCACTTTGGTTTTGGCTCAAATTGAAGACTTTGCTGTCAATGTGATATCCATTTTAGATGCCACTTTCACAAATATAATGTAGGTTTGTGAAACTAGATAACAACCACAAGTCAGAATTCTGGCTGATATTTCCAATCTCAAGCTAAAACATTGCTGAGGAGGTCAACTGCAACATGGTTATTACCAATGTATTTCTGGGTTCTACTAGTTCAGCACAGATCAGGCTCAAACTGTTAACACTTGTGTTTTCATGGTTCAGTTCTAAATGGCAGTCCAATTATCCATTCATGAAATTCTATATCCAAATATAATGCAAGATCTCTGAATAAAATTCAAGTAGATTCAAGCAGAAATATTCAGCAACATAGTGTCAAAACCTTGTTGCATTAGCAGAAACTATGAAAATATTTCAGGCAAACATTTAGTCAACTTAAGCAGCTGTGTTTCAGTAATATAGACCCTAACATAGTAAATTGGTGAGAAGCATTTATACAAACTATCTAAAGATGATAATGTGAACCATCCATGTTGTGTAGACGCAAAGTTGCTCCCCTATTCTACATTTCTCGACTACACAAGTTGCTGTTGCAATTTTCTGGACAATCGGCCTGTGTGAATCACTCTGCCTCTAGGACTCAACAGATGCATAATTGAAGGGTGCAGGTCAAGGGAGGGGAGCAATTATATCTTCCTCAGTCAGGTAGTAAGGAAAAAAAGACTGGGAATTAAGTTAAATTCTACTTAGTCCTCTCATCAGTTTTCAAACTTCATCTAACAAGAATAAAATGATCTTCTCACATTGACAAAATCAACCAGGTTATTGGCTTACATGGTTGGTATGCATTTTAAAATGTTGCCAAATATTGTACTTACTGGACAAACTGAACAATATCACAAGATTTATGAGCATAGGACAATTACTTTCTGATGCAAAAGTCTGCATAACTATTCACTCTTAGTCCAAAGAAACCTGCATCTGGAAATAGCATTTCTACTGCATAGCAGAGGGAAACTCACATAAACTTTGAAGGTCAGATCACAAGTGACACTAAATTATATTAATTTTGAAACTCCTACAAGCATCAGGAATTTTTTGCTATACAGAAAAATGAAGACTGAAATTCACTTTGCAGAACAGAAACTTACACCGACCATCCCCTTCAATGGTTGGCATGAATCCTTTTACAACAACTGGAAGCACCCCAAATTGACAGATTGACTCCACATGGTCCAGAAGAAAATGCTTTCTATTAATTAACTGAATGCAAAGTAGGAGGGATTATTTATTAATTAATATGTCACAATTGTTTCCATGACTGAACTTTCCCAAAAGGTTGGCTAAGTGTCAATTTCAGCAGGGTTACCTGCATGAGCCCCAGCGGCTCTTGTCACACATTTTACATTGCTCACCTTGTTATGTATGCACACCGACTCCATAGTGCTACTGCCATGCAATCTTGTACACATAAGCAGTGGAAGTGCTCATTAGTATTGGGAGCTTACAGCACTCATGCCACTGGTGCCATATTTAAACCTTAGCTGTGCACAATTTCAAATGCTGTCAATGGTCTGAAATAGCCGCCCATGTAAATGTGGTGTCCACAATCTGGAGATTTGTGCAGCAGTGTCACAAGAATATAAGTAAAATTTGCTCCGCAAGGATAAGTGCAACAATCTTCTTTCTGCTACCTTGCACTCACTCTAATTTTGCCATTGCACCCATTTTCGACCTATGCTCCTGGGTTTACAACTCTCACAATTGCATGCTGCATTTTCCCTCACTGGTTCTTACCTACCCCATTCCTTTAAACTACTAACCCTTCCCTCCTTGTGTGCCTCCTACTCATTCATTGCGACACCTCCCCACTCTTTGACAGAGAATGGGATCACGCCCCTGACTGACTGTGGTCTCCCTTGACTGGATTAATGACTACTCCCCTTAGAGTTTCAGACATGACCATTAAGTTGAAGCACAAGCAGAGTGTTTGTCATGTACGTTTCTGTCATGTGCTATAGATGTGACATTGATGTAGCAAAGTTCCACCCAGCAACATGACCACCCGTTTTACTGTTAATTGTTGGCAAACATGGCAAGCTGTTTGGCTTTCTGTCTGTGCTATAAGGCAAGATGAGTTGGGTCAAGGCAGAGATGCTTTGTGCACCCAAATAAGTGCAAAGTGAGGGCTAAGAAAGTAAGCTATGAGTTCTAATATGCATCTGACTTGATGCAGGAGACTGGTGCTGTTCTTGCGTGCAAAGTGGCTTGGCAGCAGCTTTGCAATATAAGGTTTTCATAAGCTCCAAAATTCTGAAGTGAAGTGCTGAACTGTATAATAAATTAATTCAAGATGTACCATGGTAATACAGTTGGCTGGGGCTTTGCTGATACCAACCTTAGTGGATGGTGAGTGTAGTTGGTCGTTATCCATGAAGCTTGCCCTGAAGTTGCTGGGGTATGCTGGCTAATATGGAGGCCCAGAAAAAAAACCGCTGAACTGCAGCTGCCAGGTAATCTCTTTAACTTTCAAATTGGAAACAGTGTCATCTAGTTTCTCACCAGTAGTTGGGAGAATAGCAACCTGCCTATAAATATAATAAAATTAACTAGTGAGTCTCTGGTGAGGCTCTCAGTGCAAGCTGGATGAACACCGCTACAGAAATAGACCTTTGGTCCAAGTTGCTCTAATCTAAAGGGAAACTTTATGTCAGGTGAAGGGATAAATGTAGGGGAATGAGTCTGGGTGGGTTGTGCTTCGGCGGGTCGGTGTTGATTAGATATCCTAAGTAAATCCAGTCCCATTTGCCAACATTTGGCCTATATCCCTTTAAACCCTTCCTACTCATGTACCCATCTAGATGTATTTTAAATGTTGTAATTGTACTAAATCCATCACTTCCTCTGGAAGCTCATTCCATACATGCACCAACCCTGTGTGAAAAAGATGCCCCTTTGGTCCCTTTTAAATCTTTCCCCTTTCACCCTGAACAGATGCTATCTAGTTTTGGACTAATTCACTCTGAGGAAAAGAGCTTGTCTATTTATCCTATCCATGCCCTCTTGATTTTACAAACCTCTATACGGTTACCCCTCAGCCTCCGTAGCTCCAGGGAAAATAGCCCCAGCCTATTCAGCATCTCCTCTCCCTGATGCTCAAAGCCTCCAATCCTGGCAACATCCTTCTAAATCTTTTCTGCACCCTTTCAAGTTTCACAACATCTTTCCTATAACAAGGAGTCCAGAATTGCATGCAGTATTCCTATAGTGGCCTAACCAATGTCCTGCATAGCTGCAACATGACCTCCCAACTCCTATACTCAATGCATTGACCAATAAAGGCAAGCATATCAAACACCTTCATCATCCTATCTGCCTGTGACTCCACTTTCAAGGAACTATGAACCTGCACTCCAAGGTCTCTTTGTTCACCAACATTCTCAGGACCTTACTATTAAGTATTTAAGTCCTGCCCTTACTTGCCTTTCCAAAATGCAGCGTCTCACATTTATCTAAATTAAACTCCATCTGCCACTCCTTGGTCCAATAGCTCATCTGATCAAGATCCCACTGTATACTGAGATAACCTTCTTTGCTGTCCACCACATCTCCAATTTTGCTGTCAGCTGCAAACTTCGTAACCATACCTCTTATGTTCACATTGAAATCATTTACATGAGTGACAGAAAGCAGTGGACTCAGCACCAATCCTTGTGGCACACTGCAGGTCACAGAACTCCAGTCTGAAACAATATTGAGTTCAACAATTTTAGAGTATGAACACCTCCGATCTATTCCCCCACATCTTTGGTCCTGTCATGAAATGGGTTGCTTTTAGCATCGTCAATCTATCTTCATTAACTTACAGTTGCTATTATCAAACATCGAGCTTCACTTCTTTCCTGATTTACCATCAACAATCTCTTTGTCTGCTCACCATTTTTCTCTCTCTGGGTTTCCTCTCCAACTATCCATTCACTCCTCCATCGCCACCCCACCTTGCCTTCCAGCCTTTATCATTAATAAAATTACCATATTTTCCTGGCTGCTTTCAGTTCTGAAGGAGGATCATTGGACTTGAAACAGTCATTCGATTTTCTCTTCACAGATGCTGCCAGACCTTCTAAGTTTCTCCAGCAATTTCTGTTTTGGTTTGTGTGAGCTTAAGTAATTGAGATGTTATGCATGCAAGTAAATCCCATGTCACTCACAAGCAAGATCTTTATATAACTGTTGAAACCTTAAGAAGGAAATCAGACTTTGTTTCTTCACATTGAGAATCTCAACTTTTCATTCCCCATGATATTCATGGATTTGTCATCTTTTACCATGTTGTTTCAAGGCTAAAAAATTTCAGCCCCATGTTTATTAGCCTGCTCTTATTTTCTGATCATTTATTAAAACAAACCCTAGCCCATAAAGGGACATACTTACATTTCCATAAAACTTCCTGAATAGGTACAAATACTGTTACTGTAGCTCCATGTTCTTGCGAATTCCAGCTTTGACACCTCATCTGTTTGTTTAGTTGTATTCATTCAAAAGAGGCAGTAAAAATGTTGGAATCAGCATACTAACTGGATTAAGAAGGGATAAATTCAACCTGCCTAGATAGTTGACCAATGATTCTTTGAAGAGTGTAATTTTTTATCCATTCATAGGATGTAAGCATTGCTGGCAAGGCCAGAATTTGTTGCCCATCCCTAAATACCTGTGAGTGGCTTGCTCGATTATCCCAGATAGCAGATAACAGTCAACCACATTATTGTGGATCTGGAGTCACATGTAGGCCAGACCGGGTACAGCTGGGAGATTTCCATCCCCAAAACACATAAGTGAACCGGATGGAATTTGTATAATCAGTGATAATTTCATGGTCACCATTAGTTCTTATACACAAAATTATTGATTGAATCTTTGAATTCCATGGTGGAGTTTGAACCCATGACTCTAGATCATTGCATTTAGCCTCTGGATTATTATTTCAGTGACATTACCGGACTAATAATTTGAATACAATTTGACTTGATTGTAATGCCTGTTATAATCAAATGTCTGCCAATGTTCAATGCCTACGCTTGCATATGAAAAATGTTCAAGTGAAACAGGACCCCAGTAGTGCTTGGTTCTTGTAGAACAACACACAATCAATGTTACAGACAGGAGGAGGGAAATCTGGGGTAAAAATAAATGAAATTGTCCTCTACTTAGTGCATGATGAACTGTAACAGTTCTTTCTTTCCCTTTTACTGCCTATGAATTAAAATATTAATGATGTATTATTTTACATCATGGTGCTGAAATATCATTGAGTTAGGAAGGATTATCCTTCTGGCACTGTTGAGAGCTGTACACCCATGTCTGAAGGTAGTATTGATAAAACAGGTTATGGAAATACATAAATTGGAAAATTATTGCTTTGTCATGGAATTGAGGCCAAGCCCCACTAAAGCAATTACATGTTTCTATCTTTATTGTTTAACATTTCCTTCACCATTTCTAGTGTACAACATTAACTTATATTTATATAATACTATTTGCATAATTAATAATTCTGAACAAAGTATGACACAACCCAAGGGACATTAGGTCAGATGATCAAAAGCTTATAAATGATATAAATTACAGAGTTTCTTAAAAGAGGAAGAGGAGGTGGAGAGGTATAAACAGAGCAATCCGGAGCCCTGGGTAACTGAAGGCATGCCAATCTACAGTGGAAATATTAAAATCAGAGATACTCAGGAGGCTGACTGAAAATATCTTAGAAGGTTGTGAGACTGGAGGTGATAACTTAGAGATGGAGGACCAAGCTTTTGGAATGACAAGGAAGTCTCTGATGTTAAGGAGATGAAAATAGAAAGTCTTCATGATGGGATGAATATGAGATCATCTCACAATCAAATGTGATACCAAGAGTGTGAACAGACTGATATAATCTCGGGCAATTGCTGGAGGTTGAGGTATGCTAGATGGATTCAATATCTAGGAAACAGAGTTTGGAGCAGGGTGTGAAAATAATAACTTCAGTCTTTCTAATATTTAATTGGAGGAAATTTCTGCTCATTCTGTACAAGATATCAGAGAACCAGTGTGATAATTTAGCAACAGTGAAGCAGTCAAGAGAGGTGGTGACAACAAAGAGCTGGGTTTCACCAGCATACATGTGATAGCTAGCACTGAGTCTTTGGACGATATTGCCAAAAGGTAACATGTAGGTGAGAAATATGAGGGGGCCAAAGGTAGAGTACCACGAGAATCATAGAGACATAGACTTATACAGGATGGAAACAGACCCTTCCGTCCATGCCGACCATGTTCCCAAACTAAACTAATCCCATTTAACTACATTTGTCCCATATCCCTCCAGGTCTTTCCTATTCATGTACTTATCCAAATGTCTTTTAAATGTTGTAACTGTACTTAAATCCATCATTTCATCTAGCAGTTCATTCCACACACAAACCATTCTATTTGTGAAAAGGTTGCCCTTCATGTCCTTTATAAAACTTTCTCTTCTCACCTCAAAAATATGCACCCTAGTTTTGAACTCACCCACCTGAGGGAAATGACCCTTGATATTCACTTTATCTATGCCTCTCATAATTTTATAAGGTCTATAATTTTATAACCTCTATAAGGTCACCCTTCAACCTCCTACGTCCCAGCTGATCCAACCTATTTTTATAACTCAAATTCTCTATTCCTGGCAACATCCTGGAAACCGACCGACTCCCACAGCTACCTAGATTACACCTCCTCCCACCCTGCCCCCTGTAAAAACGCCATTCCATATTCTGATTTCCCTCTTATTGGAAGGATGTTGTGAAACTTGAAAGGGTTCAAAAAAGATTTACAAGGATATTACTAGGGTTGGAGGGTTTGAGCTAGAGGGAGATGCTGAATAGACTGGGGCTGTTTTCGCTGGAACGTCGGAGGCTGACGGGTGACCTTATAGAGGTTTACAAAATCATGAGGGGCATGGATAGCGTCAATAAACAAGGCATTTTGCCTGGGTTGAGGGAGTCCAGAACTAGAGGGCATAGGTTTAGGGTGAGAGTGGAAAGATTTAAAAGAAACCCAAGGGGCAATCTTTTCACACAAAGGGTGATGTGTATATGGAATGAGCTGCCAGAGGAAGTGGTCAAGGCTGGCACAATTACAACATTTAAAAGGCATTTGGATGGATACATGAATAGGGAGAGTTTACAGGAATATGGTCCAAGTGCTGGCAAATGGGACGAGGTTATGTTAGAATATCTGGTTGGCATGAACGAGTTGGACCGAAGGGTCTGTTTCCATGTTGTACATCTCTATGACTCTATAACTCTAAGAGGCCTGACTAACACCCTGTACAACCTCAACATGATATCCCAACTCCCATACTCAAAGGTATGGATTACTCAAAGGTTAGAAAGGATTGCGAGGATGATTCAGGAGAAGAGTGAAAGTAATAGGGTGGTTGTTATGGGGGACTTTAACTTTCCTGATATTGACTGGGAAAGCTATAGCTCGAGTTCGTTAGATGGGTCGGAGTTTGTCCAATGTGTGCAGGAGGGCTTCCTGACACAATATGTAGACAGGCCAACAAGAGGTGAGGCCATACTGGATTTGGTTCTGGGTAATGAACCAGGCCAGGTGTTAGAATTGGAGGTAGGTGAGCACTTTGGGGACAGTGACCAAAATTCGGTTCTTTTACTCTAGTGATGGAGAGGGATAAGTGTGCACTGCAGGGCAAGAGTTATAGCTGGGGACAGGGAAATTATGATGCGGTGAGGCACGACTTAGGATGTGTGGCTTGGAAAAGTAGGCTTCAAGGCAAGGGCGCAATTGATATGTGGAGCTTGTTCAAGGAGCAACTATTGAGTGGCCTTGTTAAGTATGTACCTGTCAGGCAGGGAGGAAAGGGTCGTGTGAGGGAGCCATGGTTTAATAAGGAATTGGAATCCCTTGTTAAAGGGAAGAGGGCGGCCTATGTAAAGATGAGGCGTGAAGGTTCAATTGGGGCGATTGAGAGTTATAAGGTAGCCAGGAAGGATCTGAAGAGAGAGCTAAGAGCAGCAAGGAGGGGACATGAAAAGTCCTTAGTCGGTAGGATTAGGGAAAACCCAAAGGCTTTCTATAGGTATGTCAGGAATAAAAGAATGACTAGGGTAGGAATAGGTCCAGTCAAGGATAGTAGTGGGAAGTTGCGTGCGGAGGCTGAAGAGATTGGGGAGACACTGAATGAATACTTTTCGTCAGTATTCACTCAGGAACAGGACATTGTTGCTGATGTGAATACTGAGTCACAATTAATTAGAATGGACGGCTTTGAGGTATGTAGGGAAGAGGTGTTTGAAATTCTGGAAAGGGTGAAAATAGATAAGTCCCCTGGGCCTGATGGCATTTATCCTAGGATTCTCTGGGAAGCAAGGGAGGAGATTGCTGAGCCATTGGCCTTGATTTTTATGTCCTCGTTGTCTACAGGAATAGTGCCAGAAGACTGGAGGATAGCAAATGTGGTTCCCTTGTTCAAGAAGGGGAGTAGGGATAACCCTAGTAACTATGGGCCGGTGAGCCTCACTTCTGTTGTGGGCAAAGTCTTAGAGAGAATTGTAAGGGATAGGATTTATGAACATCGGGATAGGAATAATGTGATCAAGGATAGTCAGCATGGTTTTGTGAAGGGCAGGTCGTGCCTCACAAACCTTATTAAATTCTTTGAGAAGGTGACTAAGGAGGTGGACGAGGGTAAAGCGGTAGATGTGGTGTATATAGATTTTAGTAAGGCATTTGATAAGATCCCCCAGTAGTCTACTGCAAAAAATACAGAGGTATGGTATTGAGAGTGAGTTGGAGGTTTGAATTAGGAATTGGCTGGCTGGAAGAAGACAGAGGGTAGTAGTTGATGGTAAAGGTTCATCTTGGAGTGTAGTTACTAGCGGTGTTCCGCAAGGATCTGTTTTGGGACCATTGCTGTTTGTCATTTTTATAAATGACCTGGAGGAGGGGCTAGAAGGTTGGGTGAGCAAGTTTGCGGATGATACGAAAGTCAGTGGAGTTGTTGACAGTGAGGAAGGATGTGTCAGGTTGCAGCAGGATATAGATAAGCTGCAGAGCTGGGCAGAAAGGTGGCAAATGGAGCTCAATGTGGGTAAGTGTGAAGTGATTCACTTTGGTATGAGTAACAAAAAGATGGAGTACTGGGCTAATGGTCAGATACTTGGTAGTGTGGATGAGCAGAGGGACCTTGGTGTCCATGTACACAGATCTCTGAAAGTTGTCACCCAGGTACATAGTGCGGTGAAGAAGGCGTATGGCGTACTGGCTTTTGTTGGTAGAGGAATTGAGTTCTGGAGTCCTGAGGTCATGTTGCAGTTGTATAAGACTCTGGTGCGGCCGCACCTGGAGTATTGTGTGCAGTTTTGGTTGCCATACTATAGGAAGGATGTGGAGGCACTGGAACGGGTGCAGAGGAGGTTTACCAGGATGTTGCCTGGTATGGTAGGAAGATCGTATGAGGAAAGGCTGAGGCACTTGGGGCTGTTTTTGTTGGAAAAAAGAAGGTTTAGGGGTGACTTGATAGAAGTGTACAAGATGATTAGGGGTTTAGATAGGGTTGACCATGAGAACCTTTTTCCACATATAGAGTCAGCTATTACGAGAGGGCATAGCTTTAAATTAAGTGGTGGTAGGTATAGGACAGATGTTAGGGGTAGATTCTTTACTCAGCGAGTCGTGAGTTCATGGAATGCCCTGCCAGTAGCAGTGGTGGACTCTCCCTCTTTATGGGCATTTAAACAGGCATTGGATAGTCATATGGAGGATAGTGGGCTAGTGTAGGTTAGGTGGGCTTGGATCGGCGCAACATCGAGGGCCAAAGGGCCTGTACTGCGCTGTATTTTTCTATGTTCTATGTTCTATGTCTGAGTAATGAAGGTAAGCGTGCTGAACACTTTCTTAGCTACCCTGGCTACCTGTGATGCAAATTTCAAAGAATTACATACCTGAATCCTAGGTCTCTGTGTTCTACAACACTACTGAGGGTCCTACCATGATTTGGAGGTGTACAAAGTTAAAAATCACATAGCACCAGGTTATAGTCCAACGGGTTTATTTGGAAGCACTAGCTTTCGAAGCGTTGCTCCTTCATCAGGTGGTTGTGGAGTGTAAGATTGTAGGACACAAAATTTGTAGCAACATTTTACAGTGTGATGTAACTGAAATTATATATTGAAAAAGATCTGGATTGTTTGTTAATTCTCTCTTCTTTTAGAACGGACATGTTGGTTTCAGTTCTTTCATATGTAAATCCTAGAACTTTCTTAAAGTTACATTCTCAAGTGAACTTTAACAATAAGTGTCATGTCAGCCCAGATAATGCATTGAAGGTGTGAGGTGCCCTGTGTGAGGCTATCTGTGCTCCAATGTTCAGACTGATTCTAATATGAAATAGGAATTTACAGAATCTTACATGGATTCATGCAGTTTTTGAGCAAAATAAAATGTAGTTCTGCAAGTATAAATTCACCACTAAGTTATATGTGGGTGGGTGTGTGTTGGGGGGGCAGTGGTGATTATGAGTGTCTGTGAGAGAGTGTGTGTATGTGTATGTGTGTGACTGTGAGAGTAAAGGGTTATTAGTTTGCGAGAGGGTGTGTGTGTGTGAGTGTATGTGTGAGCATATGACAGAGAGCTTGTGTATGAGAGAGGGGCTGCATGAGTGTGTATGGATCTGTAGGTGTGTGTGTGTCTGTAGGAGCGTCTGTCTGTTTATGTGTGTGTGTGAGAGAGAGACTGTGTGTGTGTGTGTGTGTGTGTGTGTGTGTAGTGCAGTGGGGTCGCCTGTAGTGCAACATGAACCCAAGGTCCCGGTTGAGGCCATTCTCATGGGTCCCAAACTCGGCTATCAGCCACTGCTCGGCCACTTTGTGTTGTTGCCTGTCCCGAAGTCTGCCTTGGAGGATGGTCATCTGAAGGTCCGAGATTAAATGTACCAGATGGCTGAAGTATTCTCCGACTGGGAGAGAACACTCCTGTCTATTGTTTGTTCTGCTGTGTCCATTCATCCGTTGCCGTAGCCTCTGCTCGGTCTCACCAATGTACCATGCCTCAGGGTATCCATACCTGCAGCGTATGAGATAGACAATGTTGGCCTAGTCACATGAGTACCTGCGAGGTACATGGTAGAAGGTGTCCCCAAGTATAATGGTGGTATCCTGGTGACACTCTGACACCTCTTGCAGCGTCTACAAGGTTGCGTGGTGTTATCCTGAAAGCCGGGCAGTTTGCTGCAAACAATGATCTGTTTGAGGTTTGGAGGTTGTTTAAAGGCGAGAAGCGGAGGTGTGTGGAAGGTCTTGGCGAGGTGCTCATCCTCAGTGTTTCCAAGTAAACCTGTTGGACTATAACCTGCTGTTGTGCAATTTTTCATTTGTAGGGCCCTACCAATAATTGTATAAGTCCTGCCCTTGTTTGTTTTGCCAAAATGCAATACCTCACATTTGTCCAAATTAAACTCTGTCTGCCACTTCTCAGCCCAACTGATCAAGATCTCTTTGTAGTCTTCTTCATTATTCACTTGGTGTCATCCGGAAAACCTGCTAACCATGTCTCCTTTATTCTCATCCAGATCATTAATATAAATGACAAACAAAAGTCGACCCTGCACTGACCCCTCTGGAACACCACTGGTCACAGGCCTCCAGTCCAAAAACAACCCACCACCATTCTTCTACTGTGAAGCCAATTTTACTTCCAATTGATAAGATCACTTTGAATCCTATTTGACCTAATTTTAGTAATTCATCTACCTGACAGAACCTTGGCAAACGCTTTACTAAAGTCGAAGTAAACAATGTCTACCGCTCTGTCCTCATCAGTCTTTTTGGTTACTTCCTCAAAAAACTCAATCAAGTTTGAGAGACCCGATTTCCCTTGCACACTATCCCTAATCACATCCAACAACCTACCCACTACCGATGTCAGGCTCACAGGTCTATAGTTCCTAAGCTTCACCTTACAGCCTTTCTTAAATAAAGGTAATAGTGCAGGAGCAGAGAGCATAGCCATTGCAAGTGATCCTCCGTCCGTGGTTGTATAAATAAGAATTGAACCAACTGAGAGTGGTCATGGCGAAGTATTGGAAGAAGATAGTATGGTTAACTTGCAGCGATATTGCAAAGTTGGATCAAAGAAAATGCATCTTTAATCACAATCACATTGAATGTTCTTTGTGACTTTCATAAGAACTGTTTCAGCACTGTGGAAGCATTCAACATGGAGTTTTGGCAAAGTTTGTTCAGACTTGGGAAACAATAACACATTCAAGGACATTGAAAGGGAGAATGGACATGGTTTGATAGATGGAAGGAAGGTAGGGTCAAGGATTTTTTTTGCACAAAGAGTTGATGATATATTAAAGGAGACACACACACACACCTTCACATGGAGAGCTGTTTAACAGTATCAGCTAAAATGAAGGCCTGGAGGAGAAGTTAAGTAATTTGCAATTTAGCAGAAATCGGATAGAGGAAACCAGAGATTGGTTTCATAGGCAAGATGAGTTCAGAGAGGTATTGAAGAGAGATAGGAGAGAATCAGACAAACCCTGCCAAGTGTGAGGTTGTCCATTTTGGAAGAACAAATAAGAATGCGGAATACAGGGTTAATGGTAGGGTTCTTGGTCAGTTGGAGGAACAGAGGGATCTTGGGGTCTATGTACATAGATCTTTGAAGGTTGCCACTCAGGTGGATAGAGTTTGTAAGAAGGCCTATGGAGTATTATCGTTCATTAGCAGAGGGATTGAATTCAAGAGTCGTGAGGTGATGTTGCAGCTGTACAGGACTTTGGTTAGGCCACATTTGGAGTACTGTGTGCAGTTCTGGTCGCCTCACTTCAGGAAAGATGTGGAAGCTTTGGAGAGGGTGCAGAGAAGATTTACCAGGATGTTGCCTGGAATGGAGAGTAGGTCGTACGAGGATAGGTTGAGAGTTCTCGGCCTTTTCTCGTTGGAACGGCGAAGGATGAGGGGTGACTTGATAGAGGTTTATAAGATGATCAGGGGAATAGATAGAGTAGACAGTCAGAAACTTTTTCCCCGGGTACAACAGAGTGTTACAAGGGGACATAAATTTAAGGTGAAGGGTGGAAGGTATAGGGGAGATGTCAGGGGTGGGTTCTTTACCCAGAGAGTGGTGGGGGCATGGAATGCGCTGCCCGAGGGAGTGGTAGAGTCAGATTCATTGGCGACCTTTAAGTGGCATTTGGATAGGTACATGGATGGGTGCTTAATCTAGGATAGAAGTTCGGCACAACATCGTGGGCCGAAGGGCCTGTTCTGTGCTGTATTGTTCTATGTTCTATGTTCTATGTTCTAAAGTATGTGATTTCAGGGTGAGGCACATAAAAGACTATTTTTTATCCACTTCTGAGACATAGGTGTTGCTGGCTGTCCAGTATTCATTGCACGTCCCTTGTTGCCTTTGAGAATGTAGTGGTGAGCTGCATTCTTGAACCACTCCACTCATTGTACTGTAGGTAGACTCTGTTAGGGAGGGAATTCCAATGTTTTGCTGAAATGACACTGAAGTAACAGTGATCTATTTCTAAATCAGCATGGTGAGTGGCTTGAAAAGGAACTTAGAAATGGTGATGTTCCCATTTTTCTGTTGCTCTTGTCCTTCAAGGTGGAAGTGGTTGTGGGATTGAAAGTGCTGTCCCAGGAATTTTGGTGAATTTCTGCAGTGCATCTTGTAAATGGTACACACTGCTGCTCCTGAGCATCAGTGGATGTTGTGCCAACCAAGCGGTCTGCTTTGTCCTAGATTAAGCCAAGCTTTCTGAGTGTTGTTGGAGTTGTACTCATCCAAGCAAATGGAGAGTTTTCCATTACACTTCCGACTTCTAGATGGTGGACAATCTTTGTGGAGGCAGGAGATAAGTTACATGCTGCAGGATTCCTAGCATCTGACATACTCTTGTATTTATATGGTTAGTCCAGTTCAGTTTCTTTCAATTGTTAACCCCCAGGATGTTGACAGTGGGGATTCAATTATGGTAATGCTATTGAATGTCAAAGAGCAATCGTTAGATTGTCTCTTACTAGAGATGTTCATTACCTGGCATTTGTGTGACGCAAATGTTACTTATCAATTTTGAGTCCAAGCCTGGATATTGTCTGAATCTTCTTGTTTCTTGCTGGACTTGCAAAATTTCATTGTTGCTGACAATTTCTTAAATTTAGCAGTAATAAGTAGAGCAATGTAATGTAAGAAAAAAATGGCAATTGATTAAGAAAACTAAACATGTTTAAATAAAGTAGCTTGATAACCATATGCAAGAAAGGCCAGAAGGTTAATTGATGGAAGAATTTGAATTATCACATTGATGTAAGAGTATTTTTGGAATGCTGTTCTGAGCTCATATTAAAGAGATACGAGTGCTACAATGTAGCCTTTCAATGCCAGCAAGTGTCACATTTTACTCCTGAGGGTACTTGTGACAAACCTGAGCACTGCATCAGCAAACACTTGCTTTGGTCATTTAGTTTTAAAACAGACACATCACTCAATGCACCCATTTCCTAAGGGTAAAGGAAAACTCATTTAATTTGCCAAGAAATTATGAATCTCATTGCCAGACAATAAACAAAAACAAAGCTTAAACATAAATTTGCAGTGTTTGCAGTGCACAGAACATAGTGCCTAAATTGAGAGGATTTTTTTTCAGGAAAGTCAATAGCTCAGTAGAAAGGGAATGACATATGACCGGAAACATTTTGTGAGAAACTATAAGTTATGCAAAATGGTCTGTTTGAGAAATGCTTATAGAGCAGAATTCCATTGCTGCAATGTAACCTATACCTCCCCCTGGAAAGCTTTCCTAAAAGGGCTGAGATAACAGGAAGTTGGATTTTTTTCCACAGAGAACAGACATTACTTGTTTGGAAAATGTAGTAGCTTAGCCACCTTAGTTTAGCTACCCATTGTAATATAATAGACAATGGCTGTCATATAGTCACTGTGGATCATATCATTCTCATTTCCTAATTTCTGCAGTGGGTTTGCATTGCAACACTGTGGAGTTGCAATGTCCTGTATTTCTAGAAAATATAAAGATGGTCATTGACATATATAGCACTCTGGCAGACATTGAAGGACCATAATTATTCCTCTCATGAATAAAACTCAGAGCTGATTCATGCGGAAATTACTGTGTAGGTAAAGACATATTTGTGGTGGAAGGGAAACAGATCTCCTGAAGACCATTTGTGCAGTGACCTGATATAGCAAACTAAAGAATATAGATTTGTTAATCAGTAACAAAAGTAAAAATAAAAAGTTCTAGAGAAACCTTACAGGTCTGGCAACATCTGTAACTGAACTTTTCCAAAATTTGGTGATGTCAGTTTTGGGGAGTTTCGAGGAAGATATTCGACAATAAGCCCTAGTGACATTTCTCGCAATTTTAAGCTGCTCATCTCTTTATGTTTGCATTGCATCTCCACAGTATCTCTCTTGTACTATCTTGCATTCAGCAGCAGCACACATGCTTGCTGGTGCTGGGATCTTCCAGCAATCACAATGTTAAGCGCTATGTTCAAACTCCAACTGCGCAACATTTCAAAATACTGCAAGCAAGAACCATGATTGCTCAAAGTTTATGTGTCGCAAGAATTCCAAAGCAGATGACTAACAGGGGGAGATTAACACCCTGTTTGCAGGACCTGAATGTCCTGTGGATAGGGTTATGGAGAGGAAGGCTATCCTCCTTCCCTCACGCCATCAGAGGAGACTATTGCACCATACCCTGTCAGCTTAATCCAAAGTTAACACCTTAGTGCAGCGCCAAGGTCTGGAGAAAAGCCAAGCAGTGAAAGAAAAAGGTCATTGGTCTTCTGTATACCACAATAGTAAATGCCACCATGTTCCTTCTGCTACCTCATGCACACTTGAGCTCTGCCAATATACATAGTTCTCGATTAAATGGGATGTGGTGACCTCTGACAGGGGACAATAACACATGTAGATCTTTATAATTGTTGATGGTCTTAATCTAGAATATACAAATATCTGCACAAATCACAAGACACATCTGCGTCTTGATGGGCCTCACATCATACAGAAGTGGAGCCTGCTTCCACAAAAAAAACTTATTTCTATAAGTCAATAAAGCAGTATTGCATATGACAGCATGCTGTATAGTACTTACAGTTCAATGCAAAAGGAAAGCAGTTATGGGCTGCTGTGCAGACTTATGAAAGCTTGAATGTGTTTATGAATTGTTGACACTTCAAATGTCTCTATTATCACTCCCTCTTCACAGATCACTAATTTGTAATGATCAATGTCTTGGTCAGGATTGCTTGCGGCCAGAATTTGTAACCTATTGTTTTAGACAATGAATGAAATGCACATGCAGAATTTTGTAATTGCTGATGGTTTTAATCTGGAATATCTGAACATCTGTGTAATCCAATTGCATCTTGAAGGCTTCACATCATACAGAAGTGGAGCTTACTCTCCTTTACTGGGTGCACGAGCAGCCATTTTTAATTTCATTGTGTAGTTGAGGATCAAATGGAGATGGAATGCTTTATACATTGTATTTGAGAGAGTGAGTTGCACTCTAGCACCCTCCCAAATCTTTGTTTCTTCCTGCATTGCAATCCCTGTCAGATCCGTCAGATTTGAGTCTTTCCATATTCCTATCCAACCCTTTTATTTAACTGTTCATCATTCCACTTTACCCCCTGAGCCCCAGGCCTGCTGCATAATATAGTCATGTACTGCTCCCCCCACTCGAGTGAAACCAGGTTAGTGGTGACAATCAATGACAATGACAATCTATGCTCTATTGTCTTCCCCCTGAGATACATCCCTTCACAGTGATTATCCTCTCCTCATTCCAGCATTCTACCCACTATCTCCACACTTCCTCAACTTCCCCAACACAGCTGAGGCCCCTTAAAACAACTCCTTGACTTTTAGTGCTGAGACTCAAGGGCTAATCATGACTCAACCCTGACTGACTTGGAATGACAAACCTAACTGATGACTGACCAGACACCTGACTGATCTCTATGCCTGACTTACCATTAATTCTGGGACTGACTGACAGATCCCTATACCCTGAGCTCACAAAGGGACCAACTGATTGTGGCCAAATGCCTGGATTGAGATTGAATGCTGCCCTGAACTGACTGTGGCAATACCATCTGACTGACCATAGTCCTCCTTGATTGGACTAAGGATTACTCCCCTTTTTCGACATGGACATTTGGTTGAAGCACATAGAGTATTTTGCTGGGTAAATTGCTGACACATGCTGTGGATGTGACATTTATTTAGCATGGTGTCATACAGCAGCATGACCAGTCTGATCATTGCTGGCAACCATGGTAAGTTCTGTCTGGAGTAAAAGATAAGGAAAAACAGGACTATTTTGAGCCAGTATGTTCTGGATGAAATGGCAATGCAATAAAGGGCAATGTGAGGCAAAGGTGCTGTGAGCGTCTAATTTAGTACAAAGTAAGTGATAAGAAAACAGTTTAAGATTCAGCCCAATCTTTCAAGGCCAAAGAATCAGTTTGAAGAAGAGTCATATTGGACTGAAAACATTAACTCTGTTACTCTTTCCAAAGATGTTGACAGATCTACTAAATTTCTCCATTACTTCCTGGTTTTTCAGGTCTTCGATATCTGTAGTAATTTACTTTAGATTAGCAGACATTGTCCGTCATGTATTCTTTAGGTTACTTATGTTTCTTCTGCTAATGCACAAAGAATAAATCTAAGTAATGAGGTTCATTTGCAAGATTGTAACTAAGGAGCACATAAAACACCACGATGATCCTCGAGGCCATTGTCAGAGTGAAGTGAAATATTCCCCAATTGATCCAGGCTCCTGGAGAGTTTCAGAGAAGTACAGAAGTGTTACGGCACAAAAGGTGACTAATACAGTTCATCATGCCTGCACCAGCTTGTTACATGAGCATAATTTCCTCGTGCCAGTCTCCTGCATTTTCCCCATACTCTTGCACATTACTTTTATCCAAACCATCATCGAATGCCTCCTTGAATGACTCAAGAGAACTTGCCTCCATCACACTTTCAGGAAATGTAATCCATGCCCTAACTACTTGCTGAGTAAAAATGTTTTTCCTCACTTGATTCTGGCTTATTTTGCAGATGACTTTAGTTAAGAAAGAACTTCTCCTTTAGAAATTCATATTAACTTGTTCTAATGACTCAACTTTTTCCATGTAACTCCTAATTGTGATTAATTAACCGTGTCCAGAAGCTTGCCCAGCACTGGAGTTGACTGGTCTGTAATTGCTGAGTTTATCCTTACAATCTTTCTGGACCAAGGCCATAATATTTGCAATTTTCCAGACGTTTGGCACCTTCCCAAATCTGGGGAAAAACAAAATATTGTGGCTAGTGCACCTGCAATTTCTACTCTCACTTTCTGCAAAATCCTCAGGTGCATTGCACCAGGTCCTGGTTGCTTGTAAACTTTAAGTGGAACACTTCTGTCCTATCAATTTTGAACACTTTTATGAACTGAGTTCTCTCCTCTGTCACAATGGCCTGGGCAGCATCTCTCTCTTTGGCAAAGACAGATGCAAATATTCATTTAACACCTCAGCCATGCCCCTTGCCTTCAGGTGTAAATTCCCTTTATGGTCTTTAGTCAGACCCACTCTTCCTTTTCACTATTTGCATGACCATAGAAGACTTTAGGGCACTTCTTTATGTTGGCTGCAAGCCTTGTCTCATTTTCTCTTTGCTTCTGTAATACCACAAGACATAGGAGCAGAAGTAGGCCACTCAGCCCATTGACTCTGCTTCACCTTTCAATGAGATTATGGTTGATCTGATCATTCCCATTAAGAAACAGCAAACTTGGTTTTAACAAGTATCTTATGAACTGGCACTCTTGATAAACCAGCAAAAATGAAAAACCTAAAATACCAGAAGGTTACTGCATTATCATGATCTCCGCTATGCCCACGTAGTCAACTGAGAATGTGAATGAGAAGGCTGTCTTCCATTAAGTTTTACTTAAGCCAAAATTGCAAAATTATTTAAGTGATTTATATTGTAAATAAAGTATAACAATGATGTGTATATTCCCTGTATTATGTTAGTGTGGACCTCTTGATCAACTGGAAACCTGTCTGTCTGTCTAGATACAAAATTGACCGGCCCACAGAAAACAGATGAAAAGTATTCTGCTTGGAGCTCGGTGACCAGTTGTATTCCGCACGGGTCCGCTCTGGGACCTCTGCTCCATGTGATTTTTATAAATAACTTGGATGAGGAAGTGGAAGGGTGGGTTAGTAAGTTTTCTGATGACACGAAGGTTGGTGGAGTTGTGGATAGTGTGAAGGGCTGCTGTAGTTTGCAATGGAATATTGACAGGATGCAGAACTGGGCTCTTAAGTGGCAGATGGAATTCAATCTGGAAATGTGTGAAGTTGTTCACTTTGGAAGGTCGAATTTGAATGCAGAGTACAGGGTTAAAGGCAGGATTTTTGGCAGTGTGGAGGAACATGTCCATAGATCCTTCAAAGTTGCCACCCAGATTAATAAGGTTGTTAAGAAGCTGTATGGTGTGTTGGCTTTCATTAGCAGGGGGAGAGTTTAAGAGCCACAAGGTTATGCTACATCTCTATAGAGCTGAAAATGTGTTGCTGGAAAAGCGCAGCAGGTCAGGCAGCATCCAAGGAACAGGAGAATTGACGTTTCGGGCATAGAGCCCTGGTTAGACCATACTTGGAGTATTGTGTTCAGTTTTGGTCGCCTCATCATAGGAAAGATGTGGAAGCTTTAGAGAGGAGATTTGCTAGGATGCTGCCTGGACGGGAGGGCATGTCTTAAGAAGAAAGGCTGAGGGAGGTAGGGTTTTTCTCATTGGAGTGAAGAAGGATGAGAGATGACTTGGTAGAGGTGTACAAGATGTTGAGAGGCATAGATAGAGTGGATAGCCAGAGACATTTTCCCATGGCAGAAATGTCTATCATGAGGGAGCATAATTTTAAAGTAATTGGAGGAAGGTTTAGGGGAGATATATCAGAGGGAGGTTCTTTACTCAGAGAGTGGTGGATGTGTGGAATGCATTGCCAGCAGAGGTAGTAGAGTCAGATATTTAAGCAACTCTTTGCTAGGCACACAAAAGATAGTACAATCAAGGGTATATAGGTTAATCTGATCTTAGAGTAGCGTAAAAGGCTGGCACAACATGAGGGCTGAAGGACCTGTACTGTGCTGTACTGTTCTATGTTCCATTTGATCAGCTGACACACTCCTGATCCCATAAGTGCCGGTTAATAAAAGGTTTGCTGTATGTTGTAAATAACTATGGCTCCAGCACTAATCCTTGTGGCAGTAGTTATAGGTTGCCACCCTGAAAATTCCCCATTTACTTGCTTTTTCACTTTCTCTCTGAACCTTTTCTACCTGACAATTGTCATAAATGCACTTTTTCTTCTTTATCTTAATCATTATCTTAATTTCTTTAACATGCTTTGTATGCTCTGATTTTGGGTCGTTGCATAGACCTTGGTGCTGAATTGGGTTTCTGTGAAAAATTGTTTGTTATTTGTGATGGTTGCATGACATGGCCACCTAGCAGTTACCTAGAGGTTTTGTTTTTGGTAAAGAGTGCTAATAAGGTGAAGGTCCTTGTATTAGAATGGTGGTAAGGTCATGGATAATGTGAAAGAGTGGTACCTTTTCTGTTCATATACTCATCGATGAAGGGAGTACTTATAACTATATAGGCATTATTGAAGATTTTCTTGGATCTTAACAGACTGTATCACTCAATAAAATTGCAGTCCTCTATCTTGTTGGTACTGATTATCCATGTATTAATGAAGAACAATAATTCATTGTTTGCTCAGGTGGAATCTTAATTTTGATACCATGGGATCACATTAGCTGTTTGTGACATTAACATTAGAACATTAACAATAATTAGTTGAATTAGATATATAGTTTAAAACTGAATATTTGTAGAGCTATGTGCAAAGAGCAAAAAAGTGGGACGAATTGATAGCTCTTTCGAGAATACCTAAGTTTGTTCTAGTGTACCTATGAATGGTGTGGGATAGCTGGGATTCTTCCTATAGAATTTGGCAAAACCTCTGTGATAGCTTTCATTATTAAAAAACACTTTGTAAGGCACAGCGCATTAACCACATGAAGATAGGAATGCCACTGACCTACCAACTTGGCCACTCTGAGATTTTTCTCATCATTTTCTAAAAAGACAGAGGGACACTAATCATGCTCTTTTACGAAAAGAGGTGATCAGTAACAGTGCAGCCAAAGCTGCAAAGGCAGAGGGAAAAGGATGTGACAACAACCAAATAATAAAAATTTGCAACCATGATAGTAATAAAACATTTACAACATCGGGAATTGAAGAACATATTCAAAGTTAGCTTTATCTTCAGAAACGTATTTAAAAGTCATGAATGTCAGTAATTAAAAGAATTGTTATGAATTCTTCTTCTTAGGCACTCCCTTCAGATTGAAGAATATTTGCTTCCACTCAGTTTGCAGAGTTCTGAGATGACTGATGTGTCCAACGTGCATATCCAAGTACAGAGTATGTGATACTTGAAAGGTGGGTGGGTGAGTTGTTTGGATGTTTGTGTGCTCTCTCCAATATTCTGACTTCACCTTTGCATATTCCTAATGACACTTCTTGATGTGCTTAGCACCTTCCAATTTGATCCATGCCAATTTTGTCAATCATACACCAGGGATTTCTATCAGTCGGTGGGTCTGATTGTTCTCTTTAAGGATGCTTTGAAGACATCCATAAAGCATTTCTGCTGTCCTTTAGCTGCTACCAATTTCAAAATAATACATTTGCTTTAGGATTCTGTGAGGACTGCAGATGCTGGAAATCAGAGTCTAGATTAGAGTGGTGCTGGAAAAGCACAGCAGGTCAGGCAATATCCGAGGAGCAGGAAAATTGATATTTCGGGCAAAAACCGGGCTTGGGATTCTGGTGTCAGGCATATAAATGACATGTCTTCTCAGAGGAGCTGGTTTTAAATGGTAAGTGCCTAAATGCCAGGCATATTGGCTTTGTCAGAGTTTACCAACCAGCAGTGATCCCCACACACCTGTGTACTTTGGAGACTTGAGCAACATACAATAGGGACTTCAAAGCACTAGAAAAGTTTCACCAGTGTTAACTTTGCAAGATCCTTCAAACTTGGTGGCGTGGTCCAACTGCAGCAAATGAAATCAAATGATATATGATTGACTTAAAATGATATATCACACGGCTCATTTTTAGTTACTTAAATCTCATATACGTACATGTGCCCAAAATTGATAGAGTGTAGCTACTAACTACTGGAAAATTAGGTACATGTAAACATGGGCATATAACCTTGCTTCACCACTATCATAACCCACATACTCAAGTGTTCAGAGGAAAATCCCATCTTCAATGTGAAGTCACATGAAGAGCAAAACTTTTAGTGAGGTCTGTTGCAGTGGAACAGCAATACAACAGGAAAGAAAAAAACTTGCATTTCTACAGCATTTTCCATTCTCGGCAGGACCTAAAGCATTTTATGACCAATTAAATATTCTTGAACCAGTCAATGTTGTAACATAGACAAATGCCTTTTTGGAGAGGAAAAAAGTGAGAAGAATAATGGCAAATGGTTGATTTTAAACAATTGTTAATTGTGGTAGTTATACAGCGTTCTTTGAGACTTAAACTCACTCCCTGGATGACAAGACGAATTTTGTGTTTTATTTTTACACAGCTATTTCAAGAATTTAGCCTACCCAAAAAGACACCCACTATATTTCTATGACGTCCACAGGAAAGACTAAATGACTATAGTTTGTTTATTTTTTCAAAACCAAAACTTCCTAAGCTGTGCTGCAATAGATCTATAAAGATGCAATATTCAAAATATATTTTTTATTCTTCATCTTACTTTTTCTATAGTCTCCACTGAAGGCCTTCTGGTATCCCACTCAAATGATCATTCACTATTTTCTTAACAAATCTCTTTACCAGTTTTCTTCCTGGGACTGTTGAAGGGAATTTCTAAGAAATATAGGATAATTATAAATATTGGAAAATTACTCCATTGTAATAGGAAAATCTGGGTGAATACTGTGACATGGTGAAATATGGAGGCACTCGGAAGAATGCTACAAGATGGCTTAAGACCATTGACTCTACTGATAAATACTTGATATGATGGAAAGGTATGGAGTAAGGCAGGGAAAAGGAAATGTGGGTTTAGGGCATCAACCACTTTATACACGTGGAACAGGACAACAAATGTGGTTAAAATATTGGAAAAGGATGGAAAAAGGGGTGAAAGCAATTGACAAAAATAAAGGGGAAACCAGATACAAGAGGCATAGAGACATCACAACCAAGGAAGGCAAAAAAATCTAGAGAAAAAAATTTGCTGAGAAATAAAGACCTGTTAGAAGAGATTGGGCTGAAACTATGAGTTCACGGGTTTCCTAGTGAGAAAAGACTAGTTGATAATAAAAGGGCAGAAGTCTATGGTGATGTTAGGGATGTTTGAGGCTGTAAAGGTAATTCAGTATTGGTTGTCAAAACAGTGGTCCAAGACTGATTAGGTGGTCGGCCATCTGAAGATGATGGTTTAGTTATTAGGAGGCTTTGTGGGGATTAGTTATTAGGAGGCAAGTGTGGGAAGGCAAGGGATGCCTGGATGACTCACTGTTAGCTTTCTTAGTTTCTTAGAGCATCTGAATAAAAAAAATTTGTTTTATTGGCTTCAATATCAAGCATTGATAAGGATCTGGGAGTGACTCAGTACAGATGCTCTTTGTTAGAAAATTGTCTGGGAAGCTATCCTGGAAAGAAGGGAGAAAGTTAAGAATTAAAAATAAAAACCTTCTAATTGTCATCATATATACAAATGTTCAAATTGTCACATTGCTCTTGAAAGTTATTTTACAGGAGTAAATGTCATATGAAAGATTGCTTCATGTTGTTGTTCTGTAGATGGCACTATAGTGCTGGATAAAGAGACTAATTAGTTCTTGTCTATTAACAGGTTTATGTTTATCCTTTTTAGAGTTAGTCTGTTTGTGCCTTAGACTTTTAATTCAAAAAGATATATTTTAAACAAACACAATTTTGGCAATTATTAATAAATATCAGTGGAGAAATTGAAACACACTGAGGGAAAATTTCCTGCGTGCTAGATGCAGGGAAAATATAAATGGGTTTGTTAATGAACGGGTTTATGCTTTTGTTACAGCTGGCATAAATAGGAAATCTCCCACTGAGAACTAAGAAGTGTTATACTTGTTTAATGTGATGATCGTCATAGTGAGAGTAAATTTACCCTTATGTATTATGTTTATTGATATTGTACAGTACACCAAATGCAAATTTTTGACCATTTATTTTAAATGTAATTTCTTTTTAATTAATCTCAGGCTTCTTCAATAGCACAGTTAATAAAGTGAGTAGCTTGTCTCAGCTGTGATGCTACAATTGCCCTCAATTCCTCTTCGATAGAGATAAGAAAATCATATAATTCTGATCATCATCCGTAATGTAAAGATCATGATAAGAACAGCAGCTTCTTCCTGCTGTTATCAGACTTATGAACCTTTCATAATATTAGAGTTGATCTTTTTCTGCACCTTCTCTGTAGTTGTAACACTATATTCTGGCATTCTGTTCTATTACCTTGATGTACTTACGTAAGATATGATTTGTCTGGTAACATGCAATTCTTTTCATTGTGGATTGTTATGTGAAGATAACGTTGGGTTTACCTGTTATGCCTTGTGATTGTTATTTCATCTGGCTGACACAAAAAGGTGACACTTGAATGAACTACTAGGGGTGACCAGCATCTGTGAATCACAACCTAATACCTTCAGATGAGAAGGTGGGAAAGTTTAAAAATTGTCTTCAATGTGTAATGATTCAACAGAACATGAGAACTAGGTCTTAACAGCATAAGAGGATATATTTTTTCATGTTTATACAAAATGCAGTCAAGATATAAATATTCTTGTTTATAACCAGACTTCCATTTCTCAAAATGCATACTAAAGCTGATGTATCGGTCTCTGTTTAAACGACTCTAATGAGTTTTTCTACAGGGCTGATAAGGTTCAAACATTGGTCATGTTATCTCATCTTGAATTTAATGTTAGTTTTTTCTCCGAACTCCCCCAACTCTTATCATTAACTACTAAGCTATCTTGCTGATCAGCATCCTACCAGTGAATTGAATATTTTACAAGTTAGGGATCTTTATGCACTTTTGTTAGATTATCATATAGGTGATTCTCTATTGATAACTTGTGAAATTGCTACTAACAAATTAAATAACAGCTTAAATACAATGCTGATCATTTGAATTTAAAAATTACTAAAGGGTTAGTCCCTGTGAGAGTGTATTATGTAAAAAAAAGCATGATATTTTATAACAGTGGATTAAACATAATTTGTATCAAATAATATATTCTAATACAGTATGCAATTTACATTTACATAGGAGTGATGTACCATATATCTTTATGTTGTCTAATAGATATTTGAATGGTATACCTCTGTATCAGACAGTATCTTGCCATACAGAATGGTGTTGCTTATCAGTAGTTTGGTACATTGGCGTGAGGTTCATCACCTGTATGAGCAGAATCCTATTCTAGGCTAGCTGGTAGGTATAGGGAATGCAGGATGACTAAAGAAATTGAGGATTTGGTTAAGAAAAAGCAGGAAGCATATGTCAGGTATAGACAGGATAGATCGAGTGAATCCTTAGAAGAGTATAAAGGCTGTAGGAGTGTACATAAGAGGGAAATCAGGAGGGCAAAAAGGAGACATAGACAAAAATGAGATAGCTTTAGCAAATAGAGTTAAGGAGAATCCAAAGGGTAACTAGGGAGAGAATAGGGCTCCTCAAAGTTCAGCAAGGCAACCTTTATGTGGAGCCACAGGAAATTAGGGAGATACTAAACGAGTATTTTGCATCAGTATTTACTGTGGAAAAGGACATGGAAGATATAGACTGTAGGGAAATAGATGGTGACATCTTGAAAAATGTCCATATTACAGAGGAGGAAGCGCTGGATGTCTTGAAGCGCATAAAAGTGGATAAATCCCCACGAACCTGATTAGGCATATGCTAGAACTCTATGGGAAGCTTGGAAAGTGATTGCTGGGCCTCTTGCTGAGATATTTGTAACATCAATAGTCACAGGTGAGGTGCCAGAAGACTGGAGTTTGGCTAACGTGATGCCACTGTTTAAAGAAGGTGGAAAGGACAAGCTAGGGAACTATAGACCAGTGAGCCTGACATCAGTGGTGGGCAAGTTGTTGGACAGAATCCTGAGGGACAGGATGTAAATGTTTTTGGAAAGGCAAGGTCTGATTAGGGATAGTCAACACAGCTTTGTGCGTGGGAAATCATGTCTCACAAACTTGACTGAGTATTTTTGAAAACGTAACAAAGAGGATTGATGAGAGCAGAGCAGTAGATGTGATCTATATAGCCTTCAGTAAGGCGTTCGACAAGGTTCCCCATGGGAGACTGGTTAGCAAGGTTAGATCTCATGGAATACTGGGAGAACTAGCCATTTGGATACAGAACTGGCTCAAAGGTAGAAGACCTTTGGTGGAGAGTTGTTTTTCAGACTGGAGGCCTTTGACCAGTGGAGTGCCACAAGGATTGGTGCTGGGTCCACTATTTTTCATCATTTATATAAATGATTTGGATGTGAGCATAAGAGATATAGTCAGTGACTTTGCAGATGACATCAAGATTCAAGGTGTAGTGGACAGCGAAGAAGGTTACCTCACATTACAACAGGATCTTAATCAGATAGGCCAATGGGTCGAGAAGTGGCAGATGGAATTTAATTCAGATAAATGTGAGGTGCTGCATTTTGAGAAAGCATATCTTAGCAGGACTTATGCATTAATTGGTAAGGTTCTAGGGAGTGTTGCTGAACAAAGAGAGTGTAGTTGCAGGTAGGTAGGATAGTGAAGAAAGCGTTTGGCATACTTTCCACTATTGGTCAGAGTACTGAGTACAGGAGTTGGGAGGTCATGTTGCGGCTGTACTGAACATTGATTTGGCCACTGTTGGAATACCGTGTGCAATTCTGATCTCCTTCCTATTGGAAAGATGTTGTGAAATTTGAAAGGGATCAGAAAAGATTTACAAGGATGTTGCCAGGGTTAGAGGATTTGAGCTATAGGGAGAGGTTGAACAGGCTGGGGCTGTTTTCCCTGGAGCGTAGGAGGCTGAGGGGTGACCTTATAGAGGTTTACAAAATTATGAGGAGCATGGATAGGATAAATAGACAAAGTCTTTTCCCTGGGGCCGGGGAGTCCAGAACTACAGGGCATAGGTTTAGGGTGAGAGGGGAAAGATATAAAAGAGACCTAGGGGGCAACATTTTCACGCAGAGAGTGGTACGTGCATGGAATGAGCTGCCAGAGAAGTGGTAGAGGCCGGTACAATTGCAACATTTAAAAGGCGTCTGGATGGCTTTATGAATATGAAGGGTTTGGAGGGATATGGGCTGGGTGCTGGCAGGTGGGACTGGATTGGATTGGGATATCTGGTCGGCATGGCTGGTTGGACCGAAGTGTGTGTTTCTGTGCTGTACATTTCTATGACTCTAAGTGAGGGGTTTATAACGTGATTTCAAAGGAGTTTTGGTTAATTGCTGCAGTGCATCTCATAGATGGCCCACATTATGCATAGTGATGGAGGAAGTGAATGTTGAATAGGTGGATGTGGTGCTCATCAAGAGGGCTGTTTTGTCCTGAATGTTACAAAGCTTGTTAAGTGTTGTTGCAACTGCATTCTTCTAGGCAAGTGGAGAGTATTCCATCACACTCCTCAGCTGTATCTTATAAATGTGGATAAGCTTTGGGAAGTCAGGAAGTGAGTCACTCACTGCAGACTCTGACCCAATGATGTGTAGTTACCGTATTTATATGACTGGTCCAATTCAGTTTCTGGTCAATAGCAATCCCTAGGAGGATGACAGGGATTCGGTTATGATCATAGCATTAAATGTCAAAAGGGGATTTTCTCGAGTTGGATATGGTTATTGCCTGGCAATTAAGTGTAGTGTGAATGTAATTTTGCCACTTATCAGCTCAAACCTGGCTCAAGCTTTGATCCATATGGACATGGACTGCTTCAGCATCTGAGCAGTCACGGATGATGCTAAATATTGTGCAGTCATCAGCGAACATCTTCTATTCTGACCTTATGCTGGAAGAAAGTAGATTGATGAAGCAGCTGAAAATGTTTGGCGTTAGGTACTATCCGAAGGAATTCCTTCAGAGTTGGCCTGGTACCGAGATACTTACCTTCCAACAATCATAACCATCTTGCTTGTGTGTTTGATATAACTCCAAACAGTATTGCTCTTCCCTGCTGAATCCAATCAATTTCAATTCTGCTAGAGCTCCTTAATGCAATACTTTATCAAATTCTGCTTTGTTATCAGAGGTTGCCAGTCTCACCTGAGCTAATTGGCATTGTTGGATTTGTCCTGCTTTTGATGGACACGAAATATCTGGCTAATTTCCCACATTACTTGGTAGATGCTAATGTTGTAGCTGTACTGGAACAACTTGACTAGGACTATGGCTAATTCAGAACAACAAGTCTTCAAAAATATTGCTGGAGTGTTGTCAGTGCCTTTGACCATTTCTCGATTTCGTGGATGGGGTGAATCAAATTGGTTGAAGACCGGCAGCTGCGATGCCAGAGACTTCAAGAGAAAGTTGAGATGGATAATTAATTTGGTACTTATGGTTGCAAATGTCTTTTGAACTGATGTGCTGTGTTTACCCATTAATGAGAATAGGGATATTTGTGGAATCTCCTCCTCCTTCCAGTAGTAGTTTATTTGTCTAACACCATTCACTGCTTGATGTGGCAAGACTTCAAATCTTAGATCTTAGATCTGATGGCAATGGAATAGAAGAGCAATATGTGGGCTCCTCAACCCCGGAGCCCTGAGATTGTGTAAGCCGTTCACTTTACTTCCTTTTTCATTCTATGCTTTTTTCCAAAGTTTCCATTTATTATTGTACCTTATGTTCTTTTAATGACTTTGGAAGAAGGCGTCTTCTCTTGGCCCAGCTCCAACGATGAGGCAACTTCCAATGGCCCAGAATGGTGGTATGGGCCTGGTGCCTGGCAAGGTGCTGTTCTGGTATGATGGTCTTGTACAGGAACAGCAGTCTTGCCTTGGAGTGAGGTTCTTGTCCTGGCGTGGAGGTCTAATCCCATCCTGGAGGTCTACTTCAGCAGTTTCTGTATATTCCAGGAGCCTGGCATGAATATCCAGTCCCAGCACGGAGGTGGTTGCGGGTCTTCCAACAGCCCAGCTTGGAGGTCTCAACTTGGCTTGACAGGGCAGTCTTTGCCTGACATGGTGGTCTCAGCCTGGCCCTGCTGGCCTGATCTTCCTGTGTACCCCAAACCTAAGAGACATTAATTGAACTGTAGAAACATTTTTTTTCTTCTTCTTATTTATGACTTCTGTCATTAATTTAGATGTCATTCTGTGGCAACTTATAAAACATTTCACTGTGTATTTTTTGTAAAAATACATGCAACAATAAATTGCTGTTCTAATCTATTCTATTCTACCTGCTCTGTTGGTTGTGTAATTGGTTATTTCTTCCACTTGCACACCTCTGCTGTTTGGAATCTAAGTAGACCTGTGTTGTAGCTTCAAGTTGAACCCTAATTTTCATGTGTGTTGGTACTACTTTTGGAGCGCCGGAGTGCTGTCCTGCACGCTTCAGTGAACCAGGGTTGATCCTTCTACTTGTTGATAACAGTAGAGTGGGGTATGTGCTGGGCCCTAACGGCTGCAGATTATATTTAAATACAATTCTATTCCTGATGGCCCACAGGGCCTCATGGGTGCTTAGTTACAAAAATACTCAGACTCAGCCCAATTTAGCACACCGATAGTGCCACAACACAATGGTGAGAATCCTCAGTGTGAAGATGGAACTTCAGCTCTGTGAGAATTACAGGAGTTACCTTTGAACTACGGACTTAGACATCTGTGATAATTAGATTAGTGAGGTCAAAGTCAGGTAGGTTTTTCCCTCTTGTTGATTCCCTCACTACTTGCCACAGTCCCAGTCAAGTAGTTATATCATTCAGGACTTGGCCTGCTCAGTCATAGAGCTACTGAACTATTCTTGGTGATGGACACTGAATTTCCACGCACTGAGTATATTCTGTGCTGTTGCCACTCTTCATACTTCTTCAAATTATAGTGTTCAATATGGAAAAGTAATTCATCAGTTTTTCAGTGGTGGAGGGAACTAAGTGGTAATCAGCGGAATGTTTCCTTGCCAATGTTGATCTGGCGACATGAGACTTCTAGGGGTTCGAAGTTAATGCTGAGTGCTCCTAGGGGAACTCCCTCCTGATTATATATCACTATGTGGCCATGTCTGGTCTGTCCAGTTGGTGAAACAGCACATAGTCAAGGATGATGGTTGTGGCTGGGACATCTTCTGCAAATAATTAGCACAGGATGATTATGACTATGTTAGGCTATTACTTGACAGGCTATTACTTGACCAGCATGTGGAATAGCTCTCCCAACTTTGGCACAAGCATGCAAATATTAATAAAAAAGACTTGCAGGGTCAGAGCTATGATTGCCATTGCTGTTGTCGTTACCAGTGCCTAGGTCAATGTTGGGTGGTTTAGCTGGTATAATTCCTTTTATACCTCATAGTGTCTTGATATAACTGAGGATCTTGATCAGTTTCAGAATATATTGAAGAGTCAACCACATTGCTACAAATCTAGACCAGAGAAGGATGGCAGATTTCCTTTCCTAAAGGGCATCAATTGACCAGATTGCTTTGCTTTAACTTAATTTGGAGGTGCTGGTGTTTTACTGGGGTGTACAATGTTAAAAATCACACAACGCCCAAGTTATGGTCCAACAGGCTTATTTGGATGCACTAGCTTTCGGAGTATTGCTCCTTCATCATTATACTCCACAACCACCTGATGAAGGAGCAGCGCTCCAAAAGCTAGTGCTTCCAAATAAACCTATTGGACAATAATCTGGTGTTGTGTGATTTTTTTTAGCTTTTTATAACAATCACAATGGTGTTGTGGTCACTAACATTTCATTCTAGATATATTTATTGAACTAAAATTCCACCAGCTGCCTATGACGTGAATCAAACCAATCTCCCCAGAGCCTCTGGATTATGAATCCAGTGACAGTACCACCACCAACACCAACACCAACACCAACACCAACACCAACACCAACAACAATAATTTAATCACTTGCCCTTCCAGCCTCCAGCTGTTCATTAGCCTGTAAGTTATAGAATCATAGAGTCATAGTGATGTACAGCATGGAAACAGACCCTTTGGTCCATACCGACCGGATAACCCAACCTAATCTAGTTCCATTTACAGCACTTGGCCCATATCCCTCTAAACCCTTCCTATTCATATACATCCAGATGCCTTTTAAATGTTGCAATTGTACCAGCCACCACCATTTCCTCTGGCACTACCTGCTGCGTGAAAAAGCTGCCCCTTAGGTCGCTTTTATATCTTTCCCCTCTCACTCTAAAAGTATGCCCTCTAGTTCCTGACTACCCCACCCCAGGGACAAGACTTTGTCTATTTACCGTATTCATGCTTCTCATGATTTTATAAACCTCTATGAGGACACCCTTCAGCCTATGACGCTCCAGGGAAAACAGCCCCAATGTATTTAGCCTTTCCCCATAGCTCAAATCCTCCAACCCTGGCAACATCAATGTAAATCTTTTCTGAACCCTTTCAAGTTTTAGAATTGCACACAATATTCCAAAAGTGACCTAACAAACATCCTGTACAGCCGCAACATGACCTCCCAACTCCTATATTCAATACTGTGACCGATAAAGGAAAGCATACCAAACGCCTCCTTCGCTATCCTATCTACCTGCGACTCTACTTTCAAGGAACTATGAACCTGCACTCCAAGGTCTCTTGTTCAGCAACATTCCCCAGGACCTTACCATTAAGTGTATATGTCCTGCTAAGATTTGCTTTACCAAAATGCAGCACCTCACATTTATCTAAGTTAAACTCCATCTGCCACTCCTCAGCCCACTGGCCCATCTGATCAAGGTGCCGTTGTAATTTGAGGTAACCTTTTTCACTGTCCACTACACTTCCAATTTTGGTGTCATCTGCAAAGTTACTAACTGTACCTCCTATGTTCATATCCAAATCATTTATATAAATGACGAAAAGTAGTGGACCCAGCACCGATCCTTGTGGTACTCCACTGGTCACAGGCCTCCAGTCTGAAAAACAACCCTCCACCAACACCTTCTACCTTTGAGCCAGTTCTGTATCAAAATTGCTAGTTCCCCCTGTATTCCATGAGATCTATCCTTGCTAACCAGTCTCCCATGGAACCTTGTTGAATGCCTTACTGAAGTCCATATAGATCACATCTACTGCTCTGACCTCATCAATCCTCTTCATTACTTTTTCAAAAAACTCAATCAAGTTTGTGAGACATGATTTCCCACACACAAAGCCATGCTGACTATCCCTGATCAGTCCTTGCCTTTCTAAATATGTATAAATCCCGTCCCTCTGGATTCCCTCCAACAACTTGCCCACCATTGACGTCAGGTTCACCAGTCTATTGTTCCCTGGCTTGTCCTTACCACCTTTCTTAAAGTACCACAGACTTGGCAAGATGTTGGAATTCTGTAGAACTGCTGTGGACAGCTCTGCCTAACAGCCAAGGCATACCGGTATTTTTTGCCATCCCTACCAAACTTATGTGGTGGAATTATGAGTTTAAAACTTTACAGAACACATATTTGTTAATATTTGGGAGTGGGAAGGATGCCAAAGGGAAAAGGAGCAAACAAACAGCAGCAGGGAGGACACTCCCCTGCAGCACCTACCACACCTGAGACTGCAGCAGCAGCAGCCTCTCCCCCCGGAGACCTGACAGACTCACAGGAATTGGCTGCGGCGATGGAGAGACTTACCTTGAAAGCTGGGGCTGCAATTGAGGAGATTTGTGCCCAGGTCCAACCTATCGCATCCATGCTGCCGAAGCATGAGCAGAAGATCCAGGGCCTCGGGGAGAGGCTGGAGGAGATGGAGGGTCTCCTCCAGATGGAAGGCCTCGGAAGCTGCAATGGAGTCCTCATCCAGGTGCTGGAGCGAGAGGTGTGGGCCTTGCGAAACCATATCAACGACCTCGAAAATTCTTCCTTTTTTCAATAACTGGATTTTTCTGATGGGATATTTTGTGGATGTTCTTTGTTGTCTCTCCCCTTTTTTTTTGTTTGTTCTGGTTCTCTTTTAGTCACAAGTAGGGGTGACATGAAGTCACGGATGGGTGGAGTGCTCATCCTGACTTTGTCTTTTTTTCTGTTGATGTGAGGATCATCTCCTTGTTTTTTTTCTGGCCTAAGGCTGGGGCACAGTCCGGTTTTGAAGGAGCTGTGAAGGAGGGGATGGGTAGGGTGAGTGGGCAGGGGGAAGATTCTTCCATTCAAGGTTCTATAGTTGGTTTTCTTTTTGGTTTTTGGTAGTAATAGTTGTTTATAGGTATGATAGAGTAGTTTTCGTACATATAGTTTTTCAATTCTATGAGTCTTTATTTACTTATGCTCGGCGCTTTGTATGCAGGGTTCTCCCTCCAAGGGGTTCAAGGGTGTCTGAAAGGGGGTATGGCTAAGTGTCTTATTAAATGGTGCACTTGGAACATTAATGGAAGTCATTTGCCTGTTAAAAGGAAAAAAGTGCTTTCTAGCCTTAAGAGGGAAAGGGTTGATATCGCTTTGTTGCAGGAACCCCATCTTGATGATGGGGAACATCTGAAATTACAACAAGAGGGTTATGACCGGGTATTCTTTTCATCCTTTACTACTAAAAGTAGGGGAGTGGCAGTACTTATCCAGAAAAATCTTCCATTCACATTATTAGAGCAGGTGATACTTAACGCCCTGATACATGGGGAGGAATATGACATTTTAAACGTCTACTATCCTCCGGCACATCCTCTCAAATTTTTGATTAGTGCTTTCTCTAAGTTGAGTGCTTTTGGAACACGGCACATTATTATAGGGGAAATTTTAATTGTTTTTTTGGATCTGACAGCGGACAGGATGCCTTGTGGGCCCCCAACTATTTCTTCACAGGCCAAGCAGGTGGTTGACTTATGCGAGGAGTTGGGGCTGGTGGATGTTTGGAGATGTCTTCACCCTACTGGCAGGGGCTTCACCTTTTTTTCAAATCCACATAAATGTCACACAAGAAGTTACCTCTTTCTGGCTCCCTCGGCCCTTCTATATTCAATTATGAGTTGTAAAATTGGGAGTATAGCTATCTCTGATCACGCGGCGGTATATTTGGAGGTTAAGGCCAAGAGTGAAGGGCTAGGTTTGCAGCACTGGTGTTTGGACCCCTTTCTCCTTAAGGATTTCAAATTTGTGGGATACTTTTTGAAGGAGTTTCAGGAATTCTTGACTATCAACTCAGGCACGGCTAGTAGTCCGTCCATGCTATGGGAGACTGCTAAGGCCTTTGCTAGGGGATTAGCTATTTCCTATTCGGCTAGCCGGAAACGACAGAAGGAGGAACAGCAGCGTCTACTTGAGACGCGGTTGAAAGCTGTGGAGGCAGCACATTTGTGCGGCCTTCAGTGACTAAGCTACAGCGGATCACGGCCCTTCAGGCTGTCTTGAATTCAATACTGACACAAAACGCAAAGAAAGAACTTGCTTTTTCTAGACAAAGGCTGTTTGAATATGGGGATAGGCCAGGGAAGTATTTAGCGTACCTGATTAGGAAAAAGCGTGCTCCCCAATCCACTACTGCAATCAGAGACAGTGCCGGGGTCCTTACATATGATGCTAAAAAGATTAATGAGGCTTTTCGGAGCTTTTACTCTGAATTGTATCGGTCTGAAGGTTGCGAAGACAGGAGGGCTAAAATGGAGACTTTTTAAGAACCTGGACCTCCCAGAGGTAACATTGGAACAGGCCTCTCTCTTTAATGTCCCCTTGACAGTTCAGGAAATACAGGAGACAGCTAGGCAACTTCAGAGTGGGAAAGCGCCTGGACCTGATGGTCTTCTGGGTGAGTTTTATAAGGAGTTTATAGGGATTCTGTCAGGGCTGATGTTGGAGATGTACAATCACCCCTATATGCATGAATGCTTACCACCATCTTTGACAGAAGCTAATATTTCCTTAATTCTTAAGAAGGCGAAGGTTCCTGAAGGTGCCTCACACAGGCCCTTCCTGAAAGGGCCTTTCCTGAAGGTGCCTCACACAGGCCCATCTCTCTATTAAATTCAGATTTCAAGATTCTGTCCAAGATCCTAACGCTGAGATTGGAAAAGGTGTTGCCCCATATTATTAAAGAGGACCAGACAGGCTTTATAAGAGGCTGTAGATCCTCTAATAATATTGGACGGTTGCTGAACGTGGTCCAAGTTTGTCAGCAATGATCGATTCAGGGGTTGGTGATTTTCTTAGATGCAGAGAAAGCATTTGACTGGGTGGAATGACCGTATCTTTTTTATGTCTCAGAACAGTTTGGGTTGGGTGGGGTCTTTGCTAGGTGGGTGGAGGTTTTATATCGCCACCCTCTGGCCGCGGTCATCACCAATGGGGTGAAGTTTGGGAATTTTACGATTGGTAGGGGTAGTCGGCAAGGCTGCCCCCTCTCATCGTTGTTGTTTATGTTGGTGATAGAGCCGCTGACAGAGGCCATTCGTCAAAACATCCACATGACCGTTCTGGAAGTGGGATTGAGGGGACATAAGATTATGCGGATAATTTATTGAACCCGATGACCTCTGTATCCCATTTGATACAATGTATCAATTCATCTGGGGCTATTTCAGGATATAAGATTAACTTTGCAAAATCGGAGTCTCTGCCTTTGGGGAACCTTAAAGATGTGCCAGAATTTGAAGGTGGCTCTAAGTTCCCTTTTAAGTGGTCACAGGCAGTGTTCCGGTACCTAGGCATTTTTATTACCCCCAAGTTTGATCTGTTATTTCAGACTAACTTTGCTCACTTGCTCGACAATATTAGGCGAGATCTCCAGAGATGGGAGGCTCTTCCAATTTATGGCTGGGCTGAACATTTCTCATTAAGATGAATGTCCTTCCTCATTTGCTTTATTCCATGCGTATGCTCCCTGTAATGTTTCCCAGGTCAACGCTGCGGAAGCTTATGAGGTGGTTTGGTTCCTTTGTCTGGCATCGTGGGTGGCCCCTTATCAAACTTACTAAATTGCAGTTGCCTCAAGGAGGGGGAGGAGCTGATTTCCCAGACATCAGGAGGTATCAATTGAGTTCCCTGCTGTCCTTTGTCTGCGATTGGGTAGGTAATGATCCAAACTCAATATGACTGGATATTGAGGCCTCCCAAGCAAAGTGCCCTCTTATTAACCTGTTGTTCATGGATAAGATGACGACAGTTATGGACCACTGCCGCAATCCCATTGTCATTAGTACAGTCAGGGCTTGGAGGGCGATGCGTCAGAGTGAGGGTGTTTATCCAAGACTTCGCCACTTACACCTATAGTCAGCATGCCAGGGTTCCGACCAGGGATGATGGACTCAAAGTTCAAACTATGGGCAGCGAGAGGAGTTTCTAGTTTGGGAGACTTGTTTGAGGGGGAGGTTATGATGTCTTTTAAGCAACTGAGCCGCAAATACGGGCTGCCCAGCAGAGACCTTTTCCGTTTTTTTCAGGTTAGGGATTTCATCCAGAAGAAGACTACGCTTCTCACTAAGCCCTACAAGCCCGATACAGAGAGGTTGTTGCTACGTTCCACAAGCACCCTTTCGGTTAGTGCCCTCTATCCCCTGCTGGGTGGCAGGGCCTGGCAGAATATCAACCGGTTATGTGAGGTCTGGGAGCAAGAGCTAGGAGTGGATATCTCTTCTGAAACATGGGAGAATATGTGGGAGAATACTCGAAAAATCTCAATCTGTAATAGGACATGCGCTAAGCAATTAAAAGTTCTGCACAGGGCTCATCTGGCACCAGACCACCTGGTGAAGGTTAAAAAAGGGGCATCTTACTCTTACCCATTGCTTCTGGACATGCCACAAGCTCCGTGATTACTGGAGCGCTGTGGCGGGAGAGATAGGGAGGGTATTGAGGACTGAAGTCAAAGTAGACCCAATATCTCTCCTCGTAGGTCTACCAAATTTACTATCTTTAGATGGGCATGGGAAGAAACTATTTAATAACTTTGTATACTGTGCACGGAAGAATATTCTAATGAATTGGGTGTCTGAGAAACCACCAGGCTTGCTGGGATGGCAGAAATTAATTATGGAGCACATTACCTTGGACTTTTTTGCAAACAGAGTTTGAGTTATTTGGAAACAGATTTGTCAGTTGTCTTAACTAGGGCATATGTTTAACCAGGATAGTTAGATTTGTCAAGCCCTGGGCCCTGGAGGGGGTCTCCTGAGTTAATATGGGTATATATACAATGCTCCCGTTCCTCTGTTTGGGAGCTTTGCACTGAGCATAGCTGTTCGGTATTCTGTGGGTGGCACAGTGGCACAGTGGTTAGCACTGCTGCCTAACAGAGCCAGAGACCTGGGTTCAATTCCCATCTCAGGTGACTGACTGTGTGGAGTTTGCACATTCTCCCCGTGTCTGCATGGGTTTCCTCCAGGTGCTCCGGTTTCCTCCCACAGTCCAAAAATGTGCTGGTTAGGTGAATTGGCTATACTAAAATTGCCCGTAGTGTTAGGTGTAGGGGAATGGGTCTGGCTGGGTAGAGGGTTGGTGTGAGCTAGTTGGGCTGAAGGGCCTGTTTCCACACTTTAAGTAATCTAATCTAAAACATGGTGCACCAAACAACAGACCATTTTTATAAGATATGGCAGCCCGACTTGAGTTATTTGGAAACAGATTTGTCAGTTGTTTTAACTAGGGCATATGTTTAACCAGGATGGTTAGATTTGTCAAGCCCTGGACCCTGGAGGGGGTCTCCTGAGTTAATATGGGTATATATACAATGCTCACGTTCCTCTGTTTAGGAGCTTTGCGCTGAGCATAGCTGTTCTGTATTCTGTGGTTTTTTAAAAATTTTTTTGGTGTTGCTTTGCACAGTGTTTGGGTTTGTTTTGTATTAGAGGGTAGGTTAATAGTTAGGAGACAGTAGTTGTATTGTTTTTGTGTTTGTTTTCTTTTTATTATACTGATATTTGTTATTGATTGTATTTTTCAATAATTTTATATCTTTGTAAAGTTAAAAAAATTTGCTAACAAATATATTTACAAAAAAAATGGTACCACATTAGCCAACCTCCACCTCACCTCACCTGTGAATAGTGATGATACAATACCTCAGCAAGGGGCCCAGCAAATTCTCTCATGACTTTACATTGTTCCTTATTGAAAATGAGTGAAGATATAAAGCCAATATAAATCAAGAACCAGCATACCTTAGGTTACATTGAAGAGGGCAGAGTTAACCATTCCTGGGGTCCTACGAGAAGCAAACTGCTCGTTTCACTCTGGTAGTCACACCACATATTGAATAGTCTGCCAAAATATTTAGGAAAAAATGTAGGAATCTGCTTCCAGTCTCTTTTGGGGGAGGGGGGGGGGGGGCATCAGCACCTGTTAGAGATTATAATCTCATAGCTGGAATCAACACTCACAGTCTTTACAGCTTTGGTGTAATTTTTTGTGACTGCTCAGAAATCTGTAATATACATTTTGTACTACACCTTCTAAAACAAGTATTAATATTATTGAGAATAGTGAACTACACGAATAGAAGAATTCAAGAAATTTCTCCTTTTCCAACTATTTATTTGCAGATGAATGGAACTAATAATGCCTAGCCCAAGGTTGTGGCAGAATGTCATCGCATCATCTTCATCACCAATTTCGTAACAGCACAAGACTAGAAACTATGGAGAAGCAAATGGATTTAGGTATTCAGATACATAAAATTACTAGCCTTGGCTTTGAATAGCTTACAGCACAGATGCATTGAAATGAAAGTGTTAAATTATGAGGAATAATTTCATAAACATTTTAGAATGTTAAAGAGTGATTGAAGTACTCAAAATGATATTTTTTAAAAATGTATAGTCATTCATGGGATTATGTGCCACTGGCAAGCCCGGAATTTGTTGCCCATCTTTAACTGGCCTTGAGAAGGTGAGCCACCTTCTTCAACTATTGCAGTCTATGTGGTGTAGGTACACCAGAACTGCTGTTAGGAAATGGTTTTCTAGGATTTTAACTCAATGATAGTGAAGAAATAGCGATATAGTTCTAGTTCAGAATGGTGTGTGATTTGATGGTGGTGGTATTTCCATACATCTGCTCCTATTATCCTTCTAGGAGGTAGGGGTCACAGGTTTGGAAGGTAGATACAGAAAGACTGTTTCATCTGTTGTGCATAGAGCTCTACAGCATAGAAACAGAACCTTTGGTCCAACTCATACATGCTAACCAGATATCCTAAATAGATCTAGTCCAAATTGCCAGCATTTGGCCCGTATTCTTATAAACCCTTCCTATTAATTTACCCATCCAGATGCCTTTTAAATGTTGTATTTGTACCAGCCTCCACCACTTCCTCTGGCAGCTCACACCATACATGCACCACCTTCTGTGTGAAAAAAAGTCCCTTTTAAATCTTTCCCCTCTCACCTTAAACCTATGCCCTCTAGTTTTGGACTCCCATCCTGGAGAAAAAACCTTGGCTGTTCACCGTATCCATGTCCCTCATGATTTTATAAACCTCTATAAGATCAACCCTCAGCTTCAGGGAAAATACCCCAGCCTTTTCAACTTCTCCCTATAGCTCAAACCCTCCAATCCTGACAAAGTCCTTGGAAATTTTTTTATGCGCCCTTTCAAGTTTCACAACTTCCTTCCTATAGCAGGGAGATCAGAATTAAATGCAGTATTCCAAAAGTGGCCTAACCAATGTCCTGTACAGCTGCAACATCACCTCCCAACTCCTATACTCATTGCACTACCTAAGACTTCACTTTCAAGGAACTATGAACCTGAACTCCAAGATCTCTTTATTCAGCAACACTCTCCAGGACATTAACATTAAGTGTGTAAGTCCTCTCCTGATTTGCCTTTCCAAAATGTAGCGCCTCAAATTTATCTAAATTAAACTCCATCTGCCACTCCTCAGCCCATTAAACTCTTAGGTAACCATTTTTGCTGCCCCCATACCTCCAATTTTGGTGTCATCTGCAAACTTAATAACCATACTTTCTACGTTCACATCCAAATCATTTATACAAATGACAGAAAGCAGTGGACCCAGCACTGATCCACATGGCACACTGCTGTTCACAGACCTCCAGTCTGAAAAGCAACCCTCCACCACAAACTTCTATCTTCTACCTTTGAGCCAGTTCTGTATCTAAATGGCTAGTTGTCCCTGTATTCTATGTGATCTAACCTTGCTAACTAGTCGACAATAAAGAACTTTGTATTTGAAGTCCATATAGATCATACCCACCATTCTGCCTTCATCAATCCTCTTTGTTACTTCAAAAAACTCAATTAAGTCAGTTTGACACTATTTCCCACACTCAAAACTATGTTGACTATCCCTAATCAGTCCTTGCCTTTCTAAATACACGTAATACACGTAAATACACGTAATTTCCTTTTCTCATGAACCTCTCCAACAACTTACCCACCACTGATACCTGAGATATGCTTCCTTCTTTTACTCTGACAGTGGAAGAAGCACAATGTTAAAATTAGAGATGGTCATTCAGGAATGAAATGGGGAAACACTTTTTAAATGCAAAAGGTAGAGGAAAATGCTGAAAAGGGAAACCTTGCAGAAACCAACTTTAATCCTTGGTTCCAGTTTGCAACCATTTGGGGAAAATACTTACATACACTCCTGTGGTTATGCTGCTTGTCAAGATTTCAAAGTTGTGTCAGAATTATTCTCACTTGCAATCTGCTGTCTTATTGAGTTATAAATTCCATCTGTCTAAGATTGCATCATATTAACCAAGGTGTTCAGAGTCCAAGTCCAGAATGCCCCTTTCCAAGTAGAAGGCAGCTACATGGAAACACTAACTAGTCAAGGTACAGAATACTAAAACAGCAAAAATATTTGATGTGAAGGAATATATGATGCATAATTCACAGAACCACACTCCACTATTTCAGACATGTCGGCATTGCATTTTATTTCCCTTTTACATTTTCTCTCTCCTTCATCTCTTTCAAGTTAATGTTTTGGGATAAGTACTATTAGTGCAGACACTCTTAAGGACTTCACACAAGTGATCATTCATAATGTGAGTTTAGTGGCGTTATTAGGTGATTCAAAAACAGGGATCACAGTTGAGTTCAATCCATGCTCAGCATCCACAAAATTCCACCACAAATTGCTGAATAAAGTTCACATGTGGAAATCAATTATTTTTCTCTCATTCCTATAGAAATCTTTGATTTCAATGTTAAACTGAACTGAACTAAGTTTAACTGCCATTCTTATTCAGATGTAATTAGGACTGTGAAGCAACTATATGAAAGATACTATGACAAAAATAAGTTTCTTCTCCTTGAACCAATGTGCTGAGATTTGCTATAAGTATTCTTACTGGTTTCTGGTGCTTTGCTTGTAATCAGCTAATGAGAATATTAACTTCTGTTATGTGAGGCAGAATATTTTCCTGAAAACAGGATGAGATTTTCGCAGATAATAATATGCAACAATTCAAAAGGTGATGTGTGAAATCTCCTGATTTACTAAATGGCCAATCAGGCCTCAACCTTAACTAAGGAAAATCATCCAAGGTGCTTCAGAGTAACTAATGATGAAAGGTAAAGTCACCATGGTCTTGCTGTCTCGTTAGAGAGATGACTGATGGTGGTTTAACCTGAGGGTCACCACATCTCAGGCGAAAGAGAAAAATCATTCTTGGTAACCTCAGTTGGTGTGAGAATTGACTGACATCACAAACCAGCTATCTGAGATAACTAGCCCCAAATTCAAGATAATGTGTAGATCAAAGAAGAAATCAAAAATAGGTGTAATGATCCAGCATTTGATCATCAAATTGAGTTTTAAGGTGTGTCATTGAACAGTATGATGCAGCTTAAAGCCAGTAGTGTGCGTAAAGTCCCTGTACTGGCTATGTCAGTTCATAGACTCCTGCCTTCTCATCTTAATCTGTGCTTGAGCTGTTGTCATCCTTAAGCTCTACATAACCAATTGTTACTTTCTTTTGGAGAGTTAAGATCTTTTGTGGACTATACCTCCTTATTTTATGTAAGAACATGGGCTCAGAATTTAGACCTGTGGTAGTGGCTGAGCAAAGGGTATGAACGATGTCTTAGAAAAATAAAGACTTTGAGGAGGAAGGGGATTGTACGAGGTTACAAAGATAGTGAGGTATAGAGTACAGATTGAACTTGGAACTTAGGACTTTTGCGGCACAATGATAGTGCTCCTACCTCTGAGCCAGGAGATTTACATTCAAGACCCATTTGCTCCAGAGGTGTGTAATAACATCTGACAGGTTGGTTAGAAACTATTTTGAATTCAGAACCTTCGTACTCTGTGCCTCAAATCCATACTTTAATCGAAAGTCTGTACCAACTGAATTTAATCCCTTCTTTTATCCAACAGACATTTTGCTTTTCTTTCTTCACAGGAATATAGTAATTGTTGCCTGCTATACACTACCCTCTGAGAAGACTTAGCCAAGATCAAGAACTCTATAGATTTATTACAAATCAAACTTGTATCCTAGCATTCCAGAGTGCAGAAATAACTTATGTAACTAACTCTATTAAATAAACATTTTCTGAAATTACATTAAGTGATTTATAGTTGTTTTGAATTTCATTGCATTGCCAGATCATTGAGCTGTAAAATTATTATTCCCAGTCAGATGAGAGTTTTCCTTTTCTCTATTTAGCTTACACATTTTATAGGCCTATGGTGTTGGAATGCCATATTTTGGGAGTTATTTTAAGTTAACCAATGCAATCCTGTAATATAAATCTTGCCATTACAGAAGCTGGCTAATTTGACGTGCATTTCCAACATATTATTTCTTAAAGCCTGAAATTTTAGTGTGTTTCATTTCAGTGTTTTCTATGTGTATTTTAGATTTATAGTATTTGCTATTTTTCCTTTTTTAATGTAAATATGTGACAGCCAATCATATACCTTTCTTATGAAACAGAAATGACAGTTCTTCTTCCTCAAACAACAAACACTTCATCATGAAAGCAAAGCTTTTTTAAAGCTACCTGTTTTTCATTGGCTGATTTAGAAGTTTGTCTGAATTTAGAAAGCTTGGGAAACAAGACATTTGCTTTAAATATGCTATACTTTTTCCATTTCAGAAATATGCTTTATTCATAAAAGTATCTTTATATACAAATATAGAGTCACTAAAGCAGTTTGGTTCTGTTCAGCAGCATATACAGAAACAAACAGACATTGGAGTTTGACTCTATCCAGTGAACAAATCTAAGGCATCTCTTACCTGTACAAGTCTATATTTACATACATTTGAAGCACTGGATAGGTCTGATAACTGAACAGAATCCCATTCAGCTTCAGTAGAAAGGCCTGAGACCTTTCCCTACTGTGCCATGGTGGCAATTTAGCCAACTTCTATCATGGTAAGGTTTACATTGTAGGATAGATGATGGTCTTTTACTACTGCGCCTTGCTGGCAGCTGTCCTGGGCTTTACTGCATCCTCAGCACATAGTCCTGGACCTTGGAATGTGCCAGTCTGAAACACTCAGTTGAGGTCAACTCCTTGTTGATATTTGTCTCAGTTTGTGTCCCAAAGAACAGACAGTAGAGGACAGAGTCTTGCATTACGGAGCTGCTCAAGACAAACCTCAAAAGAACCCACTGCATCTCTCTCCAGACTTCCTTTGCAAAGGCACATTCCTGAAGGAGGTGTGTGACAGACTGTACCTCCCCGCAGCCACTTTTGAGAACAAAAAGGATCTAACAGGTAATGCCCTTCTCATCACCAGCCAAGCGATAACTTAGTGCTTGTTGGAAAGTTCTTGTAACGAGATATTTGTGCCGAATGACGTTGACAGTCTGCTCAGGGAGCAACCTGACAGGATCCTCTCTCCTTTTTCTGCAGAATCTTAAGAATACCACATCCTGGAAGACTTGTGATCAAAGTTTTTTCTTCACAAATTTCTCTATGAAAGACAGGTAATATGGAACAGTTCAAATACCTGATTTGTTTTGTGGCAATGAAGTCAGTTCCACTCTTTGCAATACCGCAGACAGGGAGATTCTCCATATGTAGTGACACTTGGTGTTTGTGTACCAAAGGTTTCTGCACAGCTTGATGCAGCCACATACAAAGGTGTCCATCAGGATGAGTGTAATGTTAGGTAGAGTAGAGAGAGTAGAATAACTTTTACCTGTTATTTCTACCACATACAACTGATACAGTAAAAATGAGACAGCATTCCTCTAGTACCGAGGGTACTACATGGACAGCACAAACTACACAATTGTACACGGCATAAAGTACATAAGAAGTGCAAAATACACAAGTTACAGTGTAACAGAAGAATGATGGATAGTAGACATTTTTATGGCAGCAATATGAAGGAATTTCAGATGAGAAAGAGTCCGAATATTCTATGTTAAGGAGCCTAATGGCTTGGCATAAGAAACTGTTGCACAGTCTGGCTGTAAGAGACCATATGCTCAAGTATCTTCTATGAGATGGTAGGAGGGAGAAGAGTTTGAGTGAGGGGTGTGTGGGGTCTTCCACAATGCTCTCAGCCTTTTTGATGCAGCATGTGGAGCAAATGTTTGTAATGGAGGGAAGAGAGACCCCAATGATCTTCTCAGCTGTCCTCATCTGTTGTAGCGTCTTACAATCCGAGATGGTGCAGTTCCCGAACGAGGCAGTGATGTAGCAGTACTCTCAATGAACCCTCTGCAGAATGTGTTGAGAATGAAGGGGTGGGAGGTGGGCTTTCCTCAGCCTGTGTAGAAAGTAGATATGCTGCTGGGCTTTCTTGGCTATGGAGCTGGTATTGAGGGTCTAGACGAGATTCTCCACCAGGTGTATGCCAAGAAATTTGGTGCTCTTCACAATCTCCACGGGGAAGCTGTCAATGTTCAGCAGAAAGTGGTCACTCCATGTCCTCCTGAAGTCAACAACCATTTCTTTCAACTTGTCCAGGTTCAGAGACAGGTTGTTGGCTCTGCACCTCCTCTTTGTATGCTGACTCATTATTCCTGCTGATAAGACTCATGACAGTTTATAATCAGCAAATTTGATGACGTTATTCGACCTGTGTATCACTGCACAGTTCTATGTCAGCAGGGTAAACAGCAGTGGACTGAGTACACAGCCCTGGGTGTCCTCTGAGCTCAGTGTGATGGTGTTGGAAATGCTGTTCCTGATCCAGACTAACTGAGGTCTCCCAGTAAGGAAGTCCAGGATCCAGGTACAAAGGGAGGTTTTTAGGCCCAGCAGACTCAGTTTTCCAATCAAGTGCTGAGGAATGATAGTGTTAAGTACAGAAATGAAGTCTATAAACAGTAGTCTGACGTTGGTATCCTTCTTCTCCAGGTCGTTGAGGGCCAGATGGAGGGTGGTGGAAATGGCATCATCTGATGAGCAGTTGGGTCGATACGCGAACTGCAGGGTATCCAGTGAAGGGGGCAGCAGGGTCTTAATATGCCTCATTTCAAGCCTCTCGAAGCTCTTCATCATGATGGGTGTAAGTGCAACAGGGCAGTAGTCGTTGAGACAGGATGTTGAAGACTTCTTCAAGGGACAATGGTAACGGTCTAGAAGCATGTTGGAACTATGGCACAGCTCAGGGAGATGTTGAGGATGTCCGTGAGAACACCCGCTAGTATGTTTGAGTGTCCTCTGACCACTCTGCTAGGTAAGTTCTTCCCCCCACCCCATTCAGTGTTTTATACATGGTGTCCCTGTGAACATCATGCATCTTAGACTCCAGATGAAGTGGAAGATGGTTCAGCTGATTGCAATGCTGCAGGTTCGGGAACGGGCCAGACCTCCCCCGCATACAAGAGGGAGTACCTCACTGATGACAGGGTTTTCAAGCACAATAGAGAAGCAGTGAGCCCAAAAGCCCAGTTTCAGAATCATCCTGAAAGCCATACCATTTTAAATATACTTAATTCACAAAAAAACTTTATATAGTCACACAGTTTTGTTCTGTACAGCAGCATATCGACGTTCCTATGCCTTTATTTTAATACACATATATAACTCCCAAAATGAAAGTTTATAGTTGGATTGGCTATGGAATCTGCGTAATCATTGGTAGACTTGTTTTGACTAGTAGACTGTCAAGCAAAAGTCATCAGATAAGTCTTGTTCCACCTACGTTTGCTACTTTTGCAGAATGAAAAAAAAGTAAACTCGTTTCGTTTGTCGAATTAAACTTGCACGAGTCAGAAAATGCAAATTGGTGACTGAACGAGTGGGTGGAAGTCGCGAAAGTTCAGCCCTGCAAAAGTACAAACGTCTGCTTTTTCAGAAGGTTCAACAGTTGAGAGGCGTGTCAGTGTTGAAGGGTAGCCTCGAGGCTACGGGAAATATTTGGTTTCTTCTCCACGCCGACTCGATAATTTGGAGGAATGTTTAGTCGGATGCAGTCATTTCCCATATCTCCCCAAAGTGACACAGGACATTTTAGAAACACAATATTAGTGGAAAACAAAATGCCGCTGGATAGACATTATGTATCTCAGAAACAGGCCAATTTAGCGATCACTTTATTTGGCAACATTCGCTTAAGTTTCTTGTTCTAGATGTTATCTCAGTTTAAATGTTTTCCTACTTTTAAACAAGAAAGCTTTGGAAAGAGATAGTTTTGTTTGCTGTCCCCGCCTACCTACATTTTTTATTCAAATTAAGAATATGGCCGCTAAAGCTAAAGTGTTAAAACAGTGTTTCAAAACTTTAACAATGAAAAGATAAACGAAAAGTGTTCGAAATAGTCTGGCGGCTTCTGCGAGAAAGAGTTAACCTTTTCAGTGGAATATGACTTTTTCAGAACACTTTTATTGAAATAAAAACAACTTAGGTTCAAGTACGCACGTGTTTCAACAGAATTTAGCAGTACTTAATTAAAGGAAGATTGCCCAAAATGTAGCGTGACACGCCAACCAAAGTGAGCCGAGAAAACCCAGGTTCAATATCTGGTCTAGCTAATCTCAACGAGAGCAGTGCTAGCATTACAATAATTTGCATTTACATAAAATGTTTAAAATTGCAATACATGCAAGTTACTTTGTGCAAGAATAGGGTAAGTTATCAACTGTTCCATTTAAATTGATTTTGACAAAGATTCTGAAAAGTTGGTGAGTTGTGGCATAGCAAGAGTCTTCAGACTGGACTTCCATTACTCAGCTGTGATGCAATAGCGGAAGGATTAGACGAACTGCACAGAATTGCAGTAGTAAAGTGAGGCACTGGCCTTTAAAGATTCAGTAACAAATAATTTGAAGTAAATCTGTGAAGTGTATGAGGAGCCAGTGAATATCGGTGAGGGTAATACGTAAACTGGACCCAGTGGAAATGAAAATGTAGCTCGTGGGATTCTGGATGAACCGAGTTTGTTCGGGGGAAGCTTTGATAGGTCAGCAAATAGTATTTTAAAGGCATTATAATTTTCAACATCTACAGGAAATGGAGAATACAGCCTTCAGAATTTCATTCTTTATCACTATCCAATAACATGAGCTGGGATAAGTCCACAGAACACTTAGGTCATTGTCCAGACATACACATGAATTGGAACACTGTTTCCTCACTAACTTTGAAGGATGCAGTACTACCTTCAAGGCAAGCAAGGTAAAATATTTTTAAGTTTCCTTATTCCGAACAGAGAGTAAGCACACAACAAAATACCATATGCAAATATTGTTTTTTGCATTTGATATTTTTCAAATATGAACACATTTGTTGTTACTTTTAATGAACTGAAGCAAAATTGTTTCATATTAACAGAGCTAAGAATTACACAAACTTAAAGCACAGAAGAGGACAATCCAGGCCATTGAAATGCTTTGAAAGCACAGATGGGTTTAGTCTCATATTCCAATTTTTTGCCTCAACCCTGTAAACATTTCATCAACCATTTGTCAAACTGCCTTATTAAAATTATTTATAGATTCAGCTTCCACCACTTTTACAGTTAGAGCATTCTGGATCTTGACCTCTGAGTGTATAGATGATGTCTAAGAAAAGTTTTCTCTACACTCAAGCCAATACGCCCTCTAGTTAATAAACCCTCTTTCTTGATCTCCTTTTTCAAAATCTCTTAAGATTGTGAAAATCTCATAACCTTTTCTGTTCCAAGGAGAACTATGCTAATGTTTTCAATCTCTCTCTTTAACTGAAATCCCTCATTCTTGGTTAAATGCTGCTAAACCTCCTCTGTACACTTCAGAATATGGAGATTTCAGAATTTAAGCCTTTAACCCTTCACATTGTATAAAATGATGTCCAGATGTACATAATACTACAGTTGAGGCCTTGCCAGTGATTTCTAATATTTTAGAATGATAATAGGAACAAACGGACAGCATTGATCCTCTTTCACCATTCAGTGAGATCATGATGATTCTGGGTCTTTTGCCCCATACGATTTCTTTGGAGTCTGAGAATGTAAAAGCAGAATCTTAAGCAACCCATATGTTTTATTAAACATCTTAGCAACTTACCCTGCTACCTTAAAGAATTTGTGTATGCCCCTTTATACATTTCAAAATTGTGCCATTTTGCCTTTCTAAATTAGGCATCCTAAAGTGCAGTACTCCATATTTCTCCATATTAAATATCAATTTCCATGTTTCTGGCCAAATCATTATCCTAAAATCTACAGCTCATCTACTACATCTTCCCTACATTGCAATTGACTGTATTATCAACTCCTTTTTGTTTGCTTTTTTCCTGCAATATTTATCAGATATTTGTATTCTTATTCACTAAATGGGACTGTAAAAGAGGGCAAAAACTGGAAATAAAAAGCGATTATATTAAAATAGAAAACGTGAATGATGATTGTCTTTTCCTTATTTCTAACAAATACAAATGTGCTTTTGTTTCTAAGCTTATTTCCCTCTGTTTTTCTTAGTTTCCTAGGCCACACAGGACCTATTCCAAGTGGGCAAGAGATCTTATTTAATACCATGCTGACATAGCTGTGTGGAGATCAACTGAAGAATATCCTTTCAATTCCCTTCCTTCCATGCAGAGAGCAGCTATGGCTGCATTTTCACCACAGATTGGTGAAATAACTTTACAAAGGTCAGAATCCTCAACACCCCTTTATAGATACATGCATAGTACTTGATATTGGTCCAGCTTTCTTATAGCCAACTCTCAGAGTGAGCCAGAATATGCCACTCCTGTTTATTTTTAAAATTCTAACCACTCCTGTTTACATCTGTAAGCCAGGCCTCTCTGATTGGACCAAGTTAACAGCTCCAATCAAGGAGCTCATATTTTGTGAGGTCCACCTAGCTGACTTCATTATAATCACTACAATTGGGAAATAGGAGCTGGGACTGTTTTGGGGTCAGAAGTCTGCCTTCAATGGGGAATTGATGAAAGTTCAGGTTTTCACAGAGATTGACCCTTAATTGATATGGAGACAGGTTTTCTGCCCATTTAGAATTAGTGGCAATAGGTCAGATAAAGTCTGAGATTGATTCCAACACCTTGCATCATCCAGGAATGAGGGTGCTGGTTGTCCTGAGTGTGACAAATGCAAACACATTCTGACTGTGCAAAAGCCTTTCATTATACCAGAGGGAAACAAGGTATCACAAAAGAGACAAAGAACTTGTTCTTCAGACAGAGTAGATCTTGCTTCATTGATGCTACTTTGGATCTAATGCTGGAGGTCAGGAACAAGTTAAAGCTGGTGCTGTTCATAGAGGATAAAGTTAAAATTCACACAACATCAAGTTATAGTCCAACAGGTTTATTTGGAAGTACAAACTTTCGGAGCACTGCTCCTTCGTCAGGTAGCTAGTGGGGCAGGATCATAAAACACAGAATTTATAATAAAAGATCAAAGTCTCATACAACTGATTCAAAGTTTGGAACAAACCTAGATTACTGTTAAGTATTTACTCACTTAGAATGGGGATGCAGGTTTTGAGTGATTAATATGTAAATCCCAGAACTGCTTTCAAGTCACAGTCCTGAGATAACTCAAAGTTTTATATAAAAAAAGGTGGCATCTCAGCTCAGACAATGCATTAAAGATGTGAGGTTAGAGTCTGTCTGCATGGGGATGCAGATACATTCTATTTTGTTCAAAAAGCACACTATCTGTAGGCAGTCAGTCCACGTGACATTTTTAAAATTCCTACTTTGGAAACAGAACCAGTCTGACTCAAGGTTAGGAATACAAACAGACTCTAACCCCATACCTTTAATGCATTGTCTGAGATGAGATGTCACCTTTTTTTATATAAAACCTTAAGTTGTCTTGGGACTGTGACTTGAAAGAGGTTCTGAGATTTACATATTTATCAGTTGAAACCAGGATTCCCATTCTAAGTGGTTGAAGACTTAACAGCAATTGTTCAACATATCACATTAGTTGGATGACACTTTGATCTTTTACTATAAATTCTGTGTCCTATGATCCTGCTCCACTAACTATCTGACGAAGGAGTAGTGCTCCAAAAGCTTGTACATCCAAATAAACCTATTGGACTATGACTAGATGTTCTGTGATCTTTGAGTAAACTGGGATCCTTTTTAATCAGCATCATCTTCTTTCTCTTTCTCCTCCTCTGTTACCTTCTCTGCCTGATAAATTGTCTCTTTCCAAGATCTCAACATTCTTAAGATCCACATCTCTGTGGAGGACTTTTTTTATGAAGAACACAGCAGACTACTTAATGAGATAGAACTCGGCACATCTGACTTAAAATAATAGCAAGTGCTTGAGTCTTTTGCACTGAAACACTGACCTACCCCCCATTGCAGATGAGGGACATGTATGTGGACCCTACTTTTCCTGGTAGTTGTTTAGTTGTCCACACAATTCATGATGGATGTGGCAGGACTTTGGAGCTTAGTTCTGTTCCATCATTTGAAATTGCATGCTGTTTTTTAGATTGGATTCTCTACAGTGTGGAAACAGGCCCTTTGGCCCACCAAGTCCACACCGACCCTCCGAAGAGTAACCCACCCAGGCCCATTTCCCTCTGACTAATGTACCTAATACTATGAGCAATTTAGCATGGTCAATTCACCTAACCTACACATCTTTGGATTGTGGGAGGAAACTGGAGCACCTGGAGGAAACCCACGCAGACACGGGGAGAATGTGCAAACTCCACACAGACAGTCGCCCAGAGCTAGAATCGAACCTGAGACCCTGGTGCTGTGAGGCAGCAGTGCTAATCACTGAGCCACCGTGTTCACCTGTACAGAATGCAATACTGTGTTATATTTTCATCAGGTTAATACTTTATTTTTATGTATGCCTGGTGTTGCACCTGGCATGTCCCCTTGATCTTTTAATTGAACTAGAGTTGATCCATTGGCTGATTAGTAATGGTAAAGTGAAGTGGCAGATTGTGACTGAATATAAATATGCTGCGAATGATGGCCCATAGTTCTTTTGAATGTCTTAATTTTAAGCTGCTGGATTTGTGCTGAATCTACGTCATTTCGCTCTGTGGTTGTGGCACAAAATATGATGGAATGGCTCTTCTTATCATTGGATTTAAAACACTAATTCTGTTTTCTCTCTACGATACTGCCAGATCTGCTGAATTTCTCTGGTACTTGCTATTTTTATTTCAGATTTTCAACATCTGTATTATTTTGCTTTTATTTCTTTACCTAGTTTGGCTGAGTGCCATAAGACTTTGTGGGGTCTAAAATAACATTGAAGACCCCCAGGACAATAGGTTATGGTCTTTAGTATTAAATTTTAAAATAGTGATGGTAAAATAAATAAAATTACCTGATGAGGAAAAAGTGTGCTCCCCAATCCACTACTGCAATCAGAGACAGCACCGGGGTCCTTACATATGATGCCAAAAGGATTAATGAGGCTTTTCACAGTTTTCACTCTGAATTGTATCAGTCTGAAGTTTGTGAGTACAGGTGGGCTAAAATGGAGGCCTTTTTTAAGAACCTGGATCTCCCAGGGGTAACTTTCGAACAGGCCTCTCTCCTTAATGCCCCCTTACCAGTTCAGGAAATACAGGAGACAGGTAGGCAACTTTGGAGTGGGAAAGCACCTGTCCCTGATGGTCTCCCGGGTGAATTTTATAAGGAGTTTATAGGGATTCTGTCAGGGCCGATGTTGGAGATGTACAATCACTCCTATATGCATGAATGCCTACCAACGTCTTTGAGAGAAGCTAATATTTCCTTAATTCTTAAGAAGGGGAAGGTCCCTGAGGATTGTGCCTCATACAGGCCCATCTCTCTACTAAATTCAGATTTCAAGATTCTGTCTAAGATCTTGGCATTGAGATTGGAAAAGGTGTTGCCCCACATTGTTAAAGAGGACTCGACAGGTTTTATAAGGGGCTGTAGGTCTTCTAATAATATTAGCAGGTTGCTTGTCAGTAATGATCGATTCAGGATTTCCTTAGATGCAGAGAAAGCATTTGACTGGGTCGTATGGTCGTATCTTTTTTATGTCTCAGAACAGTTTGGGTTGGGTGGGGTCTTTGCTAGGTGGGTGGAGGTCTTATATCATCAGCCTCTGGCCGAGTTATCACCAACAGGGTGGTCTGGGAACTTTAGTTTTGGCAGGGGTAGTCGTCAAGGCTGCCCCCTTTCACTATTATTGTTTATGTTGGTGATAGAACTGCTGGCAGAGGCCATTCGTCAAAACATCCACATAACCACTCCGGAAGTGAGATCAAGGGTATACAAGATTACACTGTAAGTGGATGATATCCTGCTGTTTTTATTGAACCCAATGCTCTCTGTACCCCATCTGATACATTTGGAGCTGTTTCAGGATATAAGATCAACTTTGCAAAGTCGGAGGCCATTGGGGGACCTTAAAAAAGTGCCAGAGGTTGAAGGTGGCTCTAGGTTCCCCTTTAAGTTGTCATGGGCTGGGTTCCAATACCTAGGCATTTTTATTACCCCCAAGTTCGATCAGTTATGTTGGACTAACTTTGCTCACTTGCTCAACAATATTAGGCAGAATCTCCAGAGATGGGAGACTCTTCCAATTTCATGGTTGGGCCGAATATCTCTCATTAAGATGAATGTTCTTCCTCGTTTGCTTTATTCCATGCTTATGCTCCCTATAATGTTTCCCAGGTAACGCTGCAGAAACCTATGGGTTGGTTTGGTTCCTTTGTCTGGTATCGTGGGCAGCCCCTCATCAAACTTACTAAATTGCAGTTGCCTCAAGGAGGAGGAGGAGTTGATTTCCCAGACATCAAGAGGTATCAATTGAGTTCCCTGTTGTCCCTTGTCTGCTATTGGGTAGGTAATGACTCCGGCTCGATATGGCTGGATATCGAGGCCTCCCAGACAAAGTGCCTTCTTATTAATGGATAAGGTGAGGACTGTTATGGACCACTGCTGGAACTCCATTGTTATTAGTACAGCCAAGGCATGGAGAGCGATGCGTCAGAGTGAGGATTGTTTATCCAAGACTTCCTCACTTATGCCTACAGTTGGTATGCCAGGGTTCCGACCAGGGGTGATGCACTCAGGGTTCAAACTATGGGCAGTGAGATGAGTTTCCAGTTTGGGAGACTTATTTGAGGGGGAGGTTATGATGTCTTTCGAGCAACTGAGTCGCAAATACGGGTTGCCCAGCAGAGACCTTTTCCGTATTTTTGAGGTTAGGGATTTTATCCAGAAAAAACCTACGTTTTTACTAAAAGCCCGATACAGAGAAGTTGTTGCTATGTTCCACAAGCACCGTTTCAGTAAATGCCTTTTATTGCCTGCTGGGTGGCAGGGCCTGGCAGGATATTAACCGGTTATGTGAGGTCTGGGAGCAAGTGCTTAAAGTGGAGGTCTTCTGAAACATGGGAGAACATATGGGAGAATGCGTGAAAGATCTCAAACTGTAATAGAACATGCGCTACACAGTTAAAAGTTCTGCACAGTGTTCATCTAGCAGACTGTGTGGTGAAGTTTAAAAAAGGGGCATCTTTAATGTGCCCCAAATGTAAAATAAGTGTAGGTACTCTTACCCATTGCTTCTGGACATGCTACAGGCTCCATGTTTATTGGAGTGCTGTGGCGGGAGAGATAGGGAGGGTATTGATGACTGAAGTTAAAGTAGACCCGATATCTCTCCTCTTAGGTCTACCGAATTTATCATCTTTAGAAGGGCATGGGAAGAGACTATTTAATATTCTTGCATACTGTGCATGGAAGAATATTCTGATGAATTGGGTATCTGAGAACCACTGGACTTGTTGGAATGGCAGAAATTAATTATGGAGCACATTCCCTTGGAATGTTTTACAAACATGGTGCACCTCACAACAGACCATTTTTATTATACATGGCAGGCCGATTTGAGTTATTTGGATCTAAATTTGTCGGCTATCTTAACTAGGGCATTTGTTTAACTGGGATGGTTAGGTTTGTTGAGCCCTGGAGGGGGGACTCTTGAGTTAATTGGGGTTCTTTTGTTTGGGAGCTTTGCGCCGAGCATAACTATTTTGTGTTTTTTGTGTTTTCTTTTGCTTTTTGTGATCTATTAATCACTTATTTATTGGTGTTGTTTTGTTTTGTTTTGTATTATAGAGTAGGTTAGTTAGTAGACAGTAGTATTGTAATTTGTTTTTTTTTCTCTTTATTATACTGGTATTTGTTATTGGTTGTATTTTTAATAACTTTATATTTTCATAAAGTCAAAAATTGTTTTTACAAAAAAAACATAAAAGTCAACTTAAGTGAACAGTATTAGAAAATTAAAACTAATTAAGAAAGCAAGTGTACCAAAACTGCACATGAAAGCTCCTGGATACCTTTGTGCTCCAGATGAAACACATTTGCATTAGGTGTTTGAAGTTCAAGCAGCTTCAGATCAGAGTTTATGAACTGGAAGTTGAACTACAGACACTGTAACACATCATGGAGGTGGATGGCTATCAAGGTTCCTTGTAGGCAGTCTCACCATGTAGAGTAGGGCCTTTTGATTTGGAAAGTGGTCAGGGACAGGAGGATAACACTGTAAGTGAGGGAACTCATATGTCAGGAGTGTCAGCCTCTGCATTAAAATCTGTATGAAATTTTTTCAGACTGTTTAGATGACAGTGAGGTTGCAGCATGATTATGCAAAAAGCTATTGAAGTGAGGTGAGCAACAAGAAATTTAGTAATGATAGTAGTTGTATGTGATGGTATAATGAGGAGGATTGAAACTGTTCTCTACTGCACAGAATTAGAATTCAGGTAGTTGAGTTGCCTACACAGTGTCAGGATTTAGGATATTGGATCAGAGGAGGATCCAGTGGTTGTGGTCCCTGACAAATGATATGGATAGAACTAGGAAAGAGGTTCTGCATAGAGAGAGAGAGAGAGAGATGAGAAGCTAGGCACTCAATTAAAAAGCAGAACCTCTAAGGCTATGTCTGGATTATAATCTGAGTCATGTGGAAATTGGCATAGAATCTGTAAAATTAGAGAGATGAATATGTGGCTCAAATACTTGCAGAGCAAAGTGGGTTCCTGTTCGTGGTACCTGGTATGAATACTAGGGATAGTGAGGGCTGAGATAGTGTAGGCTGTACCATTGGGATGATGTATACCTGAACCATGCTGGGACCAGTGTTCTTGCAAGCTGTGATATAGGACGCTGTCCTGCATTACAAGATTAATTCAATGTAGAAGTAAGGATAAATACAGCTCTATCTGTAGGAATTACCCCAAACTTCCAGTTGCTGGCCATTTCAATAAACTATCTTGCTCTCAAATTCACATATATGTTCTATGCCTGTTACAATGTTTCAGCAAAGCACAATGTAAGCTTAAGGAACAACACCTCATTTTTTGCTTAAACACTTTATAGTGTCTGAGACTGTATTCCACAATTTCAGAGCTTCTGTCCTTTTATTTAACCTATCTGTACCCCTAACCCCCCAGGCTTGTTTGTATCTTGTTTACTTTGCTTTCACCTGAAAGGACCAATTTTCACCTTTACACGCCATAATTTACATCCATTTTACATCTCTATTTCTCTTTCTCTCCAGTTAGCAGCCCCTTTGTCTTTTGCACTGGGTCTCCATGCCATCTGTGTCCTAGCTCCTCTAAATGTCAGAAGTATAAAATCACCATTTTTCAACTCCTTCCAGCTCTGAAGAAGTCACATTTTCCTTGAAACGTTAACTCTCTTCCTCTACATAGATGATTCCAGACTGCTAAGTTTCTCCAGCATTTTTTTGGCATGTTATAAAAGTAAGGGTGTTATGTTTCAGTTATGTAGGGTATTGGTGAGATCAGATTTTTAAAAAATTGTGTGCAGTTTTTGGTCTCCCAGCAATTAATGATAGCTTCACAGTCACCATTATTGAGAGTGTAGCTTTCAATTCCAGATATTTTATTACTTTAATATTTAAATTTCACCAACTGCCATGGTGAAATTTGAACACAGCCTTGTTGATTAATAGTCCAGTGACATTACAAACACACCGCTGTGTTCTTGATTCATGGGGTATATCTGGATTTGTTCCATTACTCACAATCTTTAAACATGTCTGATTTAAATTAGACCTCTGGAATTTGGGCATTTCATATTTGGCATAATTTTCAACCTTTGTAGAACTTCTTTAATTTTTAGCAGTTGATTATCATGCTGACATCTGCAACAAGGATACTGTCTTTAGTTCAGTATTTATCTGACAATATTCCTCCTCCATATAGCCACTTCAACTAAATTATAATAGGGCAAGGTCGCTTGGATTATATAACAACCTTTTAAGGTTATGCCATCAACATCATAGGGAAAATCACCACTGATCAGACATACAAGACGGAATTTTTGTAGCTAGGGAATGTGGAGAATTAAACTTTGGGAGTTAAACATCCTCCTGCCAACTTTCATGTTTCATTGGGTGGGTTTGAAGGTGAGGAGGGAACTCTTATTCAGCCATCTATTAAGTCATCAGGCAAAGGAGATGGACACAAAGATCCAGCTCCACATAGTCAAGGGTCAGTGCAAATGTTAGCTTTGTATACATAGATGTGAGGTGTCTGGACAGTGTAATGACTGTATTTTCAAGTTGTTGCTTTGAGTCCTTTGCGGAAAAAAATGCTGTGAGAGTCCACATGAAGCTTGGTATAAGTAATTGTTTTGCTTTTACCCTGTTCAGATTGTTAGAAGTCCAATGTACTTTGTAGTGTGTTTACTATGGAGGACCACACTTTTGCTGATTTTCATGGTCACTTCCAGCCACTTTAGTTTGGAGAACTGATCTTCTGCATGTCCTCCGGAAAGATCATCTCATTGACCTCACAGCAGAACATCTAAGAGTGAGAGACCCAGGAATAAGCCTCACCAGGTCTCACTTCCATTGCTTCGAAACCTCATGTGCAGTTGAGCCATTGTAACCCTTGCATTGATACCTTTAATTATAAATCCTTCTTTTGTCAGATTTAACACAATCCCACCCATTTCATCCTGATCAATTGGAACATTTGAAAGTGGGCTGTTAATAACCCACTGGAATTTCTGAATTGTTAATGCCCCTGTATTTTGGCAAGAATTAAGTTGACAAAATACCATCCTTAAATAATGTGGTTAGAAAAACAAGTTAAGCAAGCACAATGGCGAGTGCTATTATCTAACTTCCTACTTTTTAGCATGTGTACTATTGCAGTAGCACTTCTGGAGGTCCATCACCTGAGGTCTGCCCAAAACTTGTTGGTCTTCCAGATCAAGGAGTTGACCTTGACCAAGTGTTGCAGTCTGGCACATTCCAAAGTCCATGACTATGTTCTGAGAGATGCAGTGGGGAAAGACCACCATCTAAGGTCTTTTTCTGAAGTCAAGTAGGGATCTGTTCAGTTATTGGACCACTCCCCAGTGCTTCAAATATATGTAAATATAGTCTTATACATGTAAGAAATGCCTTTGAGATATTTGCTGGTTAGAGTCTAACTCCAATATTTGTTTTCTCATATGCTACAGTACACAACCGAACTACCTTACGGTGGCATGGTGGCTCAGTGATTAGTACTGCTGCCTCACAGCACCTGGGTCCCAGGTTCGATTCCAGCCTCAACAACTGTCTATGTGGAGTTTGCACATTATCCCAGTATCTGCGTGGGTTTCCTCCGGGTGCTCTGGTTTTCTCCCACAATCCAAAGATGTGCAGGGGTGAGGTGAATTGGCCATTCTAAGTTGCCCATAGTGTTAGGTGCATTAGTCAGAGGGAAATGGGTTTGGGTGGGTTACTCTTCGGAGGGTCGGTGTGGACTGGTTGTGCTAAAGGGCTCTTAAGGTAATCTAATCTAAAACCTTAGAGACTATGTATGTATAGAAAGATATTTTTTGAAAAAAATATAACTTTGAATAAACTAAAAGCTTGCTGGATACAAAGGCTGTGGAATTCAGCAGGCAATGCAAAATTATACACCATGATCACTACAGCCATTTTTGGGGCTGTCAAACTTAATCCTCAATGTGTGCTTATGCGTAGTTCAAATTTTCCATGCTCTTCACAAGAGCATAACGCAAACAGTGTAAGCAGAATAACAGTAAGGATTATTTTTTAAAAACCGAATTAATTTTTCAAATTTTTCAGAGATCTTCAATTTTCATACTACTGTGATATGTTTCTGAGATACGGGCCTGGAGTTTTGTGCAGATATCAGAATCTTCATAGGGTGGCACAGTGGCTCAGTGGTTAGCACTACTGCCTCACAGTGCCAGGGACCTGGGTTCAATTCCAGCCTCAGGTGACTGTCTGTGTGGAGTTTGCACATTCTCCCCATGTCTGCATGGGTTTCCTCACACAATCCAAAGATGTGCAGGTTAGGTGAATTGGCCATACTGATAATATTGTGTTCAGGGATGTGTAGGTTAGATACATTAGTCGGGGGTAAACATAGGATAATAAGGTAGGAGAATGGGTCTGGGTGGGTTACACTTCAGAGGGTTGGTGTGGATTTGTTCGGCCAAAGGGCCTGTTTCCCCACTGTAGGGATTCTATGATTCTGATTGTCAGAACTAAATATGGATCCTAATCACACAATTAACAGTAGTGTGAACAGCAGAGCAGTCTTCCCACCTCTTAATTGTGTTTTCCAGCCTCATAAGGACAATGGGCGAGCTTCCAATAGAATAAACCTAATTAGAGTCATGGTCATAGAGATGTCACAGCATGGAAACAGACCTTTCAGTCCAACTCATTAATGCTGACCAGATATCCGAAATAAATCTCATCCCATTTGCCAGCATTAGCTTATGTCACTCCAAACCATTCCTATTCATATACCCATCCACAGGCCTTTTAAATCTTGTAACTGTACCAGCCTCCACTATCTCCTCTGGCAGATCATTCCATACATGCAACACCCTCTGTGTGAAAAAGTTGCCCCTTAGGTCCCTTTTAAATCTTTCCCCTCTCACCTTAAACCTATGTCCTCTAGTTTTGGATTCCTTGTCTGTTTGCCCTATCCATGCCCCTCATGATTTTATAAACTCTATAAAGTTCACCCCTCAGCATCCAAAGCTCCAGGGAAAATAGCCCCAGCCTATTCAGTCTCTCCCTTTAGCACAAAACCTCCAACACTGGCAACATCTTGGTAAATCTTTTCTAAGCCCTTCCAAATTTCACAACATCCTTACTGTAGCTGGGATCCAGAATTGAGTGCAAAACTGGCCTAGCCAGTGTCCTGTACAGCTACAGCAGGACCTCCCAATTCCTATACTCAGTGCATTGGCCAATAAAGGCAAGTATACTAAATGTCTTCTTAACTATCCTATCTACTGTACTTGCGACTCCACTTTCAAGGATCTATAAACCTGTACTCCAAGGTGTCTTTGTTCAGCAATATTTCCCAGGACTTCACCATTAAGTGTATAGGTCCTGCCCTGATTTGCCTTTCCAAAATGCAGCACCTCACATTTATCTAAATTAAACTCCATCTGCCACTCCTCAGACCATTGGCCCATCTGATCAAGATCCCATTGTAATCTGAGGTAACCATCTTCATTGTCCAGTACAGCTCCAATTTTGATATCATCTCCAAACTTACCAACCGTACCTCCCATATTTGCATCAAAATCATTTATATAAATGAAAAGAAGTGGACCCAGCACCAATCCTTGTGGCACACTTCTGGTCACAGGCCTCCAGTTTGAAAAGCAATCATCCTACCTTTGAGCCAGTTCTGTAACCAAATGGCTAGTTCTCCCTGTATTCTGTGATCTAATCTTGGCTAACTAATCTACCATGAGGAACCTTGTCGAAAGCGTTGCTAAAGTCCATGTAGATCAAGCCCACTGCTCTGCCATCATCAATTCTCTTCGTTACTTCTTCAAAAAACCCAAGTTAGTGAGATACGATTTCCCAAACACAAAGCGATGTTGACGATACCTAATCAGTCGTTGCCTTTCCAAATACAGAGGAACCTAGATTATCAGAACGAGATGGGTGGGCACTATTTCATTCAGATAATTGATTATTCTGTTAATTGATTCAATGCCTCCCCTCTGGGGCTCAGAGTTTTCTGAAGTTTCCTTTTTCCTCGCTCTGCCTGCCTTGCGCCCTCTCTCTGTCTCAGGGTTTGTTTCTGAGCAAACTCATACTTGCGTGTCAGGGATCTGCCCCCCTCCTACATCAGTTCAATGGGATTGACACAGTGACCACTTGCTAAGTCTGCTCCCCATTCAGGAGATTAGGCAGCAGCACACAGCGCATGAGCCCCACGCCCCCCACAACACCATCCAATCCTGCCCCCCATCCATCCCCAACTCTGTCCAAACCTGCCATCTGTGCACCCAGCCCGCCCCGTCTGCCCCCCAACCACGTCCAACCCCGCCCTGTCCGCTCCCACCGTCCACCCCCAACCCTGTCCAACCCCACCCCTATCTGTCCCCTCCCACCGTCCACCCTCCAATCCTGTCTGCCCGCCCAATTCTGTCCAAACCCGCCCCCCCCCAACGCCCAACCTCCGTCCAAACCTGCTCCCCGTGTGTCCCCTCCCACCTTCCACCATCCCATCCACGCTGCACCCCCCCCCTTTCCGGGGCAGCCAGACTGGACACCAGTTGTAAGACTGCTGCTGCCTTTGGGGGAGTGAGTCTCAAAATAGCGCAGCCACACATACAATGTTTTACTGCAACTTTTTGACCAGTTCCACCTTTACCCTGTACAGGACAATGTTGGATAGATTATCTGTGGAAGGGGGGGTTTAGGGTACACCCCTGTGTAGAACTTCAAGCAAAGTGTGAGGAGAGAAAGGATAGGTGGTCAGTAATTTGAAACCTTTCCTGATGCAGGGCTTTTGCCCGAAACACTGATTTTCCTGCTCCTCGGATGCTGCCTGACCTGCTGTGCTTTGCCAGCACCACTCAATCTTGACTCTAACCTCCAGCATATGCAGTACCCACCTCTGCCCAATTTGGAGACAGTGCCTGGGCTCCCATCGAATACCAGGACTGTTCTGTACAGCATTTCAGTAAGAAGAGTTCATTTTTAATTATTATAAACAAAAAGCACGATCAGTGTTGGAAACACCTCTTAGATGTATTGGAACTTTGAGATATTTTTTGGATAATCCAAAATTCGAATAATCGAGGTTCCTCTGTACATGTGAATCTGGTCCCTCAGGATTGCCTCCAATAACATACCCACCATCGATGTCAGGCTCACCAGTTTATAGTTCCCTGGCTTTTCTTTACCACCTTTCTTAAATAGTGGCATCACGTTAGCCAACCTTCAGTCTCCCAGCACCTCAAGTGGCTATCGATGATACAAATATCTCAGCAAGAGTTGAAAAACTAGGACCCTGCATAACCCAACAGGAGGGCTGAATGCAGTTTGGGCAGGTTGAGGTCTCCAAGGGCTCTTCAACACAGTGGCACCTTTGTTGGCTGCACTGAGTTCTGCTGAAGATTGTAGGGATATTGGGTAGAGGGGAAACCTTTTTTCAGTTTTATTCACAGTTTGCACTGCAGAACCGTTCAGATTGTCTCCACCTCAGACACAGGAGAGGGAGAAAATATTCCAAAGATGATAACATACTGCTGCCAGTTCAAAATAGCTCCAAGGCAGCTTTTGACTAATTGGCTGACCACCTCCATGGAGGTACACACACAAACATACACGCATGCAAGCATACACACACACGATGGGTCCAGGAAAAGTCATCATATTTTTGTTTTAAAAGGATATTGAATTGGTTGTGGTTACCAGGTTTCTAAAGACAGTAACTTATTGTTAAACTACTAAACTTTGTCAGAACACCTCACAGCTAAAGTTAAAACTTTCATTAAAATATATCCAAATTGGAAAGAAGAATGAAAAGTAAAACTTGCTCGAAGTAGAATAACTTGTTATGTGTATTTACCGTCCACTTTTCTCTGGCTATTTGAATTATGCAAGATTGTACCCATGAAAGCTCAGAAAAAATACGTTGAAGGAAACACAAGGATCCTGCTAATGTCATCTGTTTTCAAATGAAATTTAGTAAAGTAAGCAATGGAAACTCCTTTCTGGTCAATATATGGTACTGACCATGTCCATTTAGATGTCTGAAGATTGGCAATCCTCCTGATGTAAGAAATTTCCACAAGGAGATGAGTGTGGACAATAAATAAAAAATAGCCTCAGTAAAAATGGTGAATCCCTTCTTGTTATTTTGATTTAGACTTCAGATGTTCCTTCTTTGCATTATGGATTTTCTCATAAAATGGAAAATGATAATTACAATAAAAGCATTTATGGTCAGTATTTGATAGTCAAGTTGTGTTGTGTGAACTGAACGAATTCAGAAAAGAAAATTTTTTTGACAAGGTCAATTTTATCATAAATGCACCTCAGTTGTATAGAGAAAATGAAAATTTGGGCAGTGAGATGAGTCATAAAGAAACTGCTTACAAAAGATAAAAAAACCTCCCACAAAGCTCTATTAAACAGGATATGTACATTCATTACATATGTTTATAAGCTAGTGATTTGATCAGATTATATTATCTTTATACAAATAAATGGGAACAATTGAGTTACAAACAAATTCCTCATAGAGGAATTGAGCTATTGTCCTAAGACAAGAAAATGCTTGTTAAAAGTATACTCTCTTACAAATATATTTTTTTGAAATTATGTTTTACCTCCAAATTTCTTCATTACAGGCATTAGGTTTGACTAAGTCTGCTTCCATTTGCTTTAGTTAGTCCCTGAGTAGTCTTTGTTCATTGTAAGCTGAGACAATGAATGTTGGAGACTATTTGACGCTGGGAGCATTATAGCTCAGCGAAGTTCAATTTTCACTTGATAAGTACACACCTCGTCCTTACAATATAGATTATTAGTCAATATCCAAGAATGCTATTACTAACTGTACCATTTAAAAAATCATGGACCACCATGATTTATGTCGTGCACTGCATTTACCTTCTGAGTCATCAAAGAAACATTTGTAGTATTTACTGGCTTTAACCTGAAACAGGAAGGGGCAGAATATTGGGATGCTCCCCTGAAGATTGCTTGACCAACTCATAAGAGAGGTTACATGATGTCCATTACTGTGTTTTAAGTAGGGTGACTTCTAGGGATGTTCTTTATGTTGATATTAAATAAAGATAGGATCACTCAGTTGTCATGCCCCCAAATGATTAAACAAACTAGTGTCACTCACCATCAACTCTCGAATGAGTACTTAGGTGAAGTATTGCAGAATAACAGATGGTTGTGGAAAACTAGGAACCTGTGTCCGCAATAGGAGGGCCAGACAATTAGTGAGGGAAAAAGTAATTATATATGGTCATCAAAACAATCAGATGCAAAGGTAGATCTGGAGACTATCTGTCTGATAGTGTTGTTTACATTATGAAAGGAGATTTTCTGCAATTCTGTTATATCACACATTAACTTGAGCTATCTATACCATCAACTGGAGATGTGGGAAATCCAGTATTTTACCCAAAAGAGGTGAAACCGGAAGAAGACGCACTGGGTTTTTTGGTTCACTTTCTATCGATCAACTGAAAAATGATCATGATGCAGAGGTGCATGCTAATGATCAACACACTTTCTCAATCCAATTGACTTAATGTGACAGATAATTTTTAAAATATAAATGTTCTGAATTAATATTGACCTGAAGTATATGCAGAAAATAGTTTAGTTTATGCTGGGACTAACTTGGATTCTGAATTTGGCTGGGTTTCCTCTCAGTATTGGAAGCTAGTATTAGGCAGATGTCCATCCTCTTTAAGCTTTGAGTGCCAAAACAAACAATTTATAATTCTTCCCTTGTTCCAGTGTTGCATCACTTTTAAATCAGTTGTAACCTGGGGATGGACATTAATAAGTTTTCCCTGCAGTGACATCATTAAGTTCCACACCAATGATATCATGAATGGGGTAATTCTTTACAAATTGTCTGTTGCAATGCAGCCTCTGACCAGTAATTTTGAAATACAGGACTAAGTGGCACCAGTGGGTTTAGAGATATTTTTATCTAAAATATTTAAAACTGGGGGCAAGTTGGGTGAAAACACTTCCCTTTTTAACACTGAATTACACCATATATAAAGACTGAATATTAGTGATCAACTAGAGGTGGATAACATCTGAAACTGACATGTTTAATGATAGATTACATGATGAGCACATATACTTCCAAAGACAGGCATCCTTTTAAACTGTCTTTCTTCACATCAACATTTTATGCCAGTTATCACTACTGCATTTTTACTTCAATGCTCATTTTTGACAATATAATTTGTATGCTATTTTTGATACTTCCTTTATCTATACATCAGCCAGTTTGTACTTCCAGATTGGAACTAACAACTATCATGTAACTGCATCACGTACAGCAAATTCAACAGTAATTCACTGAACAGCCTTCCATAATAGTATCTCAAATGTTGTTTTCTTGTATGCCTTTTATGTTGTTCTTCCTTAGATTTCTCATTTTCTCCTTTTCTCCTGAGTTGTATTGAGAAAGATTCTAGTCTTAAGGAGATATTAAATAGGAGCCTTTTGACACATTGGGTTTACCACACCATTCAGCAAAAACATGACTGATCTGTCTCAGGCCTTAACTCCTCTTTCAGGCCATCTCCTCAGAATTCTCAACTCTCCAACAGAACATAGAACATTACAGCACAGTATTTGGCCCTTGATGTTGTACCGACCTATGGAACCAATCTGAAGTCCATCTATCCTACACTATTCCATTTTCATCCATATGTCTATCCAATGACCATTTAAATGCCCTTAAAGTTGGCAAGTCTACTACTATTGCAGGCAGTGCGTTCCACGCCCCTACTACTCTCTGAGTAAAGAAACTATCTCTGACATCTGTCCTATATCTATCACCCCTTAATTTAAAGCTGTGTCCTCTCATGCTAGTCATCACTATCTGAGGAAAAAGGCTGTCATTGTCCACCCTATCTAACCCTCTGATTAGCTTGTATGTCTTCATTAAGTCACCTCTCAACCTTCTTCTTGTTAACGAAAACAGCCTCAAGTCCCTCCGCCTTTCGTCATAAGACCTTCTCTCCATACCAGGCAACATCCGAGTAAATCTTCTCTGAACCGTCTCCAATGCTTCCACATCCTTCCCATAATGCAGTGACCAGAACTGTATGCAATACTCCAAGTGCTGCTGCACCAGAGTTTTGTACAGCTGCAGCATGACCTTGTGGCTCCAAACCTCAATCTCTCTGCCAATAAAAGCTAACACGCCATATGCCTTCTTAACAACCCTATCAACCTGGATGGCAACTTTCAAGGAGCTATGTACACGGACACCGAGATCTCTCTGCTCATCTACACTATCAAGAATCTTACAATTAGTCCAGTATTCTTTATTCCTGTTGCTCCTTCAAAGTGGATCACTTCACAATTTTCTGCATTAAACTCCATTTGCCACCTCTTAGCACAGCTCTGCAGCCTATCTATGTCCCTCTGTAGCTTGCAACATCCTTCAGCACTATCCATAACTCCACCAACCCCAGTGTCATCTGCAAATTTAGTAACCCATCCTTCTACACTCTCACCGAGGTCATTTATAAAAGTGACTAACAGCAGTGGTCCCAAAATAGATCCTTGTGGTACACCACTAGTAACCGAACTCCAGGATGAACATTACCCATCGACCACTACCCTCTGTCGTCTTTCAGCTAGCCAACTTCTGATCCAAATTGCTAAAGTACCCTAATCCCATGCCTCTGTATTTTGTGCAATAGCCCACTGTAAGGGACCTTATCAAACGCTTTACTGAAATCCATGTACACCACATCAACTGCTTTACCCTCATCTACCTGTTTGGTCACCATCTCAAAGAACTCAATAAGGTTTGTGAGGCACAACCTACCCTTCACAAAACTGTGTTGACTATCCCTAATCAACTTATTCCTCTCTAGCTGATTATAAATCCTATTTCTTATAACCTTTTCCAATTCTTTACCTACAACAGAAGTAAGGCTCACTGGTCTATAAATACCAGGGTTGTCTCTCCTCCCCTTCTTGATCAAGAAAACAACATTTGCTATCCTCCAGTCTTCTGGCACTCTTCCTGTAGACAACGACAACATAAAGTTCAAAGCCAAAGGCTCTGCAATTTTCTCCTTGGCTTCCCAGAGAATAGTGGGATAAATCCCATCCGGCCTAGGGGACTTACCTATTTTCATATATTCCAGAATTGCTAACACCTCCTCCTTGCGAACGTCAATCCCATCTAGTCTAGTAGCTTGTATCTCAGTATTCTCCTCGACAACATTGTCTTTTTCCAGTGTGAGTATTTACAAAAAGTATTCATTTTGCACTTCCCCATCTCCTCAGACTCCATGCACAACTCCCCACTGCTATCCTTGATTGGCCCTAATCTTTCTCTAGTCATTCTTTTATTTCTGATATATCTATAGAAAACCAATATTTCAAAGAGCTATCATCTTGTTTCCAAATATATTCAGCGATCTAGCCTCCACAACTCTCTGGAGTACAGAATTCTGTGCAGTCACTACCCTCTATGAGATGAACTTCTTTCACATCTCATTTTTAATTAACTGCCCCCTAATTCTGTAACTATGCCCACTTGTTCAAGACTCCCTACCCATGGAAAATTTTTCTCAAGCCTCCTCATGTTTCAATAAGATCATCCCTCACACTTCTAAACTCTAATGAATAAAGGTCTAACCTGTTTAGCCAAACAGGTTGACCTGTTTAAGTCAAACTCTCATCCAGGAAACAGTCCAGTGAGACTCTTTTCAACTGCCTCAAGTGCTAGTACATCTTTTCTTAAATATGGGGAGAAAGAATGTACACAGTACTCCAAATTCGGCCTCAACAATATGTTGTGCTTTTGTAACAAGAATTCTCTAATTTTAACTCCAATCTCTAAGATAAGCAGTGAAGACCAAAATTACATTTGCCTTCTTAACTGTTTGATGCACATTTTCTTTTGTGTTTCATGCGCAAGAATACCCAGATCTACCTGTGCTGCAATTCTTTGAGGGTTTCTCTCCATTTAAATAATATGTTGCCTTTTGATTCTTTCTACCAAAGTGCATGATCTCACACACTCCTGTATTAAGCTCTACCTGCCATGCGTTTGCCCATGAGATAGCTTTGGAAAATAGAGTTATGAAAAATCCAAACGGTTTTTACAAATACATTAAGGATAAAAGGGTAACTAGGGAGAGAATAGGGCCCCTCAAAGATCAGCAAGGTGGCCTTTGTGAGGAGCCACAGCAGATGGGGGAGATACTAAACGAGTATTTTGCTGTGGAAAAGGACATGGAAGATATAGAATGTTGGGAATTAGATGATGACATCTTGAAAAATGTCCATATTACAGAGGAGGAAGAGCTGGATGTCTTGAAATGCATACAAGTGGATAAATCACCAGGTCCTGATTAGGTGTACCCTAGAGTTTTGTGGGAAGCTAGGGAAGTGATTACTGGGCCTCAATTTGTATCATTAATAGTCACAGGTGAGGTGCCACAAGACTGGAGGTTGGCTAACATGGAACCACTATTTAAGAAAGGTGGTAAGGACAAACCAGGGAACTATAGACTGATGAGCCTGATGTTGGTGCTGGGCAAGTTGTTGGAGGGAATCCTGAGGGACAGGATGTACATGTATTTGGAAAGGCAAGGACTGCTTAGGGATAGTCATCATGGCTTTGTGTATGGGAAATCATGTCTCACAAACCTGATTGAGTTTTTTGAAGTAGTAACGAAGAGGATTGATGAGGGCAGAGCAGTAGACATGATCTACATGGACCTGAGTAAGGTGTTCGACAAGGTTCCCCATGGGAGACTGGTTAGCAAGGTTAGCTCTCATGGAAAACATGGAGAGCTAGCCATTTGGATATAGAATTGGTTCAAGGGTAGAAGATAGAGGGTGGTAATGGAGGGTTGTTTTTCAGACTGGAGGCCTGTGACCAGTGGAGTGCCACAAGGATTGGTGCTGGGTCCACTACTTTTCGTCATTTATATAAATGATTTGGACATGAGCGTAAAAGGTACAGTTAGTAAGTTTGCAAATGAGACCAATATTGGAGGTGTAGTGGACAGCGAAGAAGGTTACCTTGGACTACAACTGGATCTTGATCAGATGGGCTAATGTGCTGAGGAGTGGCAGATGGACTTTAATTTAGATAAATGTGAGGTGCTGCATTTTGGGAGAGTAAATCTTAGCAGAACTTATACACTTAATGGTAAGGTCCTGGCGTGTGTTGCTGAACAAAGAGACCTTGGAGTGCAGGTTCATAGCTCCTTGAAAGTGGAGTCGCAGGTAGTTAGGATAGCGAGGAAGGCATTTGGTATGCTTTCCTTTATTGGTCAGTGTATTGAGTACAGGACATTGGTTCGGCCACTTTTGGAATATTCCATGCAGCTCTAATCTCCTTCCTATCCGAAAGATGTTGTGAAACTTGAAAGGGTTCAGAAAAGATTTACAAGGGTGTTGCCATGATTGGAGGATTTGAGCTAGACGGAGAGGTTGAATAAGCTGGGGCTGTTTTCCCTGGAGCATTGGAGGCTGAGGGGTGGCATTGTAGAATTTTATAAAATCATGCGGGGCATGGATAGGATAAATGGACAAAGTCTTTTCCCTGGGGTGGGGGAGTCCAGAACTAGTGGGCATAGGTTTAGGGTGAGAGGGGAAAGATATAAAAGAGACCTAAGGGGCAACATTTTCACGCAGAGGGCAGTGCGTGTATGGAATGAGTTATCAGAGGAACTGGTGGAGGCTCAAAAAATTGCAACATTTAAAAGGCATCTGGATGGGTATATGAATAGGAAGGGTTTGAAGGGATATGGGCCGGGTACTGGCAGGTGGTACTAGATTGGTTTTGGATATCTGGTCGGCATGGACGAGTTGGACTGAATGGTTTGTTTCTGTGCTGTACATCTCTCTGATTCTATGACTGTAATTCATGGAGAGTATTCAGAACGGTTCCTTAGAATAATATGTTGTGGATCCAATCAGGATTCAGGCTATTTTGGATCTGGTGATGTGTAATAAAGCAAGTTTAATAAATGATTTTAGAGTAAAAGATCCCCTTTGATCATAATATGTGATCATAATATGGCAGAATTTAACATTCAATTTGAGATGGAGCCACTTGGGTTATATACAAATGCACTCAGTTTAAATAAGGGTAATTATGAACAAATGAAGGCAAAACTGACTGGAATGGATTGTGAAAGGAATTTAGTAGCAAAAGACAGTTGAAGAACGATGGCAAACGTTTAAGCAATGACACACAACAATGACATATTCCAGTCAGGAAGAAGGATTCTAGGAAGGGGATAAGCCAGCCATATTTAACTAGGGAAGTTAAGGATAACTTCAAATTGAAAGAAACGTTATAGGTTTTGGCAAGTATTTGTGGTAAACAAGGGGATTGAGGAAGTTTTAAAATCCAACAAATAACACCAAAAAAAGGAAGAAAATAAACTTTGACAGTAAACCTATGAGTGGTATCAAGACAGATTGCAGGAGCTTTTTAAATATGTAAAAATGAAAAGAGAAGCCAAAATGAACAGAGGTACCTTAAGGAATGAGGCTGGGAAATAATAATGGCAGCGGAGTTGAATAAATACCTTGCATCAGTCTTCACAATCGAAGATACTAATAGCATTTCAAAATTACTAAATATTCAAAGGGTGAAAAGAGGAGAGCAAATAACTATCAGTGCTAGGGAAAGCAAAGGGCTTAAAAACTGATTAGTCGATTAGACCCGATGGGTTGCATCTTATGATATTCATGGAAGTAACTGCAAAGATAATGGATGCACTGGTAGTAATCTTCAAGGAATCCTTAGATTCTGGAGTCTCAGAGGATGGAAAACTGCCAACGTAATAACTTTATTTAAAAAGGGAAGGAGATTATAAAAACTGGTGACAATAGGCCAGTTAGCTTAACTTCTTGATTGGGAAAATATTAGAGTCTATTGTAAAGGATGTAATAGCAGAGCATTTGGAAATACATAATACAACTAAGCAGTCTCAGCATGGCTTCATGAAGGGGAAATCATGCCTGACAAATTTACTTGAATTCTTTGAGGAAGTAACAAGCATGATAGATAAAGGGGAAGCAGTAGATGTAAATATTTGGATTTTACAAAGTGTCTGATAAGGTACCACACATTAGGTTATTTAATAAGTTAACAGCTCATGGTATTGGAGGTACTATATTAGAATGGATAGAGGATTGGCTAACTAACAGAATATAAACAGTTAGGAAAGGTGGAAGGATGGCAGACTGTAACTTCTAGTGTGCCACAGAGATCACTGCTGGGATCACAATTATTTACAGTATATATTAATGACTTGATTGAGAAAAGTGAATATACTGTAGCCAAGCTTGGGGGTGGCAAGTGGTGAGGATGATACAAAGAGTGGATTAGATAGATAGGTTAACTGAGTGGGCAAAAACTTGACAGATGGAATATAATGTGGAAAATGTGAGGTTATGTACATTGGCATGAAGAACAGAGGAGCAGAATATTCAAATGGAGAGAAACATTGCAGGAAGCTACAGAACAGAAGAATTTGGAAATGTTTGGCCAAGAATCACAAAATGTTAGCACTTAAATTCATTGGGTAATACAGAAGGATAAGTAAGTTTTGGCCTTTAATTCAAAGGAAATTGGTTATAAAGGTAGGGAGGTTTTGCTGAAACTATACGAGACACTCATCAGAACACAGTTGGAATACTTTGAACTGATTTCGGCCTCTTATCTGGCACTGGAAGCAGACCAGAGAAAGTACATTAGGCATAGAGTATCTTATGAGGAGAGGTTAAGTAGGTTGTGCCTGTACACATTAGAATTTATAAGAATGAGAGGTAACCTTATCCAGGTTCTTAGGGGATTTGGCAGGATATTTGTGAAAAGGTTGCTTCCCCTTGTGAAGAGTCTAGGACTAGAGGGCATTATCTCAGAAAAAGGGGTCACATATTTAAGACAGAGATGAGAAATTTCTTCTCTCAGAGAGAGTGAATATGTGGAATTATTTATTGCAAAGCTGTTGAGGCTGGATCATTAAATATATTCAAGGCTGACATAGACAGATTTTTAATCAATAAGGGAAGCAAGGGTTATAGGAATTGATTAATTGATTGATTTATTGTCATGTGTACTGAAGTACAGTGAAAAGCTTTGTTTATAGTAAGCAAGGATATACAGATCAGGGATTGTAAAAGATTCTTAGACAGAGGCATACAGGTTACATTGCACAGGGCAGGCAAGTGGATTTGAGGATTATCAGATCATCCATTATCTCATTGGATGGTGCAACAGACTCGATGGCCTGAATGACTTCTGCACCTTCATTTAATGGTCTCATCATTCTATCACACTCATCTAATTCTTTCCTCATTCAGTGTTTTGCACATTGCTCTTTTAGCAGGAATTCTGGATAAAAGTGGAAAATGAAGGAACACCCCCCTCAACAGCTCCCAAATTTTTAAAATCAATTATACTGCTTTCACCAAACTTGTCAATGACAAAACTTTCAGGAAGATAAATCCTGGTTTACATTCTCTTGTATGACTCAGCAAACCTAAGCCTGATAATTTTGCTATAGTTCTAACAGAGTTTAAGTAATATAGTCCATACTGTGGTTCAGCCCTGCATTCTGCTGGCTGGCATGGCTCTGTCACACCTGCAACACATCTATCAAGTCAGCAATGTTGTTGAACTCAAAAATCTATGTTATAACTCAAATAATGTATTCTTAATGTTGTAAGCACTGTAGAGGATTAATTCAATTTACAGTACACCAAGGGGCAGCATGGTGGCTCAGTGGTTGGCACTGCTGCCTCACAGCACCAGGGACCAGATTTGATTCCAGCCTTGAGCAACTGTCTGTGTGGAGTTTGCACATTCTCCCTGTGTCCACGTGTGTTTCCTTCGGATGCTCCAGTTTCCTCCCACAGTCCAAAGATGTGCAGGTTAGGTGAATTGGCCAAGCTAAATTGCCTATAGTATTCAGGGATGTGTAGGTTAGGTGCATTTATCAGGCGTAAATGTAGAGTAATAGGGTTGGGGAATTGGTCAAGGTGGGTTACTCTTTGGAGGGTCAGTGTGGCCAAATGGCGTGTTTCCACACTGTAGGGGTTCTGTAATTTATATGAAGACAAAAAGGAAGATCACGTAAAGAGTAACAGAAGTGATTCAAAATAAAAAGTACATTTTTTTTTACTGCCTCAGTTTCCAAAATGTAGGTCCATATATTATCATGTCTTTTCATTTTCTTGGAAGTTTTTCATTAAATGTGACATTCAAATTCAACATTAAATAAAACTTCTGACTGAAATACAGTAATTGCCTCGACAATCATACAAATTTTGTAACATTTATATATGTCCTGGCAACTTGTCTTGAACATGTATATTCAGATTATAAAAGGAGTAAAATTCAAATGGTGACCATCACTTAAATTCTATTCCACATATAATTTCTAATATATTTAATATGATTTAGATGACATATTTGTGAAATTGTTACTACTGAACCTCTATCCATTCTCATTTGAAGACTTTTAAGTTATAAATACAGACCAAGGAGATAAAGATATTCTGTCAATATATTTATTAATCAGTTATTCAGTTGAACGATGGTTTTCTTCCTCACCAAAGCAACATAACAACTGTAGTGATTGTAACAGGGTCAGCCAGCTGGATCTCATAGAATATGAGTTCTCTGATTGTGGTCCAATCAGGGAGTCCTGGCTGATATAAAAAAAAGAATGTTAGACATTCTGACACTCTGAGAGTTGGCTCTGAGGGAGCTGGATCAGTGTCAAGGACTTTCCACATTTAACGGGATACCAGCCTCTATGGAGTTATTTCAACGGTGACCACAGTAAAACATGCTCTGAAGAAAGTTGCTTGCAAAAGTCATCTTTGAGTTGGGGTAAGCATTTCTGGCATCATGCCATTATTTGGGAAACTTGGCTCATTTGATCCTGCCATCAAAGACTAGACCCAGTGTGTGGAAAGAATACGTTACTTTTCTGCGCAAAAGACATTGAGGCAGATGAAAAGCAACGAGTAATTCTCCTGACAGCTTGTGGTTTTGCAGCTTTTTCAATTATTAAGAGCCTAACTTTTCCTGATGCACCAGATACTAAAACCTTTCAAGAGTTGACAGATTTACTTAAGGAATATTACGACCCAAGCCTCTTCTAATTCTGAGATGCTATCATTTTTATTTGGCATTTCACAAACCAGGGAAATGCAAATCAGTATTTTTGACTAGGGTAAGATGACTGGCAGAGGCATGTGACTTTGGTTTAACCATTAAGGAGATGCTGAGAGAGTGTTTGGTATGTAGGATTAATTATATGACCATACAAAAGCGGCTAATAACTGAAGCCCAACTGGACTTCAAACAGGTGCTACAATGGGGTGGCACAGTGGCTAGCACTGCTGCCTTACAGTGTGATGGACCCAGGTTTGACTCCACCCTCGGGCAACTGCCTGTATGGAGTTTGCAAATTCTGCTTGTGTCTATGTGGGTTTCAGTTTCCCCCATAGTCCAAAGATGTGCAAATTAGGTAGATTGGCCATGCTAAATTGCCAGTACTTTTCAAGGATGTGCAGGCTAGATGGATTAGTTATGGGAAATGCAGGTTTACAAGGATAGGGTAGGGGGCTGAATCTGGGTGGGATGCTCTTCAGTGTGTTGATGTGGACTCGATGGGCCAAATGGCCTGTAACCACACTGTAAGCATTCTAAACAAAACTGGCTCTATCATTAGAAAATACTGCAAGTGGAGCATATGAGTTGCAGGCTATTCTGACAACAGTGGCCACTCTCACCAGTCTGATTGAGCTTAGGGAACACCACTTTTCGTCGTTTAAGTAAATGATTTGGATGTGAGCATAAGACGCATAGCTAGTAAGTTTGCAGATGACACCAAAATTAGAGGTGTAGTGGACAGCGAAGAAGGTTACCTCAGGTTACAACAGGATCTTGATCAGATGGGCCAATGTGCTGAGAAGTGGCAAGTGGACTTTAGATAAATGCGAGGTGCTGCATTTTGGGAAAGTAAATCTTAGCAGGACTTACACACTTAATGGTAAGGTCCTAGGGAGTGTTGCTGAACAAAGAGGCCTTGGAGTGCAGGTTCATAGCTCCTTGAAAGTGGAGTCGCAGGGAGATAGGATAGTGAAGAAGGCGTTTGGTTTGCTTTCCTTTGTTGGTCAGAGTATTGAGTACAGGAGTTGGGAGGTCATGTTGCGGCTGTACAGGACATTGGTAAGGCCACTTTTGGAATATTGCGTGCAGTTTTCGTCTCCTTCCTATTGGAAGGACTTGAAAGGGTTCAGAAAAGATTTATAAGAATGTTACCAGGGTTGGAAGATTTGAGCTAGATGGAGAGGTTGAATAGGCTTGGGCTGTTTTTCCTGGAGTGGCCGAGGCTAAGGGGTGACCTTGTAGATGTTTATAGAATGAAGAGAGGCATGGATAGGATAAATAGGCAAAGTCTCTTCCCTGGGTGTGGGAGTCCAGAACTAGAAGGCATAGGTTTAGGGTGAGAGGGGAAAGATATAAAAGAGGCCTAAGGGGCAATATTTTCATGTAGAGGGTGGTACGTGTATGGAATGAACTGCCAGAGGAAGTCGTGGAGGCTAGTACAATTGCAACATTTAAAAGGCATCTGGATGGGTATATGAGTAGGAAGGGTTTGGAAGGATATGGGCCAGGTGCTGGCAGGTGGGACTAGATTGGGTTGAGATATCTGGTCGGCATGGACAGATTGGACTGAAGGGTCTGTTTCTGTGCTGTACATCTCTATGTCTCTATGGCTTTGTGACCACTTAAGCGAAAGCAATTGCATAGACTCACTCATGACATATCCTGAACAGAAGGACTCTGGTTCACAGCAAAACCCCAAACAAAGCTAAGCCCCATAGATTTGATACACTACAGTAAAGGCCCTTTGACGGATCAAGTCTGCACTGACATAACTACCACTAAAAGTGCACTAATTCCAATTTCCTGCACTTGTCTCATATCCTTTAAAGTTATATTTTAAGCACTCATCCAATTATTTTTAAAAGGTTGTAAGTTTTCCAGCCTCCACTACCTTTCCAGGCAGTGCATTCTAGATTCCCATCACCTGCTGAATGAAAAGTGTTTTTTTTCCCCAAATCCCCTCTGAATCTCCTGTCCTTTACCCTAAAACTAAGCCCTATCATGATTGATCCCTCAACCAAGAGGAGCAGCTGTTCTTTATTCACTCTGTCCATACCTCTCAATCATGTCCCCCCTCAGTCTTCTTTGTTCGAAAGAAAATAATCCAAGCCTATGTCGTCTCTCTTTCTAGCTCAATTTCCCATTCCCAGGCAACATCTTGGTGCAACTCCTTTGTGCTTCCTCTCGTGCTATCACATTATTCCTATAGTGAGGTGACCAGAACTGCACACAGTACTCCAGATGTGGCCTGACCAATGCTCTGTACAACTCCAACATTATGTACTTGCTCTTATACTCTATGCCAGGACTGATGAAAGTAAGTGTCCCATATGCCTTCTTAATCATCCTATTCATGTGGTCTGCCCACTTCAGGGATCTCTAAAAAATTACCCCAAGATCGTTTTGTTCCTCTAAGCTATCCAGTATCCTGACGTTCATTAAATACTGCCTCATCTTGTTTCTTCTTCCAAAGTGCATCAGCTAATACTTATCAGGGTTAAATATCATCTGACACTGGTCTATCCATCTGACCAACCCATTTATATTTTCCTGTGTACTACAAACATCTTCTTTGCTATTAAATACTCTACAACTCTTGGTGTCATCTGCAAATTTGCTTTACATTCCCCCCCACACCCCCCACACACACACACATTTTCATTCATTTCATTTATGTATATAAAAAACAATAAGGGTCTGAGTACTGATCCATGTGGTACACCACTGAACACTAGCCATTAGTCACTCAAACAGTCTTCTACCATTACTCTTTCTATCCTATTACTAAGCCAGTTTCTGATCCATCTTGCCAAGATTTGCTTATTTCCATGTGCTTTAACCCTCTTAATCAGTCTCCCATGTGGGACCTTGTCAAAAGCTTTGCGTAAAACCAAGCAAGCTACATCAAATGAACTTCCCTCATCCACACACTAACACTAAAAAATTCTAACAAATTTGTTAAGCATGACCTCTCTCTGACAAAGCAATGCTGACTATCCAGTATTAGCCCAATCCTTTCCAAGTGGGTGTTAATTCACTCCTTCAGAATTTTCAACAATAATTTCTCTGGTCACCGGTCTGCAAATTCCCAGTTCATCTCTACCACCCCTCTTAAAAAATAGAACCACGCTACCCGTCATCCACTCTTCTGGAACTTCCCCTGTGGCCAGAGAGGAATTAAAAATTTGTGTCAAAGCCCTTGTGATTTCCTATCTCGCCTCTCACAGCAGCCTGGGATGCAATTCATCCAGGTCAGGGAATTTGTCTATTTTTAAGCCTGATAGTCTCCAATATTTCCCTATTTCCTATTCAAACTGTGCAAGTTCCTCACAGTCCCTTTAAATCCGTACCTACATTCTCCTTTTCCAGAGTGAAGACCAAAGGGAAGTATTCATTCAATACCTTTCCAATATCTTGCGGCTTCACACAGAGGTTACCTCCTTGATCTGTAATGGGCTCTACTCTTTCTCGGATTAACTTCTTCCCTTTAATGTATTAATGAAATATCTTAGTATTCTCCCTAATTCTGTTCAGAAGTTCTGTTCATGTCCTCCTTTGCTCTTTTAATTACTTTCTTGATTTCCCTCCTGCACTTCCTATATTCATCTAGGGCCACAGCTGGATTGCTCCCTCTATATTTGCTAAAAATCCTACTCTTCTTTATCTAGTTCTGAATTGTCCTAGACACCCAGGGTTCTCTGAAGTTATTGCTCCTACATTTTCCTCTAAAGGGGACATATTGGACCCATACTCCCCCCAGCTGCTGTTTGAATACCCCCCATTACACTGCTGTACCCAGGAGGAGCTGAGTATTATTTAAATGGAGAAAGACTGCAGAAAGCCGCAAAACAGTGGGATTTGGGAGTCTCTGTCCATTAATCACAAATAAGAGCTAGCAACAAAGTTCAGTAGGTAACAGGAAAGACAAATGGAATGTTGTCCTTTATTTCAAAGGGTATGGAATATAAATGTAGGGACATTTTACTAAAACTATACAAGTCACAGTTGCAAGACCGTGAACAATGTTGGGCGCCTTGTCTAAGGAAAGATATACTGGCACTGGAAGAAATCACAAAAAGGTTCACTAGGCTGGTATCAGATATGGAGGGACAGTTGTTATGGACCAGGCCAGACCCCCTCGAAACATTTCAAGAAAGTAGTGCAGACCCTAACTTTGCTAGTTGTTTTAAACAGGTGTAAAGTGGATATTCCAGGAGAGATGCAGCTGGTCAAACCACTTAGTTTTAATCAAAACTATTTATTTACAACATTACTGAATGAAATACAAATGAAAGAGAACAGAATACATAATAACTTAACCTATCCGAAAACCCAACAGACTATCCCAACTTAATGATGCTGTTTGAAATACTTGCAACAATCCCCATAAATACCCCTTGGCACAAAAGGTAAAATCAAACACAGGGTCTTACAGGAGAGATGTCAGAGAGAGAAGTTGCAGCTTGGAACACCCTCTTCCATGTAGCTGTTTCTTGGGCCAGCAGTCTCAATTGTCTGACTGCTTTCAGTGAATAGCTAGACTGCCAAAACCAAATCAAACCAGAGAAAAGCTGAACTGGGAGAATGTTCATTATACAAGTGTTTTTTAAAAGCTTCGGTGGTATCTGTTAGCTATAATCAAATTGGCCCTAAAACCCATCCAAACCAGATTTTTCAGAATCGCTACTTTTAAGACATCCGGAAACACAAACCAAGGAAAACACAACCTTGCTAAAGGAGTAGTATCATCACACTGTCTTATAATGGGAGGCTGCGTTGATTGGGCCTGTACTGGAATTTAGCAGAATGGGAGGGGACCTTATTAAACATAGAAGATTCTCAGGGTACTTGACAGGATATCTGGAAAGATTGTTGCTCTTCGTATGAGACTCTATGACCAGAGGCATAATCTCGGAATAAGAGGTTGCCCTTTTAAGAATTTCTTTACTTGGTAGTGAATCTGTGGAATTCTCTGCTGCAGAAGGCTGTCGAGGCTAAGTAATTAGGTATATTCAAGAGATAAACGTTCTTAATCAATACGGGATTGACGGTTTGGGGAAAAGGCAGGAAAATTGGTTAAAAGGGTAACAAATGATATTCTGAGATTCTTAAATTCCAGGATATCTTAAACATGATAGGATTGCATAAGAAAATAGATGGCAGACTGAGGGTTGAGGAGAGGCAGAGGGCTGGTTTGAAATGTCAAGGGTTCCTGATAACTGGTCATGACTGACAAACGCTTGAATGGAACTTACCTGATGTAAACATAACATTGTCAGACTATGGCTTGATGATGATGGAGGGAAGCTCAGCAATGATAGGAAGGTGCACTATCATGGCTTGCAATTCCAGCATCAATGTTCAAGTGTCCATGCTACATCAACAAGAACAGCTTACAGCATTGCTCCTCCAAAATAAGATTGCTCAAACTGGTTGGAGTCTAAGGCTTGCCCAATGCTAAGAGATAGTTTTAACATTTGGGTAAAAATGTCAGGACTGGATGAAGGACTGCAAATAATATGCTGACTGGATTAATCATTGCAACCAGTTCATGGATAACTTCAGGCAGACATGGTTATGAGACAATTCAACCCAGGACTACTGGTAGCCACATTGCAGCGAATATATGGCAGGGCCATGAAATGCAGCTGCCAAAATATTAATAGGGAGCGTCAGCAGAGAGTTGAGAAGCACAGGATCCTGGCAACCATGGTCCTGTGTGATGGTGAATATTGACAAGCAATCTTATAGACCACAGGTGCTGCGAGTACCTGCAAATGTCTGAGAAGCAATGCTGGAAGCAGCCTAACATTTCACAGGATGTGGTAACTCCCATATGTGTGCTGCTCATGAAGACCTGTGTCCAAGAGTACTGGGAAGTAATGCAATGCTGGTAGCATTAAAAGTGACAGCAGCATTGGACAACTTCACCAGTGACTCTTTCCAGGGTTCCACTGGGAACATGTATGAAATATACTAGATTGCCACCCAATAATGCATCTCTGAGGTGAAAGAAGTCATCTTCAGAAGAGCAAATGATTTTATATGAGACATAGGCAGCATGAGAAGTGGGACTGCTGCAATTGGAGGATTCTCACAAGTGCAAGGATTTTTTTTTGTGTATTCACTTGTGGAACATGGGCATCGCTTGTTGGTCAGCATTTATTGTCAATTCCTAGCTTCCCTTGACCTAAGTGGCTTGCTAGGCCATATCAGAGGGCAGTTGAGAGTCAATTACATTGCTGTGGATCTGGAGTCACGTGTAGGCCTGACAAGGTGGGAATAGCAGATTTCCTTCCCTGAAAGACGTAAGTCAGGGGGATGGGCTTTTATAGCAATAGTCATCAGTAGATTCCTACTTCCAGATTGACTGCATACATATGGTGCTGACAACTCATTGGGATCATCCCACTCCATTCTTTTTCAGAAAAAGGTTCAATTTTATGAATGTGCAGCAGCAAGTGACCGTAGAAAATTCACAGGCGCTGCAAGTCATAGAGTCATAGAGATGTACACCACAGAACAGACCATTCGATCCAGCCTGCCCATGCCAACCAGATATCCTAAACTAATTTAGTCTCATTTGCCAGCATTTGGCCCATATCCCACTAAACTCTTTCTATTCATGCACATATCCAGATGGTTTTTAAATTTTGTAATTGTACCAGCCTTCACTACTTCCTCTGGCAGCTCATTCCATAAACGCACCACCCTCTGCATGAAAAAGTTATCCCTTAGGTCCCTTTTAAATCGTTCCCCTCTCACCTTAATCCTATGCTCTCCCCCATCCTGGGTAAAAGACCTTAGTATTCACCCTATGCATGCCCCGCATGATTGGGTTGTTGCCGGTGCCACGTGACAGTGAGGCAAAGAATAGGGAGAGAGTGCAGTTGAACACGTGGCTGCAAGGATGGTGTAGGAGGGAGGGCTTCAGATATTTGGACAATTGGACTGCATTCTGGGGAAGGTGGGACCTGTACAAACAGGACGGGTTGCACCTGAACCAGAAGGGCACCAATATCCTGGGGGGTAGGTTTGCTAGCACTCTTCGGGGGGGTTTAAACTAATTTGGCAGGGGGATGGGATCCGGACTTGTAGTCCAGCAAGTAAGCTAGCTGTGTGTCAGGATGCCCAAGACTGTAGGGAGGCTGTGGAGAAGGTAGCACTGACAGGGACTACTTGCGGACACAGAGATGGGCTCAAGTGCTATACTTCAACGCAAGGAGTATCAGAAATAAGGTGGGTGAACTTAAGGCGTGGATCGGTACCTGGGACTACGATGTTGTGGCCATCACGGAAACGTGGATAGATGAGGGACAGGAATGGCTGTTGGAGGTTCCTGGTTACAGATGTTTCAGTAAGATTAGGGAGGGTGGTAAAAAAGGAGGGGGGGGGTGGCATTGCTAATTAGAAATGGTATAACGGCTGCAGAAAGGAAGTTTGAGGGGGATCTGCCTCTGGAGGTAGTATGGGCTGAAGTCAGAAATAGGAAAGGTGCAGTCACCTTGTTGGGTGTTTACTATAGGCCCCCCAATAGCAGCAGAGATGTGGAGAAACAGATTGGGAAACAGATTTTGGAAAGGTGCAGAAGCCACAGGGTCGTAGTCATGGGCGACTTCAACTTCCCAAATATTGATTGGAAGCTCTTTAGATCAAGTAGATTGGATGGGGCGGTGTTTGTGCAGTGTGTCCAGGAAGCTTTTCTAACGCAGTATATAGATTGTCCAACCAGAGGGGAGGCCATATTGGATTTGGTACTTGGTAATGAACCGGGACAAGTGGTGGGCTTGTTAGTGGGTGAACATTTTGGTGATGGTGACCACAATTTTGTGACTTTCACCTTGGTTATGGAGAGAGATAGATGCGCACAACAAGGTAGATTTTATAATTGGGGGAAGGGAAATTACGATGCTGTAAGACAGGATTTGAGGAGCATACATTGGGAGCATAGGCTGTCAGGGAAGGATGTGGTGGAAATGTGGAACTTTTTCAAAGAGCAGATACGACGTGTCCATGATATGTATGTACCTATCAGGCAGGAAAGAAATGGTCGTGTGAGGGAGCCTTGGTTGATGAGGGAGGTTGAATGTCTAGTAAAGAGCAAGAAGGAGGCTTACATAAGGTTGAGGAAACAGGGTTCAGGCAGAGCAGTGGAGGGATACAGGATAGCCAGAAGGGACCTGAAGAAAGGGATTAGGAGAGCTAAGAGAGGGCATGAAAAATCCTTGGCGGATAGGATCAAGGATAACCCCAAGGCATTTTATGTGTATGTGAGAAACCTGAGAATGATGAGAACGAGGGTAGGTCCGATCAAGGACAGTAGTGGGAGACTGTGTATTGAGTCGGAAGAGATAGGAGAGGTCTTGAACGAGTACTTCTCTTCAGTATTTACGAACGAGAGGGACCGTATTGTTGAAGAGGAGAGTGTGAAACGGACTGTTAAGCTAGAAGAGATACCTGTTAGGAAGGAAGATGTGTTGGACATTTTGAACAACTTGAGGATAGACAAGTCCCCCGGGCCTGACGGGATATATCCTAGGATTATGTGGGAAGCAAGAGAGGAAATTGCAGTACCGTTGGCAATGATCTTCTCATCTTCACTGGCAACGGGGGTGGTACCAGGGGACTGGAGAGTAGCGAATGTTGTGCCCCTGTTCAAAAAAGGGAATAGGGATAACCCTGGGAATTACAGGCCAGTTAGTCTTACTTCTGTGGTAGGCAAAGTAATGGAAAGGGTACTGAGGGATAGGATTTACGAGTATCTGGAAAGACACTGCTTGATTAGGGACAGCCAGCACGGATTTGTGAAGGGTAGGTCTTGCCTTACAAGTCTTATTGAATTCTTCGAGGAGGTGACCAAGCATGTGGATGAGGGTAAAGCAGTGGATGTAGTGTACATGGATTTTAATAAGGCATTTGATAAGGTTTCCCATGGTAGGCTTATGCGGAAAGTCAGGAGGCATGGGATAGAGGGAAATTTGGCCAATTGGATAGAAAACTGGCTAACCGGTCGAAGGCAGAGAGTGGTGGTAGATGGTAAATATTCAGCCTGGAACCCAGTTACAAGTGGAGTTCCGCAGGGATCAGTTCTGGGTCCTCTGCTGTTTGTAATTTTTATTAATGACTTAGATGAGGGAGTCGAAGGGTGGGTCAGTAAATTTGCAGATGATACGAAGATAGGTGGAGTTGTGGACAGTGAGGAGGGCTGTTGTCGGCTGCAGAGGGACTTAGATATGATGCAGAGCTGGGCTGAGGAGTGGCAGATGGAGTTCAACCCTGCCAAGTGTGAGGTTGTCCATTTTGGAAGAACAAATAAGAATGCCGAATACAGGGTTAATGGTAGGGTTCTTAGTCAGGTGGAGGAACAGAGGGATCTTGGGGTCTATGTACATAGATCTTTGAAGGTTGCCACTCAGGTGGATAGAGTTTGTAAGAAGGCCTATAGAGTATTATCGTTCATTAGCAGAGGGATTGAATTCAAGAGTCGTGAAGTGATGTTGCAGCTGTACAGGACTTTGGTTAGGCCACAGTTGGAGTACTGTGTGCAGTTCTGGTCGCCTCACTTTAGGAAAGATGTGGAAGCTTTGGAGAGGGTGCAGAGAAGATTTACCAGGATGTTGCCTGGAATGGAGAGTAGGTCGTACGAGGATAGGTTGAGAGTTCTCGGCCTTTTCTCGTTGGAACGGCGAAGGATGAGGGGTGACTTGATAGAGGTTTATAAGATGATCAGAGGAATAGATAGAGTAGACAGTCAGAAACTTTTTCCCCGGGTACAACAGAGTGTTACAAGGGGACATAAATTTAAGGTGAAGGGTGGAAGGTATAGAGGAGATGTCAGGGGTGGGTTCTTTACCCAGAGAGTGGTGGGGGCATTCCACTCCCGTGGGAGTGGTAGAGGCAGAATCATTGGCGACCTTTAAGCGGCATTTGGATAGGTACATGGATGGGTGCTTAACCTAGGTTAGAAGTTCGGCACAACATCGTGGGCCGAAGGGCCTGTTCTGTGCTGTATTGTTCTATGTTCTATGTCACCCTCAGCCTCCGGTGCTCCAGGGAAAATAACCCCAGTCTATTCAGCCTCTCCCTATAACTCAAACCCTCCAACCCTGGCGCCATCCTTGTAAATCTTTTCTGAACCATTTGAAGTTTCACAACATCTTTCCTATAGCAGGGAGACCAAAACTGCATGCAATATTCCAAAAGTGATCCAACTAATGACTGGTACAGCTGCAACATGACCTCCCAACTCCTATACTCAATGCAGTGACTGAAAAACGCAAGCATACCAAGCATTTGTGGGTGGCACAGTGGTTAGCACTGCTGCCTCACAGTGCCAGAGACCCGGGTTCAGTTCCCACCTCAGGTGACTGACTGTGTGGGGTTTGCACATTCTCCCCATGGGTTTCCTCCCGGTGCTCCGGTTTCCTCCCCCAATCCAAAGATGTGCAGGTTAGATGAATTGGCCATGCTAAATTGCCTGTAGGGTTAGGTGAAGAGGTAAATGTAAGGGAATGGGTCTGGGTGGGTTGTGCTTCAGCGGGTCGGTGTGGACTTGTTGGGCTGAAGAGCCTGTTTCCACACTGTAAGTAATCTAATCTAATACCAAACACTTTCTTCACCATCCTATTGACCTGCGACTGTACTATCAAGGAACTATGAACCTGGACTCCAAGGTTTCTTTGTTCAGCAACACTCCCCCGGACCTTAGCACTAAGTGCTTAAGTCCTGCCCTGATTTGCCTTTCCAAAATGCAGCATCTTACATTTATCTAAACTAAACTCCATCTGCCGCTCCTCGGCCCATCCGCCCATCTGATCAATATCCCGTTATACTCTGAGGTAACCTTCTCACTTCCACTACACCTCCAATTTTGGTGTCATCTGAAACGTATTAACTATACCTCCTATGTTCACATCCAAATCATTTATATAAATTATGAAAAGCAGTGAACTCAGCGCTAACACTTATGGCACACCACTGGTCAGACTCCAGTCTGAAAAGCAACTCTCCAATACCACCTTCTGTTTTCTACCTTTGAGTCAGTTCTCTATCCAAATGGACAGTTCTCCCTGTATTCCACGTGATCAAATCTTGCTAACCAGTCTACCATGAGGAACCTTGTTGAATGCCTTACTGAAGTCCTGTTAGACCACATCTACCACTCTGTCCTCACCAATCCTCTTCATTACTTCTTCAAAAAACACAAGTTAGTGAGACATGATTTCCCATGCACAAAGCCATGTTGACTATCCCTAATCAGTGCTTGTCTTTCCAAAACCATGTAAATCCTGTCCCTCAGGATTTCCTCCAACAACTTGCCCACCACCGATGTCAGGTTCACCATTCCATAGATCCCTGCCTTTTCCTTACCACCTTTCTTAAATAGTGGCACCATATTAGTCAACCGCTCGTCTTCTGGCACCTTACCTGTGGCTATCGATGACACAAATATCTCAACAAGGGGCCCACAATCGCTTCCCTAGTTTCTCAAGAGTTCTAGCGTACATCTGATCAGGTCCCAAAGATGTATCCACCTTTACGTATTTTCAGCTTCCCCTGTAATATGGCTCTATCTAACTGAGTCTCACTGACAGTGGATACCCACAGATAGTTGATGACACCAATGCGAAATCTGCAAAGCATTGCTGTCCGTGTCTCAAAAAGGTTGATGATTCAGCCAATGGCAGGATTGCCAAAGATTTATTCTGCTATATGGATCACTCAGGTGGGGAGCACTTCAGTACTTGGAGTGTCTAGGGCAATTGTAGTTTTCTGCACCCTGCACCATCTTACTTTGCAGAGGAGGAGATGAAGTCAGACATCAACTCTAACGAGGATAAAGGGGAAGACTGTGTGCTATGGATGATACAGATGCAGCAAGTAGAAGCCAGAGCAATCATGATTCACCGCAAACAGACTCAATACAATTTCAGTGCCACCCAATTCCTGGCTGAGATGCCTTTACATCTCTGCTACACTGTCAGTTATAATTTTCTGTTAGCTTTGGAGCTGGGGTTCCCAAGTGTTCACTGACATTTTTGTTTAATTTCATTGCTCTTATGGTGGCGGTATTAATGTTTGCATTTTCGTATTAAAACTGTTGATTTTGTGATCCTTTGTTTGGGCCAAATTGAAATGAACCACAATCACCTTGCTGATCATTGTGGAATCAGCAGAAGCACAACACACTATACCCTATGGACCTTTGGTCTTTTTAAGGAAAAGACCAGCAGGCCCTTGGTACAAGAAAGCCCATATGCTCTCAACATTGGAAGCATTGTGCACTCGTAATATGGTGGGGATGCGTTCATGTCTCACTGTCACATTCTCCAAATAGAGGTAGTGCCTTGCATAGAACTCTATCCTGCAGTTACCAGCAAGATTTGTAATGATTCAGTTGCAAATACACCAACATCAGAGGAATTATTATTGGAGACCATTACCTGATCAGTTGGCATTTGTATTCCGAGGCTAAAACTTTACAATTGATCACCGAGGCTCAATCATACATGCTGATATACTCAGAGATGCCACTACTGACAATGTGACAAAGTAAATGGTATATCCTTAGGCCGACATCATTCAAGACTGATTAGGAATAAAGTGCAACATCCTTAAATGCATCCAATCACTGCAGCAACCAATAACATAGCAGAAATAAAATATACACAGTAAAAGTGAAATTAAATATATTTAAATTAAATATAGACATCTTGAAGCCTTTGTGCCTTAATAATTTCTTAATTTATCTTTTTCCATTACGTAACTTTTGCATTATCAGCATGGTAAATCATCAATGCAATAGTAGAAACTGAATGAAAACATGTATTGATCTATACTAAAACTTGCAGAGGCTGAGAGCATGTCCATCTTTGACAATTTTCATTGCAAACAGTGAAGGACAAAATATTTCAACCTCAGCTTGTTCTTTTGCAATCACTTCAGACAGTGTCAGTATTTTTATACGTTAACTGTGACGGTTGGGGAAATCAGATTCTGTTTGGTGAACATTCCAGTTGATGAGGTGCTCAATAATATGTGCTATACCTAGGTGAAGCCCTGATAAGCAAAACTGATCAGTTGCTTGAAAAGACTATTGTGGTTGTCCTGTGGTAGTCTGAGGTCTACAGGGCTCCAGCTTGCTGAGAATCTCCTTCACAGGTGCAGAAGCATCCTTCTGTACCTGACCTGCTAGAGGTGATGAGGAAACTCAGAGGAAAGATAAAATAGCAGGCACCTTTGGGTGTTGTGGGATAAAGACCGTCTTGCTGGTGCCCCTCATTCAATTTGGTGCACAATACCATTTCCCTGACTCTGAAGCAGACAGGCACCTGGATGGAGGTCAAGAATATTTGTTTTGGACTTTTCCTAGGCTCAGTGCTGTGATGCTTGCTTTTCCTGATAGAGTTCTCCTCAGGTTGCAATTGGGTTCTATTCTGGAGCCCGTTCACAAGTTGATTTGTATGCATGCCAGAGCACAATACAAGACAATATAAAAGAGTCATATGTCAGATTTTTAAAACTACATCCATTGTGTTTGTGAGAATGAGTATTTATAAATCAAATATCCTTAAATCAGAGACATCTTCACATATAAATAATCTAAATATTGGTGTACAGGTGACAATATGTAAGTTCACAGATGTTACAAGGCCTGGAAGCCTTCTAAACTGAGGCGGATGGTATAAAACTACAAAAAGAAATTGACTAGTTGGTAGAGTGGGCACATGGGTGGCAGATGAAATTCAAAATGGACAAATATGAGGTGATAAATTTTGGTAGAAAGATCATGGAGATACAGAATAAAACAAAGGATGGGCTGAGAAGTGACAGATGGAGTTTAATTTAGATAAATGCAAGGTGCTGCATTTTGGGAAAGCAAATCTTAGCAGGGCTTATACACTTAATGGTAAGATCCTGGGGAATGTTGCTTTACGAAGAGACCTTGGAGTGCAGGTTCATAGCTCCTTGAAAGTGGAGTCGCAGGTAGATAGAATAGTAAAGAAAGCATTTGGTATGCCTTCCTTTATTGGTCAGAGTATTGAGTACAGGAGTTGGGAGGTCATGTTGCGGCTGTACAGGACATTAGTTAGGCCACTTTTGGAATATTGCATGTAGTTTTCGTCTCCTTCTTATTGGAAGGATGTTGTGAAACTTTAAAGGGTTCAGAAAATCTAGAAGGATGTTGCCAGGGTTGGAGGGTTTGAGCTATAGGGAGAGGTTGAATAGGCTGGGGCTGTTGTCCCTGGAGTGTCAAAGGCTGAGGGGTGACCTTATAGAGGTTTATAAAATCATGAGGGGGCATGGATAGGATAAATAGACAACTTCTTTTCTCTAGGGTGGGGGAGTTCGGAACTAGAGGGCATAAGTTCAGGGTGAGAGGGGAAGGATATAAAAGAGACCTAAGAGGTAGCTTTTTCACTCAGAGGGAGGTATGTGTATGAAATGAGCTGCCAGAGGAAGTGGTGGAGGCTAGTACATTGGAACATTTAAAAGGCATCTGGATGGATATATGAACAGGAAGCGTTTGGAGGGATATGGGCCAGGTGCTGGCAGGTGGAACTAGATTGGGTTGGTATATCTGGTCGGCATGGACAAGTTGGACCGAAGGAGATCTGTTTCCATGCTGTACATCTCTATGACTCTATGATCTAGGTAAGTATATGCATCAGTCATTAAAATTGGCAAGTATGATGTAAGGTGCCTGATTTATATGTATTTTAATATAATTTATTTTCACTTTTTAACTTTGAATTCGTGATACATAGGTTTTGATCTCTGTAGAGGTTTAATTATAAATTTGTAAGTATTTCTTTAGCCATGGTGATTTCTTTTTATAAAACAATAACAGAGAGAGACTCCTTAGAGAATTGTAGGAATTTGTTTATATTCACTAGTGAGCAAAATTAATAGCATATATTATTAGGCTTCCAGAGAGAGAACTTTGGAATTTTTTGTGGCTTGGAGAAAATCTGTGGCTTGGAAAATAACTTTTTTGTTTCAGTTTGGGGCAGTTTTGCAGAAGTCTTGGCTGAAGTGGATGTGTAAAACAGTTACTCCTAAAGAAGAGAGATAGTTTAAAACAGGAAAAAGATTACACCAGTGTAAAGAGTATAATTTAAAAATTGTAGATGAGAAAAGTTTGGTTACAATCCTGAAAAGTTTATTTGAAGCTGAGAAAATCTAAACTCAGTTGCATGAAGGCTCCAGGAAGAGATGAACAGATTCTCAATTGAATTGATCTGAAGGCAGGGTTAATTTAAGCTCCATAAATGTTAATATTGTAAAGGAATGTTTTTTGGATTAATAAGATTGTATTTTACATAGGTTTTCTTTAATCTTTAAATTTGTGCTGTATGTAAATTATTCTCTTTATTCTACTCAACTTTTTTTTCTGTAATAAACTTCTGTTTTATTGTCAAACCTGAATCTGCAGCACTGCGTTGTTTATGTTTTGGTGAAAAAGTCCTCATTTAAACCAAAAAAATTATCAATTCAGATTTCAGTCTGGTATCTGACTTGTCCATTAGTAACATCAGCTAGCATCAAAACAGAGGACAGTACAACAAGTAGCTAATAAAGCATATTGTGCAGCATTAATACAGGCATCATCAATAAGACTACAGGAGCAACATGATTGTGCTGATCTTGATTAGACACCTCTTTGAACACAGTTTGTGTACCTTTTACAGCCCTGGGTGCCAAAGTTTAGGAAAGATGAGAATGTATTGGAGACAGATTCATGAGAATGGTCCCAGGGATGAGAATCTTCAGTTACGAAGGGAGAAGTTGGGATTGTTTTCATGGAAGAGAAGGACATAAGAAGAAGTATTCAAAATCATGAAAGGATTGGATAGCATAGATAGTAGGTGAGAAACTGTTCCCTCTTATAAAAGGTTAAAAAATAGCCACAAATAAAAAGCAATTTGCAAAAGGATTAAAATGAGTGGGTTCAAATGAGACATTCAAAAAGGCATTAGATGATTATTTAAATATAAACAATATTCAGGATTATGGAGAAAAGGCAGGAGAATGGCACTAAATTCTAATGTTCATTCAGAGAGCCAGTGATCCTCCCAACCTCCTTCTACATTGTAAGAATTCTGGGGATCTGTACTCATGTTGTTCCAACTGCTACAGTTGGTGTCTCTGCTTCTCTTCATCTCTTACAGAGAAAAGTTCAAGCTATGTATGTTGCTCCTGTGCTATGGAGAAGGCAAGTGCTGCTGCAGGTGGGTGAAATGTAAGACAGTTGGTGATCACTTGTCAAGGCATGGAAATGTTCTCTGAAAAGAGGTTCAGTGAGCAGCAGCTGCCTGAATGAAGAGTTAAAGAGACATGTAATTCCCTGCATTCTTATATAATTATTTTCCTGACAGTTCCAAGTGAGTTCCCTGCTTGTATCCAAATCTATCCTCTTAAACCCAAAAGAATATGCGATTGTGTCAGATTTCCAACTGATGTCAATTTTAGGGGCTCTAACTCCCAAATACTGGCCCCCCAGAAATTCCCTCCAATTTCCTAGAAGTCAATGACCTGTCAATGAAAACTGGATGAAAGAAATGAATGTATTAAAGCTGATCATCTCAAACTGTAGTCATTGTAACAAGATCAGGCAGATGGACCTCATACAATATGAGTTCTCTGACTGTGGCTGTTAACCTGTTACAATTAGGGAACCCTAGCTGACAGACATAAACAGGAGTGTCAGAAGTTCTGCTCATTCTGAAAGCTGGCTCTGAGAATTAGGGTATGCGTTTCTGGCATTATGCCATTATTTGGGAAGCTTTACTTGTTCTATCATGCCGTTGAAGACTGGGTCCAGTATGTGGAAAGAATTCTTTAGGTTTTTGCGGCAAATGACATTAGATGAAAAGCAATGAGTAATTCTCCTGACAGGTTGTGGATCCGTACTTTTTTTTGGTTATTAGGAGCCTAACTTTCGCTGATGCACCGAATACTAAAACCTTTCAAGAGCTGATGAATTTGGTTAAGGAATGTTATGAACCTAAGCCTCCTCTAATTCTGAGATGCTATCAGTTTTACTCGGCAGTTCAATAATGAAGGAAATATGTGTCGGGATTTTTGATGAGGTTAACACAACTGGCAGAGACTTTGGTTTAACCCTGAATTGGATGCTGAGAGACCATTTGGTATGTGGGATTATTGATGTAACTATGCATGAGCACCTACTAACTGACACTACAACTGGCTTTTTCATTAGAAAATGTGGCAAGCAGAGCATATGAGTTACAGGATATGATGGAAGTGGACAGCCTCACCAGGCTGACTGAGCTTGGAGAACACCATTTCAGTGAAGGCAATTGCATAGACTCACACAGGACATATCCTGAACAGATGACTTGTAGGTCGGCCCATAGCAAAACCCTAAAACAAAGTCAAGCCTTGACCAAACAGTTAACATTTTCTTCAGGATCCAGGCCAGCAAGCCTGGATTGTAGTGCTGCCAGTATGTAAACTCGAGACAATAAAAGAGTCCCACTAGAACTGAATTGAGTAAGAAAATTTATATGCTGGTATCCAGGAGAGAGCATACTCTGGAAAGCCCAGCTACATTGGAACAGTTACATTATTTAGCAGCATCCAATCAGAACCAATCAAAATAAATGTCTGGTTACATGGTCACTGGTTCTGATGGAGGTTGACACCAGCATGACTGTATCGGTGATTGCAGAACTAGTCTTCAACTAAATTCACTCTGGGCTCCAACCCTTAAGTTTGCATAAGACCTTGGCTAGACTGAGGACCTGTACCAGGAAACCTTTATAGATTAAGGGTACAATTTTGCTTTCGGTCTTGAATGAGAAGCTGCTGGTTCAGTTACCTTTGATTGTAGTAAAAGGCTCAGGCCCAAACCTGTTGGGGAGAAATTGGTTGAGAAAGATTCACCTTAACTGGTTTAACATTTTTCAATTAGAAAATGGCTCTCTAAATGAAGTTCTAATTAAATACTGGGACATTTTTCAGGATGGTCTAGGAGCAATCAAAGGAGCCAAGCTCACCTTGTATATTGAGCAGGAAGCAATTCCTCAATAGTATAAGGCCCGCCCAGTGCCATTTGCTTTATGTGCAAAGGTAGAGGCAGAAATCAGGAGGCTGGAAAACAAAGGAATCATCAAATTAGTACAGTTTGTGGAATGGACTGCACTGGTCGTGCCTTTTGTAATGCTCCATGGTTTGCCCTTGTGTGGATTTTAAACAAACGGTAAATTGCTGCTCTCAGCTGGATAAATACCCAATCACTCCCATAAAGGACTTGTATGCAAAACTGGTGTGGGGGTTGCTGGACATGAACCATGGGTACCTGCAATTGTGGGGATTGAAGGATTCCCAGAGGTATACTACAATTAACACCCGTAAGGGTTTGTATCAATATACGAGACTGCCATTTACGCTATCATCAGACTGCCATTTTTCATGGACAATGGAGTATATTTTACAAGGTCTATCCCAGGATGTCATTTGATTGGATGACATGCTAATTACAGGGAAGATCAGTAAAGAGCACGTACATAACTTAGACATAGTCATAGAGTCACAGTCATACAGATGTACAGCATGGAAACAGACCCTTCGGTCCCACTTGTCCATGCCGACCAGATATCCCAACCCAATCTAGTCCCATCTGCCAGCACCTGGCCCATATCCCTCCAAACCCTTCCTATTCATATGCCCATCCAGATGCCATTTAAATGTTGCAATTGGACTAGCCTCCATCACTTCCTCTGGCAGTTCATTCCATACACGTACCACTCTCTGCATGAAAATGTTGCCCCTTAGGTCTCTTTCATATCTTTCCCCTCTCACCCTAAACCTATGCCCTCTAGTTCTGGACTCCCCCACCCCAGGAAAAAGACTTTGTCCATTTATCCTATCCATGCCCCTCATGATTTTATAAACCTCTATAAAGTCACCCCTCAGCCTCCGATGCTCCAGGGAAACAGCCCCAGCCTGTTCAACCTCTCCTTATAGCTCCAACCCTGGCAACATCCTTGTAAATCTTTTCTGAACCCTTTAAAGTTTCACAACATCCTTCCAATAGGAAGGAGACGAAAACTGCATGCAATATTCCAAAAGTGGCCTAACCAATGTCCTGTACAGCCGCAACATGACCTCCCAACTCCTGTACTCAATATTCTGACCAATAAAGGAAAGCATACCAAACGCCTTCTTCATTATCCTATCTACCTGCGACTCCACTTTCAAGAAGCTATGAACCTGCACTCCAAGACCTCTTTGTTCAGCGACACTCCCCAGGATCTTAACATTAAGTGTGTAAGTCCTGCTAAGATTTGCTTTCCCAAAATGCAGCACCTTGCATTTATCTGAATTAAACTCCAACTGCCAGTTCTCAGCCCATTGGCCCATCTAATCAAGATCCCATTGTAATCGGAGGTAACCATCTTCGCTGTCCACTACATCTCCAATTTTGTTGTCATCTGCAAACTTACTAACTGTACCTTCTATGCTCACATCCAAATCATTTATATAATGATGAAAAGTAATGGACCCAGCACCGTTCCTTGTGGCACTCCACTGGTCACAGGCCTCCAGTCTGAAAAACAACCCTCCACCATCACCCTCTATCTTCTACCTTTAAGCCAGTTCTGTATTGAAATGGCTAGTTCTTCCTGTATTCCATGAGATCTAACCTTACTAACTGGTCTCCTACGGGGGACCTTGTCAAACCCCTTACTGAAGTCCATACAGATCACATCTACTGCTCTGACCTCATCAATCCTCTTTGTTACTTTTTCAAAAAACTCAATCAAGTTTGTGAGACATGGTTTCACATGCACAAAGCCATGTTGACTCTCCCTAATCAGTCCTTGCGTTTCCAAATACAGGTACATCCTGTCCCTCAGGATTCCCTCCAACAACTCGCCCACCACCGATGTCAGGTTCACTGGTCTATTGTTCCCTGGCTTGTCCTTACCATCTTTCTTAAATAGTGGCACCACGTTAGCCAACCTCCAGTCTTCTGGCACCTCACCTGTGACTATTGATGATACAATCATCTCAGTCAGAGGTCCAGCAATCACTTTCCTAGCTTCCCATAGAGTTCTAGGGTACACCTGATCAAGTCCTGGGGATTTCTCCACTTTTATGCATTTCAAGACATCCAGCACTTCCTTCTCCGTACTTTGGACATTCTTTTCAAGATGTCACCATCTATTTCCCTACATTTTATATCTTCCATGTGCTTTCCCACAGTGGGCATACACCATGGAAGGGAAACATGTATTCCACGCACCCCAAGTGACCTGCTTGGATGATACCCATTGGAAGATAAACTGAGGGTGAGCAAAACTGCCCCAGTTCTCACGTCTGTACTTAGGTCTTTCCTTAGACTGGTGAATTATTACAGAAAGTTCATACATAACCTGGCCTCCATCCTGGAATTCTAACATCTGCTATTGGAAAAGGGTCAGCCTTGGAGAAGCATTTAGGGAAGTAAAGAAGGAGCTCTCATCATCTAAGGTGCTGGCACATTATGATCTCAAACGAGATTTGGTGCTGACATGCGATGGCTCCCCTTACAGTATCAAGGTGGTGTTGGTTCACAGATGGCCCAATGGAGAGGGATGCCCAATATTGTATGATTCCCTGGTTTGACGGTATTTTTGGTGTGAGAAGTTCCACCAATACCTTTACGGATGTAAGTTTGTAATAATGACAGACCACAAACCACTGCTAGGGCTATTCAAAGAGGACAAACCAGTGCCACTCACTGTTTCCAGCTGAATCCTTGCTTGTCTCTTGTGACTACCTATGGTTTTAAGTTGAGACCATAAGTTCGGCTTAAAAACTTTACATGGATAATTCATATTTTAGAACTACAAAACTAATTTTCTTCACTTGGTAGAGTTAGGGGTTTTAGTTGTTTGACATAAACACAAATATGATTTTTTATAGTCTATACTTGGTAGGAGTAGTAAAATAAAAGCAAAGGTCCATATTGTATTTAGTTAAGCTATGTCTGGTGAGCTTAGACCTATGATTTTCTCATCCTGCATGCTACAGGAAATTCTAGACACTCCTGGCATGACCATGCATGCAGACATTGCCTCTGGCTGTTGCAGTTCAAGCTCCAAGTTTTCAGAATGTTGTCAGCCTCAGAGCTTAAGGAAGAATAGGCAGCGAGGGAATGGGGGGGTGGCAGCCAGACAAAAGGGACCAGCAGGTAGTGAGGGAATCCCCCGAGTCAGCTCTTTGCTAATTTTTTTCAGCCTTGGAAAACAGTAAAAGGTGTGGAGGCCAACCAGAGCCAAGGCCATGGCACTCTATGTGATCCAGCTGCTCGGAAGGGTAAGGCAATAGCGGTAGAGAATTTGTTGGTAGGAGGAGTAGACACTTGCTTCTGTGGCTGTAGATATACTCCAGGATGGCATGGTACTTCCTGTGTGTCAGGGTCAAGGAGGTCATGACACAGCTGCAAGACATTCTGAAGGGGGAGTCAGGGGTTGTGTACATTGTTGGGACCAATGACATGAGAAGAAAGAGAAATTAGATCTTGCAAGCAGACTTTAGGCAGTTGAAAAGCAGAATTTAATAGATTATTTTCTGGATTACTCCCAGTGTACCATACACAGGAATAGAAGGAAAGAGATGAATGCATGGCAGGAGAGCTGATGTTGGAGGGCTGGCTTTAAATTCGTGAGAGGTTGGGATCATTTCTGATGCAGGTGGGACCTGTACAAATTGGACGGGTTACATGTGAATAAAAGGATACAGCAGATGAATACATGGCTGGGGAGCTGATGCAGGAGGGAGGGATATAAATTCCTGAAGGGTTGGGATAGTTTTTGGTGCGGGTGGAACCTGTACAAATTAGATCGGTTACATCTTAACAGGAATTGGGCCTGACGTCCTTGTGAGGACATTTGCTAATTCTGTTGGGGCAGAATTAACTCGATTGGCAGGAGGGTAGGATCCTGACAAGTAGTTCAAAGGAGAGAAAAGCTGAGATGGAATAAACAGGTTTTGATACTGAATCATATGCATTGGAAAGGTCTCTGGTTCAATTGACATTTTGTGTTAGATTGTTCTTAACGTGGGCAACAATTCATATTAATGTTCTAGGGCTATGAACTGTTCAATAATTGAAGCAGGTTTCCTCTTCTTAATTACTCTTCAATGTTCTCTCAACACGTGTAAGAGTTAAATGGGGTTCAGGGGAGCAGAAACTGTGATAGCTCCTTGTTAAATGCACTATTTAGATTCACAAATGTTCAACATCAAGTTCAACAAACTACTAGGAGGGCTGTTTGCACTCCAGCAGGAGTCACTGTTTACAAGAAAAATGTTCAGAGATTTTAAAAAAAGGAAAACAAAGAGAAAAGCATCATGTTGATAGTTTACATGCATACTGTTAACTTGTTTTTTCTCTTCACACATTCTGATGGGGCTTCTGCATATTTTCAACATATTTTGTTTTAATATTTGTGCATACTGAATGGTAGTATTTAACTATTCACTATTCAAGACTCATTGCATTGTATTGGTTCCATTGGCATAGTGCATCAGAATTACTTTACTAAGGCTTATATCATGTAATAGTGCAAATCTCCAGTATTAATTCAGCCATTAGAAAACTCAAAACACATTTCAGGCGTGCTGGTGCTTATACTGGTTTTCTACTCTGTGCACCAGTAGTGCACAATAGCAGAATTTAATAGAATGCTGGATTCCTATCTAAGATCTCCAGAATCTAATACCTGTTTAAAATTAACGTAGTCATTGACAAATACACAATATCCCATTATTTAGGTGTCATGATTATTCACATACAAATAACATTCATAAGAATAACTAAAGTAATTCACATTTAAAGCTTTTTTTAAAAAAAAGTTTGTACCTCAAATTCAAGTCAACAAAAATTAGCAAATGTATTTTAATCTTGGAAACAATGTATCACATTAATGTGATCAACTACAAGGTAAAAAAACTACACATGAATTAATGGTAAATTGATATTCGAAATGTTGCTGATAGTATCTGCATAGTCTGGTCAGATTCTGGGAGTTAGCTTCCTCCTCAATTGCTAAAATATGAGGTTGCTTGTCCAACATCCAGTCCTACAGGAACAGACATTTCCTCCAATTAAATATTGTGAAAACTGAAGCCATTATTTTCAGACCTTTCCAAACTCCTTTCCCTAACTACTGATTCTATCTTTCTCACTGGCAACAGTCTGAGATTAAGTTAATCTGTTTGCAACCTTGATGCCACATTTAAAGGTGCCACATAAATGCAAACTGCTGTCAGAGCAAGTAAAAGACCAAAACTAGGAGAAGGATTAAGATGCATCAAAAACTTTAAGATTAATGTTTAATAGAATGTACATCATAATTATAGTGCTGATGATATTCATTGTCTTCATTAGAATTTTGTAGCATTTGCTGAAGGTCCCTTCGATATGAAGTTGTCGCCGCAGACTCATGATGCTACACAACTGTATGTATGAATCCATAGCATGAAGAGAGGTTGAGATCCTACTCACAAAAAAAACCACAGGATTTATTTGCAGTTTTAATTTGTAATGATACCTCTTTCCCTTGTTTTGTAATTTCAAACTTTGTTCTTTCTTCATTATTGCTAAAAACATTGTAATTATTAATAATAAATGCAGTAGACTTAAGCAAAATACATAAAATAACTGAAAAAATGGCATATATGTTAGTCACACCATATCCAGAAAGACTGTTTATGCTTTAGGGTGTGAAATGGATAATTAAAGGATCTAAATATTGTGTTTTCTGTTAGCATATCAGGGGTTTTACAATGCTGTGACAAAGCACAGTCAAATCCGCATCAACTCTTAATGATTAAGATATGCTATATCCTAAACAAGATTATAATAGGGATGATAGCAGTTAAAAGAATGATAATGCTCATGTTGATCTGTATGGTGTCTTTCAGTTCTAGGTTTTGGGTTCAAATTCAGACAGATTGGTGTTGTGACAATTTATTCTGCCTGTTGCCAAAATAATTCTTATTAAAAATGGGCAAATTCTAGTCAGGCACAAATTTAAGGGTCTTAGAGTTATACAGCATGGAAACAGACCCTTCAGTCCAACTTGATCATGCTGACCAGATATCCAAAATTAATCTAGTCCCATTTGCCCATATTCTTCTAAACCCTTTGTTTTTGTGCACACATCCAGATGTCTTTTAAATGTTGTAATTGTACCAGCTTCCACCACTTCCTCTGGCAGCTCATTTCAAACACACATCACCCTCTGCATGAAAAGTTTCCCCTTAGGTCCCTTTTAAATCTTTCCCATCTCACCTTAAACCTATGTTTCTAGTTTTGGCATCCGCTCCCTGGGGAAAAGACCTTGACTACTCATGCTAATTATCCCCTCATAATTTTATAAACCTCTATAAGTTCATCCCTCAGCCTTCAACGTTGCAAGGAAAATAACCCCAGCCTATTCAGCCTTTCCCTATAGCTCAAATCCTCCAACCCTGGCAACATCCTTGTAAATCTTTTCTGAACCATTTCAAATTTCATAACATCCTTCCTATGGGATGGCGACCAGAATTGAATGCAGTATTCCAAAACTAGCCTAACAAAAGTCCTGTACAGCCTCAACATGACCTCCCAACTCTTAAACTCAATGGACTGACCAATAAAGGTAAAGGACTCCACATTCAAGGAACTAAGAACTTGCATTCCAAGATCTCTTTGTTGAGCAACACTCCCCAGGACATTACCATTAAGTGTATAAGTCGTGTCCTGATTTGCCTTTCCAAAATGCAGCACCTCACATTTATCAAAATTAAACTCCAGCAGCCCCTCCTCAGCGCATCAGCCCATCTCATCACTGTCCCGTTGTACTCTGAGGTAACCTTCTTGGCCTTCCACTATGCCACCAATTTTGGTGACATCTGCAAACTTATTAACTATACCTTCTATGTTCACACCCAAATTATTTACATAAATGATAAAAAGCAGTGAACCCAGCATTGATCCTTGTGGAACACCGCTGGTCACAGGCCTTCAGTCTGAAAAGCAACCACCTTCCACCACCACCCTCTGTCTCCTACCTTTGAGCCAGTTCTGTATTCAACTGGCTAGTTCTCCCTTATTTCATGTGATCTAACCTTGCTAACCAGTCTACCATGCAGAATTTTGTTAAAAACCTTACTGAACTCATCAACAAAACTGTTCTCATTCTGGAATTTCACTGAGAAACTACAATGTTAAAGTACTATATGGGAAATTGAGAAAAGGTTGCACTTTTGTAACGGCAGGATGTCTTTAGAAGTGGAGGTTGGGGTGCAGAGTAGAAGGAACTTTATTATGCTGTAAAATATACTGCAGCTTGTCAATTTTAATGTTAGAAAGTGCATTGAGTTGAATGACAAGTCCTGAGAGATGAGGAAGGTATTACAGTATATTGAAAGAATTTTGATTGGCAGGATGTTGTATTGCTCCTCCTGGTCCCCAAATTTTTTTTTAACAAAACAAAAAATCTTGCAACTTCATCCACATCTTGTGGATCCCCTTAAGATCAACTGATTATGGCATTCAATGCCTGGTGCACCTGGGACTAGATGCATGGTAAGCACTTTCCAACTTTTGATTAAAATTAAAATGGAGCTTCTTAACTAAGACAAGAGTGCTGCATACTCATTTCAAGGTATACTTGAAATCCATTCAAACAAATAAATGGATATTCACCAATTTTCCTCTGCCAGTTACAAACAACACATGGATGGTTTGCAGTTGACGATTCCTCACGTGTTATCAAGAAATAGAAAGTGTATCATACCCCAGTGACATTCTTCACATTTACGAACTGTTTCTTGAAGAATGTTGAATAAAAATGAGTATTGTGGCTCATGTGATGGTATCATGAAAGGATAGTATTGTGTATTAATATAGGGATAAAACATTTAGGAGATAGAAAAACACTGTCTAGAATATGTTACAATAAATTGAAAAGTTCAGAAAATTAGCATGTCATTTATTAAAAGTACCTGGATTTTTTTTCGCATACTCAACGATCTCATGTGCAAAATTCAGAACACTATGTCCAACATTTGTTAGGATTCCAAAAAGGACAGTTAGGATTGTAGTACAAATTACACTAACAACTAATTTAACATTACCAGGGGACTCACAGCCTTTGCATACAGAAAGACTGTGTTCACATATTGCATCTTTTTCAACGAAGCAAAAGCTTTGAGGTGCACTGCTCATCGTAATGCCTTGACCAATCAGAATTGACCTTCCTGGTTTGAATTTAAACTAAAGCTTAGCATTTCATTGTTCCCTAGTGCATTCTCTGTGACAATATAGAAATGTTGTCAACCAATCAACATCCTCTTCGCATGCAGTCAAAATTATTGTTTCCTTTGAGATTATATATTCTTGTGAGTCTGTCTTGATGAATGTAAGGCAAAAAGTTTTGATAGCATGTTTCTTTTTAGAAGAATACTCAAATCCTGTCCAACCACGTGACTAGGTGAAATATTCTGTCCAAATTTGGGCATTTCAACAAAGAATATATAAAAAAAAGGTCAAACGAATGATAAAAATGGTCAGATGGAGGATAATGTGGAAAATGTGAGATTGTTCACTTTGGCAGGAAGAATAGAAAAGTAAGATATTATTTAAATGGAGAGAGGTGACAAGATGCCGCAATGCACAGGGAACTGGGTGTCCTTGTACATGAATCACAAAAAACCAGCATCAGTTTGGCAAATAATTAGAAAGATAATCAAATGCTGGCATTTAATGCAAGGAGGTTGTTGTACAAATATAGGGATGTCTTGTTACAGCTGCAGCAGGCATTGGTGAGGACACATCAAGAACAATCTGCGCAGTTCTGGTCACCTTACTTATGAAGGGACACGTTTGCATTGGAAGAAGTTTAAAGGTGGTTGACTTGGCTAATTCCGAAAATTAAGGGTTTGTTTCCTAAAGGAAGGTTCACCGTGTTGTGTGAATTCCTGTGGCATTTAGGAGATTGATAACAGATCTTATTGAAAACATAAGATTCTGAGAGGACTTAACAAGGTGGATGCTGAGAAAATGTTTCCTGTTCTGGGGAAGCTAGAATTAGGATTTGATTTGATTTATTATTGTCACATGTACCTAGATACAGTGAAAAGTTTTATTTAGAGTGCAGTACAGGCAGATCATAGCATACAAAGTGCATAAAGTTAGTAGAACAAAGCGAGAAATACAATGTTATGGCTGCAGAGAAGGTGCCCAAACAGTGAGATCACCATTAAATTTAAAATTTAAGAGGTTCATTCAGAAGTCTAATAACAGTAGAAAAGAAGCTGTTCTTGAATTTGTTGGTACATATGTTTAAGCTTTTATATCTTCTGTCCAACAGAAGAGATTGGAAGATTATAACTGGGGTGGGAGAGGTTCCTGATTATGTTGGCTGCCTTCCCAAGGTAGCTAGAGGTATAGATGGAATCAATAGATGGAAGATTGGCTTGCATGATTGACTGGGCTGAGTTCACAACTCTCTGTAGATTCTTACAGTCCTGAGCAGAGTTGCCATATTCCGAGTGATGATGCATCCGGATAGAGTGGTGCATCTATAAAAATTGGTAAGAGTTTTTGTGGGCATGCAAGATTTCCTAGACTCCTGAGGAATTAGAGGCATTGTTGTGCTTTCTTGACCATCATATCAACATGAATGGACAAGGTCAGATGTTGGTGATCATGATTTCTAGGAACTTGACCATCTCCGAAACATAGTTTAAATATAAAAGGTCTCCCATTTATGACAGAGGTGTGTTTTTTCTCTCAGGGAATGGTTTGTTTGTGGATTTTTTTCCCAGTCAGTAGTGAAGGCTGGGTAATTTAATATGTTCAAAATTGAGTTAGACAGATTTTTGACAGACAAGTTAGTGAAAGGTTATGGGAGTCAGCTAGGTGAGTGGAGTTGCAAGCATATTAAATCAGCCATGGTTTTATTGAGTGGTGAAGCAGGCTCAAAAGTCTGTTATCCCAACATTATGCTACTGTTGGACAAGAGGTTTTAAATTTATATAGCACCTTCACAATACCAGATGTGTTAAAGTGTTTTACAGCTAATGTTTTTGAAATGGAGTCACTGTTGTAATCTGAGAAGCCCAACTAATTTTCACACAACAAATCCCACAAACAGCAGTGATAATGACCAGAATAATGTATTTTGTGACAAAAAAAAGAAATTGCTGGAGAAACTCAGCAGGTCTGGCAGCATCTATCGGAAGACAGCAGAGTTAACATTTCGAGTCCGGTGATTTTTCGACAGATGTGATGTTGATTGAGAGTTAATATTGGCCAGGAATAAGTCTCTTGCTTTTCTTCCATATAATGCAGTGGGATTTTTTACCTCCACCCGAAAGGCCGTTGAGGTCTCATTCCAGCACCTCATCCAAAAGATAGCACTTCTGATAACACACATGCTTCAGTATTGCACGGGTGTGTCGGGCTTTTGTGTTGAATTTCTGGAATGTTGAACCCATATGTATCTGACTTGGAACTTAGAGTGCTATTAGATATCACTAAACTAAAAGTATACTGAGACGGTCAGTACATGCTAAAGTTTGTAATGAAAAAAAACAAAAGAAATGGAGTTCTGAGTATTACACTTCTTAAAATTATTGATTAACCGTAAGAAAAGTTACATTAATACTTATTGTAGAATTGTTCGGCCATCTTAAGACAAAAATACTCCCGCTCACGTTATATTAGATCAAACTGACGATCTGTAAACCACAGAACGTGTCTTGTCGAATAAGCTGCTAGCGACCAATCCTGATAATAAACGATAGCGAGTGAACTTTGGGAAAAAAATTCTCTCCCTTCCGCGTGGTGGTTTGAAAAGCTAATAGTTTGTGAAACCAATTGTTGCATGTTTGTAGGCTGCTGTTGAAATCGGTGGGCAGTGTGCTGGTTCCTGGAAGAGCCCTGGGGGAGTCAGACGCATTCTTGGCTGAGATTCAATGCCTGACCTAGACGCCGACAAACAGAGGGGAGAAGACAGTCTGAGCTACAAGGTCGTATTGTGTGGATGTGCTGCGTCTTTACGCTTGTAGATCGTAAAAGAGGATTGAAAAGAAGAAAAAAGAAACAAAGTATAGAGTCTGAAACCAATTGGGGGCTGGATTTCGAAGGACTGGTTTAACCAGCATTTGCTTGAAGATCTTTTTAAGGGCACGATTGTGGATATGTTTGTACGTAAGAGTGCTGCAAAAACACAGCACGCTTAGAGACTGGATTTCATGAGCTACTTTAATATTGTCCGTCGTGGTGGGATAAACTTGGACGCCGTGGCTTTTTAAAGGATTCAGTTGAATTTATACAAAACGGGTGTGCTTTTTGGGGCCAAAAATCATGGAGACTGTACCAAGGTCTAGTTTTCAGCCTCATCCAGGACTCCAACAAACCTTAAAGCAGTTTCATCTCAGCAGTATGAGTTCGCTTGGAGGACCGGCAGCTTTTTCTGCTCGATGGGCTCACGAGATGATGTACAAAAAGGAAACTGGGAAGGAAACAGATCAGATTATTCACCTACCCATACAGCCCCCTCCTGTCATGCCGGGACCCCTTTTCATTCCCTCGGACCGGTCAACGGAGAGATGCGAGACTATTTTGGAGGGGGAAACCATTTCTTGTTTCGTGGTTGGTGGGGAGAAGAGGCTTTGCTTGCCTCAGATTCTGAACTCCGTCCTTAGAGATTTTTCCCTTCAACAGATCAATTCGGTATGCGACGAATTACATATTTACTGCTCTAGATGCACGGCAGACCAGCTGGAGATTTTGAAAGTCATGGGGATCTTGCCCTTCTCTGCCCCATCTTGTGGCTTGATTACTAAGACAGATGCAGAGAGGCTTTGCAATGCCTTACTCTATGGAGGAACTTATCCTCCCCATTGCAAAAAAGAATACTCAAGCACCATTGAGTTAGAGATCACAGAGAAGAGCTTCAAAGTATACCATGAGTGTTTTGGAAAGTGCAAGGGACTCTTTGTACCAGAATTGTACGGTAATCCTCATGCTGCATGTATCCAATGCATGGACTGCAGGCTGATGTACCCTCCTCACAAATTCGTAGTACACTCGCACAAATCTTTGGAAAACAGAACCTGCCATTGGGGTTTCGATTCGGCCAACTGGAGAGCCTATGTCCTTTTGAGTCAGGATTACACGGCAAAAGAGGAGAAGGCACGATTGGAACAATTGCTGGATGAAATGAAAGAGAGATTTGACTACAGCAACAAATACAAAAGAAAAGCACCCAGGGTGAGTTTTTTTTTAGAACTTCAGACGCATCATTTATTATAGATTATAACAGCTAACTGTTTACGGTACAGAGTTTTAAATGTGTTAAGTTTAATGTTTTAACGCGTTTTTCAAAGCCAATAATAAGCGCTACAAACTGAACGCAAAAAACCTCAATCCTTAAATAAAGTTGAATCTTTAATTTTCGGCTTCACAAGTATCGTTATTGTATACGGCGGTGTAATTGTTATATAGGCTGTTTTTGCAAGTTTGTTTCTCATTAAATTTGGGGAAATTATGACTTAAACTTCTTTTTCAATGTACTCTCCCTTCACTTGGCGGAGAAGTTTTAAACTCATGAATGATATCAATAAATACTTGAAGGTGTATGTATTTTAATCGTTTCCCATTATAGATAATGACGTGCTAAGTTGAAGCATTAAGTTGACTACGGGCTGTTCATTGTGATAGTTTCAGACAAGGGTGTGTGCTTCCTTGCTCACTAATATGTGGGAGTGGTTTTGTGAGATGTGCATTTGTATGGAGAGAGCTGACTGTTAACAACTGCCAAGGCATGGCCTGTGTAGGGCACTGTTTTATCCAATCCACATCAACTCAGCAGATCTTGAGGAGATTTAATGCCGAAAGGCAAACTGGGGAAGCTTCTTAATCCTCTCTTATACTTAAACTAGATTTCAACATGATCATGGCTGTACTTAGGTTCGCTAACATATCAACTGGAAACATAGGTGCGATTTAAGAATATACACTGAATCTGTCAAGACAATTTATTTCAAAATATAAAAGTAATCTGTTCAAGAAGCTGTGCTACTACAAGGTTGCGCTTCAAAAACCGTGAATGACCGCAAACTTCCCTACCTCAAAGTGCGATACTAACTTATCAATTTGGATTTCATTCCATATTTCATACAAAAATACAAACTTGTTTCATTTAATGTTTTTCTCTCTCTAACAGCACCCATCCCCACCCCATTTCATTTCGATTTCGAGAGGAGCTAGCAGACACTACATTGATTGTTCTTTATGCGTGGGTAAAGGTTACGGCCGTGAACCTTGAATTGAAAAGGAAACGCTCAACTGTTCATTTGCATCAATTGTTATTAATTTTAAAAAGCCGATGAGGCATACTCGGCACATTGTCTGACGAGTATGCTGTTTGACTTTCAATGTACCAATTCAATCCCTCGCGCTTTTGGATTTTTGTTCCTATTGTAATACTGTACATATTACCCGGGCAATTACGGAAAGTTTAGTAAGCAGAGAAAAAAACGACCTGTGCCAAGGAATATTGGATTGCATTGCTTAAGTGTTTGTAAGAAATATGGTTCTGAAAGAACAGTTTAGTTAAAAAAATTGCTGCAATGTTTTTGGTTCTAAAAACTAGCTTTTATGTAAAGGATTGATTTAAAGAAGATCTGATTGCTGGGTCGAGAACTTAGTTTATCCATCACGAAGGATCGTTTTGTATCCATCTGCAACATGATTGCAGACATTTCAGGGGAAAATAAAGTACCATTCGTGCCATCTGAGCAAAATCATAAATCCTACAAGTTTTAAAGGGACAACTCCAGAAGCTGTTCTGTTGGAGATCAAACCATGAAGATTCTAGCTTGTTAATATTATTTTACTTGGATATCCATCTAATTTTTGCTAAAACGATTCCTTCGATAGTTTTGATTTAGTTTTGAAGCCCAATAGCAGCACATGAACCGTGCAAGCGGGAAGGCCCCGCCAGAAAGTATAGATCGCGTGCAGTAAAGACAGGAAGTTGTGGTTAATGAGACTTGTATGGATATTGTGAAAGGAGGGAGAACTTAATGCGTAGGAGTGATGAGAAATCTGGAATGTTGGACTTTTGTCAAGAATAGACTTGAAAACTGCCTGAGTTCACACGCACCTGTTGATGTAACTCTAGATGGATCAGGATGAGTGCCTATAGAAATTAGTTTCCTTCCATAAACGTAAGTTAATGGCGGGTATGTGTAAAGTAATATTCAGTTTTTGCACACGAAATTATAAGTTTGTATTCTATCTTATCACAAATATACATCTATTCAACCTCTCTTTTCGCAACCAGTAATTATAGGTGGGTGTGAGAAAGCAAAAAGTCCGAAGCGGCGTTAGCGCCACATGTGCAATGACTAATTTCTGAAGAATTTAAATTTGTCTGTACCATTCATGTTACGTTTTTTTACACATGTAATCATTTTACAATATCCAGATTGGAATATTTACAGGGGCTTACGTCCCCATTTCGCTGAGATGTTACAGTTATACAAAGGACACTGCATAGCTCGATCATTCTCTCACCAATACCGAATTGGAAGAGCAAGCAGTAAGGTTTAAAAGACACATATCAGGTGATCTGGGGTCTCAGTGACGTCACAAAGCCCCATGTGTCCGCCTCGTGACTGAAATGGCGCATGGTCAGTACGGGAGCTGATTCGGCCCCGCCCACTTACCACCGCCTTCACACTTTATCAATCTAGGTAAAACTTTGTCTGTCGAATACAGGGTGAGTGGGCCCAAATGAGGCGCTTCAGTGCCTCGTCATTTTACCACTTCTTTGCGAGCAGATGTACTTCTTACCTTTCTTTTCTTTCTCAACGGAGCCGGTTACTTGTTGGCGAGTTGAAAGAGAAGTCGTCGCTTGTCAGCATAATACCTCATCCTAATGCCCTCGCCCCGAAAGGGAAATCATTGAGAAATTCCATGCTGTGAGAAACGAACGGACGATCGTTTAAAAAAACAAAAATGCCTTCAAACGCCGGGGAGAGTGGCGGCGGGAAAAGATTGTCGTGGTGACGGTGTGGGGGGGGGCTGTCTTTTTTGACCGGTCGTCCGTGGCGCGCCAATTGTTAAGTACATTCGGAGCACGTGGGGCCTCGCGCCCAACGGCCGCGAAAGTGCCTCGTGCCCAGTCCCATAGTTCAGACGACTCGCGCTACCTTGGAATATTTCCCACCAATTCTCTTGGTCGTGATCAAGTTAGAAAAAATCTTTAGCGTTTCTCCTGCAGACTTTCAGGAGTCCCTTTTCATACGTTCACGATAATTAATAGGCAACCATAAAAAGAAGCGTAATTTTCCCAACTCTTATTTTAAAATTGCACCCAATAGTGGAGGACGCTAGATTAGAATAAATGTGAATGGTGTGTGTGTGTGACCTTGCATACACTAGCTTGTGGATTTGTAGTAGGACATAGTTTAGTAAGAGTCAAAACAAAATTTAGGTTTACTCTTGATTATCATGGTTCAGGAAACCACTGAAAGTTATTTTACTGTGTCCTGGTAGCTAACACCCCATGTAGAAGGATATTGGCATACATGTAGATATAAATCCACTCACAATGAGCTTGAAGTTTGAATGAAGAGTAAACATTTTGATCATTTGGCTATTGATATGCCAAACTTTCAGTTCCGATTTTAGAGTTGAATGATCCACCTGTGACATCTTGAAATAACCTTTAGGGGATCTCTTAATTGTTTGCCTTTGATTAGTTCATGAGGCACGTTTGTATTGAATAGTTCAAACGTTTCAAAATTCTTTGGAGCAGCATTGGAATGTTTGTTGAAATAAAAATATCTCAAGATTTGCAGTGATATGGTGATAAAATATTGTTTATTTTCTGGATTCAAAGAAGTCTCTTTAGCAGGCTTATCAACGTTTTATTTAAAGATTATGGTACGGTTTAGTGTACAGTTTGAAGTCCTCTTTTCTTAAGGTTATAAATTCAAAAGTACATTTGAAAACAAATTGAAAGCAACCTAACAAGATGCATTAATATTTAGTTAATATCAAATTTCATTAATATCAAATATCAAATTAATATAATTTCAGTGCATTTTTAAGATATTCCAAAGTGCAGTACTTGGTCTATCTTGGGCGAAGATTTTTGAGTTTATGTCTAGTTTATTTCTCAGAATATATACTGTACTGATGTTTTTGTAAAGAATTTGTAATTGTTGTGAAGCTTCAATGATATGTAAATGAAGTCAATTATATGTAGGGTTTTAATTAGCAGCTAGGTTCATGTGTGAAGTACATCAGATTAATTATGTGCCACATCTGCTGATAATTTACTACTTTTCTGCAGACCCATCAAAACTGTGAAATTTGCATCCTTAGGTAGTTTGACAAGAAACAGAAGAATTTGCCAACAAATAAATCATGTTATGCTCCTGTCTGTGTTATGTTTGAAACTGTTTTGACTTTTTAACAGGTTAAGTGAATTGCTTCATTAAATCGTATGTCACTTAATTTTAGTCGTAATTTCTTGTGTAGTTTGACTGGGAACATGTAGTGGAATACAGTAATTTCGATTTCTTTCTTAAAAATGAGTGCCCTTTAGTAATTTTAGTATCTTGAATATAGCTATTCATTGTCCTTAAAATAAATCTGACTTGTTAAAATCATAAATTTGTTCGTTTTAAGTTTTTCATATATTGACTAAGCATGGCATTTTCTTTCTGTTTTGCTTGTCTGTGTGTCAGGGGTGATAAGAATATTTTTAACTGCCTCTGGAATTTACCTGTTGCTGTCAATGGAGTGGGATTTGTTGGGGGGGAATATAGTGGTCATCAAGCACACAGGAGTCATATTGACCGAAAGGGACTAAATTTTAAACCAAAATGTACATGTTGAAATTTATTTTAAAGGAGAACATAGTTTAATGTGGATTCTCAAAATTCTAGGAATAAAATTTTTTCTCCACAATTCATCTTGGGACTGGAAGTACTGTATGTTCCTATTTAGTAACATTTGTAATAAAATGCCTTTGGATGTGAATGTCAACATGTGAACTTTATTTAATCTCTTGAAGAGAACTGTCATTTGATAGCCCAATGTGACAGCCCCAAGGTAATTTGGAGATTTATAGTGGACAGTATACTGTACATTAGATTGTTAACTTGCCTGAAGTCTTTCAGAATTGTACAGTTATATTCTATCCCTAAGAACATGAGATAGAGTCATAGAGATGTACAGCATGGAAACAGACCCTTTGGTCTAACCCGTCCATGCTGACCAGATATCCCAACGCAATCTAGTCCCACCTGCCAGCACCTGGCCCATATCCCTCCAAACCCTTACTATTCACATACCCATCCAAACACCTTTTAAATGTTGCAATTGTACCAGCCTTCACCACTTCCTCTGGCAGCTCATTCCATACACGGACCACCCTCTGTGTGAAAAAGTTGCCCCGATCTAATCTTTTAGAAAATAAATTCATAAATTGATGGTGAGGCTATGAGTGATTTTTAGTTGTGACCGCAGGTACAATCTACCAACAATTAAGTTTAGTTAAAATCCATATTAATGCAAGATAACGTTATTTTAATTGAATGACATAGGTAGCATTGTAAGTTTTGTCTGTTAGTTATTGAATGCTACTTTAGAGAATACTTAGCAGATAGTTAAACTGATGCACCAGGATTCTAGCTCCTGATGACAGTTCTGCTAGCCTTGTAAGTCAAATAAGAACAGGACTGGGTAATGAGTAATGTTCACTTGGTAAAGGTATCAGATTTTTTTTGTCAGTGTAGCTATTCAGCTTTCGGAAGAGTACACAAGATAAACTGGAAAACTATTTGTTTCTTCCAGTTATATCCTATCATTTAATGAAATAGATGCACTTTGCTGAGGTGCAATCACATGGGTATCAAAAGCCCTTGGGTACAGGTGTAAGAATGGACATTCTCAATTTTTGAGGCTAGGCAATGAGTTTGTTAGGTAGACCAGTTGGTCTAGGACATCAGACAGTTTGATCCTCTCTTCACCTGATAGCTGTGCAAGCACATTTCCAGCAGAGATCAGAGGCTAAGTATCAGGACCTCAGTTTGTTACTGACGTTTCCTTATTCTGTTGTCCAGGACATTGAGAATAAATGTAATGGTTAACTAAGGTAATGTAACTAAATGTAGACTGAATAATCCAACCTGTCACTTCCTGGTCTTTATGACTCAGTTTTGCATCATACTTAATTCTGTGGCATCTTCTAACAGGCATAGTGTAAAATAATACTTTTTTTGTCTATTTTATGTTTGACATAATTTATTTTCTGGAGTGGAACAAATAAATATATTGTGTTCCTGCAGTAATGGACACTTGAACACATCTATGGATTAAATAATTACATCTAATCACGGTGGGGTACAGTACATGTTAATTTTTTTTAGCTGGCATTTATATGTATTCATCAGAGATCTTATTGTTTTATTTCATCCATTCCATCCTTAAATTGGTACTACATCCAAATAACTTTAACAGTATAGATATTTGACTGGAGTTTTTGTGTTGATCGAAATTTCCTGGTCCAGGAATGAAGGATTTAGGAGCATTGGAAGGCCATTCAGTAAGATCATGGCTGATAATTTCTGTCTGCCTCGAGTAACCCTTGTCTATCAGAACTCTTAATTAACTTTGACTTGGATAAATTCAGTGACTCCGCCTTCACAGCTTTCTGTGGAAGAGAATTCCACAGTCTGTCGACCCTCTAAGGAAAAAAGAATTCGCCTCATATCTTAAGTTACCGCCTAGTTTTAATCTCCCAATAAGAGGAAAACCTTCTCGTATGCACCCTATTATGTTCCCTCCATTGGTACTTCAATGGAATCATTTTCTAAATAGATTGGGAAGAATTATTTGATTTTAACATAATTAGTTTTCTAAATGAGCAAAATATTTTTTTAAATCTGCTATGTCTAACGTAGTACTTATGGTCATATGTTTTGTGGTAAAAGACAAAGCTGTATTTGAACATGGGATAGGTTTAATTAAGTATTTTCAAATAGTTGATCATTAATATTTTTGAAAAGTGTTACTTGCTTTAGCATTTGCTACATGCATTTTATATGTATAACTTCACAAGCTTTACCTCTTGTAAATATTACAGAATGAATGGACTTCCAGACAGTGGTCTCATTGAAGTTTTTTTTATTTATTACCTTGTCCAAGATTGTAGCATGTAGTGCAGTGATCACACAGAAAACATTGTGCATTAGTTACTGTGACCCTGTTTTTATGACTTTGTACTTTCAGCAAGTTGTGGTTAAAGATTGATTTGAATTAGTTATGCAGTGGTGTCTGCCAGGGACAATATTATGAACCCTCATCAGTAGCCAGTCTGTCTAGCTTGCTAAGGATATTCAATAAGCTTATAAGTCACGTGTTAGTTTATGGCGCTAGTTGGTAAAATTCTTTTAACTGCAGCAGCATGCTGACAGTACGTTCCAGACATTCTGTCACTATTTTTGGTGCTTTAGCCACAGTGGTCTTTGTGTGGCAATGTCAGTTTTCATTTCCATGTTGCTAGGGGCACTGACATACGATCCAGTTTTCCCCACTCCAAGGTGCCTGACAATCCCAGATGGCAATGTGGGATTTGAGTTGGGAGTGGGACGGACAAAAACCTTAAGACAAAATTTTTTGATATAATGTAGAGTACCTAATGTAGCAATGTTTTATTTTAAATGTAATTGCTTCAGTTTCAAGAAAATATTAAGGATTTTTTAATTCTGATGGTTGCTGTATTTGTATTTGCTTTATGCGAAAATGCTATAGTTTTCTTGTAACTCTTCACAAAAATATGAATTACCCCAGATTTTCTCTTATTTACCTTATTACACTGTTATCTTCTCTGTTTATGATTCATCAGTACTTTGAAAGAAGCAAGTAGCATTGCCACATTGATATATTTCTCATTACTTTGTCAACACAACCATTTTGTAAGATTGCAAGATAAATATGGTTGAGGATCGTCAATTGTATTGTTTCTAGGGTTTTTTTCTCCCCTCTACTCAGACTATTTGTATGATGACCTTCCTGATTTTATTCTTATTTATCTAGTTTGAACCTCTCTTTGCTAGCTGTCAAGTTTTCTATCTTTTGCATTCTCTTTATTAATGTATCCTCCTCAATTAAACTTGCTAATAATTCTTCTATTTTATTGAAGGACTTGGGTCTACTTTTAAAATTAAAACATTTGATGTTCAGGAGATTTAATGTATAACAAAACGTAGGAACCATACCTGATGTACAACAAAAAAGTACTGCAAAATATGAACTTGATATCCTGCAAATAGAGTCCATCACAGGGATTTTTTTAAAATTGCATAATATGTTTATAGCATGAAAAATCTCTACTTAAGTAGAGTTGTTCGAATTTTCCATAGGGAATTGGATGTAAACTGAAAAAGAGGAAAATTTTATAAGGCTTTGGGGAAAGTGCAGGGAAGTAGGACCAATTGAAATGCCCTTTAGAAGAACTGTTAAGCTCCTATGGATCAAATTGCCTCCATCTCTGTTGTATGATACTGTACCTTTTAGCAGTTCTTATTCAAATCATGATGTTAAGAATGTAACATACAGTTACTCTGAACTATCCTAATTAATTTTTGCGTAAAGTCCAGATTTGTTTACTTTTAACTAGAACAGTAAAATAGAATTACTTTATCTTGTAATCTGATATTGCGGAAACCATTTTTGTAGAACTTTGTGCAATTAGTTCTCTACAGGCCTGTAATTTGTGTTCTCCAGTAGTTTGGAAGTGTAAAGAGGTCGGATCAAGGTTACTGCAGTTGAGTATTGAATGATCAGAAACCTAAAATGGAAAATTCTGATAAATTCAGAAATTATTTTTAACCCTTTTATCCCTGTGAATTTTGGGAACATTCAATTATTTTACTCAACATATTGATGGTCATTTTTTTGGATAGATTAACAACATAGCCTTTGTTATTACAGTAGGCTTGTAATGCCTTTTAGACCATTTCTTCAAAGTTTCGATTCACATTTTAGGCTATGTTCCTTAGAAGTATTTGGAGAAGACAAAATTAAAATATGATCTTTTACTCCTTTATTGCATATTTTCAACATAAAAATTGTAACTAATTTGAAACCTTACTTTCTTTCAACCTGCATCCCCCCCACATAATTTGAAAAGTTTTCTATCATAGTTGGAAATCATCAAAATAACTAAAATATTGAGAGATTTACTGAATTCTCAAGGTATTCCAACCTCCTATTCTTTCTTTGTGTGACTTTGAATATTAAAGAAGTGAAGAGGAGGGTAGCATTTCACATGCAGCTCATGAAAGGTTCCCCATTCAAAGCATTGTGTTTAAGTTGTGATGTTGCCAGGATTCTGCAAGGATTTCCAGATCAATGTCTTAAGCGACTTCAGTTCAGGGGCTTGCTAAATTTAACCATTTCCTGACTGGTAATGTGAAATATTGTTATTAGCAAACAGACTATATATGTTCTTGAAGGGGCAGCAGTATCGCTCAAATCACCATTTCACATGAGCTTATAAGTTAGCTTGTAATTATTTTACAATATATAGTCATCATAACTAATGTTCAACAAGCACTTGCAATGTTTATGAACTTGTTTTGCAGATTAGGTTATAGAAATTATGCACATTCATTCATGAAAGATATGTGAACTATTTGTGGTCACTTTAGTTTTTACACAAACAAAATAATTCTCACTTGTTATGCAATTGTAAGTTCTGTGAGGAACATGCAATGTAAGTTGTCTTGCATTCCAAAATGTATTTGAGGAAATACTGGTACAATTTTAACATAGTCGAAAGTGTAATGCTGGAAAGACACAGCGGGTCAGGCAGCATCTAAGGAGCAGGAGAATTGATGTTTCGGGCATAAGCCTTTCATCAGGAATGAGGCTTGTGGATTGGGGGTGCTGAGAGATAACTAGAGATGGGGTTGGGGGGAAGGTGGGGGGAAGGGGAAGGTGATAGGTCGGAGAGGAGGGTGGAGCAGATAGATGGGAAAGGTGATGGACAGGTCAGGAGGGTGGTGCCAAGTTGGAGGCTTGGGACTGGGATAATGTGGGGGGTGGGGAAATGAGGAAACTGGTGAAATACACATTAATCCCATATGGTTGCAGGGTCCCAAGGTGGAAGATGAGGCATTCTTCCTCCAGGCATCGAGTGGAGGAGGCCCAGGACTTGCATGTCTTTGGTGGAGTGGGAGGGGGAGTTGAAGTGTTTGGCCACAGGGAGATGGGGTTGGTCGATGCGGGTGTCCCAGAGATGTTCTCTGAAACGATCTGCAAGTTGGCGTCCTGTCTGCACATGCAGAGGAGACCATATCGGGTGCAATGGATATCAATTTTAACATTTTTGGACAAGTGCAAATTCCTCATAATGAAATAAAGATTTAAAGTCTTTAAAATTTATACATTGAATGCAATGAACCTAACCTATTCTAAATTCCGTTATGTAAATTACCAATTCCAGTGCCACAAAGCAGAGACAAATAGATACTTGTTCTTATCTAAGTCTTGATGCATGAAAGAAATTGCATTGAGGGAAGCTGTCATGCTTCTCCAGCAGGGAGAGTCATGCTTGGGTAGTCCAGTCTAGTTTTGGCTGACAACAGGAGATAAAGCTCATTTTCAGAAAAAATTCCTGCTGACACAATCAATTACAAATAAATTTAAATTCAACTATATTTTTTTTTAAAAATGCTGCAAAAGCTCATTTGAGGGTTGTTTCCAGAAGAGTCATTATAGATATCTCGTATCTCAATTTTTTGATCTGGGTAAGTGACTGGGCTTAAGAGGGTTGACTTTTGAAAATCACTTCCATCCCCCTCCTCTTATGCATGCATGGACTCACTCCCACGTAGGTAGGTGTAGGGGCTTCAGTGATTGGGAAAAGTCTTTCTTGTGGTTCGATAGAATAGCAATTGGTATTGTTCTAAGTCTAGTGAGACACATTCAGATATTTTGCAACAGTTGTGCACACCATCACTTTTTGTGAACCTAATAGAATAATATGATGTCTATTTCAGATGTGGGTGGATTTATGTTTTGATCTGTGAGTCATTGTTTTGGAATTGGAAGTAATGGTAAATTTTAAAAGATTTGTATGAAATTTTAATCTACTTTTAGAAATTTGATGTCTTGCTTTACTACAAGTGCATTATGCTTTCCCCCTTGTACTCAGACCATTAAAACAGGGAAAAAAAGGTACAAGATGGTAGTTGAAACATTCTTTTGTCAACTTATAATTATCAGCTGGGAGGTTTGTAGAAAGAAGCCTGTGTTTTATTTTGGGTGCATATTTATTTTTTATGTCGGATATGTATTTATATTTTCTTGTGCTATGTATCAGTCCCTGGTATGTATCAGTCCCTGGTTTTGTGACTTGATCCCTTTACCCACTAAGTGCATCAAAGCAATCCAAGGTGATTACCATGTTCAAACTGTTTTCCACTTTCTCTCGTAGTAATGAACTACCTAGATTGTATTTAGAATCTGACCCAAAGTCATGGTTAAATTTAATATGAAGGATTGTTGAGCATTCATATCGTAAGATACTATAAACATTTTTGTGTCCTTTAGATTCTTAAAGTGTACGAGGAGAAAGTGAGGACTGCAGATGCTGGAGATCAGAGTTGAAAATGTGTTGCTGGAAAAGCACAGCAGGTCAGGCAGCATCCCAGGAACAGGAGAATCGACGTTTCGGGCCCGAAACGTCGATTCTCCTGTTCCTTGGATGCTGCCTGACCTGCTGCGCTTTTCCAGCAACACATTTTCAGCTCATTCTTAAAATGTAACTTATTTCTGTTGTTGTAGCCACATCAGCAGGTATATAATTGACTGAATATGGTACACCAATATTTCATATTGAATGCAATAACTGGAAGCAGTAATTAATTATTTTTGTTTTAGTGGTGTAATGAGATAAAGTACTATTCAGCCTAGGACATTGCTCTCAACCTTATTGATGGGACTCACATGATGTATAGGATATAGAAGCAAGGGCACGAGTCAGATTTATTTTATGTTTGCATTACTTTTAAAAAATGAGGTTTAATGTAGGAACAGTTTATGAATAATAAAGAAAAAGAAAATACTGCAAGAAAAAAACCCAAAACTGTTGGCAGGTGTAAGGTAATAAATGAGGCACAGACCTTCACAAAGGGGTAGTAGACAGATGGGAGAGGAATAAGAATGTCAGCTGGGGGAGGTCAGAGTATAAACCGTATCCCAGGAACGGAGCCTGAAACGTATGCAGAAAACAAAAGCTGACAGGCAGCCTTCAGACTTACTCTAACAAGAGTGTACATGCATGGAAGATCAAGCCTATTCATAGCTCTGAAGGGAAATCTCTGGAGGACCACCTGAAAGATTTAGAGAGGAAGTTCACTGCAGCCTGGATTTGGATGTCTTAAAAACCTGTTTAGACACAAACGACTAAGTTAGGAGTGAGAACAAAAGGGTTACAAAAATTAATACACATCTACTTAAGGGATATAGTTGCATTTACCAGAAGTGTCACTGCTGAAGCAAACCCCTTGGTCTAGGTGTCTAACAAAAATGAATCTGATGTTTTCTGAGTCTTCCATACATGCCTCATAATTACTTTGAACAGCAGAATGTTAGATATTCTTGATGCTACTTTATTAGAATTTTTAAAAGGCCCTTGCAATAGCATTGAAAATAGACCACCATTGAAGACTGATAGTAAGCATATTTGTTCATTTCCAAGTGGAGAAAAAGATGTTAACTTACTGAGGATGTGATCAAAATCATGTTTTGGTTAAAATGTTCAGGTTGAACATTTTAGGATGTTGATGTAGGTTTGCTCGCTGAGCTGGAAGGTTCATTTTCATCACCCTACTAGGCTTCGCCCGGAGGCCCACTGAAGATGTTACCTAGTAGGGTGATGAAACGTCTGGAAATGAACTTTCCAGCTCAGCGAGCAAATTTACATCAACATCCTAAAATGTTCAATTTCTATATATTTTAAAAATGTTGAAATTTGTCAGGAAGCCTCTAACTAAGATATATATTTAAAAACCCCCACAAAACTATAAAACCTAATTTTATTCAAGATGCCCTTGGTTTGAAGTTATTGAGTATTAAGCTGATTAGTTGATTGGATTTTTGGTACAGCATTCCAGATACTAGATTGTGCACATTTGCTCCGGAAGTATCTATGATATTTACTGTCAATCAATAAGAGTTGTCCTAGGATGTCCTTTCTAAAAGGAACAGTATACACAACAAGAAAGAGTGTAATTGTTCAGTAATGGGTGTTTTCTGGACTGTCGTACTTATGAAAGTGGAAACAAAAAAAATCAAAGATTTGCAGCTCAGTTCTGAATTGATTAGCTAAAACGACACGGTGTGATTGGAAGTTTACTCATGTACAAACTGAGGTGAACCTTCTGGCAAATTTTTATTAGCATCTAGAAATTAATTTTCCTCTAAGAAAACAGGTGACTGACACCATCTTTCTGAAGGTGGTGCGAAATCATTACTAATCTATTCTATAACAGATTACATATTTTAAAATTTCAAGATACACCGTTTTTTTGTCAAACATGTTTGGAAATGTTATCTGTTCAACTCCAATCACAAATAATCTAAAGTAAAATATTGTATATTCATTGGGATATTAGTTAAGTGAATATGACCTTTTTGTTTGGCTTCACTTTGTTGTAATATAAACCATATATAAACAACAATTCATATTAGGGCATTCTTAAAGTTACTGGGTGTGAAATTCAGATCAGTTTAAGCTAGTTAGCATCTTGGTTTACATTGTGCTGCCAGCTACCTCAAGCAAGCCCTATGTATCTGTAAGAATAGTAGGGTGGTTATGGTAGGAGATTTTAATTTTCCAAAATAGTCTGGGACTGTCATAGTGTTAAGGGTTTAGATGGAGTGGAATTTGTAAAAAGTGTACAAGAAAATTTTGAGTCAGTTATGTGGACGCACCTACTAGAGAAGGTGCAAAACTTGACCTACCCTTGGGACATAAGGCAGGGCAGGTGACTGAGGTGTCAGTGGGGGAGCACTTTGGGGACAGCAACCATAATTTCAATAGTTTTAAAATAGTGATGGAAAAGGATAGACCAGATTAAAGTTGAAGTTCTAAATTGGAGGAATGCTAATTTTGACGGTATTAGGCAAGAACTTTCAAAAGCTGATTAGGGCCAAATATTTGCAGCTAAAGGGACGGCTGGAAAATGGGAAGCCTTCAGTAATGAGGTAATGAGAGTCCAGAGACAGTATATTCCCGTGAGGTGAAAGGAAAGGCTGGTAGATGTAGGGAATGCTGGATGACTAAAGAAATTGAGGGTTTGGTTAAGAAAAAGAAGGAAGCATATGCCAGGTATAGACAGGAGAGGTTGAGTGAATCCTTAGAAGAGTACAAAGGCAGCAGGAGTATACATAAGAGGAACATCAGGAGGGCAAAAAGGGCACATGAGATAGCTTTGGCAAATAAGGTTAAGGAGAAGCCAAAGGGTTTTTACAAATAAATTAAGGACAAAAAAGTAATTAGGGAGCAAATAGGGCCCCTCAAAGATCAGCAAGGCAGCCTTTGTGTGGAGCCGCAGGAGATGGGTGAGATACTAAACGAGTATTTTGCATCAGTGTTTACAGTGGAGAAGGACGTGGAAGATTTAGAATGTGAGGAAATAGATGATGACATCTTGAAAACTGTCCATATTACAGAGGAGGAAGTGCTGGATGTCTTGAAATGCATAATGGTGGATAAATCCCCAGGACCTAATCAGAGGTACCCTTGAACTCTGTGGGAAGCTAGAGAAGTGATTGCTGGGCCTCATGCTGAGATATTTGTATCATTGACAGTCACAAATGAGGTGCTGGAAGATTGGAGGTTGGCTAGCGTGGTAACATTATTTAAGAAATGTGGTAAGGACAAGACAGGGAACTACAGACTGGTGAGTCTGACATTGATGGTGGATAAGTTGTTGGAGCAAATCCTGAGGGACAGGATGTACATGTATTTGGAAAGGCAAGGACTGATTAGGGACAGCCAACATGGCTTTGTGCGTGGGAAATCATGTCTCACAAATTTGATTGAGCTTTTTTGGAAAATTAACAAAGGATTGATGAGGGCAGAGTGGTGGACATGATCCATATGCACTTCAGTAAGGTATTTGACAAAGTTCCCATAGGCATCTAGTTAGCAAGATTAGATCTCATGGAATACAGGGAGAACTGGCCATTTGGATACAAAACTAGCTTGAAGGTAGAAGGTGGTGATGGAGGGTTGTTTTTCAGACTGGAGGTCTGTGACCAGTGGAGTGCCACAAGGATACAAAACTAGCTTGAAGGTAGAAGGTGGTGATGGAGGGTTGTTTTTCAGACTGGAGGTCTGTGACCAGTGGAGTGCCACAAGGATCAGTGCTGGGTCCACTATTTTTAGACTTTTATATAAATGATTTGGGTATGAACCTAGAAGATATAGTTAGTAAGTTCGCAGATGATACCAAAATTGGAAGTGTAGTGGACAGTGAAGAAGGTTACCTCAGATTACAATGGGATCTTATCCAGATGAGCCAATGGGCTGAGGAGTGGCAGATGGAGTTTAATTTAGATAAACGTGAGGAGCTGCATTTTGGGAAAACAAATCTTAACAGGATGTATACAGTAAGGTCCTAGAGAGTGTCACAGAACGAAGAGATCTTGGAGTGCAGGTGCATAGCTCCTTGAAAGTAGAGTCGCAGGTATAATAAAGAAGGCGTTTGGTATGTTTTCCTTTATTGGTCAGAGCATTGAGTATAGGAGTTGGAAGGTCATGTTGCGGCTGTACGAGACATTGGTTCGGCCACTGTTGGAATACTGCGTGCAATTCTGGTCTCCTTTCTATTGGAATGATGTGAAACTTGAAAGGGTTCAGAAAAGATTTACAAGGACGTTGCCAGGGTTGGAGGATTTGAGCTATAGGGAGAGGCTGGGTAGGCTGGGACTGTTCTCCCCGGAGCGTTGAAGGCTGAGGGTTGACCTATTGGAGGGGCATGAGGGGCATGGATAGGATAAATAGACAAAGTTTTTCCCTGGGGTGGGGGATCTAAGGGGCAACGTTTTCACGCAGAGGGTGGTGTGTGTATGGAATGAGCTGCCAGAGGAAGCGGTGGAGGCTCGTACAATTGCAACATTTAAAAAGCATCTGGATGGTGTATGAATAGGAAGGGTTTAGAGGGACATGGGTCAAGTGCTGGCAAATGGGACTAGATTCGGTTGGGATATTTGGTCGGTATGGATGAATTGGACCGAAGGGTGTGTTTCCATGTTGTACATCTCTATGACTCTTATGACTCTAGCACACCATCTTGAGAAAAGCACATCCATACGCATGCCTTGCAAGAACCAGAAGGAATCAAAGTGTCCAGATCTTCTTACTGACTGACATTTTCACATTTGGGCTACATAAGCTCTTTCAGTGCCACTCAACAAAAATCAAGTGATTTAGTTGGAAGAGGGACCCAAAACAAAATAATTTTATTTAAAAATCCAGACTGTTGTGCTAAGTTCTGGATTTAGCAGGGAACATTACTGCATTCTACACAAATATAGGGACTGTGGTGAAATGTTTCTTGATGTGCAGCATGACTTGGGGATTTGGGGCAGAAGCTGTGGGGAGAGAAAGTGCTGTGTAGCAACATACACAAACCAGGAGCCTGACTCCTACTCCTCTTTACATAAGTCAAGCAATGCAGTCAGTGTTTTGATGTGTACATCCTCCACCAATATCCTTGTCTCTGACACTCTCATCAGGATTCTCATCTTGTGTTCCCTGCAGCAGAATTTGTCTGCCCTCCAGGAAGGGGTACACAAACCACGATTACCTCCACCATGGCTACAGTTCACTTTTGCCAAGTGATTCACCAGTTGCAGATCCCAACTTTATATTTGCCTAAAAGTACATATTTGAGCTGATGACAGCTCAGACCTGATGGAAGAGTACTCTCACTTGATCCAATCAAGTGGTGTCGCCTGTTGATCAGTGCTGACCTGGTGCTGTCTCTTTTTTTCCTTCCTGGTGCGATTGTGACTGGGAAGATGGCAGTTGTTTTGTGTGTGGAAGTCAAAAATCAGAATGGGGAGGTTGGAGGTGGAAGAAGAGGGGTAGATAGAAGGCAAAGGTCCATGGCAACACTATCTGCAGCATACTCATCCTGCTCGCTATCGGGATGAGTGGGTGATCTATTAGCTGACACAGGGTAATTGGCACAAATGTATCATTATCCTCAAAGTTATCAATATATTAGGTGCCACGGACTCTGTCACATCCAGCCAGCCCTATGGTGTAGAAAACCAGAAGGTCAGGGGAAGCAGTCATCTTGACTATATTATCTTTCATCTGCTGCCTTCTAATGTTTTTCATCTCATCCTACAAGAGATGGAACACTGTTAATGTTGGTATTTTGTAGAATGAGGAATTGTCTGCCATTTGGAGTTATGGAGAGGAAATACTGGTAGTTGCTTGAGGAAGACATGCAGTATCTGAATGTTTGCTTTCAGTCCTGAGTTCCAGGGACTGGTGCTGGATGAATATGGGAGGGAGTGTGGTGTAAAGAGCAGCATAAGAGGTTTGTGAAGTGGTGAGTAGGAAAAATGTGCATTCACTAATCTTGACCATCCATGTGAGATCCTTAAGTTTAGGCACCTGGACATGACCTCCTTTGTTACACACAATTCTTTTTGAGAATAGTGTCTTGGTATTCCAATTTCATTATTTAGAATTGCAGCACTTTTCTTCAGCAGCGGGTCCTATAATTCAATGGTGTGTCTCTGTAAGGGGGATGGACTGTTTTTATGCAGCCAGCTGCACCAAGTGCCATCAGCGAATGCTGCCTAACTCCCTGCTGAGTGCAGAGCCAGCTGCAAAGAGTAGACATCTTGCCATAAACTTCAAATAATTGAAATGAGTTGACAACACCAAATTTACGTGGGTTGTCATCAAACTTCAGTCAGGTCACAACTTGCAAATCCCATGCCCAGATAAGAACACCATCCAATTTTAGCTGGGTCTTAAATATGGGCAGGATTTTGTTTCTTAGCAGGCAAAAGATGCGGAATGCATCTTGAGGGGTTGACCCACTCCATCATCTCAGTGCATCCAATTGGATAGCCAATCAGTGGCTTGCTTAAGAGAGGCAGGTCAATTAGAGGAGCAAATTAGGGACTCCTTGTCCAGTCAGCACTGTAGGCGGGACATCATGTGACAGCGTAATATTCTGGGCAGATGTTGGTGATGACTAGAATTGTAAAGGTCCCTGCTCTCAGAATCAGTGTTTTACTTTTTATTGAAAGTGAAAAAAGATGATAGAAAAAAGTAATTAAAAAAAGACATGATCTTCTCTAGCAGAATTTGTGGTTCATTTATAGAATTCCTACTGTGTGGAAGGAGGCCTATTGGCCCATTGAGTCTACACTGACCCTTTGAAGAGCATCCCACCCATGTGCCTACCCTATATTTGTAATCCTACATTGTAACCCACCTAGCTTGCGCATCCCTGGACACTATGGGCACCTTAGCATGGCCAATTTACCTAAACTACACATCTTTGCATTAAGGGAGGAAACCAGGGCACCTGGAGGAAACCCACAGAAACAGGGAGAATGTGCAGATTCCACAGAGACAGTTGCATGAGATCGCTGGTGTTGTGAGGGAGCAGTGCTAACTACTGAGCCACCATGCTACCCTATTCAGTCGTGGTTTCCCAGCAGATCCTTGTACCATTATATTATAACTGATGTAAGAGGCTCTCAAACCCTTTCACGTTTGATGTTGAAAATTGCAGACATTTGGATTCTTAACGTGTTAGTAGTTTGTTAATTAATGTTTTCAAAAAAATAGGCAGTCTGCCCATACTCACCTTCTGTAATTTGGGAAAGCACTGGGATTGGGAGGGATATCACACCTGGTTAGGTATGTAAAATCGAGCTCCATGAAAAATATCCAATAATATTACAAAAATTTAGCATTAGTATTGAAATGATTCTCTCTGACGTAATATTTATTGTTATTTATCCAATACTGGAAAATATTCAACGCTTGTCCCAACTACATCTTGGAAGAATATGCAAGATCAGTTTATTATATGACAAGTATTGAAATTGTATAGAGTTGCAAATGGATTGAAAATGATCTTTTCAATGTTTTAAGCAATACTTAAGACAAATTTTAAAGTTGTGAAATCATAAATATCTTTATGTTCACCATTTTTCTGATTATGGTAATAAATGTGCTTTACACATTTGCTGTGAAAAGTATGATAAGTACTGGATACAAATGGACAATGTACCAATGAGATAGCTACTAGTAACCTTATCTATTTTAAATTTGTAGGGATGTTGCGGCTGATGGAACAAAATATTAACAATTTCTATTTTTATGTTCTTCAAAATAATCTTTTGCTTTATGCTATTAAAACAATGACCAGTTTTCTCTTTCTGTAGACTTTCCTTTGAATTTTTGTTGCCAGTAAGTAAGACGACTGATAAACTGAAAACATTGCCCTCCATGTACTAAGTAGTGCCAAACCCTAAAGATAACTTGTAGATTTTTATTACAGCTTTAAGCAAACTACAGTAAAAGTAAATACATCTGGATGGATTTAAACCAAAACAAATAAAATTAAAAATGTTTTTGCAGTACTTTGATGAAAACAATATTACTTTATCACAACATTACATAAAGCTATATTACATAAAGAGCAGGCTTTAAATTTAAAGAAAGAATGATGAAATGTTTTGACAGATACAGTGTTCAGTTTTTTTGAAAAAAGTTTTTATATAGAGTTCATTGATGTGGTTGGATAAAACGTGAGAGGAGATTGATCGTTGTCCTTCCCCTTCAGTGCAAATGGCAGTGTCTGTTTGCATTATTCATTACATTGAAATGTACACATCTTTGGCGTCTCCTGTTCCTCCTGTCTCCCCAGTCATACAATCTGTGCTGTCTGACATTGGTCTAATCAAGCTATGGTGATCAGGCTAGACATGTGCAACATGATGCTGGAGTTATATTAAGATTTGTTTCTAGTAATCTAGTCACAGACTATTAAACGAACACAGACAGCATATGTCTATTACTTTAAAATAAGTGCTACAACGTACTGTATTAAGTAGACACAGACACATTAATAAAAAAGAAAGCGTAATACTTAAAAGTACTTTTGGAAACTTTAAATCCTGTGCAGGCAAACAACCTGATGAATATCCAGCATATCCGGGAATGTTAGTGAGAGGCCTGTTGCTTCTAATGGCCAGTTCTCATTAACATGCCACTGATTGAGTAGAATGGGAAGTTAGCAGAAATCAGGAAGCCTAGAGGCTGCCCTCCAGGTCTTGGATAAACGCAGGGATGGGAATTTATCGTTGTTAGCAATTCAGTGAGAGTGGGGAAACCTGTAATTCCCTTGTGACTCTTAGAGGAGCACTCTGCTCTTTTTAGTCATCTAAAAGAAAATTTTAATTTGCTGAACAGAATCAGTTGTTTGAGTGGCATGAGGGTTTCAAGTTGAATTAATAGTATTTGCTATTGCTCTTGTATGTACTCTTGCTGCATTAGGTAAGCACTTTGCTGTATACCACAGGAAATCAGCCATTTAAAATTATACAAATCAGTTATTCTTTCACTCAATTTTAGCTATCCCTCAGCAGGTTTTTAACGAGATGGAAGGCTTGAAATTCCACAGGCCTTAGCCTGTAGATTTTAGATACTGAGTTGAAGATTGGGCAGTTGAAGAAAAAATACAGTATTAACCACTCAGATGCGCAGACACAGAAAACTGCTGGCACAAAATATGTATATTTGAAACATAAATATTTTGAATTCTTCGTGGAATGGAGATGTTTGTGGCACAAGTAGGGGTTCAAGATTGTGACGAACAAGTGATTGGACAGGAGCAAGATTGAAATTCAGCTATCAGTGCTGTCCCAGTTCATACGAGTATTTGCATGAATTACTATTATCAAATTAACGATTTCCCAAAAATGTATAAAATTCAGCAGAAAGGTTTTATTTGAATAACATGCAAAGTTAAAACTTCCTACTCTGCCTGTTAATTTTCCACTAGTTACATTTTTAAAGTTTGTTCATTGGATATGAGCATCACTGGTTGGGCCAGCATTTATTGCTAATCCTTAATTGCCCTTAATTGAGTGGTTTGCTACAGCCATTTCAGAAAGTAATTAAGAGTCAACCATATTGCTTTGGGTTTAGAGTCACATGTAGGATAAGCCATGTAAGGATGTTGCATTTCCTTCCCTAAAGGACATTAGTGAACTAGACAATTGAGAATGCTTACATGGTCACCATTAGGCGAGTTTGTAATTCCATATTTTTGTAAAATTTAAATTTCATTATCTGCCATAGTAGGATTTGCCTGGGTCTCTGGATCACTAGTCTAGTGACATTAGCATTATACTGCCACTTCCATAAGTATTGCAATTTCCATTTTTATCCATTCTTATTGTGTAATGTTAAATACTAATAAAATACAATTATTTACCTTTGTGTACTGTTAATAGAATCCAATATAATGAAATGTGAAATACTATTTGTCTGTGTCATTATTGTTATAATATACATGTTCTTTCTTACCTTCTGAAAGATATGTATTTTTTAAAAATGCTTGGTTTGAAGATTACATCAAACTTTCAGAGCTAAAGGTTTGAGTTTTAGGAAGAGGCTAGGCAGGCAGGGAGTTTTTTTTCCTGGAGTGTCGAAAGCTGAAGGATGACCTGAGAGGATTGTGAAATCATGAGGGGCATGAGTAGGGTGAATGGTCAAGGTCTTTTTTCCTAGGGAAGGGAAGTCCAAAATTAGAGGGCATAGGTTTTAGGTGAGAGGGACAAGATTTAAAAAGGACCTGAGGGGTAACCTTTTTATGCAGAGGGTGGTGCATGTGTGGAATGAGCTGTCAGAGAAAGCAGTGGAGGCAGGTATAATTACAACATTTTAAAAGGCATCTGGATGGGTATATGAACAGTAAGTGTTTTGGAGGGATATGGGCCAAATGCTGATCGACACAGATGAGTTAGAACAAAGGGTCTGTTTTCATGCAGTAGTTACTCTAGTGGTCTATGATTCTACAAATCTAACACTTAAATTGGCGTGGGGGTGGGGGCGGGGTGAGCGAGAGAGAGAGGCGGGGTGAGCGTAACAGAGAATCCAGTATTTGGACTCGTTTAAGATGAGCAATTGCTTGGTTTTTCACTTTGTTTTCTGGGCTTTCACTAAATCTTGAAAAGTTCAAAGTTAATATAAAGATGATTAATGAAGAAGAAAGTTGATTATGTCTGTCAAAGTAAGCAAAGAAAGAGGGAGGATGAAATTATGAAAACTCTTGACAAAAGAGTACCTTATCCTGTTTTGAAACAGTTTTCCAAACGTGTGAATATGTCTAATTGGTGTAGCCCAGTTCAGCAATGAGGCTGCTGTCTTCTCAGGGTAAAAGTAATCCTGTTGTCAGCACAACCCTGGCTGTACTCCAGAATCGGTTCTGGCCTTGGAAATGGGAGCACATTTTATCGCTTGGTTTTCTGCTGCATCGTAGGTATTTGAGCCTTGCGAATAGCTTGTGATTATTCCTCAATGCCAAGTGGCTCCTAAAGTTCAAGCATAGAACAGAATGTTCAAAGCAACAATCAATATACTTGGTAATCACCTAATGCTGGGGGGAAGGGGCTGTTGAGTTTTTGTAGGTTATAGTGAACTTTGTAACATGAGCCTGCTGTTTATCAGTAATGTACTTGTAAACATTCCACAAATATGACAGGAACATACAAAAAGAATTTTTTTTTAATGCTGACTAGAGGGCAATGTGAAAATCTAATTAGAAATCCATTTCGATTTTTCTGAGAGGTTTGGAGAAGGGTAATTTTTTTTGTCTATTGTTGCTGATGGATGTGTCATTTACATCATCTTATGATTTTATTATATGTTTGGCACTTACTTTGGCCAAGTCTCATCACTTGTCATCTAGCAGTTCGCATGTATAAATCATCTTGGTTTTGACTGCTAACGTATAAAATAGAACAGAGAGAACATTCTGCAGGGGGCTTGACTGATAACCACCATTTAAAAAATATCCATACTTTTTTCAGAGGTGAGGTTTATAAAACCGAATATTATGAATTGCAATATTTAAAAGGCATTTGGATGGATATATGAAGAGGAAGAATTTGGAGGGATATCGGCCGGGTGTTGGCAGGTGGGGCAAGGTTGGGTTGGGATATCTGGTTGGCATGGATGGGTTGGACCGAAGGGTCTGTTTCCATGCTGTACATCTCTATGATTCTATTGAAATATTTTATCTGGATTAACAGCAGTTACTGAATAGCTGTTCAACATGTTTCACTTTTTATTTTTGCAACATTTGTTTTCTGTTATTTAAAGTTTATGTTAACAAATGGATGCCAGAGGAAAAAAAACATCCTGTGCATCTTAAAATTATTCGAAAGTTGTTGTATTTTTGCATTATGTTTTAGTTTATTTCTTTTCCTGAAAGTAGTTTTCCTTCACATTTTTCAAATACACAGTCTAGATAAATGCAGATGAAGAAGTTAAAAGAAGGATAGTTCAAGATTGTGGAATTTCCAAAATCTCTTAACAGCACAAGATTTAAAGTCTTAAAAAGAAATTATTTTAAATTCAAATTTGTACCATATTCTGAAATGTCAATATGTAAAATTTTACTCTTCTTGAAAATGTTTTTTTACAATCCAAGTCTTTGGTCAGAGTGATCAGACTTCATAGGTACAGGAGTTGTGTACCTTTATTTTAAACACCATGTGCAAGAAATCATGGGTGATGACAACCAATCAGGCTTCTATCCCATGAGAACTAGAGAGGTCAACTGTCCGTTAACTTTCAAAGGAGATTAAAGTCTTCAGAGATCAAAGATGTGGGTCAGGATTGGATACCCAAGTCTTTAATTAAATTACTTGCCAGTGACAAAAACAAAACTCCTAAATGTCTTCAAGAATTATGTCATTTTGCCTGTGATTTTTTTTCCTTTCAAGATCCTAATAATCAAAGTGTGGAGGACAATAATATACTAAGTTGGACTTGCTGGTGAAGTTCCCCATCTTACCTGTTGTCTCAATCTTCTTCCTATGATCTCAAGTAAGAGTGTTGCACAGAATCATTATCTTGAATTTTTTTAAAGCTGTGAAAATGTAAAGGGGCACAAATCAGTGTTAATGGCCTCAAAATATGGTTGATAGACTCAAGCCAATTTGACACCAATCCTTTGGCTGAGTCATTTTCAAAGAGACATACCACTGAGTGGTTGTCTGTTACAGTTCAGTCTCTTTTAATGTGTAACTAAGTAAATTCTATAATGTGCATAGGGACCCAATTGCCATTTTAGGACAATGCATGCCTTACTGTTTTACTGCTGGTAAACTGAAGAAGAGAAGAAAAAATTAAATTTTATATAACACAAAGTAGTTGCCCAATAAAGATTATCTAGGTCGCCACTCTACTATATTTCTCCTCTGTCACAACTGTAACAAATGCTTTGAATATTTTGTATAATTCATTACTGCAAAAATAGATCCAGTTTCTATTTCAGTTTTTTTGCATGCATTTGTTGGTGAGGGTATGGTGAATGGAGAGGGTCATGGTATGCTTAAACTGCAAACCAGCATGTGACAGTCTCTGTAGATCAGCTGGTCTGTTATTAATTTTCATTTTTTTATGTACCTATATTTATATATAATAGTCTATTGATATTTGCCATTTAAATTTACCAGTACACTGGCAACATGGATGAGGTGCTAAAAGGGGAAGAGTACCTCCAGAGCCTCTAAAGTAGAAGAAGTCAATATCATCAGGGAGCAGTAAGTGAGAAAATTGGGAAAGAAAAGTTTTCCGTTAAGACAGGACTCTCCTTCACAACTGTAAAAAGTTTTAAAATTAACATCCTTGAATCTAAAAATAAGGTTAATTTTAAGAACCTACTCAAAGGCTGGTAAAGAGACACAATTGATGGAATGATTTGGAGATGCAGGTGTTGGACTGGGGTGCACAAAGTTAAAAATCACACAACACCAGGTTATAGTCCAACAGGTTTAATTGGAAGCACACAAGCTTTTGGAATGCCGCTCCTTCATCAGGTGGTTGTGCATTTTCAATTAATGGAAAGTTGCAATAGTGACTAATGTGGTTTAAAGGTCTTAGCCTTGTGAGTAGGTTCAGCTGTTTGTCCACTGTTTAAACTCATGCAAAAAAAATCAGAAGCATTATTTATGTTTGAAATTTTACGATTGTTTTCCCTGATTTGAGGTGAAATATGCTGAAATAATAACACGAATGAGCATTGTGTCAGATAGCTGTATTGTCAGTAAGTCAACATAGATGATAATATTTTCAGAAGCTTGTGTTAGGAAGATTGCTAAGATAACTAATTTTATAGGACTGATTCTCATTAAATGATAACTGTATCACAGTAAACAGTTTTGTGGTTGTAGTTTGTCACTGTGCCGGTTGCTTGTGGTTCAGTGACAGTGTCCCTGCTTCTGAGCCAGGAAGGCTAAGTTCAAATACACTTGCTCCAGAGCTAAGAAATACTCTTGAATAGGTAGATTACATGATGTATAAATCACCATTGTGATTTAATAGAGTTTACACTGGGGCATTGTTTTTAACAAACATAAAGTGAGGTGTTTTTATCATCAGTGGCATTGACAGGTTTCCAGAAAGTACCTGGAATTATTGATAATATTCATGTTTACTGAAAGTGTCTCAGAATCATATGGTATTTTTAATTACAGATACTTGCAGTTTATTAACCTTGAAACATTGAGAGCAACCCAACAATAAAGCCACAGTACAAACATTTTTAATAACTTCCTTTTGGACTTTGTTTCTTATCTGTCTTTCCTATCAGTAATCCTCAGAGAGAAAGTTTTTGGTTACTCCCTTCATTCTGTTTTCTGTTGGCCCTTTCCATTACCATTCCAATACAATTTTTCCTGTTCAGTGATTCTCTTTCAGAAGAAAGACTGAATTGTTAAATTCAGTTCTGAGTTCAAATGAGTTACACTCCTCGTTCACATGATAAAATATGCATGATACAAAAACATTTTCTCATATCCCAACCTCACATCTTTGGTTTTCAATTTCTCTCTCTCCTTGAGACTAGGAAAGGGTATACTTTGATATACTTGTCCAAGTACCCATTCCTTGTGTGATCCCAGAGAGCCTGGAAAGAGAATGCATGTGACAGGCGTAAGATTTACACTGTAACCTGACTCTGAGCTGAATATCCTAACTGTATTCTGTTTGTATCTGTCATTTGTCATTTACTTCTGGATAGTGCACTTGTTTTAGTAAAATTACTATTTTGCGAGTCATTTTATTCTCTGCATGCACATACTGAATGAGACCATTTGATCAGTCAACATGTATCAAGTGCTGAAGAAATGATAGTACTTTATAATCTAATTATCCCTCTGCAGACGGGAGGACCTGATTCTAGGGTGTCAGTCTTAAAAAAGACACAAGCAGAATTTTCCCATTTTCAGTTCAAGTATTTCAGTTCAAATATTTTCCCATGCAGTCTTCTGCTCTTAAACAGGATCTTGGGAACTCTGATTATGGAATTGCATGTCATAGAGCCGTAGAGATGTACAGTACGGAAACAGACCCTTCGGTCCAACTCGTTCATGCCGACCAGATATTCCAACCCAATCTAGGCCCACCCACCAGCACCCAGCCCATATCCCTCCAAACCCTTCCTATTCATATATCCATCCAGATGCCTTTTAAATGTTGCAATAGTACTAGCCTCCACCACTTCTTCTGGCAACTCATACCATACATGTACCACCCTCTGCATGAAAAGGTTGCCCCTTAGGCCTTTTTTGTATCTTTTCCCTTTTGGTTGTGTTTGGTGGTATGACCTTCTACTGAGATCTGTAAGGAGGAGGACTGGTCTCTTCTCTGACATAAATATAAATTGTTGTAAAGCTCAGCAGGACTGGCAGCATCAATGTGGAGTTTCCAGTGATTGTGTGGTGGCACAGCTTAAAAGGAACATTGATTACCACTCAGTTGTGAGATTTTGAAATTCCATTTAAAGCTTAAGCTTAAAATTAGAAAAGATTTTCTTGACATTGTGATTCTGATTTTCTTTTCATTTTGGATATACACCTCAGGAACTGGTGGAATAGGAAAATACAAAAGCAGGTCTGACAAGCCTAAATATCCCCACCTACCATCTACACCAATTTACTTTCCAGCAGGAATGAAGTGATCAACAGGAATCATTGCTAAGTTTATTCTTCACCATGTGTATGAGTGGAGATGGCAATGACATCATGGATGGAAACGCTAAAAGTGAGAGTCTGACTTAGGTTTTTCTATGTTTCTGGAACGGAACACTGCCAGAAGATACATTTACTCTTTTACTTGTAAAATAACCTTTTTTCCTGGGTTTAGTTTTGCTGGACTGTCCTCCATTCGTATGGTTCTTGATGGCCTTTCTTAATTTCTCATGTTGCTTTGAAATCTATGTAATGAGACAGTTTGCTTCATTTATAGTCTATATGCTGATTTAAGGCATTTACTTTGTGTATCAGTTCCCTTCTTGGATGAACTTCGGCTTGACTGTAGAAGTGGTACAGACATCATAAGGTTTGAGTTGTATTATCTTAGCCCCATATGTCAATTTCTTATTATAGTTGAGTCAATGTAATTTAATCAGGAGTTATAAGTTTGTGACCTTTACAGATAGATCAAAGTAGATATTTCCTGTAAGTATAATATGCTTTATTACATCAATAAATTAAATATTCAAAATTAAGGCTTTGGAAAGCATATCCATTGCTGATTCTTCTAATTGTGGTTCCGGATTACTGAATTTATTTGCATCATTATAGGTAAGTATTGATTTCTTATTACATATTTATCTTAATGCATTTGTTCTCTCCTATAATTCACGTTTCACATATAGAGGTATGGTTGAGTAAACACCAAATATTTCATGTCATGTAACTTGCAAAACAAAAAGGAACTATTTGAGTCTGACAAACCAAGTTAAAGACTTAGAAATTTTAAAGTGTAGAGATTACAAAAAGAAGAAAAATTACAAGTATTAAAATAAAAATAATTGTTACTACATTTCTGAAACTAGCTTTTTTTTTGTTTTCCTATCTGTTTGCAACAGGATGTGGGCATTTGAAGGCCTCATGGGCGTCAGAGGAACAAGATTATTACTTTTGATGTAGGAGAGGAACCTGTTGGTACTGTTTTGATTAGTTCAGGAATGCAGCCAGGATTTTGTCCTGTTTAAGAAAAGTAGTAGGCAATTTCTCATAAAAAAACAGAAACATATACAACTACTTTTAAATTTTAGCTTTTATGTTATCTGCAATTACATTTAAATGGAACATTAGGTTGTGACCCAGAATTGTAACTACTGTTGGCTGTTCAGTTCATGATCATTTCATGCAATGATAAGGGTATAGCTTACACTAAGTGCATTCTTGGAATAAATAGAAACAAAATTTGAAACATAAAACATTATAATGATGCCAAATCAGACAACCAGGAAAATTAGGAATCTTTTGCTTTTCTATCAATACTTCATGAGAAAATATTAACCATTGTGAACTAACCAGGATGATCTCATGCAGTATGGATAAAATGTGAATTTTTTAAAATGATGATTGTACAAGATGTTTTTAGAATCACACTTCTTTTTTCTTACCGATGAAGTATGGAGTTCCTAACTTGTTGGGAATCTTTGACAGTTTTATTTCTTTATTGTTTTTCTGAATTATTGTGCTTTTGTGGTGTGACGCTATATTGTGCAGTCAGATGTGTTTTTCTTATGTTTCTTAAAAAATATACATTGGCTTATTTCAGGTTGAGCTCAAAAGTTGAAATTCAAATCCATTATGCTTCATACTGGAAATAAGCAGCTAACTATTATTCCAAAAAATGCAGGATTCTGAATGCAACTTTGTAACCAGTTTGCACAACTAAGGTTGGATGTGATTTAAATCAGCATGAACGTTCCCCCAAACAAAGGTGGCAACGTGAATCGCCTGAATTGGAATCAAGTCAGACCTTAGTCTAAAGGTTTTTTTTAGATTTCCTACAGTGTGGAAACGGGCCCTTTGGCCCAACAAGTCCACACTGACCCTCTGAAGAGTAACCCACCCAGACCCGTTTCCCTCTGACTAATGCACCTAACCCTATGGTCAACTTAGCATGGCCAATTCACCTGACCTGCACATCTTTGGACTGTGGGAGGAAACCCACGCAGACACTGGGAGAATGTGCAAACTCCACACAGACAGTCACCCGAGGCTGGAATCGAACCTGTGACCCTGGTGCTATGAGGCAGCAGTGATAACCACTGAGCCCACCATGCCGCCCAAATTGGTAATAGACCAATATGAACCAAATAGGTTCATATTGCACAATGCAAAGTTGGAGACAAGATTCTTTTTAATCCAGATTTGATAAGGTGGTGGTGTATCGCTATGTTGGCGAGTAATCAAGAGCTGTAGGGACGTTCTAGGGATGTATTCAGATCTAACCACAGCAGATGGTGAAATTAGAATTCAATAATAAAGTCTGAAATAAAACGCTAGCTTAATGTCAACAATGTAAACATTGTTCATTATCATAAAAACCTATCTGGTTTATCAATTTCCTTTAAGGAAGAAAATGTGCCATTCTTACCTGGTCTGGCTTGCATATGACTCCAGATACTTAATTGCCAAGGATGGGGCATAAATGCTGGCCTAGCCAACATTGCCAGTGTCCTTTAAATAAATAAAATACTTACAATTTACAGATTTTAAAGATGGATGTAAGTGGAATAGAACTTGATGAGCTATGCTAAACATGTCTGTTTTGGTTCAGTTGGAAAATCAGAGTTTTCTGTGGTACTGGAAAATATAGAACAGAAAAGTTTATGATTGGTGCTGTATTTCAGCCAAGTGGGCTCATCACGGTGAAAGGAAACCTAGAGTTCTGTTCTTGAAAAATATCTAATGACTAGCTGGATAGTTAACATGTACACTGCATGCGCATTAAATGAGGGCAAGATTGGGGTCAGGTATGGTGTTTCCTACCCTCCCCCACCCCTTTTACTGAATAGCTTGCTGACATACATACTTTAAGCTCATGTGACAATTGCTTAACTTGGATGGGTACCAGAATAATATTTCAGCTTGAGTGCAGGGTTTTAAAAGAGAAGGGGTGAATGGGGAACATGTGTAGGAACAAGTTCTTAAATAAAGAAAGATACCATTGCCACTAATATCTAAAGTTTTGACATCTGTATTTCTTTAGTCTGCTAAACCACCAATCAAATTTAATGTTGCTTCATTCAAAGGAAGAGAGTATCCTTTTGTGTTAGCTGAAGTTGGGTTTTGAAAAATTACAAAAATCATGTCAGTATAGTTTTCTCTGGTCTTGAATTTACGGCTTATTAGATAATTAACAGACTTCATACTACAGTTGAACTTTGGTTAGGAAAATGGCTCAACAGCTGCATTTTATAATTAGAGTGATAAAAGCTCTTTAATTTTAAATCAGAATCTAGTTTTGTTGGAACAATACTGTATTGAATGGCTTTTATCATTTTGAAAGTGGGTAATGTTTTTCCTGCTTAGTACTACAATAAAAAAAAGCTGTATATGGACAGAAAACATTTGTCCACAATCAGTCGATATGGGCTTTTATATTGCACTAAACTGTTTAGTCAACTTTTACAGCATATTATAAGGATAGCAAGTTAAAATTTATGTTATGTATAATTAGTGAGTCAAAATAATTGTACTGTAAATATAGCTTTTTCAATATTTTAACATAGCTTGCCATTTACAATGTAGTGAAATGATATTCTGGATTTCTGTGGTGAGTTGTGGGTACGGCTTGTATTTAGGCAGTGTATAGTTTCAGTGAATTGAAAGATTGAGCTGTATGTAATATTTTCAAAGTAAGTCATAGTTTTAAATTCCAATCTCCCCTAACCTCATCCACCATCTAGACCTGGGTAACCTAGATTTGACCTTGATCCAAGCTGAAGTTTTGGATCTCAGTTGATAGGTATGGGAGATGGAGTTAACACTGCTGTTGGTATCATGGTCTGCAGTCTGCACGTGTCAGTCACTTTGCTATGCCATGTGATTATCCCTCAGATTGCAACAGGATCTTGATCAGATGGGCCAGTGGGCTGAGAAGAGGCAGATGGAGTTAAATTTAGATAAATGTGAGTTGCTGCATTTTGGGAAAGCAAATCTTAGCAGGACTTAAACACTTAATGGTAATGTCCGAGGGAGTGTTGCTGAACAAAGAGACCTTGGGGTGCAGGTTCATAGCTCCTTGAACATAGAGTTGCATTTGGATAGGATAGTGAAGAAGGTGTTTGGTATGCTTTCCTTTATTGGTCAGAGTATTGAGTACAGGAGTTGGGAGGCCATATTGCAGCTGTAAAGGGCATTCGTTAGGCCACATTTGGAATATTGCGTGCAGTTCTAGTCTCCATCCCATTGGAAAGATGTTGTGAAACTTGAAAGGGTTCAGAAAAGATTTGCAAGGATGATGCCAGGGTTGGAGGGTTTGAGCTATAGGGAGAGGTTGAATAGGCTGGGTCTGTTTTCCTTGGAGCGTCAGAGGGTGAGGGGTGACCTTATAGAGGTTTATAAAATCATGAGGGGCATGGATAGGATAAATAGACAAAGTCTCTTCCCTGGGGTTGGGGAGTCCAGAACTAGAGGACATAGGTTCAGGGTGAGAGGGGAAAGATATAAAAGATCTAAGGGGCAATTATTTCATGCAGAGGGAGTTGTGCGTGTATGGAATGAGCTGCCAGAGGAAGTGGGGAGTCTAGTACAATTGCAACATTTAAAAGACATCTGGATGGGTATATGATTAGGAAGGGTTCAGAGGGGTATGTGCCAGATTCTGGCAGGTGGGACTCAGTTGGGTTGGAATATCTGGTCAGCATGGAGAAGTTGGACCGAAGGGTCTGTTTCCGTGCTGTACATCTCTAAGACTCTATAACCGTAGTTGTTGAGCAGAGGAGTGTTTGTATTGATTTTAAAGCGCCTTACTTTCAGTATCTCATCAGTGGTCACCTTTTGTAAGCACATTCAAAAAATTATCAATGGACAAGGTATTAAAAGAGCTTTTGACATAAACCGTGGAATTGTACCCCAGCTTCAGTCAGCATATTCAGCAAAAACTGTGGTAGGAATGTGTTTCGAAATAAAGTACTTTGTTCCATAATAAATAATTATTCTTGTTTTGTTTTAAACTGAGAACTTAAATATTTATCTTTTAATGGTGGTTTGTTCATATTTTATTTTAATTATAGGATCTAAATTATTTCAATAAGATAAGCAACAGGACCTAGAAACAGCTCTGTTTGCCAGATGTGAAGAGTAAAAAGACAGAAAACCATTTGTGCAAAGAATTTACTGCTTGGCTTAAAGTGGATTTATTGTGACCCTGATGGTAGGCTTTGTAGTGAGGGTGGAACAAAGTGGGGGAGAGATTTGGTGAAGAATAAAAGATATTACATTTAAATTTTGGCTGTTCATGTAAAACTTAGCTATGGAACCTTTTTGATTTGGTGGTCATGCTACAAGCTACTAGCTAGATCAATATCTTCTGCCAGTTGACTCTTTGTGTTTCCATTAAGATAGATATTTAGTAGGAATGTTAATTGACCAGGGACAGATCTGACAGAACATCTCACATGTTTGTATTTGTTTTACTTATTACCATGTACAAATATGAACTAAGATCAGGAACATAATTGATAAATAGAAAGGGAATGGATGAAAGATCTTAATGTACGAATGTAGAATGAAGAAAAAAACTTGGCACATGTATTTATAAGTTCAAGTTTAATACTTTCCTAGTAAATATATTACAAAACTACATTTTTGGATGCATGAGAAGTTTGCATGTTATTTCATAGCTATATTTTTGTTTATAACTCTATGTAAATTGATTTGTGACAAAATATGATTGAAAAGTATTGGAAAATGAAGTAATTAAAAGTAACAATTGGAAAGAGTTTGACTATTTCAAAATGTTGAAATTTGCACAGATAAGTTTAGCATTCCCAGCTGTAGCTTTTACAGTATGAGCAATTAGTGATTTTAGTTTCAGCTATTCAATGACCCTACATTTGGAATTGCTGGAGAGTTTTAGACCATGCATTCTCATGTTTTTCTCTCTCTGTCACTCTCTTTTTCTTCCTCTTACCCCTTTACTCTATGTCTGTCTGTCTCTCTCTCTCTCCCTCTCCCTGTCTCCCTTACCCACACAAACACACCACCATGGTCATGTTAAATTCTCTTCTTTCTCGTCAGCACAAGACATTGTGACTGTAATCTTAAGGGCATTGAAAGAAATTAAAGCTAACCATCCCTGATGATCACTTTTCAAGATGGCAATTAAAGCTTGAACGAATTATAGAAAGGGGCCAGACAGGACTTTTACAGCTGCATGGTGACTCCCTTTAATTCCTTCTCCCCTCACAGCTGGGAGCCAAATATTTGGATTATTTGTGTCTCTTTTGGGGTTGGATGGCAAAGCTATAACGATGCTAGTAAAATTTTAAAAGACAGGTTCAGCATTACTTCTGCTTTAGCTCAAACATTGAATCCCGACATTAATGGGCTTCAAGACTTTAGTTTTGGTATGAATAGTCTTTGTGTGTCTCTCCCTTTAATTGCGTACAGAGTGCTACTCATTTGTTGTGGTCTCTAACTTGATATCTTTAATTGATTTTTGTAAATGGTTGAAAGATCTTTATTTAATTAAAGAAATTGAGAGTTACAGTGTATTTGCAGCAGTAACCAAAATATCAAATCAACAATAGTGATCAGTCATCCAATGGTTTTAGAGAAAAAAAATCACTTATGATTGAGAATTGAACATGGGAAATGTGTCTTTAAAGCAGATAAACTTCATAGACATGAGTGTTTGGTTTGTTTTTCCCATCTAGGTCCTGATAGTGCACTGCTAGTTGCCTTATGGGTTCATGAGGTCAGATTCAGAAGTTAGAAAGTCCACAGTCACTAGGGACTCCACCATCTGGTGGTCATAAAACTGGTAATGGTCAAAGTTTCTTTTTTTTTGGAGGGGGAAAGAGGCGGGGAAGGAAGACATGGTCCAGACTGTTGAAGAGAGGCCATGCCCTGAAGCAGACAGTGTTATGGCCATACTTTTTCTGCTTGTGTGTCTGTTGAAGGGTCAAAAGTTCATGCTGTCCAATTTGGAGATAGAGGCAGGCAGGAGGGCTGGAATGCAAAGCTGTAAAACTGCTTCTGCCTGCCACTCCCTCTTTCCCTTACTTCCCGCCTCTCTGCCTCCACATGCTGTGAAGGGGATCAGCTGTATTCCAAGCTATCTGCATAGAAGGCTGTCATTGTCTTTTACCCTGCCAGTACTGATTATTTGTTCCATTGAAAGGTTAAACCCCTAGTGGGAACTTTTAAATCTGTAACTGACAGTAAAAATGAAATGGCTCCTACCCCTGGATTTAAGTAAATCCATTTTTAAACAGTTACTTATTTATATTAAAATTTACTAAATAGTGAACAAAATCACAATTCGACTCAATTACCTGCATTGAATTTCCACTGAGAAATAAAGTTGGACTGTCCTAAAAATTCCAGTATAGAAAGTGTATGATGTGGTGAGATTTGTTATGCTGCCTTTAACTTGAATCATTAAAGATTTATTTATTCTATTGTAATCAATTTATATTTGTAGTTATTACTATGTTCATTAATAAATGTCAGCATGGAATGTAACATATTGTGAAAGGAACAAGTGAGAATCCTCTGTTGGTAAGTTGTTGATGAGGAAGCAGTCACTAGGTTCCCCCTTATAATAAGAAAGTAAAATCTAGAGTTATCACAATGCCTTAAAAAAATATTTTATTGAAGTGTCACAGAGTCATAAATGTAACCAGTGTGAAGTGATTGATCAGAACTGTTTCACCGCCCCCCCCCCCCAGTTGCTTTAGAACTACTGGCTAGAGACAGCTTCACGATACCCAAACTGTGTCCATGTAGGATTCTGAAATTCTACTAAAAGAGGAGCCTCGATTATCTAAACAACACAGGCGAGAGTATTTTGGTCGGATAATCGAATGCTGGACAACACAGTTTAGGCAAGCATCGGGACCTTGTGATCTTGCCGAATAATCAGAAATTCAGATAATAGAATGAAGGATAATCGAGGTTCCTCTGTATAGTGATATTATTTATGGAGTCTTTGGGAGTTGTGACTTCCATTCTTTTATCATGTTTGTCAGAAGTGAAATTTAAGGATGTCATATAAAATGTTGCTTCCATGTCTGCTTTGTACTGGAAACGTTGAAGTGTGAAATAGTAATTGGGCAACAGTTTTTCTTCTCAGCTGGGGAGTCTAGAACATGGCAACTCCGTGTTAAGATGAGAGACTAACCAGTTAGGACTGAGATGAGGAGAAATTTCCTCTCTTGAAGGTTATGGCTGTTCCATCATTGAATGTATTTGAAGCTGATATGGACTGATATTTAGTCTCTGGGTGTTAAGGAATAAAGGGAAGTAAATGGGAAGGTGGTGTTGATACTTAAGAAAATCATGTTTATCTTGAATGACAAAGTGGACTTCACGTCCCCTTGTGGTCTACTCCTGTATCTATTTTTCATTCTTCCATTTCTCATATTATTCCCCATGTGAGGAAGCTGATACATTTTTCTAAGGTTACATTGATGTGGCAATCTTTCAGTCAAGTTTACATTTGTCATGTATGAGTCTCATATGATTACAGCATTACTCCAGTGAGTTCATGAGCTATTCAATCATTGGTTCCAGCAATTATATAACCTCCACCATGGATGGCTTAACAGTGATCAGAAGGAAGACACCCCAGCTGTATTTTTCTTTTACATTCTTAACTTGCGACCGCTAGCATCCTCGTATCTCTGATTTAGATTTGGAGGTGCCGGTGTTGGACTGGGGCAGACAAAGTTAAAAATCACACACCAGGTTAGAGGCCAGGAGGTTCTGATTTAGATGATTTAATTAAGCATAGACAAGGTATAAAGCTGTAGACATTTCTGTGACAGAACTCTGTGGGCAAATTGGGTGCATTTTCTGGGATTTTCTTAGGCCTTCCTGCAGAATTGGGGACCCTAATAAGTCAAATTTGCATCCCTCCGCTGATGTGCTGATTTGTCCCCAAATCCATGTTGTTGGATACAAAGACAAAAGCTATAGGAATTTAAATGGGAAATCTATCCCTCTTGACCTGTTTGCTTCTGACAATGGTGTTTTCTTGAGGTAGGTGAAATTACTGCTTGCTTCAGACTTTAGTGTAAATTCAACTCATCTACACAACTGGAAGATGGAGCTGGCATTGCTGACTCTCACGTTGTTTTTGATCTTCTAAGGGTTTGAGCAATAGGGATGGGCTGAATAGGCTGGGGCTGTTTTCCCCAGAGCGTTGGAGGCTGAGGGTTGACCTTATAGAGATTTGTAAAATCATGGGGAGCATGGATAACGTAAATAGACATGGTCTTTTCCCTCGGGTGGGGGAGTCCAGAACTAGGGGCATAGGTTTAGGGTGAGAGAGGAAAAATTTAAAAGAGTCAATGTCCTGACAGCGTGGTGCATGTACCGAATGAGCTGCTAGAAGAAGTAGTATAGCTGGTAAAATTACAATATTTAAAAGGCATTTGATGGGTATATGAATAGAAAGGGTTCAGAGGGATGTGGGCCAAGTGCTAGGAAATGGGACTAGATTAGATTAGGATATCTGGTCGGCATTGTCGAGTTGGACCGAAGGGTCTGTTTCCATGCTGTGACTCTATGACTCTTTCATCCACATTACATACTGTCCCATTGCACCTACACCCTGAAGAAATTTTAACCTTTAATTTCCATATCCCTTTAAATTTGCTTCATGTATCTTTCTCCAGTCATCATGCAGAGCTCCCCAAAGATATTAATTTGCAAAGCATTGGAATTTAGATAAAACAATCAAATATAGTATCACCTGGATAGCTTAAAATGCACTAATTTAGTTAGTAGCTGGTGCAAAATATTAGGAATATATTTAAATAATGCATTTGCTCCTTGAAAAATTCTCTGTTAAGTATTAAGATAATATTTGAAATAGATTTAGATCTAGCAGATTTCACTAGTTCCCTTGTAGATTTTGCAAATCTGTTTGAAACATATTGTCTTTAACTTTTAATATATGCCCTTCAGAAAACGCTCAACTGTTTAATGTAACTGAGTTTTGCGACTAGTGGTTAGCATGGTACATTCAAATGATTTGGCAATCCACTAAATTATTCAATTTATGATTGATGGTAAGAGAAATACACAAATTGTTATCTGTTCACATGTGAAATGAAACAGAGTCCATTAGTTCAAAAGGTCATCACCTTTTCCTTTAGTCACTATAGTTTCTTGGAACTCAGTTGTGGGGGCGGGAGTGGAACAGTATCATCAACAATTGAGCTGTATATCACTTTCAAAGTGGCAGTAACTGTATAGGTATTATATCTCTTTTGCCTACTGTACTTATTCCTGTATTTAAGCATTGGGCAGAACAAAGCTTTTGGAACTGTAGTAGCACTTAAGAATGAATGCTAATTTGATTAGATGTTCCTCAGGAATTTTTAATACTGCTCAGATTGTTATTTTAGCCAATACTGATGAGCCTTTGGGTAGTGCTTACAGCCCCCTGCTGTGAAAGTCTAAATTCTCAAAGCATATAGGTGAGAAATATCAGAAAGGTACAAAAGCAAGAAGTATGGAATTCATTATAAACTTAACTAGTTTTGAGGAGAAGAAAACATTTCCAGAGCCAATTTTCAGACATGCGGTTGCAAGCAGTTCTGCGGTATAACCACTGTGTATTAATGGCAACTTAGCATTGTAGGTTACATACATATTTTTGTGAATCTATAAATTTTGAGTAGCTCCAACAATTTTTTCATCCCTTTAGACTTTTAATAGTGTTATGTACATGCTGATTGTGAGCAAAAATCAGTTAACTGTAGGATTATTTGCTTTTGTACTTTAGTTCAATTAGATCATCTGTTTTGCACAGTTGTTTGAAACTCATTTACTTGCAGTCTGCTTTGTACTTTCTAAAAAAGGCAGGATTATGAAATGTTATAATAGAATGATTAAAGCCTGGCCTAGCTTTACCATTTGCAGCACATATACAGTACATTTTCCACATTTTTCAGTGAAAGGTGAAGTTAGCGCACAGAGCAAGGTGGATGTTCACTGTATGATTTTGTTGATATATGCTAAGTAGAAACCAACATATGGAGTGAAGAAAAAATACTGTAGGAAGACAATGGATTGCATTGTACTAACATCTGATGTCTCAACACATTTTGAAATTGCTCGAGGCCTTCTGCCAAATTAATTTATTACCTTAAGTTTTTGAATACTTGAATATACTGTACAGTGTTAAGTATCAAATCAGAGTCTTAAGACAACTTGAATCCAAACTATGGTACTATGGTCTGGCAAAGTCAGGTATTTCTCAATCATGTAGCTCAACAAGGCTTGATTTGGATGCTACAGTATTGACTTTAGTAGAAGATTTGACCATTGTTCAGTACCACAAATTTCCCTATTTCCAGTTAATACTTGGAAGATAGTATTTTCTACTTCTACATCAATAAATTTATTAATAGAAAGATTGCCACTGTTGGTGCTATTGAAATGCTCTACTACACACATTATTTTCAATTTCTTAGTCACTGACTTTTTAATATACTTTTAACAAAGAAAACTAAGGACTACATTGTTACAGAGACTTTAAAAAGAGACTGTGATGTGGAAGGCACACACTCAGATCCATTTTCTGTTAGCAAACAGGCAGGGTGGACCATGAATCAGAAGGAGAGCAGAAACTTCCCTGAGGTGTTTGAACTTAACTGCTGAGTTCAAACAGACTTCATTTTGGCTGCTGGAATGGCCTTAACTTGCAGTATGGGAATCACAAATTGATGGAATAGAGGTAAATGGTATTAAAGGGCAGGTGAGATCTGTTTGTGTTATGATCTGGATTTATTAAAAATTCCTTGCTCCTTAAACAGAAAAAAAATCTGAAGCTATCATTGACTAAACCCCCGCACTAGACAGCTTTGATTGGCAGGCCATCATCCGGTTGTGCAGTTTCAAAAATATTTTTTGCTGACATTTCCCAGGGCTGTTATTGAACTAAGAATGCTTGGCTGAGTTTCAAAATCTACAGTTATTTGGGGGGGTTTGGATGGGGGTGGGTAGTTCACAATATGATTGACAGTTTAAAGAGATGAACTCTCTTTGAGGTGTCGTCTGAATAGATGTCTCTGCTTTTATAAGATATTAACCGTAAGAAGATTAAAAACTTTACTTGCTTTTTTGAATGCAAATTATTTTTCAGGCAAGTGCCTAGGAGTGAGAGTTATGTTAGATTGCTAGATGCTTTCTTTTTCATCTGTGTATGATCTCCATGAGGTCTGCCCATGGCTAATACTGATTGAGTAGCTGTGGAGGTGGCATGGGCATAATGTTGTAATAGTTTGAAATGACGCTGATCAGATTTTAACTTCCATCATTTGATTGTTATACCTGGGACCATTCATGAAACTAAAATGATTTTTAAGCAAACAAAAATAGCAAAATGGCTACTGTGATTACCTTGACCACAGGTTGAGCAAGTCCAAGATTACCATTGTAGAATAAACAAAGCCGTAGACGCTGGAATTGCCATTTTATCAAAAAAGACACGGAAACCCAGCAACTGACTCAGCATAAAGAAATTTGCATCTCCTGTTTTAGTTCGTACTTGCATGATAAGTGCACGTTATTTGACATTGAAGGATACCTGTAATTGTTCAGCTTTGAAATAAAATTGGAACCAGACTTGGCAATATATAAATGATCATATTTCAGTCGCTGATTTGAAGCAGCAGGGCAGAGAGAGTGAAGAATGGATTTATAACAGCAAGAGATAGAAGTCTGTCTTTCTCACTTGTTCTTCCATCATCTTGAAAGACGACACTGTGTCAAAAAACAAATTTGGAAAATAATCATTCACTAAGATCTCAAAGATACTTATAGATTCTGCCATTGAAGTGGATACCAGTAAATAATTAAACAACTGTGGTCCCAGTTTCAAACATCGAACATTTCGATAACTCTTGGAGCTTTTAAACCGCATAGCCATTCCTTCTCTCCAAACATCTCTCCCTTTTAAACTTATTAACTGTGTTTGTCAAGTGTTTTGATATCTGCATTTGATATCTTTTTTTCTCAGTGAGACAAATGAACTCTCAAATATAGTTGTTATCACAATTAGTATTGGAGCTGTATTTCGAGTTTTGGACTTGTGCTGTGCTCTAACTCAACAGTTATCATGTCCTTTTCAATTGTTCTTAAACTAATATCCTACCACCAAAGAAGGTATTGCTAGCTTTATTGTAAACTGTTACAAAGATTATGTAGAATTCATTGCTGATACTGTGTTTTTGAAAACAAAAATTAATGCTGTATTTTCCTTCTCTTCCATGTGCTGTCAATGTTTCTTTTGATGCTGTGCTCAGGTAAGCATTTCATTTTGTTGTTGTTACTCCAGATGTTATCATACATGAGTGAGCTGCCATAGTTATTCCACATATGGAATTTGTGTAAAATCAAATATTTAGTATATATCGAGCTGAGCAATTCCCAAATATGACAACATTTTATTATTTTATTTAACTCTACCAGTTGTAAGATGTCGCAACAAATTACACAATTTCAATTTGGTTTCTGCTTAGAATGACCTGATTAGGTACAGGAAGAGTTTACTTTCACACTTCTGTTAATATTCCTGGTGTCCTCACTTTCAATTTGACATTGATTATATTTCATGCTTAAAATTTATAGAGTCGTAAAGATGTACAGCATGGAAACAGACCCTTCGGTCCGACTCATCCATGCTAACCAGATATCCTAACTCAATCTAATCCCACCTGCCAGCACCTGGCCCATATCCCTCCAAACCCTTCCTATTCATATACCCTTCCAAATGCCTTATAAATGTTGCAATTGTAGCAGCCTCCACCACATCCTCTGGCAGCTTATTCCATACACATTCCACCCTCTGTGTGAAAAAAATTGCCCCTTAGGTTTCTTTTATATCTTTCCCCTCTCACCCTAAAACTATGTCTTCTAGTTCTGGACTCCCCAACACCAGGGAAAAGACTTTGACTATTTATCCTATCCATGCCCCTCATAATTTTATAAACCTCTATAAGGTCACCCCTCAGCCTCTGATGCTCCAGGGAAAACAGCCCCAGCCTGTTCAGTCTCTCCTTATAGCTCAAATCCTCCAACCCTGGCAACATCCTTGTAAATCTTTTCTGAACCTTTTCAAGTTTCACAACACCTTTCTGATAGGAAGGAGACCAGAATTGCACGCAATATTCCAACAGTAGCCTAACCAATGTCCTGTACAGCCGTAACATGACCTCCCAACTCCTGCATTCAATACTCTGACCAATAAAAGAAAGCATACCAAACGCCTTCTTCATTGTCCTATCTACCTGCGACTCCACTTTCAAGGAGCTATGCAACTGCACTCCAAGGTCTCTTTATTTATAATTTTAAACATATATTTCCAAATTTCTTTTTGAATCCTTAGACACGGAAAAGAGATTCATTAATGCAGCAGGAAAATCAAATTGTACATGTCCAGTTTTCTGTTATGTACATATACAACCAATATACAAAGTGTGTTCAGCACTTTGCTTCTTATTTCATGTCTCGGTTGAGCATCATTGTTTCTTTGTGGGAGGAATTGAGGGAATCATTTGGAAAGCAGAAAGCAGACCAGAAAAGCCCTGCTGTCATTCGTTTCCAGAGTTTTCATTTGTTACCCTGTCCTGTATACTGTGGTTTGGAATACCAGATAGTGTTTTTATTACAGCTATGCAGAATGTGCTGTGTTGTGACAATACATTGTGAGTGATCTGAACGGTAATGCAAAAAAAAAGTGGTTGAAAGTGTTGTGCTATCTGTGGTGAAGAATGGGGCCCTGAATGGTCGCTAAATTAATGTGTTTACTTTTAGAATTCAAACTATAGCCCATGTTATTTAAAGTGCTGAACGCCCTAATACTAAGCCTTTAAAAATGATACATTGTTTACATAAAGGGTACGGAAACCTTTTTTTGATAGTTAACTAATCGTATGGGGAAAATATAATGTGCCCATTTACGATTACATAGGTGAATTCAGTTCCAGTGTCCTGCTGCATATTGTGCAAATTTCAAAAAGTAGAGTTTTGGGGGGAAAGTGTGCCTATTTCTGGTGGCTTTCTGAAAGTCAGAGGTGTCAGATGTGGTTTTAATCATTGCGTTTCCACATTGTAAATAATGTGAGAATCAGTATTGGTGGTTTTGTCGATGACCTGTCTGACTACTGCAAGCTCATCCTGCTCATCCAGCATTTTTTGGTGTGGTACTTTCTCCATAGTTGTGTATAGTTTTGTGTGTGTTGGGAACAAAGGAATTATTAATTTTAATAAAGAGAAAACACTACAATTTTATTGTATTATTTTCTGTTCATGTAATGGAAACAAGCTTCTCAAACAAGCATGGAATAGCATAAAGACTTCAGGCAGTCAGGAACTGGTAAAGTCACTACACTGTAAGTGGGAGAACCATACCTCAGAAAGGTGAAACCCCAAATGTATTGAATTGCTTTCATTTTAGTTTTGTACTGTGAATTGAGTAGTAGAAAAATCTAATGCAGACCGTGGTCTGTGGTCTCTGGTTTTGGATGAAACCATTGCTGGTGGTGTCTGGTTTTAATATGGTTGACTGTCTCCCACAACATTGCAATAACTCTTTTTGGGTTTACCACTAGGTTACTTTCTGTTCTTCTCCTCCACCTCTACCACATGCACTCAAAACACACTATGTCTTACAATTTTGAGATCATTCAAGATGTAAAATAAATGTTAATTGAAGTAAAATGTCACTTTATTTACATCTGTTGATAGAAAAAGAGATATTACATAAGTTCATTGTCTTTAATTGTTTTGTCTGAGCACAAATTTCTGTATTATTATGTGGTTTAGAACAAAATCTACAACACAAAAGTTTCTCTCAGTTCAGTTAATTGCACTACACTTTATTGTGTTCATTTATGAGATGTGGGCATTTCAAAGAAGGCCAGCATTTACTGTTGACCACTGATTGCACTTGAGAACCTAGTGGTCAACAACCTTCTTGAATTATTGCCGTTCCTTTAGTGTCAGAACACCCACCATTTCCTCAGGTACAGCGATTTAAGATTTTGGCCAAGCAACAATGAAGGAACTGAATTAATGGTGCTGGAAGAGCACAGCAGTTCAGGCAGCATCCAACAAGCAGCGAAATCGACGTTTCGGGCAAAAGCCCTTCATCAGGAATAATTCCCGATGAAGGGCTTTTGCCCGAAATGTCGATTTCGCTGCTCGTTGGATGCTGCCTGAACTGCTGTGCTCTTCCAGCACCACTAATCCAGTATTTGGTTTTCAGCATCTGCAGTCATTGTTTTTACCAACAATGAAGGAACAACAATAGCTGTTGCATTCTTAATTTTTGCACAGTCTTCAAATGTTGGCAAGAAGGATTTTGTAGGATTGACTGCACTGGATGTGCTTTGGTCGTGGCTAGTGCCTAGTCAATGCCAGGTGATCTGTCTTTTAATTCTTACTAAGTTATTTTTGAAGTATTAGATGGAATTGAGTGACTTGCTGGATTATTTTAGGGCTAGTTAAAAGACACTTGTGTTATTGGTCAGGCGTCATATATAGGCCAGACTAGATAAGGAAGGCAGGTTTCCTTCTCTATGAACATTAATGAACCAAATAGGTTTTTATGGCAATCCAGACGTTTTCTGGTTACCATTACTGATATAGATACAATGTCTCAAAACCAGCAACTGCAGAGCCAAGTCTATGCCAGATTTTGGTTCTTACGGTTTTTGGTTTGGGTCAGGTCAGGTCAAGGGTCATTCTGATCACTCAGAGTGCAGGAAAAGACAGACACATAAAGCACTTAACTAGTTGGTGTATCACTGTGCTGGTGCAGCACCTAACCAAATAAGCCACAAAGTTATTTTGCTCATCCATTAATAAATAAAAATTCATGTATGGCAATTTTAAAACAAAAGTCATTGTTTTAGATAGTCAGATTTGAAACACCTGATTGATAGTATCTTTTGTATTTCAGACTTTGTTTAATCAGCTGAATTGTAATTTCTAGCTGCTGTACTGGCATGTGAACCTATGTCCGTTATTCATATTTTTGAATTATTAGGGTACCATACATTTGTAAGTGGGCGCTCAAAAGAACCTGATCATAGAATTATTCCCTAATTGGATCTAGCCAATTCTATGTCTAAAAATGGTAATAGCTTATTCCTTTAGTAAGGAATTAGTAATTATTCAAATAGTTAGGAAATGCAAAATACTGCATCAGTTGGGGACCTGAAGAATGATTTTTCGTGAAAAGTTAAATGTAGTGTTTACATTTCAGGTTTATGATCTTTGGTCAGAAAATACCGGTATCGTAGAGCCTATGTAGGACCAAAATAGTGATAATGCTGTTTTAACTCTCAGAAAGATTTGTCTAAATTTAAGTTACCTTTGTTCATAAGACTTGCTTCCAGTGTGAAGTCCACTAAACATTTCTAGCACTGTGTATACAATTTGTCTTTCGGCTCAGCAGTGGTCTTTTGCACCAGTTATCATGACTCAGAACTTATAAAGTACACAGTCATTTAGGTGCAACTCCCTTCTCTTTCAAGATTCAACATTTCTTAACGATTGTTGATTTTCATAATGAAATTGTTTGACCATAAAAACAAAATCGTGCACAAATTGGAACTGAAAACCAATGAAAGAGCCAAGACAAATTTTATCCATTTAATTGTTATACTATACTTCCAGTTCATAATTCCTCATTTGTGTAATGAAAATATATATTTTATATATCGATAACAGCAAGAACAAGCACTTAATATATCTCATTGTTCCAAATGCTTACTAATAAGCTGAGCCAAAACTTACAGAGCAGAATTTGATAGTTGGGAGTGTGGATAGCAGTTGGAAAATCGGCAGGCAGATGTCTGTCCTCCAGCCATAATGTGCTGTAAGTGGTCTGAATTGATTCAGAGTGAGATATTCACCCCTAAGTGGAAGGCCCCCTTTT